>NC_052050.1:17892311-18578561 GCF_903992535.2 Arvicola amphibius | reverse complement strand
CTTCCCAACAACCCTATGAAGTAGGTATTAATATTTGAAAGAATTGTTGCTGAGGCATGGCGAGGTTAAGTACCTCACTTACTCAAGGTCATACAGCTAGCCCTAACCTACAAGCCAGTCTCAACTCCTGCCCTCCATTCCTGTGTTCCCAGTAGAGCTGTATTAGACCAAGAGCCAAGAGAGACCAGCGGGACTTCCGAGGTCTCCACTGTCTTGGGATTTCCAGGTCACAACAATAGCCTCTTCCTCCCTGGACACCAGGAGGGATAGCGGATGTGGGGAGAACTGGGTTCCACAGGAAGGGCAGGTCTGACCTTTGGGAGTCAGCTCACCCCAAAGCTCCAGCCTGGGGCTCCCGCCCTTGGGAGCTCCAACTTGCTGCCTCCCTCCCTCTCAGGATCTCATTATATCCCTAAGAGAAACTGACAGCCTCAATATCTTACTTTGCAAATATAGTTTATTCCTTCAATAAAGCCGCCTGCGCAGGGGAATGTTTAAGCCCGGGTCTCCCCCGAGAGCCTCATTTGAATTTCTAAAGTCTTTAGTCGGCTCCTCCAATGGGGCAGCTGGGTAATGAAAACGCAGCAGCCTCTTAGACGGGATTCATTTCCTGTCTGGGTCTCTGCTGCCGGAGGAGCTGGACAGACCGGCGGGAGAACTGCTACCTACCCGGAGGTCGTGGCACAGGGCCTGAGCCCCCAGCCCACTGGGTGGAGGCCATGGATCATGCCCACGCAGATGGGTCTATGGATTCCGTGGGGGGAGGGGGGAGGGGGGAGGTAGGGGTTCAGTCTCCAACTCTCCTCGCCCAGGTCTTTCCTGGTAGGCTCAGCTCAGGGACCCTCAGCCCATAAGTCCCTTCATGGGATCTCCCTGATGGAGGGTTCCTCCATGGAGACCGCCTAGTGACCCCTCCACAGGACTATCCCGGGACTCTTTAGACAGCATTTCTCAGGCCAGGACGCTTCCCTGGAGGGGAAGCCCACCAAATCTCTGGAGATAATGTCTCCTCTCTGGCTGGACCCCCTCACTCTAGGGCAGCCCCTATCCCGGGCCCCCTGGGAATCTCTAATTAAAGGGCCGGCACGCCCCTCTGGGACTCATTAGGCCCGCTGTGCAGAGAACATTTAATCATTGCTCAGAGCATCGATTGGAAAATCAATTTCTTTGTCTCTCCGCACGAGGCGCGCTGGAGAAGTGGGGGGGAGCGCTGACCTCCTTCTGCTGCCGTGTAAAGCGCTGCACATTTAATCAGGGAACAGAAATCAATTAGCCACTTACGAGGTTGGCTTTAGTTACCGAGTCGGCAGTGCCCGCGCCACAGCTCAGCCGCTGACAGTAGCGGATCTCCTCGCCAGCCCTGCTGTATGGCTCTGTCTCCCCGCATCTCTCCCGGTTCCTTCCTTCCCAGAGTGCTCTGGGTTCTCATCATCTAGGCAGATGCTCATCTAACCCCAGACAAGCCCTGAGAAGCCTCCCAAACGCCCAGTCTCCCTCTGTCACCTTCCTGAGCTCAGCGCTACCCATTCCAAGAAGTCAGTAGGAGATTCACATCTTAGCTTTGATCACCTGCATTCCATGATGTCGGGGAAGTAATTGTCAGTCCGAGTGACAGATACCTCAGGCCCACTTTACCGGGAAAATGAGAATAACAGTGCTTGCCTCTCCAGAGCGCTCTGGAAATCCAAAGAGATCATTTTGGGGAAGTGCCTACTAAGTAGTTTGAGCTCCATCCAAAGAACTTTGAACTCACAGTAGGGGGGCAGTGTCCTCCCCTCAGAAAAGCGTGGGTGTAAGCTGGGACCCTCCAGCCGGAGCTCTCTTTCCTTCCACGACAAGGATAGATGGATGCAGGGCCCCTTTCACCCTCGGCATTTCCCCACTGTCTTTTGGGGGTAGCCTTGGAATCAGTTGTGTCTCTGTCCCCTCGCTCACAGCCGCACCCTCTTGATGGCTCCCTCACTTATGATCATGCTCCCCTACCCCCAGCTCCAGAGGTAGAGGCCTTTCATCCATGCCTCACGTACTCGAGTTACACACACCCAATTACACAGTTGTACACCGACTGCACGCCCCATTACACATAGTTTCGAGAGTTGTTCCTCCGTTGAAATCCCAGGCATCCGATGCTCGCGTGCAGCTGTCCTTATTCCACCGCACATTTGGGAACACTTGCCTGGTGTCACATACACAGACCCTTGGTCCCACTACCTCACAGGGTGGCACACTGGTGGCACAAGCGCCCTCCCACACGTGCATAGCCACGCAGGCTGGCGAACACCCGTTCCATAATAATATTAGACATGCCATTTCTTTTGCATGACAGTTCCAGTGGAGATGCTCGGAGCTGTCACTTGGATGAAAAATAATGCATAATCCTCGTCTTCCTTCCTTCCCTTTTCTTTCTTTCTTCCCTGTTTAATGAGCTCCTAAAAATATTCCTTGCTGTCTCGCCAAGGATGTGGGCTAAGTGTGAGTCAGGTCTTTCTTCTCTCTCCCTGTCCCCCACTGCCTCCCTCAGCCCCCTGAGTGGCAAGGAGGATGAAGGGTCACAGTGAGCTGTCATGGTTAGCCAAGCCCAGATCACGTAGCAGGGCTATCAGCCAGGCCTTCTGAAGATCTGAGTCAGTACCTGTCCTCCCTTGACTGGCCCACCTGAACCGGAGATCAGAAACAGGCAAGACATGGGTGAACGCAAGCAGAAAGGCAGCAGCCCCTCACCGCGGTCCCCACCCCCAACAATTAGCTCCTGGCCTGCTTTACAGGACTAAGGGCCTCTATCATCCCTCTGCCTCAGAAGGGAAAGGCCATCGCTTCCTTCTCCACCTCCTAGTGTTCCTACGCCATCTTCCCAGAACTCGGAGGACAGAGAAGAGGGATTATCAGGGCCCTGAACTCCCAGTGTTTTCCAGCACCTTCCCTTGCCCTTACTGGAAAAGCCACACAGCCACCTATTCCTTGCTTCATCCTTTAAAGCCCAGGCCGACATTACTCTTCCCTGGAGCCTTCCTGATTCATGCCGATTTTCTGGTAGACATTGCTACACAATTGTGTGTAGTGGCCAGCGGATACTTTGTCTCTATGAGGAACTGTATACCCTGTTTTGTTTCTTTACTCATCCTCATGAGACAACAGTTTGAAGTTCTTGCTACTGCAGGCTGGGACCCTGCCTTGTCCACTCAGCTCTGACTGAATTTGAAAGCGTGTGTCTCTAGGGTAACAGGACAGGGAGTAGGTGCATGAAAGGAGGGAGAGGTGGGAGGTGATAGCAGGAGAGAAGCTCAGGGGCCTGAGCCCGGGGCCTGACTGCTCACACAAGTTCTACCAAGATTCACTATGATTTGGGGAATTTAAGGTTTTCTTTTGACCTCATTTTCTCCATTTACAAGATGGGAGAGCAGGGTCAGGTGGTGTCTGAGATCTCACGCAGCTCTGACAATCTTTATTCAGTAATTCAGCAGAGGGTCAGAGTAGAAGTGTCTGCAGCTCTTTTTTGTTGTTGTTGTTTTGTTTTGCTTTTCGAGACAGGGTTTCTCTGTAGCTTTTGGAGCCTGTCCTGGAACTAGCTCTTGTAGACCAGGCTGGCCTCGAACTCACAGAGATCCAGTGTCTACAGCTCTTTAGCATGTAAAACCTACCGTGTGCAGGAAGCCTCAGGCGCTGGGTTGTAGGTTCTGTCGGCCTTTCCAGACCTTCCATCTGCTTCCCACCTCCTCTACACTACCTTCCAGGCTCCTAAGTCTACTTCTGGGCTTTCCGTTCATCCTTTGTTCCCTTACTGTTTTCTCTGGGGCTGCCAGCCTGCCATTGGTCCCCGGGAGCCAGTTCCTTCCCCCTGCTCTGCTTGCCTCCCTCCCCAGCCCACCTGCTGCTGGAGCCCCCTCCCTGTGCACCTCCCCAACTCTTCCCAGCAGCTCCAGTCCCGAAAGGTTAAGCTAATAGCAGCTCCTTTCTCATCAGCTGCTCTTGTTTGCTCTACATAATTGCCGTGGAGGGGGGTTGGGTGGGGTGGGCCCCTTGAGTGGTGGCAAGTGTATAGGGTGGGGGCTGGGCAGGCTCGTCAGTGGGAAGGGGGACATGGTGAGGGGACACTTGCAGAAAAGGGATAGAAGGCTGTGTGGGAGCCAAGTATATTGAAGGAGACAGCTGTGGTATAGTAGTCACCTGAAGAGGGAGGAATGGAGTCCAAAGAAGGGCTAAGACAGCTCGGCTCCTGGGAATAAAATACCACCAGCCCTGGCTGTCGGGAGGATTTATCAGGTATGGACTGTGAGCCAGATGCTTGACTGGCTCTATCTCATCGGATGCTTGCACTGGTCTCAGGAGGCAGCGTCAGCCTTTGTACCCATGACACCTTTTCCTTGGGCCCATTTTACAGGAGACAAAGGCTCCAGGAGGAAGAATCTCATGACTGAGGCCACACATGGCTAAACAGCAGAGCCTCCGGGATTGCAAATGTGTCACACACCCATCTAAGACCATGGTGGTGGTGCTTCCTCCTCCTCCTCCTTTTTCTTCTTTTTGAGAGACAGTCTTATCATGTAGCCCCAATTGGACAGGAACTCACTCTGTAGACAGGCTGTACTCGAGTTCAGAGATCTGCCTGCTTCTGCCTTCGTAGTACTTGGATAAAGTCATGCACCACCATGTCCACCCGCCCTCTTTTGAAGACAGGGTCTCATGCAGCACAGGCTGCTCTCTAACTGGCTATGTAGCCAGAGATGGCCTTGGACTCCAGCTCCTCTCGCTTTGGCGGGCACCACCCGGCCCAGCCGGATACTGCGATTAGTCACGCCCTTTGCTTGAGAAGCGAGGCTTGCAGGAACCTGGGAGGCAATTAAGTTGAACCCACTCCATGTCCAGAGTGGCAGAAGGAAACAGGCTTGTCCAGAGTCATGCAGGACATTGTTATGACGATGTTTAGATCCATGTGTTATGCTGAAACCATTGCTCATCATCCGGGTCTTGGTCATCTTAGGGACTCCTATGGTTGGGGTGCCAGGGTGAGGGGCAGTGAGACAGACGAGGCATGCCTCCCCAGAAGTGGAGTCTGGATCTAGAGTGTTCTGATGTGCATGGTTGAGAAAAGGCACACCTGGAGGGGTCCACCCTCTGCCAGACCAGCAGCCTTGACCTCCTCTTGGCTTCCTTCAGCGTTGAGTACTTTTTTTTTGTGCCTTTTTTTTTTTTTTTTTTTCATTGAGTACTTTAAATAATTCATTGGGGATAGAGCATGGGGACAGATCAGCACACACAGGTGCAGCAGTAGGGGATGACTTAGGCCAGCTTTGGATTATCAGAGGGTTAGAAGCCAGTGTGCCAGCTAGCTGCTAGTCCATCTCAGCTATAGCTCCGAGGCTACTCTCCTCCACATTCTGTCACCCAGCTCAGACCTGGCCCCCCAGTATATCTCCCCTCAGGACGACTTGCATATTTGTTGAAGGAGAGGCCGCTTGTTTGTTTCCCGGCCGCCCGGCAGCTCAGCCCCAAAATAACCACTCAGAAACTGTATTAATTAAATCACTGCTTGGCCCATTAGCTCTAGCTTCTTATTGGCTAACTCTTTTTTATTATTATTATTTTCATTGAGCTCTACATTTTTCTCTGCTCCACTCCCTACCTCCCCTCCCCTTCAACCCTCTCCCAAGGTCCCCGTGCTTCCAATTTACTCAAGAGATCTTGTCTTTTCTACTTCCCATGTAGATTAGATCTATGTATGTCTCTCATTGTTGCCTAAAACTGGTATATATTAATTTAACCCATCTCCATTAATCTGTGTATCACCACGAGGCTGTGGTTTACTGGGTAAAGGTCCAGCACCTGTCTCCGGCAGGGCTACATGGCTTCTCCAAACTGTGCCTTCCTTCTCCCAGCATTCAGTTTAGTTTTACCCGCCTAGCTCTACTTTGCCCTATCACGCCAAGCCAGTTTCTTTCTTAACCAATGGTATTCACAGCATACAGAGGGGAATCCCACATCACATTTCCTCCCAAGCAAAGGTCACTCAAGGCCAGGTGCTGCCTCTGTCTTTAGACTTAAGGGCTCCCTGAAGCAAGGTCTGTGTCTCCTTTTCACAGTGGGGTTCCTAGGAAGGTAATGGACCTCTCCATCGGGCTCGACATTTATCTAAGGCACATATGCGCCTCCTCTATCGGACTGTGCCTTCACCCTACACCCTGTGCTTTGATGGTCATGGCAGCTTTGTCATCGACCCCCTCCTGAATCATCATCCTGCTCCCAGCTCTGCCCCAGGCCACAGCACTGGGTTGGCCTGTCTCTCCCTGTCTCCTGCCTACCTATGGGAACTTGAGACTTTCCTTAATGGGAGTCAGTGCCGCCCAAGTAGACTCCCTTCCCTCTGCCTGCCCTCCACGGTAAGTGTCCCCACACTTCTAGGGGGATATGACCATTTCCCACCATTCACACTGTGAATAAGAGCTCTGTGACAATATAAGGAAAGCAGGGTGGGAGGGGTGACTCAGAGGCCACCTTTCTCAAGAGGGGACTTATCAACTTTACTTGAACAACTCCAGCTCGGGGCATTCTCTGTCAGTTGAATAGGGAAATGATCTCTTTATTTTGGAGAATGATCAGCTCTCTGCAGAAACTGTTCCCATGGAGAGCTAGGATACCCTGTGATGTTCATGCGTGCATGTAGCTGAGATGCTACATTCGAGAACTACGACTCATGGCCTATCGTGGGTCCTTACAGCTGTAGTTCCCTGCACGCTTGGGTGCATGTCCCCACCAGTACCTCAGGGGGAAGCTGTGACAGTCCAAGTGAGCAGACATCTCATTGGTATTCGGTATGGCCAAGTCATGCCATGACTTTCTCAGAGAGACCTCCATCCTCTCCCTCGGCGTCACCTTTCAAAAAATGTCCAAGGAACATCAATAGTGGGAATCAATTCATCAATGAGCATCTTGGCCTCTCCCCAGCCCCCATCCTTGTGGAGTTTCTCTGCATCCCTAAGCATTCCATCTTCCATGCTCGCCATACAAATTTCTTTTGAGGCAGGTCTTAGTATCCCAGCCTGTCTTCAAACTTCCTGGGTAGCAGAGGCTAACCTTGAACTTCTCATCTTCCCTGCCTCCACCCCCGGAGTGCTGGGATTACAGGTGTGTGCACCATTCCCGGCTTTCACACCACCGGAGACTGAACCCAGGGCTTTGCGCATGCTAGTCAAACAGTCTACCAACTGGGCTACGTCCCTCGCTCCACACATCACTTGTAGAACCTGGCCTTGCCATGCCACCTGAGAGACCTCAGAGGCCAAGCCCTTTCTACTCATAGGACCTTTGCCTGAGTAAAGCAAGTTGCACAGCTTGGGGCTGATTGTGGAGTAGAGCCGGGAACCTAGGGCATTGTAGTTTGAGCCTTATTAGGCACCACATAATATGAGGGGAGGGACCATGCCTTAGGGATGTGGGAGACCAATCACTTTTCCAATATCTAGACCCTAACATTCAACATCTACTTCTTACCACTGACTATGACCCCTTGACTTACGTTACCTCCCCAACAATAATGACCTATGCTCGATCAACTATCAAATGTCTACTCAACCCTCATTGCTGATAAGGTACTCCAGATGACACAGCACCAATATGTTAATACAATATGTCAACAGTGGCCTCCCAACACCAAATGTCCAGCATGACCAGCCACCCCAACACCCAATAATGGCCTTCATTAAGAATTCCCAAAATTGATACCTCAAATTAACCAGGGCTAGTAATTTTCCTCCAGTCACAGGTGTAACAAGGGCCCCTAGTCCCTGACCATTATCTGTTACTGCCTGCTGGAACAATCAGCCATGTGCTGGTGACCGCTGGATTTACCTGGCTCTGACTGGAACTAACCTGAACTTCCTTCAGCTTCTTGGATGAGGCTAGTTGGCCAGTAGTGGAGCTATTGGGTCTCTAGCTCACTCCTTCTCCACCTGACCCAACCTTGACTTCCATACCAGACAGCTATGAGTAGGGAACAGAGCTGACCTGGGAAGACATTCCTATTTTCCTAAGTTATTTGCTCTGAGGAATCCAGCTGTTATCCACTGGACACCTCCTTCATTCCCTTATCTCAGGAAGGATGCTATCTGCTGAAAGTGATAGCTCATGGGGAGTCATGGTTCCAGGATGGGCTGATCTCAGAGGCAATGCCCAGAGATCACTACACTCAGTGTGCCCACTTACAACCAGGCCTAGGCAAAGGATACAGGGCTCAAGGGAAGAAGAAACCTTCTGGGACAGGGTCTGGGAAGGAAGCAGAGGATGGAGACCTCTTAGGGCAGAGAAGAGCCAGCGCCAGGACACAGGGAAGAAGGAAGAGGATGCTTTTGAGAAGGAGTGAGGGTAAAAGAGAGGATGGAAGGCGGGAAGAGACGCCGTTCTCAGTGTGGCAGCCCTGTGAGCTGTCCTTGCCTCTCCCTACCCCTCCTGGAACCCTTCCCCATGGAAAGCTCCGTGGAGACTTGGGCAGAGCAATAGCTCATGATCCCCCTTCATCAAGAACCGGGAACCAGGACCATTAATTAGATGAGGGAGCAGCTGCTCTGGGCCCAGCGGCCAAGTGACAGGAAATCAGTCTGCCCCTGGAAGTGCTGGTCCGGCCCTGGCTGCAGGCTTGTGAGACAGACTGCCCTCTCTTCCTTGGGACCCGCCCAGGGAGTTACATATACCAGCTGTGATGCCCTGCCCACTACCAGCCACGGACTAGCCCCAGGAGAATCCCATATGGTGAGAGGGCACTGGCCTCTGGCATACTGTAGGCAGAGCAGGTCATTGTCCCAAGCCTCAGTTTCTCTATCAGTGAGGAAGCTCAGATTCCCAGGGGGTGGGGCAATTGCTGGGCTCCTCCTCCCTCTCACAGGTACAACCACAGGTCCCTGTAAACTTGCCCAGAACTACAAGACTGAGCTGGACGGCAATGACTTTTCCCGGGTTCTTTTATTATTATTAATATGATTCCTTTGAGACAGGGTTTCTCTGTGTAGCCCTGACTGTCCTGGAACTTATTCTTAGGCCAGGCTGGCCTCGAACTCAGAGATCTGCCTGTCTTTGCCAACCAAGTGGTAGGATCAAAGGTATGCACCACCAAAGCCTGCCCCCCTCTTTTTTCCCTTCCTTCCTTCCTTCCTTCCTTCCTTCCTTCCTTCCTTCCTTCCTTCCTTCCTTCCTTCCTTCCTTCTCCTGGGTTCTAACTGTACCTGGGGACAGCCTCCTGGATGGGATCCTCACACAATATGTAGTGGGGTGAGTTTAGGACCTGGAAAGCTGCCGAGAGCGCTTTCATTCAGCTCTTCCCAGGTAATGGAGCAGAACTAAGGTGAGGGGAAACTGCCCTCCACCACGAGAACTTCTGAATTGCAGGGGTGGAGACAAGATGTCCCTGTGGTTCCTTCTAGTTGCAGGTGTCCCCAAGGCTCTAGCCACACACTGCACTGTGGGCTGCAGGGTAAAGATGGGGGTGGACATGATTAGGATGTGGTTTCTGACAGCCAGATCCTTACTGTCCAGTGGAGGCGATGGGACTGTTGCCCAGGAAACCACAGGAGAGCAGCACTCTCTGAGCCTCCACATGGAGACATTTACACACACACTGCAAGCAGAAGGCAGGAATATGATTGCTACAGACCAGACCCCAGGAGTTAAAGGAAGAAAGAGGCCAGAAGGCTGCAGGCAACCTGGGAGGCTTTGGCAGGATGCAGGGCTTCAGACTGCCGAGGTCTTCACGATCGCACAGGACAGGACATGGAGAAAACACTCTAGGTAGAGGGTCCTGCCTGTACAAAGACAAAGAGGGGCTAGGGCATGGGTAGGAGCATAGGGAACTTATAGCCAACTCTAGGAATCCAGAGGACACACAGGCAAGAAGACAGGTCACTAGGGACCTGTGCCCTGTCAAGGCACGATGGTTATATTCTGATTCCCAAGCCTCAGCATATGGCAGAATCATTTGTGTGTGTCTAAGGACCTAATGAGCAGGGTATTTAAAACGTGGGTCATCTTGAAGAAGCAGACATTTGGGGACAGAATCTTTTTCTCTTGTATCCTCACCTCCCCCTCTGTTTGTGTGTTGTATTGACTAGAATCTGCCCACCTTCCAGAAATCTCGAGGGTAGATGGAGGAGACATCCCCAAAAGGCAGGATGCCTGCCTCCTGACTTTGCCTGCCAGCCCTAGACTGAGCCTTCCTTCCTGCTTCTCTAGTTCAAACCCAGTCTTGCTCCCACTGGTCCCAGGGTTCCTTCCAACAGGATAGAAATCAATGAACAATTTGCTGCTATTTGTAGATCTCATTTCCCTGCCATCCCTAACCCCATCCAGTCCTGATCAAGTTCAACCCTGCCCACCTGCCTCAAGCAGAGGGCTGCTGGCACTATGCCCAGCTATAGGGAGCCCAATGCTGGATCCTGGTGGGATGGTGGGGGCGGGGTTACCCTTTACCTGGGTGAATGCCTAAGAATCAAGAGGAAAGAAACACAAAACAAAAATCCAGTAATCAGTCAGACAGGTGGTGCACACCTTTAATCCTAACACTTGGGGGGGGGGTAGAAACAGGTGGATCTCTGAGTTCAAGGTCAGCCTGGTTTACAAAGTGAGTTCCAGGACAGCCAAGGCTGTTACACAGAGAAACCCTTTCTTGAAAAACCAAACTAGAAAAAGAAAGAAAAACAAAACAACAGCAACAACACAGTTAGTTCAGGGGCTGAGAATGTAGCTGAGTAAGCAATGGTAATAGCATCCGGGAGGACGAAGTCCTGGGATGCCACACACTGCTGGGACGCCAGGCACTGCTGGGACGCCATGCACTGCTGGGACGCCATGCACTGGCCAGGTTCTCTTGAACACCCTGCAGGGCATCTGGGGGTGGTGAACCCAGTGCTTCTCCCCTTCTCCTTCCTGGGAGTTTCTCATCATGCCCTAGGTGGTAAGTGAGAGGGGCCTCTCTGGGGATTCACCAGGGTACTGAGGTGACCTTAATTTTAAGGAATGAAAGGAAATTAAACTTTGGTTCTTGTGGGTTCCTGAACCGCCCAACAGGATGCCAAATGAAGAAGTAGTGAAGTACCTGCTCATGGAGGTACCCCAGCAAGCGATGCATACCCCAGGAATAGTCCGCGCCTTGGGTAACAGGGAAAGCTGTAGGGAGTCCGGAGCAGTGTACGCAGTTAGGCAGGGGAAGAGGATGTAGGGCCAGGTGGTCAAGTCTAAGGAATCTTAGACACAGTTGGGTGGGCTAGGATAGGAACAACTGTCCCAGGCCCACTCCCACCCACTGCCACACATGTACAAATACGAACATACAGACCAGTCATAATGACACCTTCGTAATCCCAGAACTCAGGAAGCTGAGCAGGAGGACCAGGAGTTCAAAACCACCCTAAGTTACATAAAGAAACCCTGTCTCAAAGTGGGAGGGGCTGAGGATGCAGCTCAGTGGTAGAATGCTTGCCTATCATCATCTGTAAGACCCTGACTTCAGCCCCTGGCACCACACAAGAAAAAGCGACAGAAATCTTTGCTTGGCATGGTAGCACAAGCCTGCTATCCCAGTACTTGGGAGATAGAAGCAGAAGGATCAGGAGTTCAAGGCCATCCTCAGCTAAGTAGCTAGTTTGAGGACAGTCTGGGTTAAATTAATTTAAAAACAAAACCAAAGCTAGGATGATTGCTCAGAAGACCCAGGTTCAGTTCCCAGAGCCCACAGCTTCTACTGTCTGTTGCTCCACTTCCGGGAGTTCAGATGCCCTCTTCCCAGCTCTTTGGATAACAGGGTCAAATATGGTACACATATATGCAAGCCCTCACTCATAAACATAGAATAAATCATCAAAAATAAAACAAACAAATAAAAAACAACCAAATCAGAACCACACACACACATTTTCCCAAAGGGGCCCCAGGTGCCCAGTGCTCAGACACAGGGCACAACAGGTTTCTGGGTTTTTTTGTGGGTTTTTTTGTGTGTGTATGTATGTGTGTGGGTTTTTGTGGGGTTTTTGTGTGTGTGTGTGTGTGTGTGTGTGTGTGTTTTCTGAGACAGGGTTTCTCTGTAGCTTTGGAGCCTGTCCTGGAACTAGCTCTTGTAGACCAGGCTGGCCTTGAACTCACAGAGATCCCCCTGCCTCTGCCTCCCGAGTGCTGGGATTAAAGGCGTGCGCCACCACCGCCCAGCAGGGCACAACAGTTCTAAGTGTGGAATTCATCTCAGCTCACCTGAGTTTCTCTTTCAACTTTATTGGAATCTAATTTACATACTGTAAAAATGCATATATTTTAAGTGTTCAGTTTGAAGAATTTTGGCAAATTTATATACACATATAACCACCTCAACAATCAAGACAGAGAACACTTTCATCATCCCCCCAAAAGCTCCCTGGCGCCCCTTCCCAGTCAGTTGTCATCCTGCCCCCAGCCCCAGGCTCCCACTGATCTGCTTCCTGTCACTGTAGATTAGAGCTGTCGTTCCTAGCATTTCATATAAAAGGAATTATGTAGTATGTATTCTTGGTGTCTGGCAACTTTCCCTAAGAATGTTTATGACATGTGTACTTTAAAAAAAAGACTTATTTTACTTATTTTTAATCTTGTATATATGTGGGAAGATACATCCTCACGTGAGTGCAGATACCCTCAGTGTCCAGGAGGGGGTGCTGCATCCCATGCAACTGGAGTTACAGGAGGCTGTGAGATACCACAGGGTGCTGGAAACTGAACCCAGATGCTCTTCAGGAGCACTGAGCAAGAGAGCACTCTTTAAAAAAAAAAAGATTTGGGCTGGAGAGATGTCTCAGCGGTTAAGAGCATTGCCTGCTCTTCCAAAGGTCCTGAGTTCAATTCCTGGCAACCACATGGTGGCTCACAACCATCTGTAATTAGGTCTGGTGCCCTCTTCTGGCCTGCAGGAATACACGCAGACAGAATATTGTATACATAATAAATAAATAAATATTTTTTAAAGATTTATTTATTTATTATCTTTATGTATATGCATGTCTGTGCATAGGTGCACATGCATGCAATACTAACACAGGCCAGAAGAGGGCATCAGATCCTCTGGAGCTGAAGTCACAGGTGAATTGTGCAGCTAGGGAGATGGCTTAGTGGGTAAGAGCCTTGCAGTGCAAGTGCAAGGCCCTGAGTTTGAATCTTCAGCAGTCACATAAAATCCAAGCAGGGCAGCGTGTGCCTGTGACTCCAGTGCGGAGGGACAGACAAATGACTCCTGTGAGCTCACTGACTAGCCAGTCTGGATGAAATGGCAAGCATCTGGTTCACTGAGAAATCCTGTCTAAAGATACACAGTGGAGCCAGGCGGTGGTGGCGCACACCTTTAATCCCAGCACTCAGGAGGCAGAGATGGGCGGATCTCTGTGAGTTTGAGACCAGCCTAGTCTATGGAGCGAGTTCCAGGACAGGCTCCAAAACTATAGAGAAAGAAAGAAAAAAAGAGAGAGAAAAGAAAGAAATACAGTGGAAAATTGGAAAATGATAGAGGAGGACACCTGACATCTCCCTCCAGCCTCTGCTCACAAGGACATGGGACACGGGCACACCACATGCATATACCACCATTGCCGTTGCCGCCGCCACCACCAGCACCACTGCCACCACCACCGCGCACTTGGATTGGATCGTCCGAGCTGGGAATACAGCTCAGTTGTAGAGTGCTTGCCTAACATGTTTAAGGTCCTGGGTTATCTATCAGCTCTGCGAAGAATATATACATGCATACAAAAGTGTGTGTGTGTGTGTGTGCCTATGTATAGTACGTATGTGTCTGTGTAGATGCATCGTATGCAATACTAGCAAAGGCCAGAAGGGGGCACCAAATCCTCCGGAGCTGGAGTTACAGTTGGATCACAGGGCTAGGGATGTGGGGCATGCTCAGTCATCCAGTGCGAGAAGAAACAAAACAGCAACAACGCACAATCTGGACTGGTTTCTTACTGAGCTGCAGGAGTTTCCTGAACAAAAAGCTTCTCGGAGCTGCAGGTCCTGCCAGTCCCTTCTGGCCTGTTTCCATTTTAGTATTTCTCAACTGTTCAGCTCTTCCTTCTCCTGGTCCCAGGTCACACAGTCTCCAGCAAGACACCCCTTCTTTCTCTTTGTTTTGTTACTTAGTCTTTCTTTCTGTTTCCTCCTAAGTAAAGTGGGGATTCCTGCACCTGCTGAATGGCTGTGTTGTGACAACTCTGTTAACATGTGGAAAGTCTCCGGTGGCATGCCTAGGGTAGGTCCAGCTCTAATGACCACTGGCTATTATTTATTTATTTATTTATTTATTTGATTTTTCGAGACAGGTTTTCTTTTTTTTTTTTTTTTCTTTTTTCTTTTTTTGGTTTTTTTCGAGACAGAGTTTCTCTTCAGCTTTTTTAGAGCCTGCCCTGGAACTACCTCTTGTAGACCAGGCTGGCCTCGAACTCACAGAGATCCGCCTGCCTCTGCCTCCCGAGTGCTGGGATTAAAGGCGTGCGCCACCACCGCCCGGAGACAGGTTTTCTTTGTGTTGCTTTGGAGCCTTCCCTGGAACTAGCAATTGTAGACCAGGCTGGCCTAGAACTCACAGAGATCCGCCTGCCTCTGCTTCCCGAGTTCTGGGATTAAATACATGCGTCACCACCACCTACCCTGACCACTGACTTTTGAGGGTCCCATGGGTAGCCAAGAGGCAAGACATACAATACAGTCATTCGTCCCTGTCTGCCCTAGTGGAGATTTGGGGACCACAGGTTGCTGTGTCCAGGAGCTCATCATTTTGTTACCTCATTGGGAGAGGGACCATCTTTGGGACCTCACAACCTCTGGCTATGAACCCATAATCATTCACGCACAGGTACAACCACTCAGTCACAAAAGCTTCAGTGGCCACTCATTGCCCTCCTCCTGGGGCCTGTGCAAACTCAGACACGGAAAGCGAAACTCCCCACCCCCCACCCATTCATCAGCGGTGCCGAGCTCACCAGCCAGCCTGTGCATAATTCAGAGGTTTGGTCCAAAATAGCTCCTTGCAGGCCTGGCCCTGCAGATTCATGGGGGGACAGAGGGGGTTAGATGGGGACGGAGACCTTCACCAGATGAAAGTCCAGCTGGGCACCTGGCCAGGAAGCTTCCTGAGCAGCCTGGAGCACTGCTTCCCCAAGACCTCGTCATAGCCCCAAAACTTCCCTCTCTGACACTGTCCCCATCTGCCCATGCACATCTGCTGAGACCTGGGCTCACCACACATGCATCCCCAGCATCCTGATACTTCCCCAGCAGCCAGGCTGAAAGAGACATTTCTCAGCGTATAACCCGGTTCTCCATCTTCACTGCACCAATCAATCTGCCCATAAGTCCACAAATATTTACAGAGTACCTACCAGGGCAAGATTGGGTCCTAGGACGTCGGAGGGCATACGGCCATGCCCAGAGAGACTCACCCTTACCAAGAAGCAGGGCAGTCACCGAAAAGGTGAAGAACAGATCACGGAAGAACGAGCCATAGGGGTCAAGGGTCGGATAAGAGGAAACGTCCGGCTGAAAGCCTGATCTGAACTGGGCCTGTCTGGATGAAGGGTCAGTTCGGAGAGATGAAGAGGCAGAAGATGAGCTGGAGGAGCAGCTGGAAAGTTCGTGCCATCTGGATTTTTTTAAGATTGGCTGATAGAGATGTGCTCAAGCAAAGGAGTACTGGGACTGGCTTGAGAGTCTTCAACCTTTGGAAATCCAACCGAAAACAAGGACTGCTTCACAGTGCACAGTCCCCATGAAGTACAGGGTGTCGAGTACTTTGCTTTGGAGCCATCCATATCCTAGCACTCCCATATCCTTGAGCGAGCGACTTAACTCTGAACCCATCTCTTTACTTGCTAATAGCAAGCAGGGTGTCATGGTGCATGCTGTGACCCAGCACTTGGGAAACTGAGAGAGGAGGATTATGAGTTTGAGCCCAGCGTGGGCTACATAATAAGGCCCATCTCAAAAAAACAAGAACTAGTCAGGCAGTGGTGGCACACGACTTTAATCCCAGCACTTGGGAGGCAGATGCAGGTGGATCTCTGTGAGTTTGAGGCCAGCCTGGTCTACAGAGTGAGCTCCAGGACAGCCAGGGCTACATAGTGAAAACCTCGTCTCGAAAAACCAAAAAATAACAAAGCAAAACAAAACAAAAAACACCTCCCACCAGAACTAGGGAGATGGCTCAGTGGTAGAACACATTACAAGTATGTTGCAGGGCCCTGGATTTGAGCCCCAGAACCACAAAATAAATAAATAATAGATAAATGAAATAGATGGATCAGGTGTGGTGTTGTATGCCTGCAAACCCAGGACTGGAGAGGAGGAGATGGAAGGATCAGGAGTCCTAGGCAGACCTGAGTCCTAGGAGATCCTGTGTCAACACACTCACACACCACACACACACACACACACACACACACACACACACACACACATTTTTAAAATATTTAAAATGAGTGAACATGGGATACTTAGCCTAGTGCTTGTCCCTGTGGCCTCATCTCCCAGTCTGCTGAGACTTTAGATAAGGGGATGGACAGTGGAGAAAAAGCAAGAGGGCTTCCTGGTAGGTGAGGCTTTTGAGCTGGGACATGAGATGCAGAGCCTAGCTGGCCCCAGGACATCCATGGGAAGGTGCTCCGGTGGGATCAGGGATGGCAGGAGGGCTGCTCATCGCAGGACACAGTGGTGAACCCTGGGATTCGCTTTGCTTGGCTGCTCTCTTCCTGTGTTAGAGCTGCTCTGATTCTTTGTCTCCCTCCTCTCCAGCTCACGGCACCTTTAGGCCCTGGCTCAGGTCCTCCATCTCTCCTGTCCTCCAATTACATCTTCCATGGCTTTCTCGCTGTCTATTACCAGCTCCCAGTTTCTTCCAGGCTCCGGGTCCATCTCCCCACCTCTTTCTCTACCTTTTCTCTACTTGCTGCTGTTTGGCTCTCCCGATATGGAAAAAATCTAGGGTCTTTAGGGACCTTCCTAAAACTCTCCATCCCTTTTGGAAGTGGAGGCAGTTGGGAAGCAGCAAGAGGGTCCCTGCCTGGGCGGGGCCCAGCCCTATCGATTAGAGAAGGGTGGGAGACATCAGCGAATACGCTTCCAGCCTCGCCAGTTGCTGCTAATATTAGCTCAGAAAGGCAGCTCACTGATGGATTAGGAGAAATTAAGAATTCAAATTCTATAATTTGAATTGGAGGACCACTGCTTGCTGACAGCTAATACTTCTCCAGAAATTAACGAGTGAAGGATGACAGTGTGGGGTTTCTTCTTTGACAATAGAATTCTCCACCCCCAAGATCCAGACAGGCACTCTCTGAGAGGGTTAGGGTCCTGTCCATTTTATATCTGCTTCTCATGCCCTCCTGGGTCCCAGAGATCCATGAGAACTATCCTTCTAACTCTCAACCAGGCCCCTCTTCTACCTGCCGGTGTACGCAACTCGAGGGGTCACAGAGACTGAGAAGCCAAGAAGAGACAGGGCTCAGACCCAGGCGGACCCTGATGAATTCAGCCCCCCTTGGCTGCTTTGGACCCTGACAAGTGTCTCACCTGACTTTGTCTCAGGACTGTAGTCTGGGCAACCCCCTCCCTTCAGAGAGGCACACAGAAGCATGGCGACTGCCTTCCCTCTGCCTCTCCCCTCCCTCCACACCCCTGCTGTCTGAACGCCCTTACTCACCCACAGCCTGAACACCCAGACTCTTCCAAGAACCCCACCAACACTTCATCCCATGTGTCGGACCAGTGGCTGCCTTCCTTTCTTTTCTAAAAATAAATTATTATTATCATTACTGTGGGGGGGGCATATCCACCATGTTCTGCATGTGGAGGTCAGAGGGTGGCCTTGTGAAGTCAGTTCTGTCCTTGTACATAGGTTTCAGGGATCACACTTATGCCAACAGGCTTGCATGGCAAGAGCCTTTACCCCCTGAGCGATCTCACTAACCTTTTTTCTTTCTTTTGACTATTTTTTTTTTAAATCATCTTCTCTGCTACCTCTCAGAGTTCCAGGCTATTCCCGAGAAAGGGGGCATTGTCATGCCAGATGTTAGTTTTTGTGACATGGCACTGGCCTGCGCCTGTCACCCGGTAGGTGCTCCATAGCCAGCAACTTGTGTGCTCTTTGTGAATGCCTTCTCACTCTGCCTTTACTCTCGGAATGTCCAGGATGCACTTGCTGACGGCTGGCGGACTCTGAGGTCTGCAGCCCCAGGCAGGACTGGCACCCCAGTGGGGCATGGTAGACATATTCATTTCTTCAGTGAGGAGCACCTGGTTGCCCTTCTCCGATGTAGCATCTTCTAATCACAGGTTACATATCAGATACCTTGCATATCAGATATTTACATTACAGTTTGTACCAGTAGCAAAATTACAGTTACAAAGTAGCGATGAAATAATTTTATGGTGGGGGGTAACAGGAGGAACTGGATTCAAGGGTTGAAGCATTGGGAAGGTTGAGAAGCGCTGCTCTAAGCAGGTTTTACTGTACTGACGTGATCTTTGTCATAGGAGAGGAACGGAGTCAGGAGACCCTAGGAAAGGCAAGTGCTTATGATGGAGATAGAGTCCAAGGTTTTCTATCGCATCCCTTCACCTCTGGGGCACTGCCCTACCACTCCAGGCCCCGGCCCACCTTCTGCCTGGCACGGGGCTGAGCTCTGGCCCAGAAATATTGTTGACTACCAGGGGAGATGGGTGCTACACAGCTCAGAGCCCATGACTCCCAGGGGAATTGGCCACTGAGGAGTTGACCCTAGAATACTCCAGCTTGGTGGAGAACCAAGACACCTGGTAAATCAGCCAAAATGGCTTCATTGTTGCAACAGACTTGGGGATTGCCTAGAACCAGTTCTGCCCTTGGGAGATGAGGTAACAGTCTCTGAAAGAGTCCCCTGTCGCCAGACTCCAGTTACCTGTCCAGTAAGATGACCCCTGGAGAAGAGACTCTCAAATCCCTTCCCAAGGCCCTACTGGATTCTGGAAAATCAGATACTTCCAATTCTGCTTCCTCAGTCTGGTGTCTAACCAAAATGCTTACTTGGGGTTGGCAAGGTGGGAAGGGAGAGAAGAGGGGCTGGGGCAACATGGCAGAGTGGCAGATAAAGATGCCTTCTGGGGTAGAAACAAGGCCCCTTTCTCTAGTTCACTTCCGTGGAAAGTCCCCCGTCCCTTCAATGTCCTCTGAATCTCACCCTGGGCTCAGTGACAGGAGAGGTTTTGGGGGGAGCAAGTCCTAGAGGTGTCCCATCTACGTATGCCCTTGGAGGTTGAGGCAAGTGATTCATGCCTGACATCCCCGGGACTCTCCCCATCTTGAGTGGCCCCTCTGATGTAGAAATTGCCTTTTCCCAGATCCAATTAAAATGGTGTTTGGAGCAAGGTTGAAATAATCACATAATCATTTTCTCCAGTAAAGTTACTGACTGAAGCCTGATTTGAAAAGCTGAGCTGGTAATTGAATCTGAGGGGCAGTGACAGCAGAGGAGCCGGGGTTGGGGACTGGTGGCTCCTGGCTGTGATTACTCTGGCCACCGAGGGGTGTGCGTGTGCGTGTGTGTGCGCGTGTGTGTGCGTCCACCCCCATCACACACTCTCATGTCACAGACATCCCTTGGGGCTGCAACCCTGTTACACTATTGGAGGGACACAGGCCCAGGGCCTCTGCCATCAGACTTGTACAGATAAGGAGACCACAGGCTCATAGTCAAACAAAGCCAGGACTGCAAGCCACTCTGACACCAGAGTGCACCCTGTTTTTTGTCTGCCCCGAGGGAAGAAAGCCTGAGCCCAGAGTCATATTCTCCTCATCCTCCCTTCCCTTCTCATCTCCCTACCATCCCCCTTGATTCCTCGTTCTGAACATCCTCTCACTGGAGGGGGGGGGCGGAGGGAGGAAGGAGGAAAGGGAATTAGCCACTCACCCTCTGGCCCAATGAGCCATGCAGACAGTGGTTACATGAATAGCTAAGCACCTAGAGTAGGTGACCCTGCCTGGTCCCATCTCTCAGTGTCTTCCCTACTAGCACTGGCCTGGAGCTCAGCATATCTGCCACTTGTAGCTGGTTCATTCATTTCTTCCCACCTTCCTCCCACTCCTTCTTTATCCAGGAAATATTCAACATGCCTTTGTTTCATTTGAACTTCTGTGGATGCCGGGATGGGTGGCGGGGATAGACAGAGTGGCTCTACCCTCAGAAAGGAGTTAAACGACTATGACCAATGTGGTGTGGTGTGGTGTGGTGTGGTGTGTGTGTGTGTGTGTGTGTGTGTGTGTGTGTGTGTGTGTGTGTACGCGCGCGTGCGCGCTGGAGTATGTTCTCCAAACACCAAGGCCAAAACGCAGGGAAGAAGCAGATATGACCCCAGGCAAGCCGTGAAGTCAGCGCCCTCTTCCCCGGAGTGGACTCCATGATTCCCCCCACTTAAGGATTCATTTGTGAGGAGGGAGGTCCACTCACTTCCTTATCATTGTTCATGACGGGCATTGGCACCCAGGATGAGGGAGCAAGGTGTGAGAGAGGGAGCTGCGTGGAAATGGCTGGCTGGGAAACCTGGGCTTGTAGCTCTCCGGGATGCAGAGCAGCAGCCAGGCGGAGGTCGCAAGTAGCCCTATGGCTGGCGGTTGTGATGGAGGGAACCAAGATGGCGGCCGGCAGGGCTCAGTCTGGTCCCTCTGGCCAGCGCCGCAGGAAGAACGTATTCTCTGGGCCTTGGGTCCTGGGAGTCACGGTGAGGTTGGTCCTTTGACATCTCTCAGCCAGCTCACCTCTCTTTTGTGTTCTCTGCCTCCTGAAAGGCTGGCGCTCAATGTGCTGACCGGCTGTTTGAGGAGCTGACCGTCTTCCAGGCTACAGAGTCCTCTCCCCTTCTGGAGCTCCGGAGGAGACCTAGCCACAGGCAAGCTTTGGGCCACCTTTCCAAGCTGGTGGTAGCAGCTGAGCGCTCTGCCTCTGGGCCCTCCTCAAGCCACGTCTGTGGACTCGGTGCCCTTCCTGGCATGCTGGCCTCCTGGTCAGCAGCTGCAGGGGTGAGTCATGGCTCTCATTAGAGCTTAATTAATCAATTGAGTTAATCAGACAGCTTGGATGTGCTGTGGTTGCAGATGGGAGTAGGAGAGAGAAAGCTGGAACATGAGAGGCTGGGCTGGGCGAGCTGGGGTTGGCAGGGCCAGGGTTGGAGCGCAGCCTCATGGGTTGTCAAGGGAGGAACACACTGGAGCCTGCACTTGAGTCACTAGCAAGGAGGACGTATGGGCTCACAGTGGTGGCTATGAAAGGTGACCTTTGCAGGGCTCCAGTGACAAAGCCTGTAGGTGTCAGAAGCCGGACCTCTCTCCTCTCTGACTTCTTCTCCTATATGTTTTTTGTCTTGTCACATGTGTCTGTGAAGGCTGTCTGAAATCTGTATTTGAATGGACTGAGAAAAAAGAAAAAACAACAACAAAAAAAAAAAAGTAGTTCCTTACATCCCTTCCCCCATGATCCCAGGTTGATGGGAGAGATCTCGGGTCTCTAACAGGCACAGAGTGACTTGGGCTCAACGAGGAAAGTCACAGTGTCTGTCCAGCTGAGACACTAGCACTCTGGAAATGGCCCTGGAAATGGGAGGGGCTGAAGGAGCAGAGCCCAGGGCAGGAGCCCAAAAAGAAGTCTGGGGAGAGAGCAGAGTGCCTGAGCCTTACCAAACACTCACCCAGTCACCTGTTTTTCTTCACATCTGACCTTGGTATTCCCTTTGGGTGGAGGGGAGAGATGGGGATACTTGGGACAATGCCCATTGTCCTGCCTTTCAGGGGATTACTCTCTCCTTGGGGTGACCCAGAGTGAGAGAAGGGGGCTGAAGGCAAGAGCTATACACAGTGATGGGAGACAGAGCCGAGGAGGGCCGGCACTTCAGATTAGAGTCCCAGGAAATGGTCCCAGAAGAGGGGGCATTTGAGCCAGGCCTTACAGGTTAGGAGCCACCGCAGTCAGGTAGGAAAGGGAGTGGAAAGGACAGGTAATTGGAGGAGAAAACTGCTCAGGCAGATGCGGAAGGCTGGATCACAGCAGGCAAGGCCAGTTAGTGCAGCCAGGGAAGGGCTGTAGGGTTGCCAGGCCACAGAGTTTAAAGCTGCTTGGTGGGCACTGGGGATCAGTGTAGGCCCTGGAGGGAGGAGGGCTTAATTCTATGTAGGAACAAACCCAGGTGGGAGGAAGCCCAGAGCATTTGTTCACGCGTGGAGGCCTATGCGTGGGTGTGTGCACAGGAGCTGGGGTTTTCATATTATACATATATAAATGGGTCTATCTATTGTGTGTGTGTGTGCATGTGCAGATTTGGTTTCTGTTTTGCTCTGTTTCTTGAAACAGCATCTCGCTGGCTGGCCTGGAATTCACTGAGTAGCCCCGACTGGGCTAGAACTTGAGACAATCCTGCCTCTGCCTCCTCAGGGCTGGGATTATAGGCATGTGCCACCACACCTGGTTTGTGTGTGTCTTTTGAAGAATGTGTATGTGAGGGGTTGGAGTGTGTGCTATGGGCACTGTCCCTATCCTTATAGGGTCACTTATGCCTCTCAGCCTTGACAAAGCCTTGGAAGCACTATATTTGGCCTTTGAGGATGGTGGGTATGGTAGTTTGAATGTAATCGGCCTCAGTAAGCTCCCCCAATCCACTTCTGAGAAGTGTTGCTTTGTTAGAGTAGGTATGGCCTTGTTGGAGGAAGTGTGTCACTGTAGGGGTGGGTTTTGCGGACTCCTATGCTCAAGCTGTGCCCAGTGTCCACTTCCTGTTGCCTGCAGATCAAGATGTAGAACTCTCAGCTCCTTCTCCAGCACCATGTCTGCCTGCATGCTGCCATATCCTACCATGATGATAATGGACTAAACCTCTGAACTGTAAGCCATTTCACCGAATGTTTTCCTTTATTAATACTATTTTCGAGACAGGGCTTTTCTGTGTAACAGTCCTAACAAGTCCTAGAACTTGCTTTGTAGAGCAGGCTGGCCTCATATTCACAGAGATCGTCCTGCCTCTGCCTCCCGAGTGCTGGGATTACAGGCGTGCGCCACCACCGCCCGGCAATGTCTTCCTTTATAAGAGTTGCCATGGTCATGGTATTGCTTCACAGCAATAGAAACCCTAACTAAGGCAGGAGGGACACCGTGGGTTCACACTATTCCTGAGCCCCATTTTCTGGGCTCCCTATGGTTTCTCCAAATATCTCAGCTCTCCTGACTAGTGTGGAAAACATGTAAATCAAGGCTACTGTGGGACCTCATGGGTGTGTTGGGGGAAGCCTGGGGCCTCTCCTACCTCTTTTCTTAGCAGGACAGTCCTGAAACTAGGACACAGAAGATCCGTGGACAAGAGACTCCATGTCCACCCCAAGTTACACATGTCTGTCCCATGTCCACCCCATGGCCACTCCATGTCCACCCCATGTCTACTCCATGTCTACTTCATGTCCACTCCATGTCTACACACGTCTGCCCCGTGTCCACCCCATGTCTGTCCCATGTCCACCCCATGTCTACACGCCTGCACCATGTCCACCCCATGTCTGTCCCATGTCCACCCCATGTCTACACGTCTGCCCCATGTCTACCCCATGTCCATCCCATGTCCACCCCATGTCTTCCCAGGACCTCTATGACCTGAAAAATACCACTTGAACCGGACCATTGCCACCAGGCCGTCCCACTAGAAAGCCTCTGTTGGACAATTATGGCCCCTCAGAAGCCATAAAACACCCCTGCCAGCACAAAGGGGGTGTTAATCTTGCATTTCAAGAGCACACCTCACCCCTCTGCCTCACAGGCCCTTCCTGTTTTGGGACAGGAGCTCTGGCCCTATGGCTCCTTCTCCTAGAACTGCGCTTACCCAGCTTGGGAGCTGCTCAGTCCGTGTGACTCCTGAGCACTTGAAATGCGGCCAGCTCCAATAGCTGAAATGATGTTTTAAATACAACAAGTTCACTTTAAAGTGGTGTTTAAGGGCTGGAGGAATAGCTCAGCAGTTAAGAGAGCCAGTTATTTTTGCAGGAAACCCAGGTTAGATCTCCAGCACTCACGTGGTGGCTCACAACCGTCTTTAACTCCAGTTCCAAGGGTTCCTATGTCCTCTTCTGGCCTCTGTGGGCACTGCATGTACATGGTTCAAAGATAAATACGTACGCAAAACACCCACAAACATAAAATAAAATTTTAAAATCACATTTAAATTAATATGGTTTTTTTTTTTAACAAAGTTATGTATCCCAGGCTGACCTAGAACTCTGTGTAGCCTAAATGACCTTGAACTCTCCATCCCCCTGCCTGTACCAAATGCACGTTTTGTTTTTGTTTTACGAGACAGACTTGCTAGGAAATTCTGAACTTAAAAAATCCCCATGCCCGACTCTTCCTACCCTTCTGGGGTACCTTTGGCACCACTTTTTTTTTTTTAAAGGGTTTTTTATTTATATTTTATGTATGAGTGTACTGCTTGTATCCCTGCAGGCCAGAAGAGGGCACTAGATGGCACTATCGATGGTTGTGAGCCACCATGTGGTTGCTGGGAATTGAACTCAGGACCTCTGGAAGAGCAGCCAGTGCTCTTAACCTCTGAGCCATCTCTCCAGCCCCTCTGGGGCCACTCTTAAAGGCTGGTGTGAATCCCATCTATGACACCACTATACCCCCTCCACCCTGGGAAAACGGTGAAGTGGGGAAGCAGAGCTGCCGGCTTCTGTTTTACACACGAGGAGGTTGAGCCTCCGTGAGGTCAAATGTCTTGGCCAAGGTCATACAGCAAGGTCAGGGTGGAGGACTAAACTTTCCTGGCTTCAGATTAGAGATAGCCCAGGAAATGCCTCTCCCTCCATACCGGCATCAACCCACCCTGGACCCCTCTTTTCCTGTGGCCGCTCAGAAGCCACTCTTCCATCTCTGGGCTCTAGGAACCTCCCCTTAGAAACAGCCCGTGGACACCACTGCCTCTCCGTTCTCCATGAAAGCCAGGGTCTGATATCACTTTAGACGCTTGGACCTGTGATTTCCATCAAAGCTGGTGCCTTTCCCCTGCCATGGAGAAGCAGCTCCTTTGTACCTGTCTGTGAGTTCTATAAGAACTCACAGTAGCCATGGCTGGGGCTCCCTGGTACAGACCCACTAGCTCTCCCACCCTGGTCCTGCCCTTCCCATCTCTGGTCAGGCTCCACCCTAGGGCTGAGCATATGTATCGATATCACAGAACTGTGTCTTTAATTCCTCCCCCTGTCCGTCCCTGGAACGTGATAAAAATACCAGCATTGATCTTTTTTTCCCTTCCCCTTCTGCCAGGATAATGTTTACCCAGGTGTCAATCAGGAGGAGAATTTGGCTTCCTAATTTCTCTTTTCCTCCCTGGGGGCTGAGCATCTCCCTGCCTCACATGGACACTGAGCAGGAATCAAGGTTACTAATAATCCCCCAGCACACACAGCCACCGAGAGCACATATATTAAAGTCACATATTGATTTATATTTTCGGGCCTCTCTGCCTTTCTGCCCAGCCTCAGCCTTTCCCTCTGCCAAGGAGAAAAAAAGAATTACATAGCTATATTTATCGCCAAGATGTTTAGTGTAAAGAGCATTGTGTCCGACAGTAATTCCCAACCCCCTCTGGTCCTCTTTGGGGGGTGTTTTTTAAAATAGTGTGACATTATCTATCCATAAACATTTATCTTCTGGCTGTGGGTTCTTTACATCTTCTCTGAAGGAAGCAGTGAGAGATTTAAGGTGGACTGTCAGAAGAACTTTCTGATTTGATAAATGGTGGGATTCTATCCTGAAGGAGGGATTTTGCCAGCAGAGGTGAGCCTACTGGAGACAGGTTAGGAGTATGTGTAGGAAGGAGAGGCTAAGATTGAGTAACCTTGAGAAATCACTTACCAGGCTAGGAGTGGTGGCCTGTGCCTTTAATCCTAGCACTTGGGGGAGGCAGAAGCAGGTAGATCTCTGTGAGTTCCAGGCCAATCAGAGCTATATTGTGAGACCTTGTCTCAAATAAATGAATAAATTAATAATCAGTCATCACTCCAAAGAGCATGACATAATTATTGGCTTGTGGCACCTTTTCACAGTTGAGAAAAATGAGGGTTGCGGTGAATTTGCCTCTCACTGGGGATCTGAATTTCACGCCAGCTTGTTACTTCAGCCGCAGTTTCTCTTCTAGGGGTGTCTGAACCCTTCCCCACGGAGCTGGGACAAAGGGAGAGGAAAGATCCTGACCAGGCACAGAGGTGGCAAGTAGGCACGGGCAGGCATGGCGAGGGGGCCAGCTGTAGGCTGGGGGAGACATCCCCCACACTGCTCATCCCACCCAGAGCCCCTGTCACTCTGTGTACCGCGGTGGCCTTTAGAAATGTCAAACTCTTGGACTGCAGTTCTCCCAAGGGACTCTGGGAATGAAAGGAGGGGAACACTGGCGTGACTTAAGCCTCTTCCTCACACCTTTGAGCAGCTCACCCTCTCTCCACAGGGAGGCCGGGAGGTGGCCCCATTTCACACAGGGAAGAACTGAGACCTAGAAACTTGCCAACGAGAAAGGCAGAACCTTGTGTGTGGTGCAGCTGTCCTCCTTCCTGCGGGCCCTGGGTGCCCACAGTAACCTGGGTCAGTAGCTCTAGCCACCATCTCCAGGCTCTCCTTGATGTCTTACCTGGTGTTGGGTAGCCTTGGGGTCAAAGCTATTTTTTTTTTTTTTTTGCTCCCCTCCAGGCCAGACCTCCTAAATGATTGTGTCCGGGGCATTTGGGCTAGGACAGTCTTAGAACTGGCCTGCCAGCTCCTGCAGTTCTCCAGGCTTTCTGGGGACATGGAGACTGGCCACCTCCTTTCCTTGTGTCCCCTCCCACTCAGTGTCTCTCATATCATTCTAGAACCATTTTACACCCCCCAAAGCAGGGCAGTGGACTTTATTATTTTCCAGACAGCGCCTCTTATATTCCAGGGTGACCTCAAATTTACTATTACTGAGGATGACCTTGAACTTCTATTCTCTTGCTTGTTTGTAGAGATTACAGGTCAGAACCACTAGCTGTACGAGGTGCAGAGGATCCAACCAGGAATTTAGTATATGCTAGGGAAACACTCTACTGAGCTACATTCTCAGCCCAGCAGAGGAGGATCATATACAGAACCCATAGTCCTGCCAGCCGGTGGTATTGCACGCCTTTAATCCCAGCACCTGGGAGGCAGAAGCAGGTGGATCTCTGTGAGTTCGAGGCCAGCCTGGTCTACAAGAGCTAGTTCGGTGACAGCTAGGACTGTTACACAGAGAAACCCTGTCTCTACCCCCACCCCCCGCCAAAGAATCCATAGTCCCTAGGCAAGATGCCACACCTTGGTTTGATCATACCTAGTGAAGGATATGCCCCATAATCACAGATGGAGAAACCCAGGCTTCCCGAGACCACTCACCGGATAAGAGGACTTGCTAGGATTATGGCTAGGTGCCTGTGACCCAAAGTCCTTTGAAACTCTGACCCTCGGTTATCCCCATTACACAAGCTCAGAGATGGCAACAGAGGCCAGACCAGCGCACGGTGCAATGAGAGTCAGCAAGGAGGACTTTTTCGGGGAACTTTTCCCATTGAAAACCTGTTCCCTGGCGGCCACGGGTGATGTATGGCTGGAGCTGATGAGAATCGTGCGGTGGAATGGAGACCGGTGGCGCGGGCGACTCATGCGGGGGCAGCGCGGCATTGAAATTCCGCGGGGCGCAGGAGGGCGGCGTAGGCCCTGACACGGGCCGGGTAATTGATCTGGAGGTGCCAATTTGCAGCAACTAAATATTTGGTTTCTGCTTCTGCCTGCTCCTCGCTCTGCTCAAACAAACTTCAATTAAAAGCGAAAAGCAAGCTTGGAGAGGCAGCGCGCCCGGGTCCCCGCGGCCGGATCGATGGCACCCAGCCTGCGGGCTGCCGAGCGCTTAACGGTGGGGCGGGAGGCACCGCCTACAAGGGCAGAGCCGGAGCCCTCTTTCGGATCGCTGAACACTGGGCGCACGGCCCAGGAGAGCCAGCGCCAGAGGATGTCACTAGAGCCCAGGAGTACTATACCATGGTCACACTCAGGACCAGTAGCGGCACCTCCGCCCCGATATCTGAGCCTGCACACTCGAGCTGAGGCCTTGGAAAGAAGGGCTCCCTGGGCACTAACCCTGTTTTCCAGATGCATTTCAGAACTTGGAACATGTGCGTTTTCTTTGCATCTTCTTCCAGTCCAGGTTCATCCTCCCTGCCCTGGCTGCCCATCACGTCTACCACTGGGTGGGCTAAAGTGCTGTAGGTGAATCCACCCCAGGCCCAGCCCTGGAGGGGAGGAGAGAGAGGTCTGGAATTGGGAGAGTAGCTATAGCACGGAGAAGAGGATGGATCACGGACCACTTGTTACAGTTCTCCTGGGGTTTCAGACAAATGGCCACTCACGGGGGACTGGGGTTCACAGATCTTGTTTTTGCCCCTCATGGATCTTCCAGGTCCTTTTTTGAGGGAGAGTGCTGTAGTAGAGAAGGGGAACTCTAGTGGGAGAGGGGTCAGAGGCTCTGGGGCATGGGCAGGCGGAAGGGTGGCAGAAGTCACTGCTGGAGGACTGGTGAGGGAGGGGATGGGGTTGGCAAAGAAGCATCCAAGTGAACACAGATCTTGGCAGATGGACTGAAAGCGACTTGTTCTTTTCTAAGAGCCAGAGGCGGGACCCATGGCAGAGGGTTTGGGGAGGTGAAGAGGATCCCGCTTCCCACACTCCTGTAGTCGGTGTTCTGGACTGGAAGGTTCCCCCCCCCCCCTTTGTTAAGTCAGGCTATTCCAAACCTCCCCTGCTCCCTCATGGAGCCTAGGGCATCATTCCTGTGTTCTGATATCCCTACCCTAGGGTTCCTTGGCTGGGGCTGGCTGCAGAAGTACAGGTTAGGCCAATGAGACCTTGTTTCTAGGCCCTCAGGTGAGTCCTGTAAGGGTCCCCTGGGTGCCACCCATCCCAGTCTCTAGTACTCTCTGGGGTACAATGGTCTCATCCGTGTTTCTCTGGGTTTTTTGTTTTTGTTTTTTCCATCTCCAGGCAAACTCCTTGAAGCACAGACTTCACCTTGGGAGCCATTCTCATGGGCCTTAAGCCTCTGCATTTATCTACAGCTTGGGGCTCCAGTTTCTCCACAAAAAGGCTGGATCCAAAGCTCTATGTAATGCTGAGGAACATCCTGGGGCTGAAGTGTGCCCAAGAGCCTCCCCATCCACCCCTTCCCCACGCTGCCTGCTGGGTGGCAGGAAGATGGGAGCTGGTGCTGCAGGCTTCCTGCCTTCAGCCCCTTCCCTGACTGCAAGCTAGATGCCTGCTCCTTTGGACCCCCCCCTCGCACCCTCCCAGGGCTGAGCTGTGGAGCAGAATGATTTCCTGTAATTGGCCAGCAATCCGGCTGCCCGAGTTGTTCTATCGACATGCTGGTTAGCTGGAAATTGTATTGGAATCTGAGCGATGGAGAAGGGAGGGGAGAAGGTGGTAGGGAGCAAGGAGGGGCAGCTTTGGGTCTCAGCTGGGAGCTGCTAGGAGAGTGGAAAGTAGGAGCCATCAGCCAAGCTCTCCCCTGTATCTCGTCACCCCCTTCACTTGGCTTTTCTCTAGCCATCGTCAAGGGCTGGGATGTAGGAGCCATCAGCCAAGCTCGTCACCTCCTTCACTTGGCTTTTCTCTAGCCACCTCAAGGGCCATTAGTGGCCATCCATGTGACCCCTCCTGCCTTAGTTAGGGTTTCTATTGCTGTGAAGCAGCACCATGACCATGGAAATTTTTTTTTTTTTTTTTTTTTTGGTTTTTCCAGACAGGGTTTCTTCTGTAGCTTTTGGAGACTGTCTGAAACTAGCTTTTGTAGCCCAGGTTGGCCTCGAACTCACAGAGATCCGCCTGCCTCTGCCTCCTGAGTGTTGGGATTAAAGGCATGCACCACCACCGCCTGGCTCGACCATGGCAACTCTTATAAAGCAAGACATTGCCGAGAGGTGGTGGTGCACGCCTGTAATCCCAGTCACGTCGTACTCCCACTCCTGGAGCTCAAGCACTCAGGAAAAAGACCCCATCCCTCTCCCACCCAGTTTCCCCCAAACGTTCTCTTGTCCTGCTCCTTGTCCCACAAGGACAGAGATGGCATCTGAAGCGCTGTCATTGACTGCTGGATAAAGGGGTTACTGACAGACGTCCTCCGCTGGGAATCCGGAATGGCGGTCGCAGCTTGTGGCTGCATTCACCGCCCACCCGTCTGGAACCCACATCACTCACGCCATGTAGACTTGAAGACAATGGAGACTGTGCTTTGTACAGAAGAAAACTGAAATTGACATTGGGCAACTTGGACCAGGAGAGGAAAGTGGCTTTAGGGGACTGGGTGCATTCTTCAACACTTGCCAAGAGGCAGGTGAGCATGTAGCACCCACAGACATCCTATTGCTCCTCTCAGGGTGATGAAGCCCAGTCTGGAAACTGTGGCCCAAGGATTGGAGGAAGAGGGTAGAGATAAGATCTGTGTAACCCTGAATTCTCGCTTTAGCTTCTCTAAGGCTGGGATCACTGTCGCGCACTACCACGCCCAGATCCCATTCCATCTGCGTCTTCTTAAAGGTGCTCATGGCCAGGGGGCACAGAGGTGGCCTTGGTCTACTACCCTGAGGAATATAGTTGAGAAGGGCACAGCTTTCTAGATCCCTGCTTGGGTGAGTGCTGCCACCTGCTGGCCACGGGGGAGGACACCTGCTCTGGAGAAGCATTGTGCTCCAGGTGTCCAATTAGACAGGCACTGAAGTTGAAGCAGTAAAGCAAGACTTTTCCCAAAGCCACCTTGGTCAGTATGTCAGCAGGCGGGGGAGGAGAGAGGGGAGGTATGGACTGGGATTCCCAGCGGAGGACGTCTGTCAGTAACCCCTTTATCCAGCAGTCAATGGCAGCGCTTCAGATGCCATCTCTGTCCTTGTGGGACAAGGAGCAGGACAAGAGAACGTTTGGGGGAAACTGGGTGGGAGAGGGATGGGGTCTTTTTCCTGAGGAGGGCAGCTGCAGGGCTATCAGAGCCAGTGCATAACTGCCTTGGCTTCTGCACACCTTCCAGACCAATGCTCTGCCACCTTCGCATCAAATTTAGAGAGCTGGGCCAAGAAAGAAGTAACTGTTTGAATGTCATGGTTTACAACGGGCTTGAAACTGTCCTCAACTTACCACGCAGAGAGCAAGGCAAGGAGACAGAACTGGGCACCAACACTGGCTCTGCTGTTCCTCCTGAGAGGAGACTCAGCTGTGCAGTTCAGAGCCTGTACGACCCAGACCAATGCCCCCACTGCCCTGCAGTGCATGTACTTACTGCACACGGTGTGTCCAGAATGCCACAGGAAACAATCATTTCCTTGATCATTGGCTCGCAGGGTCTGCTGGAGTCCACAGTTTCTCTCTTTGTCAGGTTCTGCTGGACCCCACCCAATTGAGGGAGCGGGCAGCCCCCGCTCCCTCCTCCACCTCCCTACAGCCCCGTTCTGTTGCTTGGAAATGTGCAGGGAGCTAATGAGCAGCTGAGGTTTAAGCAGCTCTGTGAGAGGGGGCGTTAGAAATGGTCACTGCCGCACCCACGTCAGTCCCACCCAAATCTGGCTTTCCTGGACTGCTGGGAACAAGATCTGCACCAGCAGGTCCGCAGACACTGTGGGGAAGAAAAACCAGATCTATGGGGTGAGCGGATGTGATCTGCCCAGCACCTCTACTGGCCTCCTCAGTGTGACAGAGGCCAAGGGGAATTCAGTGGACATTTCCGACCAATTCCATTTATTGAGCACCAGTGGAGAGCAGGCTTAGTACACTAGAGCCGAGCCGAGTCACACCTGCCATCTACAAGGATACCGCCTAGGAGAAGCCAGTTTCTTGTTGACTATTCGACTATGGATTAAGATAAAACATGGGGTGCCTGACCAGGGGCCACCAGGGGTAAGGTACTGCAGAGCAGGGAGCATCTGGGGGAAGGCACAGAGGTCAGATAGCATGGGAACCAGGGAATGCAGGAGAGTACAGGGCTCAGAGGCAGTGGAGGTGGTGGCTAAGTTGTGAGTAAAGCCCCAGCAGAAGCTGGGTCTCTCCAAAGGGCCCTGCCTCGGACTAGCCACAGCATCCCCCAGACAGGAGTCAAACTGCACCCTGGCAAAAGGCTTCAACCCAGCAGACAGTTCTGTTTGAAGGCCTTCTGTTTAGAAGGATTTGCTGTGGTCCACTAGGGACTTTGTGGTCATGATGGAGCAGATGCTCCAAGAAGGTTCAAGCCCAAGAAACTGTTGGCTACATCATTGTAGCCAGGGGGATGGCCACAGAGACCACTGTGTCCCTGCCATCGTGAATACTGTTCTGAGGGGACACTATGGGGGTGGTGGGGCTCTAGGGAGGGTGGGAAGGGGTACCTGACCGTGGGCTTCCTTTTGCTCTGCGTTCAGACTGTATGCACTCGAGAGCAGGGCCAGCCCAGCATCAGGGTGAATGTAGTGTTGAGGACACGGTACCTGACTTAGGTCTCCAAGGAGGAGGCCTAGGGCTTGCTGCCATGCTGTACCCAACTAGGGAGAAGGGAGAAGGTAGCGGGTGAGCAGGTACAGGAGGCTGGCAATGCCTGCTAGGCCCGTCAGGAACCCGAGCCTCAGTGGCAGATATTCCATGGAGCGTTCCAGCTTGGCATGCAGGAGAATGACCTGGCGTCTGGTGAGGCTCCACTCGCCCGAGTTGTCTAGCACGTGGTTGGCCATGCGGGCCTTGTCCTTCAGGGGCAGCTGGGCATTGATTCTCGCCTCTGCGTCCTCGCGGCTCAGGTTGTTCCGCTTCATCAGCCGTGCCAGCTGTGTGTCTCGGTCACTAAGGACAGGGCAAAAGTGCACTGTGGACCCCAGCCTCCCTCGCTGCAGTGGACAGCGAGGTCAGGCCCAGCTTGGGACATAGGCTAGGACAGCATCTTCCCTTTGGAAACACCCTCTCCTGCCTGCAGCCACCCTGCCAGGCTGAGACGGGTGCTGGAGAAGAGGACCCTAAGCCCCATCAGCCACCTCAGACGCCCAACAAGAGCAGGGGGGATGGGCTGTAGCAGCTGTTTTCTATCGTCCAGGTCTGTCTGTCCACTGGCCTGGGGTTTCCCTCTATAAAATGGGAAGATGTTTACCACTCCAGGCCTTTGTCTGAACTTGAGAACAGAACAAAGCCAGACGGTAGTGAGTCTCCTCTATGAACATTAGCCTCGCTATACAGGGGCTACAATGGCAGAGAACACATCCAGCCCTAGCCACGGCACGTCTGTGGCTGGGCAGTCTACAAGAGATGGGGCTGGCTGGCAGCTGCCTGGGAGTGCACTCTTCCAAAGGTGTGGTGCGGAACCGAGAGCCTCCCCGATGGAACGGCAAAGGCACCAACAGCCTCCCTAGGGCTGTGGCAGCGCATGCCGGGCTCTGCTGGTGGCTGTTTTTCTTTACTCATTTCACAAGCCAATTTTTTTCTTAAGAACATTCAGGATCACATTTAGGTCCAATCACTCTTGAGGAACTGCTCCGTGATGGGTCACACGGCCCAGTGCCTTCGGTGACAAGCAAACAATCTAACCTCCCCCTTGCTGATCCCTACCGACTTTTTGTTGTTAGTTTTTTGTTTGTTTGAGACAGAGTTTCTCTGTGTAGCCTTGGCTGTCCTAGAACTAGCTCTGTAGATCATGCTGGCCTTGAATTCACAGAGATCCTCCTGCCTCTGCCTCCTCAGAACTAGGATTATAGGCATGTGCCACCACTACCCAGCTAGTTATTTTTTTTTAATTTACTTTTTTACATGTGACTGCTCTGCCTTCATGTACACCTGCAGGCCAGAAGAGGGCATCAGAGCCCATTATAGATGGTTGTGAGCCACCATGTGGGTGCTGGGAATTGAACTCAAGACCTCTGGAAGAGCAGCCAGTGTTCTTCATTGCTGAACTATCTCTCCAGCCCCTAGATTAATTTTTTAAAGAGTTTTTTTTTTTTTCCTGGCTTTTTGAGACAGGGTTTCTCTGAAGAGATTTATTTTAGGAGTATTTTGCCTACATGTATATAAGGGCATTAAGGATGTGCTTGGTGCCCACAGAAACCAGAAGGAGTTGTACCCCCGGAACTGGAGTTATAAATATCCCAAAACACCATATGGGTGCTGGGAACTGAACCTGGGTCCTCTAGATAGTGAGTGCTCTTGACCGCAGAGTCATCTCCCGAGCCTGATTCTGCCATTAAAGCACTGGGAATCCAAGGAGTTCATAGGGCCCTCCTGGTCTCAGCTGGCATCCTCCACAAATGGAATGAAGAGCCCAGAGAGGCTGGGATACACTTGGTTTAAATGGGCAAGGCCTGGGTTCTATTCTGTCTTCATCACCACAAAAAATAAACAAGGAAGAGACTGAAGGCTTATGTGGGGAACCGCAGCCCTACAGCGAGACTGCCAGGCTCAGGGGGCTCAGACTGAGTGGTAGCCCATGAGAGATATGGGTAAGGATATGGCAATGTTCAGGGCACTGAGCATCCCAGGGTACTAGGAGCCTCCCACACATCCATCCCTTGACAACCACCTTGTGCCCAAAATACCTGCAGAGTCAAGGCCCACCCAAATATCTGCTTACATTGTGACATCTGGGAAGTTTCTGGGAAGCAGACACCCCATGGCTTTGTCTATTCTCACCCGCAGGGGGGTGACTCATTTTGTTGGCAGCTTGATTCTCCTGTTTGCCAAACCTGGATTCTGATTTGCTTCCTGTCCTGGGGAATTCTGAGAAGAAAGCTCTTAGGTTCTTCTGACAGCTACATCCACACAGCTCTCTGCCCACAGGTGCTCCCAATGGGTGATCTCGAACACATTCTGCTCTCTATTCATGGGTGCTACCGATGGGTGATCGCCAACACATTCTGCAACTGCCTCCACTTCCACTGTCCCTCTATAACTCAGGAGTGTCCCTCTGCCATGAATACTCCACGCTGAAGTGAGAACATGAGGCTGTAAACACGGAGTGTTTGGAAAGCTGTGGAGTGCTCTAGGGTGAAGAAGGGAGTCACTGAGTTGTGTGGGGAGGTGCTGGAGCAAAACCAGACAACTCACCCAGAATGTCTTCAATGGCCAGCAGGGGGAGCCCTTCCAAACACTAGTGATGCCTGGGGACTCAACTCCTATTTGCCCCAGGGGCATCAGGATCAGGTACAGAAAGAAGTTGGTTTCTGTAAGCCTGGGCACCACTACCCCAACTCACTTTGTGCCTTGGCCACTCCATGGGGAAAGTGCAAGGGATGTGTCCCAGGCACATCTCACCCTAGCTGTCCTTTCCAGTCCCTATTAGCCAGGCCAAGCTCCACACTTACCAGTATACCACCACTGTGTGCTTCATGTACTTAAGCAGCTTCTTGGTCTCAAACAGGAGAGGGATGTCCAGAATCACGTAGCGGTACCCTGGGGAGAGGATGGAAAACTCCCAAGTTCAATTCTGCAAGGACACCAGGAAGGATGCTTGTGACCAGTCCCTGCCATAGAGAATGCCCCAGCAGATGAGAGACCTTCCAAGGACAGACATACCCTGAGTGCCAGCCAGTTCCGATGCCATTCAGAGCAGAATGCTGGAGAAAATAACTTCTGGCTGGCTGACCAGGGAAGACCTTGGAGAAGGACTGGTATTTGCACTAGCTTTGAAAAGCCGGGAAGACATGGATATTTGGAGTGAGAAGGTAGAGGCGAGGAGTTCACGAGGACCAGCAGCACCCACGAGCTGGGAGGGTCTGTGCAGACCAGGTGGAGGTCTAGAGCACAATGCAAAGGGCACTAGGTGGTCAGGGTAAATCTGTGGCCCAGGAACCCTAAGAACGGCCTTGGTTGAGGAGGGCACTGGGTTCCTGAGCTCTGCTGACACACCTAAGTTTGTAGTGCCCCATGTGACCGCAGGTCCTTAACAAACTAATCTGTGTAATGAATGAAAGCAACACCGGCTTCACAGGGTGATGGGCAGGATTACACGAGCTCCAAATGCATACGACACTAAGCAGCAGCCAAACCCCTCAGCCAGTGCCCCCCAAATGATGGGGATTACTGCTATTGTTCCTGGGAGGAGGGAAGCTGGCATCGATCCTCTCTACCTCCCATTTCACCCTCTCCAGCTCAGAGCCAGAGAAAAGGCTGGATCCTCCCGGGCCTCTTATCTCCCTTTCCTGCTCCTCTCCGTCCCTACCCCCCCCTTCCTGTCCTTTCTCCTGGGTCCCTCTTGGGAGCTGGAAGCCAGTTCTTTGGTTCAACGGTAAAGGGCTGTTCAGCTGTCACATCTCCCCCACTTGATAAGCCCTGAAACTGTCCTGACTCTATTAAGACATCCGCCTACCTACACAGAGACCTCCCCAACAGCTGGTGATCTTATCTGACGTTTGATTATACCAACTTTGACAGTTGTATTTGTTACACTCATCAGGGAGAAGCTGGGGCTGTGGAAGCCACAGCTGTCGCCCATCTTTCACCTTATCGAACTGAAAAGAGCTTTCTGGCTTTTATTTAAGTGGTGGTGGTTGGGGAGGTGGGAGGCTGGGTAGATGACACAACAGGAGAGCTTTGGAGCTGGTGACATTATTCAACGCTTACTTTCAGAAGGGGGAAGCTACGGGTGCCTGCAGCCCGGCACATTTACGCAGGGCTGGCCTGGGAGCAATGCAAAGGGCAGGGATGAAAGGCAGAAGGGCTCGGCCAGGCAGGGTGGGCAGAGGGAGCAGGGGTCTAACGATGGCCTGGCAGACACTGGGGGAGGACAGAGGCAGAGTACAGACTCTTCTTGTAGAGGAAGAAAGATGGCTGAGGCAAAGTGTCTCAGGGACAAATAGCAGAAGGGGGTTTAGAGCAGCAGGTGCCAGGAGCCAGCTCCAGCCTTCCCAGCGCTCCAGGGACTGAGGGGTAGGTTTGGGTCAGGAGTATAGATGCTCTCATCACATTCTCTTAGAGGGAAGTATTGACCAGAGAGCATCAGGGAGAAGCTCCCTACCCTGTATACAAGAATCTGAGTCGTGCCGGGCAGCGGTGGCGCACGCCTTTAATCCCAGCACTCGGGAGGCAGAGGCAGGCGGATCTCTGTGAGTTCGAGACCAGCCTGGTCTACAAGAGCTAGTTCCAGGACAGGCTCCAAAGCTACAGAGAAACCCTGTCTCGAAAAAAACCAAAAAAAAAGAATCTGAGTCGTGAAGGATAAGGGGCCTAGCCATGGACACAGTGGGAAAACTTGAAGACAACCAAAATGAATCCCAGGAAATGCTCTCCAGGAGATAGTCCCCATACTATGGCTGACAGGGCAGGGGGGGCACTAGGCCTTTTCTACTCAGGGACACAGACTAGAGGCCATATATACCAGAGGCTGGTAGGAAGTTTCCATGACCTAGGCTAGCTTCTCTGCCCTCCCATCTCTCCTGCAGAGGGAAGTACCAATAAAAAGTGTAAACTTAGCAGCCTAGATAACCAACCCCCTACCCTGAACCACTTCAAATACAGAAAGGCTTTGCGTCCAAGCTTAGAGTCTCACCTCGGAGAAAGTACTTGAAGGTCTCCTTCATCATTTCCTTGCGGATCTCAGGGTGGGTGATGGAGTTGAGGAGCTGCCGACGGTCAGGCTGGTTAAAGATCAGGTCCCCAAGGACCTTGCGGTCGATGTCACCATTCTCCAGCAAGACTTCAGTGCCAAAGGCCTCTACAATACGCCGATGAGCAGGGTACCCTGGCTGGACGACTGCAGCGTGAAGAGGATGGGTCACTCCAGAGGACCCCATGTGACTAGAGGCAAACTGATGGGGGACCAGGACTATTTCCTTCAAATGGAGCCAAAGTAAACCAAGGGAATAAGCAGAGCACACAGAATCCCTCAAGCCAGCAATGGAGCTGAGTTTGGGAGGACAAACTCTTAGGGAGAGCGAAGAATAAGCTGAAGAGCCTTAAGGGCAAGCTGGTCAGGACCGGCTCCCTCTCAGAACACCCCAAGATAAAGAGGAGGCTGGTGGAAGAAAGGAAGCACAGGGACCGCACTCAGCACCCCCCCCCCCAACTCACCATGGCGGGCAATGACGTCTACATCAATCACAGCACAGCCCAGCTGTTGGAACACCTGGATGACGGAGCTCTTGCCTGAGGCAATGCCTCCCGTTAGGCCCACCAGGAACATCTTCCCAGGAGAGAGAAGACAAGCAGAGAAGGAGCCAGAAAGCACTGGACAGCCGGCACACTCGCCAATCAGCTGCTCCACCAGGCTGGAAAAACCTGTTGTCAAGAGACATCCAGGCCTGGTCAGCATGGGGCCACAGGGCTGAGGGACGGGAGACAGCAGGTTAGGCAGGGCCCAGTCCTGGGCTTGGGGAGCTCTGGGGTTGTTTCTGTGAAGAAATTTCCAGTGCTGTGTGTTGGTGTGGGCTGGACGTTAGGGCTTGGTGCATGCTAGGCAAGTACTGCTCTAATAAGCTATTCCCCAGGGGCTTCCTTCATGTGTCCTTGTAGGCCTTGAACTTGCTATCTTCTGCTTCAGGTTTCCAAGTACCTGGGATTAAATAAATGTCTGCGCCACTATTTTCAGTTTCTTTAAATCTTTATATATATACTTTATATGTATATATAATATATATATATTATATATACTTTTATTTTTAGTGTGAATATATGTTTTTCTTAGTAGGGCTTGAAATCTGTCAGGACCACTTTCATTAACTTGCAGATTTATTGTCCTAATTACACTTTGCCTGACTCACGTGGAAATGGGTTTGCCTCTCCTGAAGACACAAACAGAAGCCACTTCTGCGTGGTACAGATAGCAAGAAACCAACCTACAAGTTTACATCTGCCTAGTTCATTCTCACACGGGTCACGGGCGCAGAGAGGCAACTAAAGAATGCCACATTTTAAAAGTTACCCTGAAGATAGGTAGTCTCCCTTCAACAAAAGGGAGTTAAGGACAGGGTTCAATTGTATAAGAGAAACTTAGACCATTCAGCTGAAGCTTTGTGACAGAGAATGTGATATCAGTGTCTTGGTTCCCATGTCTCCAATGTCCCTCAAACACAGCTTCTCAACTAGGTGTGACAACACAACCCTATAATCCCAGCACTTAGGACTTAAGGACAAGAAGACTGAGCTATGTGGTGAGTTCCAGGACAACGTGGACTACGGAGTGAGACTATTTCTAACAGAGAACAAAACCAAAACAAGAGAAGGGCTGGGGGCCCAGTGAGATGGCTCAGCAGGTCAGTGTCTGCACCAAGCCTGACGACCTGAGGCTGATGCCTGGGGCCCACACGGCGGGAGGACTGAAAACTGACACTCACCAGCTGTCCTCTGAGTTCTACACGTGTGTGCGCACGCACACACAATTTTTTTTTTTTTTTGTTTTTTTGTTTTTTTGTTTTTTTGTTTTTCGAGACAGGGTTTCCCTGTAGTTTCTAGAGCCTGTCCTGGAACTAGCTCTTGTAGACCAGGCTGGCCTCGAACTCACAGAGATCCGCCTGCCTCTGCCTCCCGAGTGCTGGGATTAAAGGCGTGCGCCACCACCGCCCGGCCCACAATTTTTTTAAAAAGTAATTTAAAACAAACTCACAAAATGGTTTCAACATGTTTCTGGCAGCTCCTGCCCATGCCATGATGTCTCCACACATGCCATGACACTTTCCAATAGCAGCAAACGCTGCCTGAAACACCCGTGTAAGACCGCTGTGCTGTGAACTGCAGTGCTTCCCTACGCGCTCAGAATGCTCTGCTCACACGGAAACACAGCGGTTTAATTAAAAAAATAGAGTATTTTCCTACTGTCATTCGTTGGCATTTAAATACCATATTACTGAATCTTTGGAGAATATTACCAAAATGTTTGATTCTAAAAACTGCTATTTGAGTTGCTGACTTGAGTTTCATTTTTTAAAATTATGAAATGAATTTGGGCAGAATTAAGTCAAAATTTCCAACAACTTCTGAACTAGTCCTAAACATACCTACCCCATTTTATACTATGTACTCAGGTGAAACGGTGTTCGCAGCATTGACGCCCAGGAAATTAAAGTATCAATCACCTCTGAAAAACACCAAAGTGATCTACATCCTATACCATCAAATAGTCAACCCTGACTTAATTCTTGCTTGGTGTGGCATACTTCTGTATCCCAGCATTCAGGACAAAGGGGTAAGAACTGTTACAAATTTGAGGCCAGCCCTGTGTACATAGCAAGGTCCCGTCTCAAAAAGGCAAGAAAGGGTTGGAGAAATGGCTCAGGGCTTAGGAGCAGATGCTGCTCTTGCAGAGGACCAGATTTGATTCCTAGCACCCACATGGTGGCTCATAACCACTTATAACTCCAATCCCAAGGATCTGACACCCTCTTCTGGCCTCTGCAGGCACCAGGCACACACCTGGTGTAAATACGTATATTCAGACAAATCACACACATTAAAACCAAAGAGTTAAAGATTTATGTAAAAACAGTGCATCCACTGGTGTGCAAATCTGCTTCCGTCATGTGTATATCAAAGAAGTGTTTGAGCACCTTCATTTGCTTAGTCATCCTGCTGGCCCTTAAAGTACATTTCTTGATTATTGCCACCAATACCCATGTACCCAGAGTCACATTCTGGTGAGAAGTAAGTTTAGATAGGAACATTTTAAGAAGTCCTGCTCTAAAGCAAGCAAGGTCTGTATCTCTTTTCCGGAACACCAGTCGAGTAGGGGAGTGGGATCTGAACAAAGGGAAAGGGCCAGGGTCCCACAAGAGAAGCCACCGACTGCCAGACTCAGCTGAAAGGACTTGGAAGACCACCTAGCCAAGGTGACCTCAACCCATCCCCAGAGCTGCCCAGACCCCTCCTGAGAATGGAATGGAATCCAATCTCTAGGGATAGAGCAGCCTCAGCAATTCCAGTGTATGGCAGGGCTCAGAATAGACCCTAGCTCTTTATTCACGGCAGCACATAGTAAAGAACAAAGGAAGAGACCTGCCCAGGCTAGTTTTGAACTCACTATAGCTGAGGATGATCCTGAACTCCTGATCCTTCCAAGTACTGGGATTATAAAGTGCACACACCTGCCGGGGGGGTGGCACAAACCTTTAATCCCAGCACTTGGGAGGCAGAGGCAGGCCAATCTGATTTACAAGAGCTAGTTCCAGACAGCTAGGATTGTAACTCAGAGAAACAAAAAAAAAAGTAACTATGTACATCATTCCCAGTGGCTGACTGGCTGATTTCTTGATTATCCTCTGTTTTGTTGTGCAGAAAGGGAGGAAGGGTGTTTGTAAAGTGCAGGGTACTACAGCAACCAAATGAACAATCACCCTTCCCAGTGCCTTGGACTTGCATTTGTGGAAACAGCCACACACTGCCTTCACAAGGAAGGCCGAGGGGACAGAGGAATACATGCACGGAGAGGGGTTGGCTGCTGGCTTAAGGGGATGGACAGGATTCAGCTGCTCCTGTCCAGCAAGCCCTTCAGTCCCTCACCAGCTGTTGATGAGGCTTCTGTGTGCTTATAGCAATGTGCAGGGACCTCACAGACAACCCATGGAAACTACAGATCTTGCCCTGTGGGAAAACCGGAGACAGACCGAAACAAATGAAAACAGCTGGAAGCAACAGAGTACCAGTGGGAAACAGAAACAGTTAGGTGACACTGGCCCTGGCCTGGCCCAAAAGCCCCTTTGCACTCTAGGCTGTCCAGAGATTAGGTTGTGCCAAGAAAGGAGGCTGCAGCTGGAGCCCACTGTCCATTTAAAGTAGAGAAAGGCAGAAAGCCAGGCTTATACCAAATCCTCCAAGGACCACTCAAGCCTGTCGACATTCCCCCCACCTCTAACAGTCCATGCTGCCAATCAAGCCATTATTTCCCAGAATCTACCCCACTTCCCCTGGTGAACCACTGCTGAAGCAGAACCTCACAACCACCCCTAAGTCTGGTCAAATCTGAGTCCTCTGCAAAGCTTTATAAAACAGACGTAGAACCCAGAATGGACTCCAGACCTAAACAGAAACCAGCCAGACTGGAAGCACGGCTAAGAGGAAAGGCTAGGGGCTACATAGAGAGGCGTGGGTCCCTGTCCATGAACACGGGAAGCTGCCTGTGTGCCCTCAAGGAGCTGTGACACCTGGGCCAGAGGGTAAGTGCTCTGTGAATGACCAACAATGGAGCCCCAGAGGCCTAATCTTTTCTGGGCTTTAGTCCCCAGGCCTGCACACAAAGGGCCCAGCACGTCAGATCCTGAGGGAGGCTGTGTCATACACAATTTCCTCCTCTCCTGCAAACAGTCAAAAATGCTCAGCTGGTAAGTCAAGAAATGCCATGACCAATGGAGGCCCTGGTCGCTCTTCCTAAAAATTATATAGTCAGGCAGTGGTGGCACACGCCTTTAATGCCAGCACTCAGGAGGCAGAGGCAGGTGAATCTCTGTGAGTTTGAGACCATCTTGAACTGTTCCAGAGAAACCTGGTCTTGAAAAACAAGCACACAAAAAAATTACATCTATTGGCCAGGCACTGTGGCTCACACTTTTTAATCCCAGCACTCAGGAGGTAGAATCAGGCAGATTTCTCTGAGTTTGACGCCAGCCTAGTCTGCATAGCGAGTTCCAGGACAGCTAGAGCTGTCTCAAATAAACAAAAGTTATATGTATGTCTGTGCATATGTAGAGGTCAGAGGACAACTTAAAGGCTGGTCCTCTCCCCCATGTGGGTCCTGAGAATTAACTCAGACTGCCATGCTTGGCAAGCAAGCACCTTTACCAGATGGGCCACCATGGCCTGGTTCTCTTCCTCTGCAAGACCACAGGCTGTTCTCAGACTAGCTTGGCTGGAGGATAGCTAAAGGTTCAGAGAAGGGAAACGGGAAGCTAGCGCCAGGAGTTCAGTAAGGGCTCCACTAGCCAAGCCAGGGCCAGAAGAGCAGGACTGTTCCCAGGAGAGCTACATCCAATGCTTCCTCCCTGTCGCTTGTCATGTCAGGGGAGAGGCTCAGATACAAAGAAAAAGGCAAGCAAAGGCTTTGAGACAACAGCGTCTACATCCCAAATCCTCTGTGAGCCCAAAGACCCAAGAGGAGGCTCCATTCTATTGTGCTCTGTAAACAGTGGGCTCTCTCAGCAAGCTACTCCAATATGCCCTTCTAACATTCCCTCTTGGGTCCCGCACCCCAGAGAAGACAAAGGAGATTTGGGAAGAATTTCCTTGGACCGTCCTCTGGTTTCTTTGGAAATGAGTGGGCTGCCTCACTGCTGACCTAATACCACAGGCTGATCCTGTAGCCTTGACACCTGACCCAACAGTCCCTACTTCCTTCTTGGAAGCTGAGAGGACTAAAGGTTAGTCTGAGCACTTTTCTGCATAAACCGCCCCTGCCTTCTCCATTCCCTCAGGGCTGTGCACAAAGGTCTCTGGAACTCCTCAATCACTCCTTGGCCAAACAGCCTCTCTTCCATCTCAAGGCCACCATGCATGCTGCTCCTGATAACTCTTGATGCCTGACTTTTTATCATCCCATACGTACAGTTCATTGACCCTGCCGAATGAACAAGCTGGATTGGGGTGGAGCACACAGAATGTGATGGGGAAATGGTAGTACCAGGAATGATGGGGAGGGGCCAGAGAGGTCTGTCTGAGCTAAGGCCTCCAATTAGCAAGACATAAGTCATTGAGGTGTCTGGGCTGCTACAGATGAGCCCTGTTCCTTACCAGACGCCAGGCGTTGCTGACAGCCTACTCACTCTGCCTCACATGTACTCCTGTTTTGTACTTTTAACGTGTGAGTTTTTGTATATGACTATTTTCTAAAAATTTGATTGAATTATGAGCATGCAAGTGCAGATGCCTGCAGAGGCCAGAGGCACTGGATCTCCTTGGAGCTGGAGTTTCAGGCAGCTGGGTGCAGGGACTTAAACTTAGGTCCCCTATGAGACCAAGACAAGCTCCTGAGCCAATTATCAGTCCCTGTGCATGACTACTTTTAAGTGACAGATAAATTCCACAAAGCCACAAACCACATCTAATTTGTTCCTATCTCCAGCATAGTGAGTGACGTTCCATGTCTCATTTAATATGTGACAATGTTAAATTACTTAATCTTGGGCTGGAGAGATGGCTCAGGGGTTAAGAGCACCGACTGCTCTTCCAGAGGACCGGGGTTGAATTCCCAGCACCCACACAGCAGTTTATAATTGTCTGTTAAATCCAGTTCCAGGGGACCTGATACCCATGGCAAAACACCAATGCACATAAAATAATTTTTTTTTTTTTTTTTTTTGGTTTTTTGAGACAGGGTTTCCCTGTAGTTTCTAGAGCCTGTCCTGGAACTAGCTCTTGTAGACCAGGCTGGCCTCGAACTCAGAGATCCGCCTGCCTCTGCCTCCCGAGTGCTGGGATTAAAGGCGTGCGCCACCACCGCCCGGCCCATAAATTTTTTTTTAAAAAAAAGGCTGACCCATTGTTTAAAAAAAACACTATTTAATCTTTGACTCAGTTTTTTCATATGTAATTTAGAACTAAGGGCACCTACCATTCCATAGAGGGAATATTTCTTTTGTTTGTGAGATGTGGTCTCCCAATGCGGCCGAGGCTAGCCTCTAACTTGCAGCAATCCTCCCTACACAACACTCCTGAACACTGGACTGCAGGTGTGTACAACCATGCCCAGGGAAGGGGAAGGTAAACATTTGGGGTCTCATTCTCCTGTAAATAGCAAACCAGAGGCTAGAATTAGCCTTGGTCTGCATGGGGATCACTGTTAGCAAATCATTCCTGGGGTGGGGTGATCAGGAGGAAATGTTACTTGGTTACTGAAGATACCATGTGAGGCCCTCTTCTACTGGTTGCTCATTAGTGAGCAGCTCACTTTTTGGGCATGTCTGACCAGCTGGCCACTTCTCTCCTTCAATTGCTTTCCAAAAGGGTTGTATCTGTTTTCCTCCAATGATCAATATAATCATACATGAAAACGAGTCAGTCCTGTCTTGGGGCCCAATTATTTTCTTGTAGAACCAATGACTGAAAAAGTACATTGTTTGTTAAGTGCTATTTTTATACTCTTCCCCCACTCCTAATCGGTCATTATTGGTGAGGGTTTGCCGTTTAAACCGGGAGTTCAAGTTCTCCTTTCCGATAGGTCTATTAAGTCGCCAGTTCCTCTGAGCTGCCCATTACCTGGAGGAAGTGGCAAGAGGGGTTAATTCTTCCTTCTGTCCATGGCCAACACCAAATGAAGGGAGGAGATGATCTCTTCTCAGTACAAGCCAGCACACCAAGGAGCAGCTAGGAATGAATGGCAGGGTGTGCACGGACTGGACTACTGTGTAGACATTAGTGTAGAAAAACGGGTCATGGGGAAGACCCACTCCAAAAGGCTTTGTAATGAGAAGGACCTTGGGCAATTTCCTTCTGCATTCAGAACTTCCCTTAATTGAGTTAAAAAATGGGATCAGTTATGACTTCTCACAGGAGTCTTGTCAGAACTAATGAGAGGACAGAGGTCATGGTCACTTCATCTTCCCAAATCAGAATGTGATGTCACCACCACTGAAACCTCCTCTCTTCCCACTTGCTTGGGCAAAACAGCAAGAGCCTAAGGAAGAAAGGAAGGGACTGAGGGAGTGCGGTGCAGAGGAAGAGAGCCACAGACTGAGTGTGGAGGTAACATGACAACTTTTGGGAGTGGGTTTCTCCTGCCACCATGAACTCCTGAGATCAAACTTGCTGGTCCAGCCAGCGTCAGCTCAGAACAGCCCTCAAAACTCCCCAGGAACTCCTAACCCACTCCAGTGTTAAGTCAAGACCTTGCAGAGTCCTTCACAGGCCTCGTGGACACAGGACGCTCCCACCCCATGTTTCCCATCATCCCTCCTCTAGCTAGCCTCCTGCTGGTCACAGAGCTACTTGACCAAGCTGAGCACTTTGCTCCTCTGCAGCTCCGGGCAAAGAAAGCACTCCTCGGGGAGAAGGCTCAGCAGGTCAAAGAGTTTGCCTGGCATGCCTGGCATGCCTGAAGCTGATAATCTGGGGGAATAGCCCTGTAGGGGAACCAACTCCTCAGACTGACCTCTGAGCACACACCTGCACATGCGCCTCCTCTCTCTCACACACACACACACCTTATAAACAAAACTGATTTTAAAAAAGAAAGCGTTCCCCAAACTCTCTGCTTTGCTGTCCTAAAGTATAAACAGCACCCTGCTTTGCTCTGCGGGCTGCTAAACTTACTGACCCACCCCCACCCAATAGACGGCACGCCTATTGTTTACTGTAACCTGTCTCACACCTAGAGCCCAGACTAACAACCCACCAACAGCAGTATAACTGAATATGGGGGCAACAAAATTTGACAGCAGTAAAAGAAAATTATGAATGTGCAATGGCCACCATGAATAAAAATGGATCCAAGGCGTTTCTGGTGCTCATCCATACTGCAGCACTCCTGGAACTTCATTGCACCACTCGTCCTGGATATCCAACATAAACATTCATCTTACATGCACAGTGCAAAGTACCAACAAGCGGTACCTGAACACGTGGTTTAGTGCATGCTACAAACTGTAATGTTCTCACTGTACATACAGGATGATGGAGAAAGTAGTGGAGGACTGGAGATATAGCTCAGTTGGTAGGGTGCTTGCCTAGCATGCCCGGAGGGCTGGGTGCTATCCCAGCAGAGCATAAACCGAGTGTGGTGGCTCACACTGGTAATCCCAGAACTAAAACAGAGGGAGACATAGGCAGGGAAGTTAGATGGTCAAGGCACTTGCTGCCAGGCCTGACGACCTTGGTCCTATCCCCAGGATTTACAAGGTGGAGAAAACCACCTCTCCTCTGCAAGTGACCCTCTGACCTGTCTCAAAATAAATTAAATGAATGATAAACTCTGAAAAGCATTGAAAATGCTCTACATCCTACAGGTATTTCAAGTATTTAGCCAAGATTTTTTGCTTCTGTTAGATTTATATATTATGTGTTTGCATACCACATGTGTCTTGGTGTCCAGAGGTCAGAAGGCATCAGGGTCCCTGGAACTGGAGTCAGATACTTGTGAACCACCCTGAGGGTACTGAGACCCAAACCTGAATCCTCAGTAAGAGCAACAAGCATTTTTAACTGCTGAGCCATCTCTCTGTCCCAAGATTCAATTTTTAAAAGTTTAAAATTTATCGACTTGGCGGGGGGAGTGTGACGAGACCAAATTTAGCTTGTTAGACTTGACAACAAGCACCTTTATCAGCTGGGCCATCTCTATGGCCTCCAAGATTTAAATTATTGTCTAAAAATAAACATATCTACCCATCAGTATGCAAATTTGCTTTAATCTTCAACAAATGATAAAATCCTATGTATACGAAGCAGCTGCTTTAAAATAATTCTTCTTTTATGTATATGACTGTTTTGCCTGCATGTACATATGTACACATATATGCCTGAAGCTCTCAGAGGCCAGAAGAGGGCATCAGGTCTCCTGGAACTGGAGTTACAAATGGCTGTTGCTTGATGTGTGTTCTTGGAACCAAAGCCACGTCCTCTGCAAAAGTATCATTTGATCTTCTCTGCAGAACCATCTCTCCAGGTCCTGGTTTGTTTTTGTTTTGTTTAAAAGAGAACCTGGAGGGAATCCAGGACCCTACCAGCACACCACAGCAATGGACCTGCCTAGTTTCGATTTGTCAGCCTTATGTCTAACCTTTCATCGTCTCCCAGACCTATCCTGGCACTGCTGCCACTCACAATCAATATTTTCCTACTAGTCACCCAGTTACTCAGGAAATGTTATTGGATGCAAGTGTGTTCACAACTGCTCCAAGTCCGCTTCCTCCTCCCACCATGCAGACTGTGTGTGTGTGTCTGTGCGCGCGCACGCCAGCGGACACTTTTATCCACTAAGCCATTTCTCTAACCCTCATTTTAATATTTATTTCCATTTTATGTGTAGACTCTGGAAGTATAACATGCTATACATATGTGGGTCCCCATGGAGAACAGGTGTCAAATCCCCTGGAGCTGGAGTTAGCAGTGCTTGAACTGGGTGCTGAGAACCAAACCTGGGTCCTCTAGAAGAGCAGCAAGCACTCTAAATGGCTTAGCCATCTCTCCTGCCCATGCTCTTATTATTTATTTGAAATGTTACCATTTATTAAGGATGTGAACAAATGGATATGCTAATGAAATGGATGTGCTTGCCTACTTTTACTAAATAATTAATCCTGGCTGATAAGCAGGACATGAACATTTTGTTTGTTTTAGTTTTTGGTTTTTTTAAGACAGGGTTTCTCTGTAGCTTTGGAGCCTGTCCTGGAACTAGCTCTCATAGACCAGGCTGGCCTCGAACTTACAGAGATCTGCCTGCCTCTGCCTCCTGAGTGCTGGGGTTGACTGGTAGCTTGATTTTAGGATAACCGATGCTAAGCTAGGTGATAGCACACAGTTCAAATCCCAGAACACGCAGACAGGCAGGAAAAGTGTGATGCTAGCAAGGGAAAACAAAACCAAAGAAATTACCAATGCTTCCACACACCACAGCACAAAAGGGCAGGAGTGAGCACAAGAGCATTCTACTTATTCATTTATTTATTGCTTTCTTGGGACAGGGTTTCACTACGCAGACCTGTCTGCCCTGGAACTTACTATGTAGACCAGGCTAGCTTCAAACTCAAGAGATTCACCTGCCTCCTGAGTGTGCCACCAGACCTGGCCAGTTTTCTTTTCTTTTTTATGGTTTTTTGAGACAGGGTTTCTCTGCATAACACACAGTCTGGCTGTCCTGGAACTCATTTTGTAGACCAGGCTGGCCTCGAACCCACAACAGAGATCCGCCTCCCTCTGTCTCCCGAGTGCTGGGACAGACTAAAGGTGTGGGCCACCACAGCCACATCTTTTTTAAAGGCCATTTTAGAAATTGTTGGAACTTGAACTTAAAAAGCAGCAATTCAGCCTGGCAGTGGTGGCGCACACCTTTAAATCCCAGCACTCGGGAGGCAGAGGCAGGCGGATCTCTGAGTTCGAGGCCAGCCTGGTCTACAAGAGCTAGTTCCAGGACAGGCTCTAGAAACTACAGGGAAACCCTGTCTCGGAAAAAAAAAAAAAAAAAAAAGGCTGGAGAGACAGCTCAACGGTTAAGAGCATCGCCTGCTCTTCCAAAGGTCCTGAGTTCAATTCCCAGCAACCACATGGTGGCTCACAACCATCTGTAATGAGGTCTGGTGCCCTCTTCTGGCCTGCGGGCATACATAAAGACAGAATGTTGTATACAAAATAAATAAACAAATAAAAAAAATCGGCAATCCATGTTGCAGGGATCCGATGCAGTCTTCTAACTTCTTGAGGCCCTAGACACACACCTGATACACAGATGTACATGCATACAAAACATCCATGCAAATATCTGAATCTAAAAAATTAATAATTAGTGTTAAATGTGGTGTGTGCACATGCAGAGGCCAGAGGACGTCAGGTGCCTGGCTGTGTCATGCTGCTTTACTCCTGTTCTGGGTCTCTCACTAAACTTGGAGCTAGGCACCAAGCCCTAATAACGACCCTCCTGCTATGCTCCACTGCCCCTGCCTCCAGCACTGGGCATATGGTCATGCCTAGCTGGGGATTCAAACTCAGGTCCTCAGGTCTGCACAGTAAGTAAGTGCTTTAACCCCCTGAGCCATCTACCCAGACCTGGGAACTGAACTTCAATGGCAAGGATAATAATTTATGGACCATATATTTATGGACCATATAAACCCAATATAGTTTTTAGAATTAAAAACTGAAACGAATATTTTGCAACTCTGTCCAAGGACTTCAGATGATCAATTGTAACTCTTACAATCAAATTTTTCATTAGGTTTTTTTTTTTTTAACTTAAAATCGTCTGTAGTTATGGAGATTTCTAAATAAGCATCTTCCACTCCGTCCTTCCACTTTAACTTTGTTGTTGTTTTTTGAGACAGGGTTTCTCTGTGTAACAGTTCTGGCTGGCCTGGAACTCACAGAGATCTGCCTCCTGGGGTTAGAGGCAAGCGCCACCTCCTGGCTTATGTTATCTTTTAAGGTAAAACTTTCCGTTTTATCTTGTAACATTAGATGTTACAGTTTCTTCCTTGAGGACACATACTTAAATCATTGAGTTCTTTGACAGTATCTTACAAGTTTTGGAAGGTCTAAGTCATAATGAAAAACATTAACAAAATTAGTTCTTTTCTCAATCAAAACTATAGCATCATCTTTCTGCTTAAACCTCATCCTGAGAACCACCCTGTCTGAATATAAACAAACTTTTGTAATTACAGTCCATGTCTTAGCAAAGGTTTGTAAACAAATGGCCATTCTTTATGAATTCTTGATGAAGTTAATGCCGTTTGTAGGATATATTAATGTATTTGTTTTTAGATCCAAGGGCCTATGGTAACCTGAAGTGAGCTAGTCACATGTTCACTGCCAGCCTGAACTTTTGCTATAAATCCAATCCCTCTTCAGATGCTCTGCACCATCTGTCCAGGCACCAAGACAATATTTTCTCCCTTTAAACCTTCATTTGTGGAAAACACATGGACTTTTAAGATAATAGTTTTCCCTCTTAAATGTGACCTTCTAAGTAGGACCAAACAGCGATTCTTCGTAAGCCCTATCTTACATAAAGAAACATCAGGGCTTTACCTAACTGAACCATAGGCTTTGAGCTGCTCTGGAGCCTGGGAATAATTACAAATTTCAGACACATTCTTTTGGAAACAGCATTGTTTGATCAAAGCATTTTACAAATTCCATCCCCATACTTTCCCCCCATGAACTATTTCTGCCATTTTAATACAGGCAGGGAGCTAGCTAGGCACAGTGGCTTGTCTAATCCCAGAGATAGGGAAGCAAAGATGAGAGAATCCTTACACCAGCCTGAGCAATGAGATCCTTTCTCAACCAGTCAATAAATAACAGCAACAGGGCATCTTCTACTGTAGTGTTTAATTTTCTCCAATTAAATAACAATTTTAAGATGCACTAAAAGTAACAGATTTCTCTATGTGGTCCTGACTGTCGTGGAACTCTTTCTGTAGACCAGGTTGGCCTTCAAAACAGCCTCCCAAGTGCCAGGGGTACCCTGACTAATAGTAACAAATTTCCCAAAAAAATTTCTTTCAAAATATATTTTAATTAAATCTTTATAAAAGTTGTTCAACAGCTGGAGAGAGGCCCAGTGGTTAAGAGCACTGGCTGCACTTGTAGAGGACCTGGGTTCAAATCCCAGCATCGACATGGTGACTCACAACTGTCCATAACTCCTGTTCCAAGGGGTCCGATGACCTCTTCTGACTTCCATGGGCACTGAGCATACATATACGGCACAAACACTCATTCAGGCAAAACACCCACTTAAAAAAAAAAAAGACAAAATCATATTCTTGGACTAAGGATATAGTATACTTGGTCAACAAGCAATAGGCCCTGGAAACAAAGCAAATTTCTTGTTAATTGGTTTTTTTAGACAGGGTCTCATGTAGCCAAGCTGACTTCCAAATGGCTACATATCCCAGAATCACACTGAACTGTTCCTTTGACTTCTACCTCCCAAGACTAGACGTTTGGATTACTGGACTTCGGCCCTTGGCTTCACTTAAAAAGCTGATATTCATACGGACATACATATCTAGTGGTAACGGTTGAGATTATTAAAAGGCTTCCATCCTGACTTGCAATAACTTAATATGTGTCATGGATGTGTCTGGAACCCCAACACTTTAGAGGTGGAAGCCTGAAGATCAGGAGTTCAAGATCATCCTTAACCTTTGGAAGCCAGCGCAGATCGAGATCCACACCTCAAAAATAAGTAAATAAATAAAGAAAATAAAGAAAAAAATGGGTGTGCTCCACCACGCTTGGTAAGATAAAACATCCTAACAACACAACCTTACCCAAAGATAACTCACTTAACACATGCTGAGTGAGGAATCACTGTTTGTGTTAACAGGGAAAAGACTTGGCTGTGTACAAGCAAGCAAGCGTCCATTCTGTGCTGGGAAATCAAGGCTGTGCTGAGGTCAAGTGTGAATTCTGACAGACGCTGCCAGAAACACATAAGCTATTCGGTGTTGGATTCTGAACAAATGACTGATTGTTGCGCGATCATAATTTCACTGTTGCCGTATTTTCAGCAGACCTCACATTCAGTTAACCCTGGGGTCAGCACCCAACTTAACAAGCTGTGGGTTAAAATACACGCACAGAAGACCCAAAATGTACACCATTCGAAACTTCAATGTATCACCTTTAAAACCGTAACACAACGGGAAAGTGTAACCAGGTAATAATGTCCCTGGAACCCAGGGTCACACAGGAGCAGTGAACACTCCTTAGCGTTAACTCCAGAAATGCCTGTCTCTGCCTCCCCTGGGAAGCAAAAAATAGGAGTCAGGTACTCTGAGGCCCTCAATTTTTTAGCGTTATGTATTTAAATTTTCATCTGGGGCCGAAATCTTGCTGTATGTAGATCACACTGGCCTGGATGCTCCTGTGAGGCCCTTAACTTACTGGGTTGAGTGGGAGATTGGCTACGTCCCGAGACCGTTTTAGCTTCTCTGAGGAGGGGGGCCATGAAAAACAAGGTCTGAAAATAAGATGGTAGATGCCGTTTTTGCATCCACCACCGAGCTTGAGATGGGTTTCGTTCCCACTTTTCAGATGAGCAAACTGAGGGTAGGCAAGGCGAGGAAGGACATACTATTGGAAAAGGCAGAGGTTAGATTCAAAAATCGAAACTGGGTCCGACCCCACAGCTCTAAAGCCCAGAGGCTTTGGCCAGAACCTCGGATTTTCCATCCTTTCCCAGTGGTAAACGTTTTCGTTCCTTCGGTTCCACGGCTGTACAGGGGAAATACACTTGATTTTGCAGGTTTGTTGTCAAGACGACGATAAACGCGCTTGTTTGCCCCAGAATCAGCTACAAATACGTGCTTTAAAAAAAAAAAAAAAAAAAAAAAAAAGGCGCGCACAATGCACCAGACTGGGCCGCGGAATCCCGCGCTCGGCGGTGGTCCGGCGCGCAGACCCGGCCCCCAGCCCCACACGGCACCGCCGGAGGAAACAAAGCGAGCGCTCGTGGCTGCCACCCGTCGGACCCGCCCCCTCCCGGGGCTGGCGGCTTCCCTCTGCTACCTACCGGGGCTCCGACTCGGCCTCAGCCTCGGCGGCTAGCCCAATCTCCACGGTGCTTACTGGCTGGCTCGCTGCGAACAGGCTGGATGCGCGGGCGTGCACGCCAACCGGACGTCGGCGTCCAGCCAGCGGAAGGGGCGGGACCGGAAGGCGGGGCCTAACGTCTGCTGCCTGCAAGGGAGGTGGGCGTGGTCGGCCAAGCTCTGCGGAGAGCCAGAGAGGGTCCAGGCTCAGTCTTCACTTTTTTTTTTTCACTACTTTTCTTGACGACCAGTGGAGATGAAAGACCCTAATTTCTAGGGTTCAGGGAAGGATCCCCCAGACTCAATAAGCCACGCCAATGGATGCAAATAGCAAGAGGATTCTTTAATGTCGAAGGCACCAGTGAGGGACTCACTACTCCAGTGAGAATGAGCCCCCGTTGGTATTCTTCCAACAAGCATTTATAGGGTCACAGGGTTACATAATAGGGAACCATAGCAACAGCAACATCATTGGTCAACTCAAATTAACATATGAGGGGTCGACATCAGGATGAAAACAAGTCTAACAGGATGAAAACAAGTCTAACAGGATAAAAACAAGTGCATTTCCTTTTGGTAGAAATGGTCCACAGCACTAACTGGTAAAGCTATTGTACAGTAAACTGTCAGTATTCTCTGGTTCAGCATATCTTATAACCTATATTAACTATATAGATTGTGCACTTAAAGCTGTTACCAAGTTGTCAGAACCTTAAGAACAAAAACAAGTCTAAATTAAGCCAGTTTTCAGCCGGTTTCTGCCTCCTGAGCTTTGATACACAAAGGACTGGGTGTTTTTCTCAAGACTGCTCCTGCCACCCACAGATACCCTGTTTTGCCCCCTTGGCAGGTGCAGCTGATCTCAAGGCTGCTTCTGCCGCTCATAGGTATCCTGTTTTTCCCTAGTTGATCACAAAAACATCTTAAGATGGAGACTAGGGTTGGGGTCTTTCAGGAGGAAATGTACTTCCTGGTGCAATTTCTATCTCCTGATTTTTCCCCTAGAGCAGTGAATACGAACCTTACATTTCAGGAACAAAATGATCAGAGAAAGGTGTTAATACCATGGCTCTGCTTTAGTAACCACAGTAGCCACAGCAGTTAGCCACGCACTTTTTATCCACCAGGTTTTAAGAGCACTGTGTAACGTTATCATCTCAGGCCTCAGAGTCCTTATGGTGGACTCTGAGGCCTGAGATAATTTAATTTTACACAAGAAGTAACTGATATTTCTAAATTAATTCATTTCTCCACTCAAAATCAGTTGATTGCTGGCCCATATTTTATCCATACCTCTCTTCTAAATTACAATCTCCCCATTGTTCTGCAGACACAACTTCTTTCAAAAACATTTTCATTCGGTTACTCTGTTGGACAGCATCACATTTTGGGCATACAAAGGATATATATTATTTATTAAATATTATAAGGTCCATGGTAGCTGAGATCTGATATCAATATTGGATATCTAATATCAATGGGGCCTGATTAGTGGGCAGGACAGTAGTCTTCAGGAGAGGAACCACTGGGAAAGCTACTAAGAAACAAACTCTTGGATCATGTCAAAACATCAGCCATCATGATCTGGACCTGACTTTTTTCTTCTCTTGCATAATATGCACATGTGACATAAATATGTACAATGTGGCATAAAACAGGACTTCTATATCTAAATTTAAAATAATCAAGAACATAGTCTGGCCTAGCGAGGTGAAATTAGCAGATCAAGAAATGGAGCCTCGCTGGGTGTTAGCGCATGCCTTTGCCTTCGATCCCAGCACTTGGGAAGCAGAGGCAGGCGGATCTCCGTGAGTTCGAAGCCAGCCTGGTTTACAGGGCGAGTTCCAGGACAGCCAGAACTGTTACATAGAGAAACCCTGTCTCAAAAAATCAAGGAAAGGCCAGGCAGTGGTGGCCCACACCTTTAATCCCAGCACTTGGGAGGCAGAGGCAGGCGGATCTCTGTGAGTTTGAGACCAGCCTGGTTTACAAGAGCTGTCTCGAAAAACAAAAACAAACAAACAAAAAGAAAATCAAAGAAAAAAAAAGAAAAATCTGCCTAACCAACCAACGAAAGATTCCTCTGCTTGTGGCATTGTACTCCTTACCTTACTGTTCTGTTTTCCCTCTGTGTCTACAGTCATTTGTACTTTATAGAGCATTTTATTTGATGTCTGGAGCACCTGAAACAGTTCATTATTCTTTCACTCTATCTTTATTCTGGCCAGCTTGACTTCACAGTGATCACCTCAGGTGGGGTGGCTAACTCCAATTCTAGGAAAGATTGATCTTGAATATCCAAATTATTGTGACTCTTATTTTTGGATAATAACTTGGTCTGGCCTATTATTTTGGTATTACACCGGATTCCAGCTTTAGGAAGGGAATGGACAGTTATATTACAGAATATATCAGGTAACAACTCAGTATCATTCTGAAATCCTCCAAGCAGAACTAATCCTTTGCAATGGACCAAATATTATTTATGGCAGGAACAGAAACAAACGGCCAGACCTGTTGAAGCTGGGCATGGTGGTGCATGCCTTTAGTCCCAGCATTTGGGGAGGAAGGTGGACCTCTCTGTGAATTTGAGTTTGAGGCCAGCCTGGGTTCCAGTACAGCTAGAACTACTTAGTGAGATCTTGTCTCAGGAAAGAAAGAAAGAAGGAGGGGCTGGAGAGATGGCTCAGAGGTTAAGAGCACTGGTTGTTCTTCCGGAGGTCCTGAGTTCAATTCCCAGCAACCACATGGTGGCTCACAATCATCTGTACTGAGATCTGGTGCCCTCCTCTGGCGTGCAGGCATACATCGAGGCAGAATGTTGTATACATAATAAATAAATAAATCTTTAAAAAAAAAATGAAAAAAAAAGAAAGAAAGAAGGAAAGAAAGAAAGGAAAAGAAGAAAGGAAAAAAGGAAGGCCAGACTTGTCTTAAGTTACAAACTCTATTATTTAGCATAACTGGAATTTTCCAGAAGATTTCCATAGATCTGGGCTGGAGAGATGGCTCAGCGGTTAAGAACACTGACTGTTCCTCCAGAGGACCCAGGTTCAGTTCCCATGAGCACCCACGTGGCAGCTCACAACTGTCTATATCTCCTGTTCCAGTGGACCTGACACCCTCACACAGACATCCATGCAGGCAAAACACCAATGCACGTAAAAGAATTAATTAATTTAAAAAAGAAAGAAAAAAAGTGAGTCCTTCTCTAAGGTGTGCTGGCTAGTTTTGTTTTGTTCTTTTAAAAAATTTATTATGTACTATGTATAGTGTTCTGCTTGCGCCCCAGAAGAGGGCACCAGATCTCATTACAGATGGTTGTGAGCCACTGTGTAGTTTCTGGGAATTGAATTCAGGACCTCTAGAAGAACAGCCAGCGCACTTAACCTCTGAGTCATCCCTCCAGCCCCGCTGGCTAGTTTTTAATGTCAGCTTGTCACAAGCTAGAAAGCTAGAGTCATCTGAGAAGAGGGAACCTCAGATGAAAAAATATGCCTCTATTAAGATTAGGCTGTGGAGAGGTGGCGGCACAGGTTTTTAAACCCAGCACTCAGGAGACAAAGGCAGGTAGGTCTATCTCTGTGAGCTTGAGGCCAGCCTGGTCTACAGACCTAGTTCCAAGACAGTCAAGGCTGTGCAGAGAAACTGTCTCCAAAACAAACAAACAAAGATCGACAGGCCATAGGCAGGCAAGCCTGCAGGGTATTTTCTTAATTAGTAATTAATGTGGAAGGGCCATTGTGGGTGGGACCACCCATGGGCTTATGATTCTGGGGTCTATATTCTAGCAGCCTGAGCAAGTCATGAGAAGCAAGCCAATAAGCAACACTCCTCTGTGGCCTCTGCATCAGCTCCTGCTTCCAGGTTCCAGCCCTATCTGAGTTCCTGCCTTGGCTTCCCTCAGTGGTTAGAATTTGTAAGCCAAATAAACCCTCCTCCTCTGTTACTCTCAATCATGAAGCTTCATCATAGTAGTAGAAAAGTAACTTGTACGTAAGGAATATCTTTCTTTGTTTTTAGTGAATTCAGCTTGTCCTAGAATTCCTAGTTCAGCATCTACACTGGTGCTGGTAAGGTCTCTTTGGACTTTAACATTTGGTTAATTTTGATTAATCCACCATGAATGTTGTTGCCATTGAAGATCGATAGCTTTTGAGTGATTGATAAAAGAGTCAACCTTGGGGCTGGAGAGGTGGCTCAGAAGTTAAGAGTGCTGGCTGTTCTTCCAGAGGTCCTGAGTTTAATTTCCAGCAACCACATGGTTGCTCACAGCCATCTGTAATGAGATCTTGTGCCTTTCTGACATGCAGACAGAACACTACACATAATAATAAATCTTAAAAAAAACAATCAACCTCAAATCTCTGGATATCCCATACACAAGTCAATAGAATAAAGGTTACTTGTAGGCACAAGTGTGAGTGTACCATAGGGCTTCCAGAGCCATCTGGGCCTGCTGGTAGTATTTACATCATCTGGAATTTGAGTCCAAGTTACTCCAATGGATTTAACTTCATGTGGTTGGAAGGTATTACTGTGGGCTATCTTGCCACACAGAGAGGGCAAGTGATCATCACAACAGGTTCTATCGTGACAGGAACAGGCAGCTGCAAAAGACTAGCCATTATATCCAGGAATTCTCACCCATTCTTTGTTACTGGAATGTAAGGTTCATGCTCACTGCTCTATGGAGAAAACAGGTGTCATAAATTAACGCCAGGAAGTAGATCTACATCACAGCTTTAAGAAAAATACAGGAAACTTTTGCATCTCAAATATCTTTGGGAAGGGGCAAGAGGGCTTCTGCAGAACAAAAAGGCTCCAGATGGGCTGGAAGTCTGTGTGCTGTATGTAGTCTTTTGGTCCTCAGCTTTGCTGCTTCACATCTCCTTGGAAAGCTAAGTAAATTGACTAGAACCTGCAACTGTGACCTAAGGTCAACATGTGTATTTTTTTTCTAGACACAAAGCTTTTCTCCAAATCAGTTCATATGAATTGCGGAGAAAAAGCTGCTTTCTAGAATTTAGACTTGATGTGGGATTCCCCTCTGTATGCTATGAAAAAAAAAAAAAAACCTGCTTTGGCCTATGGCAGGCAGAATAAAGCCCCCCCCACTCCCCCCTCTCGGAAATCCAAACAGATATAGAGTGAAAGTAGGTGGGGTCAGGGAGATACAATGTAGCTGCTAAAGAAGGCAAACACCATGTAGCTGCCCAAGAAGCAAGAAGTAACAAACCACAAGCCTTGCAATAAGATACAAAATAATAGAAATGAGGGCTGGAGACATGGCTCAGAAGTTAAGAGTGCTGGCTGTTCTTCCAGAGGTCCTGAGTTCAATTCCCAGCAACCACATGGTGGCTCACAACCATCTGTAATGAGGTCTGGTGCCCTCTGCTGGCTAACTGTATACATAATAAATAAATAAATATTTAAAAATATTAGAAATGAGTTCATTTAAGATATGAGTTAGCTAGAAAGACACCTAAGCCATTGGCCAAACAGTGTTGTAATTAATATAGTTTCTGTGTTGATTATTCAAGTCTGGGCAGCTGGGAAATGGAAAAGCAGTCTCCGCTTACTAAATGGAATACACGGATTAATATTCCTGCAGTCTCAGAAATGGAACATACACCCACTCATGTTTCTGGGAAGGATATTATAAGGTACTATAAAAAAACAGTCATCAACCATTCCGGCAGTATAAGGCAGAGGCAGGCGGATCTCTGTGAGTTCGAGACCAGCCTGGTCTACAAGAGCTAGTTCCAGGACAGGCTCCAAAGCCACAGAGAAACCCTGTCTCGAAAAACCAAAATAAATAAAAAAAAAAAAACACAAAATAACTAGCAAACTTTCAGAGGTATCTGTGGGGACTGAATTATACCCGCCCATATTCCACATCTTCTGGTGGTCAGAGAATCTGAGCAACTAACAAGGCTTAATTCGCATCTTCCACACAGGTGGTGGTAGCCCGGCTCTTTGATGGTAAAACAACCTGATGCCATTCTATCAAGTGGTCAGGATATGTTAATGCCATTCTGTTCCTTCTATTGTAAATTAGGAGGTCACCTAGGGAAGCGGTGTTTTCCGTCTATGTGACGAAATAGGCATAGACAAGACAAAATAGGTGTCTATGTCATTCCCCCATTCATTTGCCTGCAAATTCAAGATGTCATTATTTTTTTCTGCTGTGTAGTACTCCATTGTGTAAATATACCACATTTTCCTTATCCATTCTTCGGTCGAGGGGCATTTAGGTTGTTTCCAGGTTCTGGCCATAACAAAGAAAGCTGCTATGAACAAAGTTGAGCACATGTCCTTGTGGCATGATTGAGCATCCTTTGGATATATATCCCAAAGTGGCATTACTGGGTCTTGAGGAAGGTTGTTTCCTAGTTTTCTGAGAAATTGCCACACTGACATCCAAAGGGGTTGTACCAGCTTGCATTCTCACCAGCAATGCCGAAGTGTCCCCCTTTCCCACAACCTCTCCAGCCTAAGTAGTCATCAGTGTTTTTGATCTTGAGCACCTACATCCTATACTGATGCAAATAAATCAGGAAAGGTAGGTTTCAAATCAGAAGATTTAAGTAAAGTGGAACAAAGCTCTTATGATTCTGTCCAAAAGTCAAAATTATGTGCTATTCTCAAGGTACTAAAGGATTTTAAAGAACCTCTCAAAATAGATACTGATCCACAATATTCAGAAAAAGTTCTTTTCATATTGAAACCACTGAGTTTATACCAGATGATACAGAACTGACTTCATTAATTATGCAGGTTCAAGATATAATCAGGTATAGGCTTTGTCCCATATACATAACACACATCTGATTCCTTATCAGCACGCCAGGTTCTCTAGCACAAGGTAATGCAAACATTGATTGATTATTGATTGGAAATGTGTTGAAGACCTCAGAATTTCATAAAAACATCATATCAATAGCAAAGGTTTAAAAAAGGACTTTTCTTTTACATGGCAGCAAGCTAAGGAGATTATAATGAGATATCCTACTTGTTCTTCATAAAAAACACCTGCAGGAAGTATCCCAAAGGGTACTCAAAAGAATGGAATCAGGTAGATAGATTGATGTGTTCCACTTTGTAGAATTTGGAAAATTAAAATATGTACACTGCACCATTGACACCCATTCAAGTTTTCAATGGTCACCTGCTTTGAGTTTGGAAAAGGCTGATTCGATAATCACTCATTTACTGGAAGTTATGGCCATCATGTATATACCTGCACAAATAAAGACAATGGTCCAGCATATGTCTCTAAGATGATGAAACTGGTTTTTTGTTTATTATAATATAAAGCATATTACAGGTCAGATAGTTATAGAAAGATCAAATTGAACTATAAAAGATATGTTAAACAAACAGAAAAGGATGAAAAATACCCCCAGAAATAGATTTCATAATGTTTTAGTAATCTTGAATTTTCTTAATGCTAATGAGAAAGAAACAATGGCAGCAGAGAGACATTGGGTAATAGAAAAAAACTTTTGAATTAAATCAGCTGGTGTATTTCTAAGATTGCTAACCTCACAATGGAAACCAGGAGATGTGCTATGTTGGGGAAGGGGTTTCGCTCTTGTGTCCACAGTAGAAGAAAAGCTATGGATACCATCAAAATTAATAAAGATTCGGTGTGAAAAGGAGAAACCCAAACCTATTGATAACGAGAATCATCAAGAAAGAGAAATCTGACTTATGATACTAATATCCTCTACAGGGTAAGATCTTATTGACATACATATAATAGTAGTCACCATTTATTAAAAATCAAAGCTGGCTTTGGATTTGGACAGTGGCTTTCCTTCTCTAAATCCAAGCATGTTGTTAAAAGAAAAATTCAGAGTTTCTCCTTGGATTTAGAGGCAGAGGATCCAGGGCTTCTGTCTGACTTTGATTTCTTTCTCCCTGAATTCAGTTCTGTCTTCTCCACCTAACTAAGTTCTGTCCCTATCTACTAGGCCAAGGCAGTTTCTTTATTCATTAACCAATGAAAGCAACACACAAACAGAAGGAACTCTTACACCATCTCCTCATACCTATTATTGTCTCTATTTATATTTATTTATTTATATATATTTGTTGAATATATGTCTATATGAATAATGTTTAAGTTTTCCACAATGAATAATAAATTTTCCAGCAGTAATTTTTGAAGTCTCGAGGAAGAAGATGGGGCCCCACAACGATTCCACCTGGCTGATATGATGTCATTACGCTGGGGTCCCACAACAACTCCACCTGGCTGATACGATGTCATTACACTGGGGCCCCACAACGACAACTCCACCTGGTTGGTATGACATCATTATGCTGATAGCATCATCTTAAAATCGGTTTAGGGTTACAAACTGCTGAAGATGATTACAACTTGGCTCACTGAGTTGGTGCACCTTCTTACAATGTTCTGGCCAGAACTTTAAATAAAAACTTCAGAAAAGCCCTACCAACTATCTGCAATTATACCAGACAATAATCCTGAAACTTAACCATTATTTTAGTTTTTGCAGGATCCCATAGAAATAACCTCACCCCCACAACAGCTGGAAGTAATTCTATAAAATGATATCCCTTCTTCCAACAAGGTTTGTCCTCAGGGTTATTAGGGTTGGTTATAACTGATAAAGGGTTGGGGGTGGAAATGAAGTAGACTCAGGGATCTCTCTTTAAAAAACATAAAAAAAATAAAAGGGAATGGATGGGATGGGATCATAGGTAGATTAGTGTGAGCGTACTCATACTAATAATAATAGTCAGTAATAGTGAGATTACTTATGAGCTATTATTTATGGACAATTTACATTGGTATAGATTCTTGTATATTGATATAAATTCAAATCATATTTGTTACATTGACCATGCTCTCATTTCTGTTTACAATATTTGTGCACCTGGGCAAAGTTATTTTGTCATATTTTATGCATCATGTTTCTACCTCTGCTTAAGATATTTTGTATTTTGATGCAATTTTAGGATTATATTTATCACATTACACTATACATCTCTACCTCTGATCAAGATACTTATATATTGCTTACATTTTGAGGTCATTGTCCTCATTTCTTGCACATTCGTTTAAAGATTGTTTAATTTTTTTAATATGAAGCCTTAATCTTTAAACTATATAGATATTACGAATTACAGGTCAGTAGTCATCCATGTTTGTCATACTTATAGTTAGACTAATCAAGTTCTTTAGATGCATAGAGATTGTATTCCACATAGATAGGTAATCTTCAAACACTTTAAAGAACTGTAGAATATGGCACTAAAATCGCTTAGCGTTCTGTTGACGTGAAACACAATTGCTCCTGGCAGCACCGATCTATTCCTGAGAGAATGTCAGGCACCAAAGACACTCTACTTGCAGCTTGTTTTTTTCTTGGCAAAACTGGCCTTTGGGCAAAGAACTGGCCCGCCTTGATTACTGACAAAATGCATGGGGTCCAGACTGGACAAGCAGGATACAAGCAAAAAGACTGCTAAACCTTGTCATGACAGGGTAAGTTTTTGTTTTTGTTTTTTGTTTTTTAATTTTCCTACCTCTGAAAATGGTCTGTCAGTTACTCTAGGCCTTAGCCAAAGTTGGTTGCCCCAACATTGTAAATGAGACTTCAGGTGATTGCCCAAGTAGCCGGTTGTCTCTGTCATTTCTTGCACCTTTTCGAAGTTCCTTGATTGTATTTCCTGTTTATTTAAGTAATATTATTTCCCTTCTCAGATCTTTGATGAGGTTGAAGACTAGATAGTCATAGCTACTTTTCTCTCATGACTTAGTCAAGCCTTTTTTTTTTGTTTGTTTGTCAAATTGTTTGTTTTTTTGTGACAGGGTTTCCCTGTTTAACAATCCTAGCTGTCCTGGAACTAGCTCTTGTAGACCAGGCTGGCCTTGAACTCAAAGGGATTCACCTGTACTCAATATAATATAAGACTTAGACTCCTTAGAATAGGATAACTATTGAAACATTTAGCATATGTTTCTTGTTTGATGCTGCTCATGCTGGTTATAATTCTAATTCTTATGTATGTTTTTGCCTCTTCTTTTCCCTGGACAACACTTGATATTTGTTCTTATTGTATATAGTTTTGTATTAGACTTAGAATGCTCTCATTTAGACAAAAGGGGGGGGGGTGCTGTGGGAACACTTTCAGTCAATAGCCTTTAAGATGCTGGCCCACTTTGGGCATGATCTTGTTCCATCCACTTATACTATGGTACTACGCCTGTAGTGTGAGCATGCACTACAATTTACGAGTCTCGCAAGGGCCTGGAGATTTAAACACACAAAGACACACAAACAGAAACATGGGTCATCCTTAAAACAAGAATGCCCCTTTTATTGTGCTCAGGGGCAGCTTATATAGTGCTCTGGCCACGCCCCAGCTCTCAGGGTCTTTCAGCTGCAGTCTCATCAGAACCCACTCCCCTGCCATCAGGGTCTCGTGCTCGGAGCAGCTGCAGGCTGCTCAGAGCAGAGGAAAACAAGTTGTTTACAGGAAATTCAGAGTCTTGTGGTCTGCAGTCCCCAGCATGATCTCAGGTACTATAAATGCAACGAGGAGGCTGGAGAGATGGTTCAGTGGTTAAGAGCATTTCCTGCTCTTCCAAAGATCCTGAGTTCAATTCCCGGCAACCACATGGTGGCTCACAACCATCTGTAATAAGGTCTGGTGCCCTCTTCTGGCCTGCAGACATACACACAGACAGAATATTGTATACATAATAAATAAATAAATATAAAAAAATAAATAAATGCAACGAAAGCATACGTGGGACTCTTGGCTGCTGGATTTGGTTCCAGTTCCCAGCACACACAGAGGACTGCAGATCACTACTCTTTCTGTGAGTTTATCCCCAAATAAATAAATCTTTGTATACTCTGTTCCAAGCTATTGTGGAACTCTTTTGTACACCAACATAGACTAGCATGCCTAGGGTCTATAAGAAAGCAGGCTAAGTCATGAGAAGCAAGCCAGTAAGCAGCACTCTTCCGCATCAGCTCTTTAAGTGAGTTATAGGGGAATGCACATAGCTGAAGATGCAGAAGGCCCAAGGTCTTGGCACTCTGGAGACTGAGGCAAAAGGATTGGGAATTCCAAGATCAGCCTCGTGAGCTGCGGCAACCAGGCCAGTTTTGGTCACATGGAACTCTGTCTCAAAGCAACACACACAAAAGAGGGAAAGAGATGGGTGGTTAAAAGATTAGTGTACTTTGCCTGGTGACTCAGACCTGTAATGCCAGCAGCTTGGGAACCTGGGGCAGGAGAAGCAAAAGGCCAATGCCTGCCTGGGCTAGAGTGAGTTCAGAGTCAACCTGAGTAAGTTATAGAGACTCCATCTCAAAATAAAAGTTTTTAAAGGATGTAGCTAGTGGTCTATAGTTCCAACGTCAATCCCCAGGAAATAAATAAATAGAATAAATAAATTATGAAAAGATTTAGGGAATGGGGAAAAAAGAGAGTTTGTGGCCAGGTGGTGGTGGCACATGTCTTTAATCCCAGCACTCGGGAGGCAGAGTCAGGCAGATCTCTGTGAGTTTGAGGCCAGCCTGGTCTACAAGAGCTAGTTCCAGGACAGGCTCCAAAGCTACAGAGAAACCCTGTCTCGGAAAAAAAAAAGACAGTTTGTGCCTGCTGTTAAAATCCCAGTTCCTGGAACTTTCTCCTTGCCTTCTATTGCCAAGATGACTTATGCTGCATCTCCAAATGAATGGTGTCTGTTCTCCTTACCCATCCCCAACAGAGTTGCTATGCAGCCAGACTGGCCTTGAATTTGCAAATAGAATTCATCTTATAATTCAATGGTCCCCTTGCTCCTGACCTATCAGACGGTACCCATACCCCTCAGTAATGGCAGCCAGTCTTGACAAGAACAAAAATGCCTGCCCTGTCATTGGCACTTGCCTAATTATCCAGCTGGGATTTTTTGTTTTTCATTTTCGAGACAGGGTTTCTCTGTAGCTTTAGAGCCTGTCCTGGAACTTGCTCTGTAGACCAGGGTGGCCTCGAACTGACAGAGAACCATCTGCCTCTGCCTCTGCCTCTGCCTTTCAAATGCTGGGATTAAAGGTGTGCACCACCACCGCCTGGCAAGTATTCTAGTTTTTGTCAAGGGATAGTGCATAAAAAAACCCCAGGTATCTTGCTTATGATACTGAGAACTATTTGTGTGCCAGTGAGGTCCTTGCATTCTAAGATTGGACCTATGGTCCTGTGATCCAATCTGCCAGGACCTTCGCTGCTGGGAAAGATTGAAAGGCATAGTCTCTCTCTCTCTCTCTCTCTCTCTCTCTCTCTCTCTCTCTCTCTCTCTCTCTCTCGTGTGTGTGTGTGTGTGTATGTGTGTGTGTTTACATCCCCTTGGAGGCCAGATGAAGACATCTGGTGTCCCGCTCCATCAAGATTCACCTTTTCCCTTTGGACAGTCTCTCTACACACCACAGGGCTGGGTCACAGGTGCCTGCAGCCACACCTGTGCTCATACTGCGGGACCACCTCCTCAGCCCCAACTTTTGTAGTTCTGAGGTGATGCCATCAAGAAGTCTTTCAACTCAAGAAAGTGGCAATAACCCCTGGGTTGGCCCCAGCAGCTTAGGCAATGATCTCCTTTCACCCTGACAGTGACCGCCCTTAACATCTATCCTAGCAAATCACACTGCTTCCAGCCTTGGTGGAAGAACAGCCCTGTGAGTCACAGCAGTGACGCCTTTGACCTCTACTTCCGAAAACTAAATTTACTTTCCATGCTTATTTTAAATATTAAAACACAATTAAATTGATACTACACTTTGCAAATATCGTTGATATCCATTCTTTATTTAAAAGCTTCCACAGCTGGGTGTGGCAGTTGTCTGTAATCTCAATATTCTGGAGGCTGGGCAGGAGGTTCATGACTTGAAGGCCAACCTGGGCTACCCAATAAGTTCCATCCAAACCAGGCTAACATTGTCTCAAAAAAAAGGAAGAAAAGAAAAAAAAAAAGACTGCTAAAAAACATAATCAAGCCAGGTGGTGGTGACACATGCTTTTAATCCCAGCACTTGGGAGGCAGAGGCAGGCAGATCTCTGAGTTCGAGGCCATCCTGGTCTACACAGTGAGTTCCAGGACAGCCAGGTCTACACAGAGAAACCCTGTCTCAAAAAACAAAAACCCCTAAACAAACAAACAAACAAACAACCCCCCAAAATAGGTGGGTGTTGGTGTCTCATGCCTTTTAATTCCGGCACTCAGGAGGCAGAGGCAAGCAGATCTCTGTGAGTTTGAGGCCAGCCTGGTCTACAAGAGCTATTTCCAGGACAGGCTCCAAAGCTGCAGAAAAACCCTGTCTTGAAAAAACCCACAAGCCCCCCAAAATCCCATAATCGAGCAGGGCAGTGGTGGCGCACACCTTTATTCCCAGCACCCAGGAAGCACAGGCAGGCAGATCTCTGTGAGTTTGAGGCTAGTCTGGTCTATGAGAGCTAGTCTCAGGACAGCTAGGACTGTAATACAGAGAAACCCTGTCTCAAAAAAAAAAAAAAAAAAGGAAAATAAAAAATACAAAAGAAACCCATAATCGAAACCTAGGTCCTCACAAAGTCCAACTTCCAACTCCTTAGCCAGAAACACAGTCTTTGTAACTTGGCCATGTCGCCTTTATAGACCTATTTGTCATCAAATGCCACTCTGTGAAAGAGGGAGGAAAAGTCACAAGATTTTTCCACCCCGCTCTGGGTTAAAACATCCCATGATAAAGTTTCAACTCTGTACTAAGCAGCAGAGACTTTGGACAAGTCACTGAATGAAGCCTGCCCTGCTCAGACAAGATAGCAGACGACACAGACCAAAAGGATAGGATGCTAGCAGGAAAGCACTGTGCAAACATCCTGGCACATCCTCTGTTCCTGTCTCTGCCTTTTACTTGCCATGCCACAAGTCTCCACCGCGACCTTATCCTTTCTTTGTTGCCACTTGCTCAAACATAAAGCTAACAATTCTGTTGTTACTGTTGTCTGTTTGTTTGTTTGTTTTTAGGGACAAAGAACAAACCCACAATCTTCCACGGGTTACACAACGATTCTGCCCTTAATCCCTCCTCGGCAAATGTTAAGGGCCATCGTGTGCTGGCCTAAGGGATACAAAGAAGTGAGGAAAATCCAACTGTTCTCCCACCTCATGCAATGTAAGGTCTGCTGTGGATAACTGCACTTTTCAGTTTATCTTAGAAGAAGGTCTGGAGAGTCCCAGAAATTACAGCGGGGGAATACAGAGTTTACGCAGCCTCTAAAAGCCAAATGTTGTTTGTTTTAGGGAGATAAAGACGTGGCTCGATCGCAAAAACATGCTTGCCTGACATGCACAATGTCCTGGCTGAACCAACTGGGCATGGTGGTACATATTTATATTCCCAGCATTAGGAGGTAGAGGCAGGAAGACCAGAAGTTCAATGTCATCTCAATACATGGCAAATTCAAGGCCAGTCTGGGACAGGTTCAAGAAGGAGAGGAGGGAGGAAGGAAGCAAGCAAGCTAAGAGCTGCAGAGATAGGTCAGTGGTTGAAATCACTTGCTGCTCTTCCGAAGGACCCCAGTTTGGTTCCCAGCATGCACATGGCGGCTCACAACCACTACTAGTAACTCCAATTCCAGGGAAGCAGACTTCTTTGGGTCTCCTTGGGTACTCGGCACATAAGTAATGCACATACACACAGGCAAAACACTTCTACACATAAAATTAACTGGGCGGGGGTAGGCTGGAGAGATGGTGCATCAGTTAAAACCAATGGCTGTTCTTCCAGACCACCTGAGTTCAATTCCTAGCACCCACATGGCAGTTTACAATTGCCTATATAACTCCACCTCCAGGGGACTGGGACACCCTCACACAGACATACATGCAAGTAAAATACCAGTGCACATAAAAAATAAAAAACTAAGAAAATAAAATTTTTGTTTGTATTTTTTTTTAAAGATTTATTTATTTATTATGTATATAGTATTGTCAGTATTCTGTCTGCATGTGTGCCTGCAGGCCAGAAGAGGGCACCAGATCTCCTTACGGATGGTTGTGAGCCACCATGTGGTTGCTGGGAATTGAACTCAGGACCTTTGGAAGAGCTGGCAGTGCTCTTTTTTTTTTTTTTTAAATGTTTTTGATTTTTTTTTAAAATTTATTTATTATGTATACAATATTGTCTCTGCATGTATGCCTGAAGGCCAGAAGAGGGCACCAGACCTCATTACAGATGGTTGTGAGCCACCATGTGGTTTCTAGGAATTGAACTCAGGACCTTTGGAAGAGCAGGCAGTGCTCTTAACCGCTGAGCCATCTCTCCAGCCCCGCAGGCAGTGCTCTTAACCACTGAGCCATTTCTCCAGCCCTGTTTTTGTTTTTCAAGACAAGATTTCTCTGTGTATATCTGTCCATACTGACACTAGGCTGGACTTGAACCCAGAGATTCACCTGCCTTTTCCTCCAGAGTGCTGGGATTAAAGGGATGAGCCACCACTGCCTGGCTAAAAATAATTTTTGTTTTGTTTTTCGAGACAGGGTTTCTCTGTCCTGGAACTAGTTCTTGTAGACCAAGCTGTCCTCAAACTCACAGAGATCCGCCTGCCTCTGCCTCCCAAGTGCTGGGATTAAAGGCGTGTGCCACCACCGCCCAGCTGGACTTTTTTTTTAATGAAAGACAGAGGCTCAGCTGGATATAGCAACTCAAACCTTTAATCTCAGCACTCAGGAGATAGAGGCAAACTGATCTCTGTGAGTTCAAGACCAACCTGGTCTACACTTCAAGTTCCAGGACAGGCAGGGCTACACAGTGCCTGTCTCAAAAATACAAAACAAACAAATGACAGAGTGTTGTGCAGCCTAAGCCAGCCTGGAGCTCTCTCTGTAGTCAAGGGTGACCTTGAATTTCTGATCTTCCTGTTCCTACCTCCTTAGTTCTAGGATCCCAGGTAATACCACACCTGACTTCTATGGTGCTGGGAATTGAATTTAGGGCTTTGTGCACTGTTGACAAGCACACTAACAACTATGCCAAGTTCTCAGTCTCTCTAATATAATCTGGTGACAGAAGTATGATCCCATCTCTCCCCAACTAAAACTCCATCAGAGATAAAGTCTCCCACTCTTCTGCACAATTCCTGCCTGCTTTTCCATTATTCTGTCTCTCTCTTTCTCTCCCTCCCTCTCTCTCTCTCTCCTTTCCTCTCTTTCCCTTTCTCCCTCCCTCCCTCCCTCCCTCCCTCCCTCCCTCTCTCTCTCTCTCTCTCTCTCTCTCTCTCTCTCTCTCTGTGTGTGTGTGTGTAAATTGGCAGGCTGATGTTGCTCTACCGCCTCGGTCTCTTCAGCAGATGGGGTGACAGGCCTGTACCACCAACCTTGCTTTCAATCTCAATATGCTCCTCATCCCCCAACCTACAGTTTTATCAGTCTCATTATGGCAACTCAAAAGCACCATCCTGGGCGGTGGAGATGGTTCAGTGGGTAAGAATATTTGTTGTGTTGGGCATGGTGGCACACGCCTTTAATTCCTGCACTCAGGAGCAGAAGCAGGTTGACCTCAAACTTGTGATCCTGGCTTATCCTCAAAATCTTCTCTGAAAGATTATATATTTATTATTTTTAATTATGTGTATGCCTGTGTTTCTGTGTTCGGGTTTGTGCATATGAGTGTTGGTACCCACAGAGGCCAGAAAAGGACTATGGAATTCAAGGCCTCACACAAAGTTTCTCCTGCCTCTGCCTTTAAGTGCTAGTATTATAGGCATGTGCTATCACACCTGACAAGGCAAAGTGTTGTATTTAATCTGTGAACTATGAACGGCAGGGTCCACCAGGCAGTGGTGGTGCAAACCTTTAATCCCAGCACTTGGGAGGCAGAGGCAAGGGATCGCTGCGAGTTCGAGGCCATCCTGGTCTACAGAGTGAGTTCCAGGACAACCAGAGTTGCTACACAGAGAAACCCTGTCTCGAAAAACCAACTCCCCCTCAAAAAGGGTGACAGGGTCCACAGAAACCTACATATTTATTCTTCCTTGATCTTATTGAATGTTTGTTGTTTATGCAGAGTCCAATAACACAGGGAATTAGAATTATAGTTGTAAGTTCCCATTCAAGCTCTGCAATTGGGCATCACTGAGTTTGGGACAAGTACAGTTTTCTTCAAGTCCCCTCCCCTGTCTTCTTTACCAAAGCATATAAGTTAGAGGAGGCAATAGAAAAGTTAGCCTCCAGAGGGTGAGATGGCTCCATGGGTCAGAGTGCAAGCATACACACACACACACACATACACAATGTTGTTGGATGCAGTAGTTAGTGTACAGTGAGCCCAGGGCCTTACATATGTGAGGCAAGCCATCTACTGAAGAGTAGTCTTGGTCCTGGAGGGGTGAGTACAGGTGACAGCTGAGCCCCCCTGGGAAGCTTTGACTGCTTTCCAAAATCAAACAGAAATGACTGGGCAGTGTTTGCAGTTTTGGAATCTATTTACTTTTCTGGGCCTGCCACTAATGCAAGAGGAGTTGGCTATATTTAGCTCTGTGTTTTATTTTGTTTTCTGTCCCTGAGTCAGAGGGGAATTGTTTCTTCCCTTGTTCAGTTTTGCAAAGGCAAAGATCATTTATTTCCCTTTTTGGCCAGCAGCTCTCTGATGGTAAGAACTACTCTTCTCTCCCCACCTACCATACTCAACACAAACAGGCAATTTCTGAGACTACATCTTTGGGCTATCTTCTTAGGATTAATTATGGTTAAACTAGTTAGTGACAGGACAGAGACCCAGGGGACATTTGGGCAATTCTAAAATAGATGTTACAATTGCCTTCCTATAATTGGTTTTCCTGTGGTGGCTGCCTATATGAGACAACATGATTGTTGTGATGAATTAAAGAGGGAGTCAGATGGTGGTGGTGCACACCTTTCATCCCAGCACTAGAGAGGCAGAGGTAGGAGGATTTCTGTGAGTTTGAGGCCAGCCTGGTTTATAGAGTGAGTATCGGACAGGCTCCAAAGCTACAGAGGAAAAAAAAACTGTCTCAAGAAACAAAACAAAGCAAACAAAACAAAAAGAATTAAACGGGGTATAGAGTAGATAGATCCAGATTTATATACAGATTTTGCCACCTACAAGCAATGTACCAACTTTTCTGGAATATGTTTTTCAGTGTGTTAAAAAAAGGAAAGAAAAATCATGACATCTACATTCTAGACTTGTTAAATTATACATAAATATGTACAAAAAGTCTTACCCCACAGCCTGGTTTATAAGTGCTCATTTAAGGACGTAGGGGAACTCATGAGGCCTCAATGCTAGACAAAGAACTTCAGACAACTAAGGCATGCTGAAAGTGGGAGAAAAAAAAATCGTCTTCCCCATGGAAAAGCACACCAGTCCTGAAATCATATTTCTATATTATGAGTACTTGGCAGGCTGTATTAATATATTTAGGAACACACACATCCTATAAAGAGGATGCCATCAATTTGAGAACAAGGTGAAGGATATATGGGAGTAGGGTTAAAGGGAGGAAAGGGAAGGGGGAAATGATGTAATTATAATATCAAAAAAAAAAAAAAAAGACTTGTGATGGAAGGCTCTAGTGGTGAATCAAACAGACCATGTGAAGAGCTCGGTGCAAAACTAGAAGCCAAGAAGTAGTAAGTCTCGCCTCCAAACAACAAAATCTTCTTGCTCTGGATCAGCGTTGCACACACCTCAATGCGCTGTCCGGTTTTAGGTTTCCAAAGACGCAGGTCTGCCTAAAGGCATCCGAGAGCAAAACTGGCTTCTAGTAGGAAGCCCTCTCCAAGGGGCAATGGGCTCTTGGCGAACCACAGCCATAGACCTCGGTGTCTTCCACTTACCCAGGAATGGTAACGGTCCTTAACGGCAGCCGATAACGGCTCACCTGTGACCCGGTGCCTATCAAGGATGCGGTGATTTGAAACCTTGGACTTTGCAACCTATCACCCGCGAAACGCTAAGTCAATAAGGAACTGCAAGTCCCAGCAAGCCCTGCGACCACCCTACAAGGTGTGGGGGATCTTTTCGCCTGGGAGCGCGGCTGAACCTAGGGGTTTCCGGAATTGCTGCCCACTCCTCCCGAGGCGTCCCTTCATGATTTCTGGGTTTTGTAGTCCACTTCGGTCTATTTTCTTGAAAACGAGCAGCCCTTAGTGTCAGATTTCTTCACAAAACTACAAAACCCAGAATACAGTGCATATACCCCCTGTCCAATAGGAGCCATCCATGTAGCGGGGCACGGAGCCCGGCTCTCGCAACCCAAGATGGCGGATGAGAGTGAGACAGCAGTGAAGCTGCCGGCACCTTCACTGCCGCAGATGATGGAAGGGAACGGAAACGGCCATGAGCACTGCAGCGATTGCGAGAACGAGGAGGACAACAGTTACAACCGGGGGTAACGAGATCCTTGTAGCCTAATTCTTGCCCCGTCTCCCACAAGCTGGGTCTCTGGGGTGCGGGGAAGTCACCGGGAGCTTAGGCTAACCCCACCCCCATGTTCTTATTGGCTAGGACATTGAGATCCTGCCTAGCGATTGGTTTTTGCCTTTGTCATTTACTAGGGTGGGTGCTCAGATGTTAAGGGTCGGAGACATGCATTACTTCCATTATATAAAGTTCAGTGTAGTGCACCATTCGTGTGCTTCAGGCACGATGGGGGACAAAGGACATTTTGAACGGTGGGTCTCAATAGTACAACGCAGAGCAATCTAGAAACCGTAGTTTAGAGGAACGTTACTTATCAAGGTGTCTGAACAACGTGACTAGCAATAAACTAACAATAAAGCACTTAGTTGTAGTTCACGGTCAATGAGGAAGTTCACCAGGCTATTTAAGCCATGTATATAATTATGTTGTAAAGATATTACCGCCAGAGAATTCCAAAATATAAACTCTCCTTATAAATTCTGTTACTAGCGATATGCTAATACCTTGACTTATTCAGTGTCTATTGCCGCAAATAATCCGTAGGTATTATTAAAGTCAAGCTTCTTGTGTTTTTGTTAACTTAGTGAAGTAGCTCAACGCTTCAACAAACTGATGTTGCTTCTGGAGAGTACGTGCTGCTTGTGGGATACAACCGCACCTCTTGGACTTTAGAATTTTTCCAGGGCGTTTTGGTGTTTGAGACAGATTCTCACTGTGTAGTTCTGGCTGGCCTGGGACTTGCCATGTAGAGCAGGTTGTCCCCAAACTCGGGGTGATGCTCTTGCCTCTGCCTCCCAGTTACAGGGACCGTTACAGGCTGCCATGTAAGCCTTATTCTAAGTAATTCCTGTCGTTTGTTACTAGAAAAAAAGAAATGGGCCGGATATTTGAGTCCCCCCCAAATCAGTACATCTGTAAGCAGTCACGGTGAATAATTTATTTTGTTCATGTAATTTGCTGCTAACCCCCACCGTCTGTCTGTCTGCATCTCTGTCTATCTCTCTATATGCATATGTGTATTTTTTGTGTCAAGAAGACTGTTGTGGGTGTGTAATTGTCTGAGTGTGTGGTAGTCTGCTTTTTAAAGCCAGACTTTGTTATAACCAGCTTGTCATTAGCTGTAACTGGCGGCTCTTAACTTCCCCCTTTCCCCCAGTGAAAACTGAGACAAAGGTGGAAGGTCATAACCTTTGGATACATTCTTATTTATTCTTCTTAGTGGTGGTTGAGCAAAGGATTAAATGATTAGCAATTTGCCTGGGGGTGAGTTTTAGATTTAAAAAAGATCTAGCTTCTTGTTCTTTACCAGCATGAAAAAAAATCACAAGAATGTGGCAGAAAAGGAAGTTTGCCAAATTTGATTTTATGACTATGTTCTGTTGCTGTAACTCACAGCGGATCTAATAACGACCTTGTTTAAGCCAACCATTCCCAAGAATGGAATAGCTGAGAAAGAGGAAGTGGGAGCTGGAGAAGGGACAGTACAGGTCTCTCGAGAAAAAAAACATCCCCATCAGATGAGAGTGCTGAATGTCAGTCATTTCAGAAGTGAAAGTCGATGCTTTCTTTGTTCCTCCTGTAATTGCTCTGTTTTTCTCTGTGAAATTGTTGCCCTGCTTAGTGTCAATCTTTTCTGTTTTTTAAATGGGTTTTGTCCTCTGACAAATTGTGATCAGTTTGCAGAACTTTGCCATGAGCTGGGGTGTAGCTCAGCCATGAGCACGTGCTTGCTATGGTGCAGGCCCCGGTGTTCAACCACAAGCGTGAAAACCAAGAAAATCCTGTTTGCCAGGAAGTTCTTTGTTTTAGTTATGGTACCGCAGTGTAATAATTCCCCTTTCCCTAAATCTTTGGGAGTGACCCTGCCCCTGCTCCAGGGGGAAGGTGTTCTATTACAGGGTATGGTTTAAGTGAGCAAATTATATTAGCTTATCAAATCTAGTGTTCCATGAAAATGAGTTAGTTTGGAGGCGGCAGGTAGAAAACAGAGATCCGGGTCAGGAGACAGTCTACCTCTGACACTTAGAATCAGCCTTTCCCATTAACTTTCCAAGCCAAGTGTTGTGAAAAGAGACTGCAGCCCCCTGGGGAAAGTATGAACTTTGGAGTCATTCAAAACCTGCTTTGAGGAGGGCGTGGTAGTGTTAGCCTTCAATCCCAGTGCCCTGGAGGCAAAGGCAGGTGGATCTCTGTGAGGTCAAGGCTAGCCTGATCTGTATAGCTAACCAACCAGGGCTACATAGTGAGACTTGTCTACAAAAACAACCGAAAACCTGGTTGTAATCCCAAGATCCATAACTGTGATCTTGGGGAAGTTTCCTTGCCTACAGTTGTTTATGAAATTAGAGAGAAACATTAAGACTAGTTCTGTTCTTTTCTTTCTTTAGATATTCCCCCAACTTTCCCCAGCTTGCTTTCTATTATTTTTTTCTCTTTTTTCTTTTTTTTTTTCTCTGTGTAGCTTTTGGAGCCTGTCCTGGAACTTGCTCTGTAGACCAGGCTGGCATCAAACTCACAAGAGATCCATCCTCCTGCCTCTGCCTCTGCCTCCTGAGTGCTGGGATTAAAAGCGTGTGCCACCACCACCCATTTGCCCTCCAGTTTATTATGAACATTACTTTTTAAAAAAAAATGTTTTGCCCCCCCTTTCCCTCTGTTAAGTTTTTGCTTATTTTAATTTAAAATTTTTAATTATGTGTCTATGCATGTGAGTGCAGGTATCTGAGGAGGTCTTAAAAGGATCAGTCCCCTTGACCTGGAATTATGTGTAGTTATGAGCACCTCAGCACCAGTACTGGAAACTGAACTCTTCTGTAGCATTGGTAAAACATGCTCTTAACCTCTGAGGCATCTCTCCACCCACCCTCCCCCAGATGTATTGCATTTTAAATTTTTATTGTTTTGCATATGGGTGTGTGCATGTGTGTGGGTGCACAAGAGATAGTGTCTCCTTTGAAGAGATTTAAGAGGAAAGGCCCTGGGTATATAGCAGCGCATGTCTGTAATCCCAGCCTTCAGGAGCCTGAGGCCAGTCAAGGTGGTAGAGTGAGACCACTTCAGAACGACCTGCACAGCTAAACCAGGGAAGGAAAGTAGATATTTACTTTTAGAAGGTGTTTAGTTTTCGTTCTGTTGCTAGGATAAAACACTCTGCACAAAAAGCATTTAGGTAAGGAGAAGATTTAAGTCGCTTGCACTACATAGTATGCAGTGTACACTTATGTAGTGTGTACACATGATACATATTATGTAGCTCACGCTTTCAGGCTGCAGTCCATTGTTGAGGGAAGACAGGACAGGAGCTCAAGGAGGACCTCAGAGGCAGAAACCGTAGAGGACACTGCTTGGTGGCTCGCTCCCTCACTTGTGTGTGGCTGGTTTCCTCCTCCTCTGCTGTTTTCACATTTATTTATGTGTGTCTGCTCTGTGTGATGTCTGGGGAAGCCAAAAGGATATCAGTCCCCACGGAGTTACAGATGGTTGTGAGTCCCCCTGTATGGGTGCTAAGAACCAAACTTGGGTCCTGCGGAAGAACAGCTAGTGCTTTTTTTTAAAAGACAGGATCTTACTATGTAGCTCTGGCTGGCCTGGGACGTGCACCAGGCTGGTCCTTAACTCACAGAGAACCACCTTCCTCTGCCACCCAAGGGCTAGGATTACAGACGTCTGGCACCACACCCAGCACAACTAGTAATTGCTAAGCCATTTCTTAGACCCCTAGTTTCCTTTCTCAGCTCAAGACCACCTGCGTAGGAATGGTGCTGCCCACGGTGGGCCAGGTCCTCCTGTGTCAGCACTCAAGCCGATCTGATCTACGCAGTTCCTCAGTCCAGTCTCTCCTCTCCCATGACTGACTCCAGGCTGTGTCAGGCTGACAGTGCAGTGTAACTAGGACAGAAGGTCAGTTCCGCAAACAGAGCTTTCCTTGCTTGCTTTGTCTTCCTTTTGTTTCAAGTGACTGTGTCCAGTCTGCTTGGGGACTTTATAACACATCTAGCACTTGGGAAGAAGAAATCTTTCAGTTTTTCGGCACTCTCTTCATTTCTCCCCTCAGCTTTTGGATTTTCAAAACTAGATCAAAGAAAAATGAAAAGAACTCTCATCACTGATATCAAATAAGTATTCTAATTATGTTCCTAATTAAATGGTTAGTTAAAAAGAAACTAATCAAGAGCTGCTTCAAAGAGAGAAACTGGAGAGCAGAAGAAATTAAAATTAAATGAAGCCTATTTCAGGGAGACTGCTGCCCAGGGCAGCCTGGTTTTTTGCTCATCTCCTACATTGTTGAACTAATATGCTCACTCCAAAATGTGTCAGCTTTGCCAAACTGCAGTTAACCCTTTCTCTCTGGAGCTCAGAGAGTAGGGGCTTTAGGAGGATGCATCTGTAGCTTTTTCTCTTAATTTTTTTGAAAATCTGAGGTTTCGGGCTGGAGAGATGGCTCAGTAATTAAGAGCATGGCTGCTCTTCAAGAGAACCTGGTTCAGTTCCCAGCAACTGCACGATGGCTCACAACCATCCATGAGACCTGATGCTCTCTTCTGGTGTACAGAATGCAGGCAGAACACTGCATACATAATAAATATGTATACATAATAAACAAATCTTTAAAAATCTTAAATTTCCATTTAAAAACAAATTTATGAGCCAGGCGGTGGTGGTGCAAGCCTTTAATCCCAGTACTTGGGAGGCAGAGGTAGGTGGATTTCTGTGAGTTAGAGGCCAGCCTGGTCTACAAGAGCTAGTTCCAGGACAGGCTCCAAAGCAATAGAGAAACCTTGTCTTGAAAAGCGCCTCCTCCCAAAAGATTCCAAAAAAAAAGCCCTGGAGAGATGGCTCACCAGTTAAAAGTAGATCCTCCTGCCTCTGCCTCCCAAGTGCTAGATTAAAGGCGTGCACCACCACTGCCCAGACACAAGCTCTACTCTTTAAACCTCTTCCTTCCTTTTTTTGTTTCTTTGTCTTTTTGATTTTTTGAGACAGGGTTTTTCTCTATAGCCCAGGCTGGCCTTAAACTCACAGTGATCCACCTATCCCTGCCTTTCGAATGCTGGGATTAAAGCGTGCACCACCACCAGCTGGCTGAGCCTCTTTCTGATCCCTCAGAGATGGTGTTCTTGTGATTGTTCCCTTTAAAACACTTGAATACTGTGTTCTCTATATTAAGCACCTGAAATTACAACTGAAATGCCTTGCCAGGGGCAGTACTTGGTTTGCAGTTTGTAGTTTGTCTAGTGTACTGACTGAGGCGCAGCTGGAGGTTGACTGTGGTTGAGTTCCTGCTGTTACTGTGTGCTAAACTCTGTACGTGCACCTGATTCCACTTAGGAAGACCAGATCTGCTTTCCTTGTGAGCTTCCACCTCACCCTCTGACACTTAGAGGATCCATTTTGAACTTGCTGGATGTGTTTTCCATCTGGGATTGACTTTTGTATTCTGAATTTCTTTTTTCTTTTTCCAGCTTTTTGAGACAGGGTTTCTTTGGAGCTTTGGAGCCTGTCCTGGAACTAGCTCTTGTAGACTAGGTTGGCCTCGAACTCACAGAGATCCGCCTGCCTCTTCCTCACGAGTGCTGGGATTAAAGGTGTGCGCCACCACCACCCGGCTTTTTTCTTGTGTTTTCTTTTGGTGTTGGTGCTGATGTTCAAACTCAGCATGTTACACATGAGAGGCACAGCTACTGAGCAGTATTCCCAATCCCTGCCTCCTGGAGCAGCAAGAGTCCTCGCTTTGGATCTCTTCAGCAGCTTGTGGATTTTCTCAGACTAGGGAGTTGGGTGGCAGTAGAGCTGGCTGGGTCTTTAAACTCTCGTTGATAGGCCAGGGTCATCCTCAGTGGACATGGATCGAGCATTGAATAGCATCTGGTTTGATCTTTGCCAGGTCACAATGCCCCAAACAATCTCAAACTATTGAATTTCGGTGTTTATCTCATTTTAGTCTCGTTTTCTGCCGGCCCAGCTTTTAAGCAGTTATATCAGAGGCTTTGTGAGCTCTCCAGATTAGCTCTCCTCCATGATAGGAATTGGCTCCTTCAACCCACAGAACATCCAGAGAGGGCAAAGGTAGCAGTGAGAGCCATCTTCTGTAATTCCTGCCTACAAGTTTTCTTCTACAGCCAGCTGGTGCCTCTGTGGCAATAGGAATTTAGGATTCACAAGCAGGCTTTTATTTCATTTATTACATTTATTTATTTGCATGTGTGTGCCACAGTACACATGTGGATATCAGAGGACGTTTTGAAGGAAGTCAGTTCTTGCCGTTCCACCATGTGGATTCTGGGTTCAAACTCAGGTCGTCAGGCTTGACAGTGGGCATTTTACCTACTGAGCCAGCTGTCTATGCCCTGAACTCCCAATCTAGCTAATTGGTGGGCATATGTGGAGTTTGGGGTGTAGTATCTAGCAGCCACAGCAGTACAAAGAATATGCAGGTGATGCTGACGCAAGGCACCTGGTTTCCTCCTGAGTGTCCTTGTAAATGTCCCTCTGTTCACCTATCTGTCTTTGGACGTCGCGAGTACCAAGAGGATTGGTGGTAAATACTCACATCCCTAAGGGTGACTTCATTTGCAGAAGACTCTCTTGATGTCTGAATTAGAACTAGATAGAGTTCAGGACTTATTTTAGTACCTTTCTGTGGAAAACTTACTTTATAGTCCCAAGAATTAGCTTCTAGCTTCCAGAGACAGAGAGAATAGGGGACTGGAGTCCTGGCTCAGCTGCCAGGAGCCCATCCTGTTCTTCCAGAGGACCTGCCTTTGGCTCTAGCGTGCAAGTAAGGAGGCTCTTAACTGCTTGTTACTCCGGCTCCAGAGAATCTGATACCTTCTGGTCTCAAGAACACTGGCATACACATTACAAATACACACACACATATATAAAAGTTAGAAAAGTAGGGGGCTGGAGAGATGGCTCAGAGGTTAAGAGCACTGGCTGCTCTTTCAGAGGTCCTGAGTTCAATTCCCAGCAACCACATGGTGGCTCACAACCATCTGTACTGAGATCTGGCGCCCTCCTCTGGCATGCGGGCATACATTGAGGCAGAATGTTGTATACATAATAAATAAATAAATAAATCTTTAAAAAAAAGTTAGAAAAGTAAAACTGGGTGTGATCCCATAGGCCTTTAGTACCAGCATGTGAGAGGCAGAGGCAGGCAGCCCTGTGAGTTTGAGGCCAGCCTAGTCTACATAGTGGGTTCCAGGACAGCCAGAGCTACACAGAGAAACCCTGAAAAAAAAAGGGGTGTGGCAGGGAAATAAAGCTCCATGTCCTGGACACAAGAGACGGGCATAGGAGAACCTAGAGTTCAGGGTTAGCCATGGTGAGTTCCCATTGCAAACAACAAAAGAAGGAAATAAGTGCCAAAAGTTATGAATTTTTCTTTCTGAACTTTGTTCTCAGAAACGTGCAGTGTGTGTTACAGAAGCACTATTTGAACAGTTCCAGTGGCGCTCTCTCCTTTGACCTTAGGAATAAGACGTGACAAGGAGGGCAGTGGCCAGGAGTAAGGAAGTTGGTCGTTGAAAACCCCAACCACGACACAGACGTGCACAATATCTCACTGCCTTAGAACGTCGGCACAGCTGTCCCGTGCAACCAGTACTAGGGATGTCTCACTGACCTCTTTTGGGCTGTAGCTTTTCTGAGTTTTATTTTAGTCCATTGTGCCTAGAAAGCATCAGGCAAGCATAAAATTGTTGAGCTCCTAGCTGTGTGTGCAGTATAACGGGAGGGACTGTGAGAAACAGCTGTGTCAGTGTGGCCTCTATGCGCAGAACATTTTTAAATCACTGGGAGGCAAAGAAAGAAACCCATCATTTTATGTGAATAATTATATGTATGTAGTTTTTTAGGAGATTATAATTGTAAAGCAGATGTCAGGGAGAGTTGGAGGAATCAAAGATGGCTTTCAGAATAAAACATGGTTCATCCTTGACATTACCTCAGGCTGACCTGGAACTCCCCATCTTCCTGCCTTAGCCCTATGTGCCACCATGCCTGCCTCTCCTTGTTACCTCTAACGCCTGCTCTTTGACTAAAGCTTCCTTCTTGGGCCTCGTGTAAGAAGACAGTTAATAACTTGGCTTTGGAGGCTTCCCAGAGAACATTCTTCTGGAAGCTGAGACTGTAACCAGTGCATTCAACCTTCCTGATGCTGTGACCCTTTAATATGGTTCCTCATGTTGTGGTGACCCCAACTATAAAATTTTTTTCGTTGCTACTTAATAACTGTAATTTTGCTACTGCTCTGAATCATAATGTAAATATCCGTGTTTTCTGATGGTCTTAGGCAACCCCAAGGGTTTGCAACCCACAGGTTGAGAACCACTGCTATAACATGTCAGGGAGAAAAGGCTCCATCCACATCTTTAGAGATTGGTGGCTTGTCCCTAGATGCTGGTTGGTTAGTTGATGACCAGGTTGCCTCATTGTGGTCTCTTGTAAGCAACAGGTTGAGGCACATTGCTGGGAGACTCCTCCCAAGGCTGGGGGCTCCCTCTGCTCTCTCCCCCATGAGAAAAGATTTTAGTTCCCAGTCACACACATTTGAGTGTTTGTAGTCCTGTGAGGGAGAGGCTTGTGTTACAGACCCTTCGTGCTATCGGGAAGTTCTGTGCTCTGCTCATCTGTCAGCTTGCCCTTCCCACCCACCCACACACACCCGGCACTCTTCTATTTTAGAAGCACGGAGGCTCATTTTCCATCTCCTCCTGCTGCCCTGATTTTGCACAAGAGCATCCATAAGATTTCTTGTGAGCTTGATTTTAACATTTAGGGCCTTCGTTAAAAAATGACATTCCCGTGGGGTGAAACACACCTTTAATCCCAGCACTCAGAAGGCAGAAGTAGGCAGATCTGAGTTGGAGGCCAGCCTGGTCTACAAGAGTGCGTTCCAGGATGGCCAGGGGTACACAAGAGAAACCCTGCCTCAAAAACAAAACAAAACAAAACGAAAAGGACACATTTCTAGTTGAGCGTGATGGTTCACACTTGGAATCCTAGAAGTCCAGTGACTGAAGCAGGAGGATCACCATGATGAGTTCAAAACCAGCCTGGACTACAGTGTAAGACCCAATCTTACGTGTGTGTGTGTGTGTGTGTGTGTAGGTCAGAGGATAGCTGTGGAGCTGGTTCTCTTTTTACTTTTACATGAATCTCAGGGATTGAATTCAGGTTGCCAGGCTTATGCTCTATTGCCTTTTTCTTGCTCAACCATCTCGACAGCTCTGAAGACGACAGTTCCTAATTGCTTTTCTTCCTTGTCCTGGATCTGTCATTTTTTCAATTCATCCCGTATTTACTAGGCTAGTTATTGATACTAACCCTTTCGCCCTCAAATACAGAGTCTCTCTGTAGCCCTGACTGTCCTGAAACTTACTCTGTAGATCAGGCTGGCCTTGAACTCAGAGATCCACCTGCCTCTGCCTCCCTAGAGTCCTGGAATTAAAGATGTGTGCACCGCTGTTCTGTGTAAACACCCATCTTAGTTCCCATAGCAGACATTCCCTGCCTTCCAAGGACAGATTTCACCCAAGTCTCTGCTTGGTATTTTGGAACAGAAGGAGCAAGTTAAGCTTTGGTTTGCTGTTGTAAGTGTGTGCTTCTGGTCAGTCTCTGTCTTGTACCATCTTATAATTTTTTAACAGATTTCTCTTTGAGTTACTGAATCCTGGCCTCAAAACTCCTGGGCCTAAGCAATCTCCTCTCATCCTCCTAAGTCCGTAGTAATGCTGCATGCTTTGCTCAGCTGCCAGTCCCTCCAGCAGGCGAGCTGCGTGTTCTCAAGGCCTCTGAGCTCCGGGTCTTAGGAATGATTAAGTTATTATAATTGTCTTGAAAGATTATAGGACTAGACTCCTTGGTGTCTCCTCTGATTCTGTTGTCTCTCTCTTTGGGGCTTGTTGTCTGTAAGACCATGGCAGCTTTGTGTGTTCTCATAGTTGTGGCTCAACACCTCAATAGAATGAATTACAAAATTAAAACATAAAGCCATCGGGCAGTGGTGGTTTTAATCCCAACAGTCAGGAAGCAGAGGTAGGCGGATCCCTATGAGTTCGAACCCAGCCTGGTCTAGCAAGTGAGTTCCAGGACAGCCAGAGCTACACAAAGAAACCCTATCTTGAAAAACCAAGAACAAACAAACATAAAGCCAGATGTGGGATTGCATGCCTTTTGTCCTAGGACTTGGGAGGTAGTGGTGGGAGGATCTCTTTGAGTTGAAGGCCAACCTGGTTTACAGAGAGACTTTGTCTCAAAACAAAACAAATCAGCTTACTCCAAAAACAGAACAAGTGCAGCCTGTAACCTCTCTGCAGATGTGGGGTCAGGCTGTGTGACAGTGCACAGTGCACACAGCCTCTTTTCTGAAGAGGCTCAGTAGGTAGACTGACAAACTTTTGATATAGGTGTGTCTTCTATCTGATGATTTCATTGGTTAATTAATATAGAAGCTGCTTGGCCTGATAGGTTAGAACATAGATGGGTGGAGTAGACAGAACAGGATGCTTGGAGTGAGGCAAGACGCTTCAGGCAAACGCCATGCCTCTCCTCTCTGAGACAGATGCCATGGAGCCAGCCGCCAGGTCAGACATGCTTAATCTTTCCCGGTAAGACACCACTACACACATTACTAAATATGGGTTAAAGCAAGATGTGAGAATTAGTCAGTAAGAGGCTAGAACTAATTGGCCAGGCAGTGTTTAAATGAATACAATATGTGTTTTGTTATTTCTGGGCTAAGCTAGCCGTGCGGGAGCTGGGCAGGACGAAAAGCAGGCCTGCTCGCCTCATCACTACAAACTTTCTTAACAGATTCACTGTGTAGTCCTGGCTGGCCTGGACTCATTCTGTAGACCAAGATGGCCACAAATTTGGAATGATCTTCCTGCCTTTGCCTCCCAGGTACTCGGGGGTCATAGGCTTGTGCTACCATGCTTAGGTAGGAAGACATTCTATAATGATTTTATATACTTTGTAAAGGCTTATAAAGTGGAGAGGGATCATTTATTGCCATATAAAATTGTGTTTAGTAAATATCCAATTGGTTAACTGACATGCAGCAATTTCTTTTTATAGTTATTTTTCATGGTTTTGAAACATGGTCTTGTAAGGTCCCTGCTTGGCCTGGAACTCCCCTTGTTGACCAGGGTGGCCTTGAACCTATGGCCACAATTCTGCCTCAGTTTCACAAAGATGACCTACCACACCTGGATGTAGCATTTCTTTACCTTCACCTTTTTGGTTTTTTCGAGACAGGGTTTCCCTGTAGTTTCTAGAGGCTGTCCTGGAACTAGCTCTTGTAGACCAGGCTGGCCTCGAACTCAGAGATCCACCTGCCTCTGCCTCCCGAGTGCTGGGATTAAAGGTGTGCGCCACCACCGCCCGGCTTTACCTTCACCTTTTAATTATTTTTCCACAAAATGAAATAAAAATGATTTGTATCATCCAGGTGATGGTGGCAGGCGCCTTTAATCCCAGCACCCAGGAGGCAGAGGTGGGCAGATCTCCAAGTTCAAGGCCAGCATGGTCTATAGAATTAATTGCAGGACAAAAGATTTGTTTGTGGTGGCGCGTGCCTTTAATCCCAGCACTCGGAGGCAGAGGCTGGCAGATCTCTGTGAGTTCTAGACCAGCCTGGTCTACAAGAGCTAGCTCCAGGACAGTCTCTAAAAGCTACAGAGAAACCCTGTCTCAAAAACAACAACAACAAAAAAAAAGATTTGTATGTTAACTCATACACAGGGCCCTGATAATTCATTCTGTGTACTGATATGAATAAAATACACTAACGTAGCTTTTCAGTGCTCACATAATCCTGAGACTAAAGAGAATATCTCTGAAACGAGAAGACTGCAGAGTTGTGACAGGCTCTATTGGGGTTACATAGGGTAACAAGTGAGTTATTAAGAGGACGTTATCTAGGGCTGAAGAGGTGACTTAGAGGTTGAGAGCTCTTAGTTTTCTTCCAGAGGTCCTGAGTTCAATTCCCAGCAACCACGTGGTGGCTCACAGCCATCTGTTATGAGATCTGGTGCCCTCTTCTGGCCTGCAGGGATACATGTAGGTAATCACTATATATAATAAATCAGAGAGAGAGAGAGAGAGAGAGAGAGAGAGAGAGAGAGAGAGAGAGAGAGAGAGAGAGAGAGAGAGAGAGAGAATTATCTGGGGGCTGGAGAAATGGCTCAGCAGTTAAGAGCACTGACTCTTAACTCCAAAGGACACCAGGGTTTAATTCCCAGCACCCACGTGACAGCTCACAACTGTCTTTAACTTCAGGATCTGACATCCCCACACAGATATACATGCAGGCAAAACACCAATGCACATAAAATAAAAGTAAATTTATTTTAAAAGAAAAGAGGAAGAGGAAGTTATATGAGGTCGTGAGTGACTGTGGCTTCTATTTGTTGTGGCCTTGGAAGATTCACTGAGCATCTGTTTGCTTTTCCATCTCAGAATGTCATCAGTCCCCGCTCTTGTGTTGTACCTTCTGTGTCTCTTTAATAGAATACTCACTAGGTGTGTTTGTGTTCAGACTTGATGACCATTTGCTCGTCTGAGATAGAGAAATCCAGCTTTTACTAGAACTCCTTGGCTTCATAATCCTTCTACAGTCCTAAATCCTGTCTATAAAATAAGAGGATTAAAATTTGGAGACCCTACATATAAAGGGATGACAGTATATGTCTTCTAGATCCACCCCCACCTTTTTTCCCTCTAGAACTGGGGATAAAGTCTGTTGTCTAGAGCATGCTAGGGAACTACTCTGCCACTGAGCTACAGCCTCAGCCCAGGAAATGGACGTGTGTGACTACAGATTGCTTTATCTTTATATACGTATACTTATTACTACTGATAGCATTTATCAGTTGCGTTAATATTCAAATAACCACAAGACACTTTGAAACCCTGAAGTATCTGTTTCCTCTTTTAAATTAATTTTTTTAAGAACAGCGTCATGCACTGTAACTCAGGCTAGCCTGGAACTTTCTGTGTTCTCCTCCAGACTAGGAGCCACTGTGCCTTTTTTTTTTTTTTTTTTTTTTTTAAGGTAGGGTTTTACAATGTAGCCCTGGCTGGCCTGGAACTTGCTGTGTAAATGAGGCTAACCTTGAATTCACAGAGATCTGCCTGCTTCTTGCCTCTGCCTCCTGCATGCTGGGATTAAGGATGCGCACCACCACATCAGTTTACATTGTCCCCACCTCAGCCTCTCAGGTGCTCTACTAACAACTGTGTGACACCATACTTGGTCTAGTTTTGATTTTAACGTAGCTAGGAAACTGCTTTCCCATGTCTTACCAAGGGAAAGCAGCTTGAGGAGTCCCTTCACTGCTTCCACATGCGTGAGTTTTCATGTATTTGTGGCAAAAGTAGGTGCACGAGACTGTTGTGGTTGGATTTTCCCATCATTCCTAGTTCTGGGTTTGCCATTGGTGACCAGTCTTGCTGCCTAATGTCTCGTTCAGGAACGTCTCTGTTGACCATGTTGGGCATGGACTGCCGTCATGTCAGACTCTTCTTCATCCTGCTCTCTTTTCCATACTGGCTTGTGCCTTAGGTCCAGTTGGGGAAACTCAGTAAACATAGTACACTTGGAGAAGTCAGGGCAAAGGATTCCCTAAAGACTGCTACTGTCTTTAGGCTGTCCTTTTTCATTTAGGGCCCTAGGGAAGTGGTGTTGGTACCAACACAATGCTGACAGATGTCGTTGTCTTTAGTTGCAGCCTGGCAATCTGAAGAAGTAAATACCTATCCTTCCTACCTCCCAGAAAAGATTTGGTGGCTCATATCTGTCATCCCAGCTCTCAGGAAGCTGAGGCAGGAGGATTACTATAAGTTCAAGTTCAGCCTGAGATACATACTGAGTACCAAGTTAGCCAAGGTTACATAGCAAGACCTTGTCCCTTGTCTGAGAGAGAGAGAGAGAGAGAGAGAGAGAGAGAGAGAGAGAGAGAGAGAGAGAGAGAGATTGGGAATGCAGTTCAGGTGGTAGAATGCTTTTTTTGCTTGCAAGAAGCTTTGGTTTTGAACCAATAAACCAGGTGGGTGAGGTACCCGTAATTTAATTTCAGCATTCTGGAGGGGAATCAGAATTTCAAAGTCATTGATGGAGGTCAGCCTTGGCTGCTTGAGACCCTGTCTCAATGAGTGAGTGAATGAATGAATGAATGCAAGAACAGAAAAGACCCTTGGAAGAAAATAGGACACACATAGGACATGCCTTGCACAGTGTCTCCTCCCTGGGGAGCTGGTGGGTGGGAGTGGAGAGGGGAGCTGTGCTTGCTAGTGTCCTCCAAATACTCCTTCTGGGAGCTGGATTCTCCAGTCTGCTTCTGGAGCCAACAGGCTTGATTAGGAAGAGTCTGCTCCACAGAAAGCCTTTTGTCAGTGTAGTTTAAAGCATTTGATTTTTTTAGGACTCCATCAGTGTTTACTTTGTCTTACAGTGGCTTGAGTCCAGCCAATGACACTGGAGCCAAAAAGAAGAAGAAGAAACAGAAGAAGAAGAAAGAGAAAGGGAATGACACAGATTCGGCCCAGGATCAGCCTGTGAAGGTAACAGCTGTTTTCTGTGACGAGTTTTGAGGTAAACGTGTAGGAACAATTTAAATTGGTCGTCTCCACTGTATTATTTAAGGATGGAAGAACTTCAGTACTGCCTGTCCTGCCCTAGGCCTTAGAAAACCCAACCCTCAGCCGGGCGGTGGTGGCACACGCCTTTAATCCCAGCACTCGGGAGGCAGAGGCAGGCGGATCTCTGAGTTCGAGGCCAGCCTGGTCTACAAGAGCTAGTTCCAGGACAGCCTCTAGAAACTACAGGGAAACCCTGTCTCAAAAAACCAAAAAAAAAAAAGAAAAAAAGGAAAAGAAAACCCAACCCTCAAGCACAGTACCCTCAGAATCTTAGACACGTATTGCCTGTGTGTGTCAGGTGCCGTGGGCTGATGGTGTGGCGGCCCCTGCTTCTTAGAGCAGTGGCTCTTGGTCTTCTGATCTTAAGTCTCTTGCAGCCAGACCTGATGTCCTGAGTTTGATCTACTGGACCCACTCAGTGCAAGGAGAGAACCGACTCCTTATTCACACGCACACACATACAATATATATATTTGTTTTGTTTTCCTTTTTTTGAGACAATGTTTCACTGTGTAGTCCTGACTGCCGGGAACTCACTCTGTAGACCAGGCTGGTCTCGAACTCAGAGATCTGCCTGCCTCTACCTCCCAAGTGCTGGGACTAAAGGCGTGCAGCCCCCACCCCACCCCAACAACAACAAAATAACTTTTTTAATTTAAAAGAAAGTCATTAGCAGTGTTTGTCAACCTGTGGGTCATGACCACCTTGGGGTCCCATATTGATATTTATATTATGATTTGCAACAGTGGCAAAATGTAGTTATGAAGTAGCAATGAAATAATCTTATGGCTGGGGTCACCACAATATGAGAAACTGTGTTAAAGGGTCACAGCATTGGGGAGGTTGAGAACTGCTGAATTCCCATCAGTTAATCAGTTGGGCTGGGTCAGTGCACTGTGCTGCATACAGCCTGCATTTGGGGGGACAGTTTGTAGTATGTCTCCCTGCGGAGAAGATCTGAGTTACTGGGATCCAACCGGGAGCTTCCCACACACTCACCATGCTCCGCTACTGAGCCCCACCCCTAACTCCCTTCAAGTGCATACATTTCAGGTTTGTTTGTACAGCCCTGGTTGGCCTGGAACTTGCTGTGTAGATCAGGCTGGTATGAAACTTGCTGTATAAACAAGGCTGATCTGGAATTTACAAAGATCCTCCGTCTTCTGCCTGGGTTAGAAGTGTGTGCCACCAGGCCTGACCTAAGGCATATTTTTTTTCTATCTTCTACTGGAAACAAAGGGCATAATTTTTTAAAGAATAACTTGTAGAATAATATGTAATTGAATTTTTATGCTTTTTTTCTTTTTTATGTTTTGTTTTTGTGATCCCAGGGCTTGAACCCCAGTCTTACACATGCAAGGCAGGTGCTTTACCACTAAGCTGCATCTCTAGCCCCTAGTTTTGCCCTGTGGCAGAGGATGTAGGTGTGTCTGTGTGTGTCCATGACATGCTTCTTCATACCAGGCAATTACATGTACAGCCTGTCTAAAGAAGTTCAAGGGTTACTTTTGGCAGTAGGGTCTTCAAGGGTTACTTTTGGCAGTAGGGTCTTCCTTCTACCATGTGGGGCCTGGGCACTGAATTCAGGTCGTCAGGCTTAGCAGGAAATGCCTCTACCCACTGAGCCATCTTATCAGCTTCCAATTTTACTTTTTGAAAGATGTCTATGGTTTTAGAACTTACATCCAAAGAAGTCTGGGGTTCTAGATACTTCTCACATTTTTAGATTAAAATAATTATAGCAAGGATTATAGTTAAGGGAATGCGGTTGATTACTTTTATGTGTCTAGGCATTTTACCTGCGTGTTATATCTATGCATCACATGTGTGCAGTATCTATGGTGGCCAGAGAGAGTGTTGGAACCCCTGAAACTGGAGCCATAGGCAGTTGCGAGCCGCCGTGTGGGTGCTGGAAATCAAACCCTGTCTTCTGGAAGAGCAGCGGTGCTCTTCTCTTCAGCCTCTTTTTGATTTTTTTATTTTTATTTTGTTATTGTTTTTGTTTTTTAAATTTTTTATTATTTATCTTTATTTTATGTGCATTGGTGTGAAGGTGTCAGATCCCCTGGAACTGGATTTTTAGACAGTTGTGAGCCGCCATGTGGGTGCTGGGTATTGAACCCGGGTCCTCTGGAAGAACAGTCAGTGCTCTTAACCGCTGAGCCATTTCTCCAGCCCTGTTTTTGGTTTTTTGAGACAGAATTTCTCTGTATAGCAGCTCTTGCTGTCCTGGAACTCACTCTGTGGAGCGGGCTAACCTGGAACTCAGAGATCCACTTGCCTCTGCCTCCCAAGTGCTAGGATTAAAGGCATGAGCCACCATACCCTTCTTTGCCACCTCATTTTTGAGATGGGTTCTCATTGAATCTGGAGCTTCATGATTTGGCTAGATTGGTTGGGTAGCAGGCCCTCAGGGATCCTCCTAACCTCACCTCCCCAGCGGTGGGATTATGCATATACCACCACTGTCAACTTTTTTATCTTGGTGCTGGAGACCAAAGTCAGATCCTCATGCTGGAATGACAAGTTCTTTACTAACTGCACTATCTCTATAGCCGTGAACTCTTGGTGTTTTGATACAGGGTTTCATGTAGCCAAGATGGGCATCAAACTTCTAATCCTCCTGCCTCTGCCTCCTGAGAGCTAAGATTACAGATGTATATTTCTTTCTTTTTTTTTTTTAAAGATTTAATTTATTTATTATGTATACAACATTCTGCCTCGATGTATGCCCGCACGCCAGAGGGGGGGGTGCCAGATTTCAGTACAGATGGTTGTGAGCCACCATGTGGTTGCTGGGAATTGAACTCAGGACCTCTGGAAGAGCATCCAGTGCTCTTAACTTCTGAGCCATCTCTCAAGCCCCAGATGTATATTTCTGTATCAAACTATTTTTATTTGCTTGAGACAGGGTCTCACTATTGAGCACTGATTAGCCAGGAACTCTCTGTGTAAACTAAGCTAGCTCCTGGAGATTTGCCTGTCTCTGCCTACAGTCCTGGGATTAAAGGTGTGCTTTACCACACCTGGCCTAGCTAACTCTTGAACTCATAATGATTCATAAGTTTCGCTAATACAATGGGTCTTTTCTTTTTCCAACTGTCCTGCCCAGATGAACTCTTTGCCAGCAGAGAGAATCCAAGAAATACAAAAGGCCATTGAGCTGTTCTCAGTGGGTCAGGGACCTGCCAAAACTATGGAGGAGGCCAGCAAACGAAGCTACCAGTTCTGGGATACACAGCCAGTCCCCAAATTGGGTATGTATTTCCTTTTGCAGGTGCAGCAAGGAATGTGCCTTAGCTGTGCTTCTGTGGGAGTTTCTTAAGGGAAGGCGATAGGCTCTGTAGATCTTTGGTGACTGTTTCTGGAGGGGCATATAAAAGGCTGTTGTTCAGAGACCTTAGCGTTTCACAGCAGCTCACACAGAACAGACAACGGTTCTTTTAGTCCATCAGCATCTTTTTTTTTTTATTTATTATGTATACAATATTCTGTCTGTATGTATGTCTGCAGGCCAGCAGAGGGCACCAGACCTCATTACAGATGGTGGTGAGCCACCATGTGGTTGCTGGGAATTGAACTCAGTACCTTTGGAAGAGCAGGCAATGCTCTTAACCACTGAGCCATCTCTCCAGCCCAGTCCATCAGCATCTTAAATCTATAGAGAACAGGGTCTTAGTGCATCATGAGTGAGACTGCTGTCCCTGGGGCTGTCTTCCCACTTAGGTTAGTGAGAGACTGTTTTGTTTGTGGACAAGTGTGAACTCTGCAGTGGGAAGAGTACCCAGCCAGACTCCTGCTTTCTCTCAGCTAATACCTGCTTACTAAACTCAACTAACAGTCGTGGCTCAACCCCAAGACTACTATATTTTTCATCAGGTACTCTTAAAAAAATCACAATGAGCCAGGCGGTGGTGGCGTATACCTTTAATCTCAGCACTCAGGAGGCAGAGGCAGGTGGATCTCTGAGTTCCAGGCCAGCCTGGTCTACAGATTGAGTTCCAAGATAGCCTTCAGAGTTACACAGAAAAACACTGTCTTGATAAACAAACAAACAAAAACCCACAATGAAGTCAGAAGTAGTGGCATACTCCTTTATTTCCAGTACCTGGAGGCAGAAACAAGTGGGTCTCTGTGTTTTAGGCAGTCTGGTCTGCAAGGGGAATTTCAGTCCAGCTGGAGCTACATAGTGAGGCGCTGTCTCAAAATAAAACTACAGTAAAAAATGCTGTAATAGGGCTGGAAGTCCTGAGTTCAAGTCTCAGCAACCACATGGTGGCTCACAACTATCTATAATGAGATCTGCTGCCTCCTTCTGGCCTTCAGGCATATATGCAGGTAGAACACTTTATACATGATAAACAAATTTTTAAAAAATGCTGTAATAAACTTGTAAAGGGGTTAGACAGAAATCCCAAATGTATTCCAGAAGCTACTGCACATACTGGAGTAAGAGATGACTGCTAGGCCCGAACCACAGCTGACCTTGGCCGCTGACCTCAGCTCCTGATGAACAAAGGTTTTAGAAGTGATTGAGCTTTGCTTTTGGGACCGTTGGGGACCCGATTCTTATTTTATATATGTGTAGCTGAGGAAATAAATTGTGTTTTCTTGTTATATTTTTAAGAATATTTATAATTTTTGAAATATCTGTATGTGTGCCTGTAATACAGGCATAACAGGCAGTTATGAGCCACCCAATACATGCACTGGGAACTGAATTTGGGTCCTCTGTAGCATCTCTCCACCCCAAACACATGCTTTAACACTAAATGCAAGAGATGGTCAAGTGTTCAGTGTTACTGGTCCTCTCCAGTAACATCAGCTTCTAGTACATTGTGGGTTGGGAGGGCAGAAACAAGTCAAATACCAGGATGTGAAAAGACAGCTGTGTCCAGCAACATTTGTCTGCAGAGGTAGACAGCAGATAGAACAGGTGTTTCCTGACTGCAAGTGGTTGGTGTAATGATGGCTAACCAGTTATAAAGTAAAAATAGCCAGGTGTGGTGGCACATCCTTTAATCCCAGCACTCTGGAGCAGGGGTATCTCTGTGAGCTTCAGAACAGCCTGGTCTATATAGAAAGTTCCAGAACAGCCAGGGCCGTGTCGAGAGATCCTATCTCCAAAACAGAACAAAACGAAACAAGCTCTGCTTTGGAGAAGATGTAGTTGTCAGCTTGGCAACAACATGGATACGATTGTGAGATAAAGCAGGGGGAAGGGAACAGTGAGGGGATGCATGTGCCCGGATTCCAGAAGCCTTTGTCTGTCTGCTCCCCATAGCTGCAGTGAGCCTGGTAAGGAGCTAGAAGCATGGGAAGAGTCTCTCACTCTGCCTTGGTGAGGTCCTCATAGGCTGCTCTGTGATCTGGCCCAGGTTTTAGGTAGTTTCTTGGGTGAAGGCTCATGAGGAATTTGCAAGAAAATAACCTTGCTTCAGCCCAGAGAATAGGAGCCAGTGAAGAGATGAGTCGAGATTTGGTCTTGTCTGACCTGTGGCCAGTCAGAAATTACAGATTCTGTTTCATTGGGTCAGGGGATAAGAGGCACCTCCTTCACCCTCTAAGCTTAAACTAGTCTTCACGGCAGAGCCCTCTCACCTTTCCCTTCTGCAAGGGAAACACACCTTCTGTGTGGTTACTTTCTTTTCTCCCACTTAAACAGGAAGGTTTGGTTTGGTTTATCTTTGAAGTGGCTTTTTGTTTTCGAGACAAGGTCCTTGAACTTGTGGCCAGCCCTACTGCCTCAGCTGTCTAAACTGTGGGATTACAGGCATGAGCTACCATTCTCGTGGTTCATGAGGGACTATTGACTGTAAAGGTCATGCAGCATGTTGTGTTGAGTTGGAGCTCTTTGTGGCATAGACCTGCTATCCTTGCCACTTGGGAGGTAGAGGCAGAAGCAGCACAGTCAAGGCCAGCCTGAGCCACAGACAGAATGAGTTAAAGGCCAGTCTGGATAATGTAGCAAGACCTCTCAAAAAATAAAAAAGCATGCTGTGTTTATAACACATTTTACCTTTAATTAAACTCTGTTCTGCTAAAGAGGCCTAGAATTGTTCATAGTTTAGAATCCCTGAAAGTTCGCTTGTGAAGTCCTCCAGACGGTTTTCAATCTGGACCAGCGCATCTTAAACTTTTTCCAGTTGGGACTCCTTTTCTTTTCTTTCTTCCTTATTTATTTATTGTTTGGTTTGGTTTGGGTTTTTTTTTTTTTTTTTGTGACAGGGTTTCTCTTGTGTAGTCCTGGCTATCTTGGATCTCACTCTGTAGACCAGGCTGGCTTTGAACTCACAGAGATCTGCCTGCCTCTGCCTCCCGAGTGCTGGGATTGGAGGTGTGTGCCGCCATTGCCCATTAGTGATTCCTTTTAACCTGGAAGCTTGTGGTGTATAGGGACAGCTCAGTGTATAGGGATGGCTCGGTGGGGAAGGGCACTTGCTGCCAAACCTCATAACCTGAGTTTGATCCCTAGAACTTGATGGAAAGAGAAAAATGACTTCTTGCAACCTGTCTTCTGACTTCCACGTGTATACTGTGGCATGGAAGATAAAACCAAATTTCCAGGCTGGGCATGGTAATGTATAGCTGTAATCTCAACACTTGAGAAGTGGAGTTAGAAGGACTGGAGAGGTGGCTCAGAGGTTATGGATGACGAGTTCATTACCACCATCCCCATGAGACAAATCATAGCTGCCTGAGTAGCAGCTCCAGGGGATCCAGTGCCCGATTAGGACCTCTTAGGATTTATACAATTTATACAATGTGTCACTCATGGAAATATGTATCTTTAATAAAAATACCCTCATCCGAGAAGTTTCTCCTTGCAGTAGAAGGTAATTTGCAGAGTTGAGACCTGATCAGTGTGCAGAAAGTAAAGGGCTGCTGGGTGCTCAGCCCTAAGTAGGGTATTCACGTCACACCGCTCCTCCTAAGGTTCAGGGATCTTCAGAGAAGAGGAGGGAGAACAGTTGTAAGAGGTGGTAGTAGCATCTAGGAGAGTGTTCTGCAGACCCTACAGGGCATGTGTGAACTTGCGGCGATTGTGACAGCATGTGCAAGGCTTACACTAGCTCTTCCAGACAAAACCTCAGCTTTGCGTGGGAACTGTCGGCATTTGCTAGCTGCTGGGAGCGGGAGAGTCAGCTTTCTTTAATGATCTGACCCCTGGCGGGTTAACTACACTCCAGGACAGCCCACTCCCATCACCAGCTGCACAACAAAAACTGGACTCAGTGGAGAAAGAAAAATAAAATCTCAAGCTGGATGGAAATTGTTAAGAAAGTGGTAATGGGAGAGTTTGGCCGTGAATGTGTTCAGATACATTGTAAGAAATTTTCTAATGAAAATATTGTGGAAAATTAAAACAAATTAAGAGTTCAAAGCTAGGGGCTGGGGAGATGGCTCAGAGGTTAAGAGCACTGACTGCTCTTCTAGAGGTCCTGAGTTCAATTCCCAGCAACCACATGGTGGCTCACAACCATCTGTAATGAGATCTGGTGCCCTCTTCTGGCATGCAAGCATACAGGGAAGGAATGTTGTATACATAATAAATAATAAATCTTAAAAAAAAAAAAAAAAAGAGTTCAAAGCTAGCCTCCAATATGCATTGAATTTGAAATCAGACTGAACTACATGATATCACGTCTCAAAAAAGCATTTCCATAAGGGTATGCTTTTTTTGTTGCTGTGTTTTGAGACAGGGTTTCTCTGTAGAACAAACAGCCCTGGCTGTCCTGGAACTCACTCTGTAGACCAGGTTGGCCTGAAACTCACAAGTCCTCTACTTCCAAGTCCTAGGATTAAAGATGTGCACCACCACTGCCCGGCCAGATATGCTTCTTATTTTCACATAAAGAACTGAATCTCACTGGGCATGGACATCTGACTTTGCTGTAAAACAGGATGTTTCATTTATTTATGTGGGGGCTGGAGAGATAGCTCATGGTTAAGAACACTTGTTCTTGCAGAGGACCCAGGTTCAGTTTCCAGAACCTATGTTATGCAAACCATCCATAACTCCAGTTCCAGAGGATCTTACCCCTTCTTCTGACTTCCATGGGCACTAGGCACACATATGGTACATATACATACAAGCAGGCAAAACACTCATACACATAAAAAAATAAATAAGCTTAAAATTGTATGTGCCTACACCTGTGTGTGTGTTAGGTGTGCGTTTGTCCTCAGAGGCTAGGTAAGGGTGCCGTGCACCACATCCCCTGGAACTGGCCTTACAGGCCCATTCTGAGCCACCTGACATAGTCCTCTGTTAGAATAGGCTGCTCTTAATCACCACATTGTCTTCCAGCAGCCCTACAGTAGTCTTGATCTGAGCCAGCGTTTCTGTGACAGTTTGTTGGTATTTCATGGCATGTTGGCATGCACCGTGCAACATGCCCATGTGTATTCAGAGCCAAGGCAACAGTGAAGCCACACAACACTGCCTAGAATATCACGGACTTGGTACATGTTTAATTTTCAATTTGTTTTTGGTATGTATGTTCAAAACCTTATACAATTACCAAAATTTTCTGGACACCCCATACTTAGTATGGCTTGCAGTTTCAGAAGCTTTGGTCTGGAGCAGTTGTTACACGCCCTGAATGAGCGTGTCCCTCTTCGGACCATGTCATTCTTTCCTTGTTGAGGGTGCAGGAGCTTTTCTTCCCCTCAGCTCTCCCTGTCCCTCTGCGAGTCATAGCTGGCCTCCACCTCATGCTGCCCTTGGCTCTGCACCTCTGCCATGGGGGCTCAACACCTCCAGTACAGGAAGTAAGGGACTGAGGACAACTGGAAGGTGCTTAAAAGTACTCAGAGGGCTGGTATCTGGTGCATACCTGTAATCCAGCATTAGGAGGCTGAGACAGGGGTATTGCTGTGAGCCCAAGGCCAGCCTCTGGGCTACTTAGCATTCTTCTCTCTTAAAGAAAACAAAACTTTGACTCTCTGACAGCCTTTCTCCTCTTCAGCCTCATCTAGTTTCACTTCTCCCCTTCTTCTCAGCCTCCCAAGCTCTCCCACAGAGCAGGGGCCCCTCAGAGGGAGGCTTCCCAGCACAGTCTGCAGACCTGTGATTCAGCCTGGAGGCATTTGTAGTGCTCAAAGCACTGAGGCCCTGAGCTGGCAGTGGCTGTTAGCTGGCCCACAGGGCTGGAAGCTGAGACTGTAAGGCCAAGAGAGCCTGGCTTCTAGAAGCCATCATCTGACTGAGGAGTGAGCCCGGGTCTTTGCTCTTTACACAAAGGCAGGCTTGTTGCAGCTCCTTACAGATCTCCTCAGGTCAGGGAAGAGTGTCTGAGCTAGAACTTGACGACTCTTCACCAACCAGGAGGCAGGAAGCCAGATCAGCAATGACGAACATTTGTCATTCAGGAGCCTAAGGGAGATTTACAAGGTTTCCAAAAATGAACCACCCTGGATCCCAGAGAGGCTTCTAAGGCTTTGCCATGCATTGGCCCTCAACTAGGGACCAAGGTGACTGGAGAAAGAGTCTACAGTTGCCACGCATAGAGTGTTCTTCAGCTACACGGTTCTAGGGACAGGGGAAATTAGCTCTGGTGATTTTTTTTCTTCATATAAGGTCTCATGTAGCCCAGACTGACCTTAAAGTCGCTGTGTAGTAGAAGATGACCTTGAAGTTCTGACCCTTGGGCCTCTACCAAGTGCTGTCTTAGGCATGCACTGCTATGCCCAGGGTATATAGTACTGTGTTCACACCCAGGCCTTTGTACAAGCAAGTTGACCATGCTAGCAGGTGAGCCTCATCCCCAGCCTTCCAGTGAATGTTTTAAATGTGCTCTCCCTCCCCAGTGCTGGCCGACAGTTGACCCCTAGCTGTGCTCTTCTAGGTGAAGTGGTAAATACCCACGGGCCAGTGGAACCTGACAAGGACAACATTCGCCAGGAGCCCTACACTCTACCCCAGGGCTTCACCTGGGATGCCTTGGACCTGGGAGACCGTGGTGTGGTAAGTAGGCCTGGCTTGTAGGCAGTACTCTTAGGAGCCGAGCCACAGAGGGCTCAGCAGACCCCATCTGGTACCTTCTGGGCATGCCCCAGAATCCCCACGATAGACATTAGCATCTCATACTTGTAAGGCTGAAAGCTGTCCTCTGAAGTTTCTGACTGTAGAGTCATTATTATTATTATTATTATTATTATTATTATTATTATTATTATTATTATTATTTAGAGTCATTATCCTTTGTCGTTATTTTTGCTTTCTTTTGTTTGTTTTGTTTTTGAGACAGGGTTTCCTTATTATGTAGCCCTGTCTGACTTGGAACTCACTATATAGACCAGCCTGGCCTTGAATTCACAAAGATAACCTGCCTCTTTGCCTCCCAAGTGCTGGAATTAAAGGCATTCAGCACCACCATCGGCTGAGACTTGGTTTTATTCATTTTTATTTGTGTGGGATGTATGTGTGTGAGCATACACATGCTTTGGCACACATGTGCTGGTCAGAAGACAACTTTGTGGATTCAGTTCTCTCCCACCTTTGTGACAAACCGAGGCCAATGTTGAATGTCAGCTTTACCCACTGAGCCATCTTGCTGGCCCCCTTTTTCAGTAATTTTGAGGCAGGATCTTACACTGTAGTCTAGGCTGACCTTGTCTGTGTAGCTCTGGCTGTCCTGGAACTTGGCTCTGTAGACCAGGCTGGCCTCTAATCTAGAGATCTGCCTCCCTGGTGTCTAGGATTAAAGATGTGTGACACCACCACCCAACTTAAAAAATTATTTTTAATATGAGTTTGCATGTGGGTTTGTGAGTGTCTTAGAGTTGTCACTATGATAAAACACTGAGCAAAACGACTTGGGGAGGAAAGGGTTTATTTCAGCTCACAACTCCATAACTGACAGAATCAGGCTACTCTTACAGAGTCATTTTCTCAATTCATATTCCCTCTTTGCAGATATGTGTAGATTGTGTGAAGTTGACAAAAACTAGCCAGCACAGTACTTAAGAGTTTGGGGGACCCACAGAGGTCCTCTGAAGCAACAGCTGCAGATGGTTGTAAACCGCCTGATCTGGGTGTTGAGAAGTGAACCCGGGTCCTCTGGAAGAGCAGCAAATGCTCTTAACCACTGAGCCATCTCTCCAGCTCCTTATTTTGACTCCTGATATATGTATGGGGTGGAGGCAGGTGCATGTCCGTGAGTGTGCATAAGCAACTGTGCATCCATGTGTTTGATTCTTGTTTTTGAGACAGGGTCTAACTCTGTGGCCCTAGCAGGCCTGGAACTTGCTTTATAGACCAGGGTGGCCTTGAACTCTTGGAGTTCCAACTCCCTTTTGAGTGCTGGGATCACAGTCATGCTCCACCACGCCCAGCATCTGTTTTGGGTTTGTTCTATTTAGGTAGATATCTGCTGGTATCTTGTCACCAGCGCCTGATGATGGTGCTGGGGACTGAACCCGAGCTCTGTGCACACTGGACTAGTAGACAACTAACCTGTCAGCTGCCACTTTCTTTTTTGCCCTTGAGACAGCCTTATTATGTGGCCCTGGCTGGCCCTGAATTTGAGTTGGCCCTGCTTCAGGCCCGAGTGCTGGGATTGCAAGGCTACACCGTCACACCTGTTACCTCTTGTTTTGACATCAGGGACTGAGGAATTTGGACTTTCTTTCTCTGTAAGGAATGATGAAAATGTGAATATTCACTCTCCCCAACTTCTAATCACCACCTCCACCATACCTAGTTTAGGAACAGATCTGTTTTGGGGGTTCTGGGGGACAGGAGATAGAGAGGCACAGTGCTCGTGTGCCCCAGCGTACCTGTGGAGGTCAGAGGATAGCTCTAGACAGTAAGCTGGCGGAGACGGCTGCAAGGGCAAAAAAACAAACAAACAAAAAAAAAAAAAACAGAAATCTGGGGCTGGAGAGATGGCTCAGAGGTTAAGAGCATTGCCTGCTCTTCCAAAGGTCCTGAGTTCAATTCCCAGCAACCACATGGTGTCTCACAACCATCTGTAATAGGGTCTGGTGCCCTCTTCTGGCCTGCAGGCATACACACAGACAGAATATTATATACATAATAAATAAATAAATAAATAAATATTAAAAAAAAAACAGAAATCTGCACTAGATGATAAAAACAACTTTTTTGTTTCATTATGGCAGTGAGGTAGTTTCTTGACCAATCAGCGTTTTATTAAGCCAGTATGAGTGACAAATCTCTCCAGTGTACAAGAACGTTTCCCACAGCATTAACTCCCAAAATCCTTTCTCCAAAGCATGTTCACAGAAAACGGGACGCTATTCTAGATGCTGCTGTGTTCTGAAGTCTGCCCCCTAGTGGCTCTGTTTCTTATCACAACCATGGGTACTTGTTTTAAAAGAATTCTTGCCATGCCTGAGATGACACCGATGTGTGAGACTTGACGTGGTTTTCGTGGTTAGCCTTGTCCTTCTGTGACACTCAGAGCCACGGGGCGTTGGAGTTGGCGTCCACTTGTCAGAACACCTCAGTGAGCTACTTGTTTCTCTGCAGCTGAAAGAACTTTACACCCTTCTGAATGAGAACTACGTGGAAGATGACGATAACATGTTCCGATTCGATTACTCCCCAGAGTTTCTCCTGTGGTAAGTTGTAAGGGGTGTCTTTATTATAATTTTATTTAACTTGTAAACAATAGAAATTTATTTCTCATGGTTCTGGAGGCTAGCTCAAAAAAAGATCTGTGTCTGGTAATAGCCTAGCCAGCTCCGAGATCTCTTCCAGTTTTAAGGGCAAAGCAGATAGCAGAACCACAAAGGAGCATGAAGTTCTCATCCTTCCCGAGAGCCAGCCTTTGAGTGGCCAGCTGCTGTGTGCTTGAGTTCGTGCATCTGGAGACTTGCTTTAAGTGGTGCTTAGGACTGGAGCCTTCCTTAAAATAGATTGGCTGTGGGAAACGTGCGGAGTTGGTACCCAGACCCTCTACCATATGGCGACCTTTTGAAGGAAAGAAGGGCAGATGAGACCTACTAAGATTTGAAAGAAAGTTCTTCACTACCCAGTTAATGGGCATGCTCATTATAGAAAATGGCTTTTCCTGGATGAGCCTATTAGCTCATCTATTAGCCTGAGCTACGTTTAGCTTCTAAGAAGATAGACGCATGAGGCTGAAGTCGAGCGGGATTACCCCAGTGCGTAGGGGAAGCAGTGAGAGCAGAGACGCTCCAAGGCGCAGATGGCAAAGCCAGGGTTCCCAAGTTAGTACTAACCAAAAGACCACCAGCCTCCAGATGGTAATCCTTCAGCTCAGGCTCTGAGATGAACATAGAGACTAGGCATGGTGGCAGGAGGTAGAGACAGGCAAATCTCTGCGTTCAAGGCCAGCCTGTTCTGCATAGAGGGTTCCAGGGCAGCTGTTTCAGAAAATAAAAACACAGAACCTAGCATAGGGGTGTACTTATGGCAGAACCAAGATGGTCACAAGTTTGAGGTCAGCCTAGGGTACATAGAGAACCTGCTAGAGAAAAGCGACAAATAAAGGCTTATTGCCAAAGAACTTGCTAGAATATAATGTGCAAGACTGGGCACAATCTCCAGCATTACCGAGAAAAAGATGCTTCGAGAAACACCTGTGATTTGATTCTCTTGGAGTCTAAAGAGGAGGTAGTTAGTTGTTGAGTCCAGGGAAGAGGTAGGACTGGGTCAGGGCCCAGCATGGCTCGGGATCCTAAGTGGCTCTCCAGCCTGCTGTTAGCGGTAGTACAGCGCCTGTCCTTGTCTTTCTTCCAGGGCTCTGCGGCCACCTGGCTGGCTCCCACAGTGGCACTGCGGAGTTCGAGTGGTCTCAAGTCGGAAACTGGTTGGGTTCATCAGTGCCATCCCAGCGAACATCCACATCTACGACACGTAAGCACCAGCACTGTCACTGCCGCCTTGCTGGTATGGGAGGAAGAAGAAAGCTACATGTTTACCTATGAAAGGAAGGTGGAGGGCCCGGTGAAGCATCCATATGCTGGGAATAAAACTCACCGTGGGGACCGTGTGTTTGACATGCATGGTGGCCCTTTAATCCCAGCCTGGGGTGACAGGCAGGTGGATTTCCGTGAGTTCAAGGCTAGCCTGATCTACATAGCAAGTTTCAGGCCATCTAAGGCTCCATATTGAGACTCTCTGAGTTGTAGCTGGTAGCTGTTAATTATTTTTCCTTAGCCGACAAATCTCTCCAATGCAGTAATCCAAATCAAACCAGATCAGACCAAATTAGAAGATGCCCAGGTTTAATGAATGCCAACACTCCCTGGTGGCTCCATGGGAAAACACAGAGAGTGGGGGAAGGAGAACCAGAACGGCCACGGAAAACTGGGAGACCACTTATTTATTGTCTGGGGGGTAATTTAAATAGCCTGTGGGAGTGGTCTTGACCCTTCCTGGGGAGGGGTCCCCTCTTGGTAGACTTTCTCGGAGGTAGAGTTTGGATTGAAGCAAAACTCCCAGGGGAGGGAGCTTTGAAATGGAACTTTCCTCCCAACATTTCAAGATGGATGCCAGGGGGCTGGGGTGAAGCCCCCCCAATCAAACATCAGCCTTGTCTGTGACCTATGCTGAGGCCATCCACTTCTGCATTCCTGCCCCAGTCACATGGTGAGATACTTGACAGCTTCAGAAATGGGCAGGAGCCAGTGTGACCCAGATTGAGATGGGCTCACTGTCATCCGCTGCAATCTCCTGGGTCTGCAGGCTGTATGATGATTCTTGTGGGAATCAAAATCTTAGAGTATCCGTCAGTAGTGGTACAAACCTATAGTCTAAACTGCGTCTTGGGAGGTAGAGGAAAGAGGGGCGGCGATGGCTCGAGGCTGGCCTGAGTTACTTAGTGAGTTGAAGGTCAACCTTGTCTCAGACCTAGATTAGCCTTGATTTACTCTGGGGTTTCTTAATGCTACTTGGGTGTCTTGCTACAGGTGGGACTCTGCAGCCCACTCACAGGGATTCCACGGGGAGATGCTCGTGCTGCCTTCAGATAAAGGCATTCACAGGCTTCCCTCTTCCCCTCTGAAGCAGAGGATGCCAGGCAAGCTGGAAAGCGGTAGTGGGTGGGATCCCCAGTCACTGCTGGTACAGATGACAGCAAAGTGCACCCTGCAGGTGTGGCTCCGCCAAGGGATTCCTACCACGTCGTGGGGGACGCCTTGGCAGCCAGCATTTTGCCTCCTTCAGAGAGAAGAAGATGGTGGAAATCAACTTCCTGTGCGTCCACAAGAAGCTGCGCTCCAAGAGGGTGGCTCCAGTCTTGATCCGCGAGATAACCCGGCGGGTCCACCTGGAGGGCATTTTCCAAGCTGTTTACACCGCGGGAGTGGTACTGCCAAAGCCTGTTGGCACCTGCAGGTAAAAATTGCTTCCTGTGGGTCTCAGGAATGCAGGTGCCTGGCTCTAGCAGAAAATAATGTCACCGAGACACAGCATTGCCCTGCTCTGTGCCTGCTCAGTGGGGTGTGGGTGGCTGGGCGACTAGCAGGAGCCAGGTGGGGAACATTTTGGGACTGTGGGGGAGGGTGTGGTTCAGACCAACTGGAAAGAAATTCTCAAATCAGATTGCCACCGTTTTTTGGTTTTTGGTTTTTTTTTTTTTTTTTTTTTTTTTGGTTTTTCGAGACAGGGTTTCTCTGTGGCTTTGGAGCCTGTCCTGGAACTAGCTCTTGTAGACCAGACTGGTCTCGAACTCACAGAGATCCGCCTGCCTCTGCCTCCCGAGTGCTGGGATTAAAGGCGTGCGCCACCACCGCCCGGCTACCGGTTTTGTTTTTAAGGATGAGGCCAAACCTGGGTTTTTACAGAAAAATGCCTTTAAGTTTTAAGTATTTGACTTGGCTTCATTTATGAATATTTTGTGGATCAGAGGGAGCTTGTCTGATCCCTGTGTGATCTAAGGACAACCTCCACCTTGGAAAATTGCTTGAAACAATAGAATAATCTCTGCCTAGAGAACGCAAAATTAATAACCCCAGGTGAATAGAGAAGAGGCTGAAGAGAGGATGGGCACATCTGCCAGTCTTCTCTGACCTGGTTCCTGAGCTGCTGTGCTCCCCAGACAGCTGCTCCACAGGAGAATGGCTTTTGAAATGGAAAACTAGGGAGGAAGTTCTTGGAGGGCCGTTGGCAGCCCTGACGACTGGAGAAAGCTGAGCCTGCGCCTCCAAAAAGGGACTCATGACACCTGCTCACCATCTGGAGGTTCCCTGCCCTTGTCCTCCAAATTAGCGGGACCAGCCAGAGTCCTCTGAGGTCAGACAGGACATTTGTGTCCCTACAGGTACTGGCATCGGTCCCTAAACCCTCGGAAACTGATTGAAGTGAAGTTCTCCCACCTGAGCAGAAATATGACCATGCAGCGCACCATGAAGCTGTACCGACTGCCGGAGGCCAGTGGTGCTTGGGTGGTGGGCAGGCGTGGGGCTGGGGGGCAGGCGCAGGGATTGGGGGAGCCCCTAGTCACCAGGTTCTTGTGTCTCACTGTCTACAAGGGTTATTTTTATTTCATTTTCTTGGTTTTCCCAAATCTCTGCCTGACTTACTTAGCATCCCTGCTGTCTGCTGACTGGTATTAAAGGCATGTGCCACCACCACCCCAGCAAGAACCTAGATTTCTGCTCCCTCCCCACACCCAGAATGGCTCTGAGGGATTGCACAGCCTGGAGTAACCAGGTCTTCGGTTCTAGATCTCAGTCTGCCTACTTTCCCAAAGAAATGCGTGTCTCGTTCTCTAGTCATGCTTGCTTTCAGGACTGACCTGTGACCTGGCCTCAGCACATCCAGGCAGCCTGTCAATCCATACAGAGTGCTTGCTGCTCAAACGTCTGCTAGGTTAAATCAGTCGATCTGTACATGGGCTTTCTCGCCTTGGCTGAGGTCTCACACTGCATTAGGTTCCTTGTCCTGTTTGAGAGAGTGCTACATCGTAGTACTTATTGCCAAAACAGATTTGGAAAGCTGAGTGTGGTGTCTTGTGCCTGTGATCCCAGTAGTCAGGACGAGGAAGATGAGGAGTTCAAGGCCAGTCTTGGTATAGCAAGCTTAAGGCCAGCCTGGGCTACATGAGACCCTGTGGGGGGGGGGGGGGGAGAAAGGAGAGATTGGAAAAAAAGTTAGGGCTGTGGGAGATGGTCTTCTCAGGTGTTCTGGAATCCAAAAGAGTGTGTGGATCTTCCTATATTTGGGTAAGAAACCCAGTGTGGGTATATTTTCAGGGTTTAAAAGGTCACTGTGGGGACAGCCGTGGTGAATGAGGTCAGCAAGCATTTCCTAGAGAGATCAAAATTATCAAGGAAATTTGAAGGGTAGAGGTCCAGTCTGAAGTTTTGTGCACATGCATTTCTGTGTCTAAACAATCTCCAGTGCCGTTCTCTGCCTTCTGCTTTGTCTTGTGGTAGGGTCTCTTTATGTTTGCCTGTGTACCCCAGGCTGACTGGCCCAAGTTAATCTGCATTCCTACTGTCTGCCTCTTTTCTCCCTGGAGGAGCAATAGGTGCTTACACTATTGCATCTGGCTTTTACATGGGTTGTGGGGATTTGAACTCAGGTCCTCACACACAGTAAGCACTTTTACCCACTGCACCATCTCCCCAGCTCCACACTGAAGTTGTAAAAGTGGGCCCTGTCCTGGTTGTATCAGGCAGTGACAGGCATGTATCATTTGTGACTCTGCTATTTTCAATTTGGACCAGCACTCTTGTGTGGCCTGAGCCTCTGGGGATAGTCTGCTAGCTCTAGGACTTGTTTCCACAGGATCATGTGATTTCCTTCCACTGAATTCGATTGGCCCTAGGGTAGCAGGTCACATGCTTTGTGGAGAGGGACACAAGGAAGGGAGGGAGGCCTATATTTTCTTAGGGTAGACTAGACCCACATAGATAGAAACGAATGTCACCGGCTTTGCCCCAACATTAGCCCTGCCAAGGAGGGAAGAGCGAGCCAGATTCCAAGAGGTAGGCTGAGTCTGGGTGCTCCAAGGTCTAGGGGTGATGCTGAGGATGGCCTGGGTTTTGCTCTTGAGGGCTCTGTGGGCAGGTCCAGGCTGATAGGCACATCTGATGCCATCTTTTCTGTCCCCCTTCCAGACCCCCAAGACAGCTGGGCTACGACCAATGGAGAAGAAGGACATTCCAGTGGTGCACCAGCTGCTCACCGGGTACTTGAAGCAGTTCCACCTCACGCCGGTCATGAGCCAGGAGGAGGTGGAGCACTGGTTCTACCCCCAAGAGAACATCATTGACACTTTTGTGGTAGAGGTGAGTTGGCCATCCAATCCCAGAGAAACAGCTGCGTTCCCAGAGAGCTGGTATCACCATGTTAGGCTTCCTGAAGTCTTTGTTTGGTCCTCAACAAACCGGGGTCATAGTTTACATTTGTTGAAAGATACGTCTGATCAATACAGAACAGAGAGTACCACACCTCTTAATCAAGTGAGCCTCTGCCTCTGTTTGAGCTAGTGTAGCCCAGACACTAAAGCCGAAGTCTGAGAGTGTGAGCCACATGAAGAAATTCCTGGCCGTGCCCAGCAGAGTTTCTTAGCCCACAGTCCAGCCTAGTTGTCCTCAAGAGCCCTTAGCCTCTTGTCGCACATGCAGTGTTCACCCCTTCAGCTGCCTGATAATGGGGTGAGAGCCGGGCAGTGATGGCGCAGGCCTTTACTCCCAGCACTAGCACTCGGGAGGCTGCGGCAGGCAGATCTCTGAGTCTGAGGCCAGCCTGGTCTGTAGAGTGAGTTCCAGGGCAAATCCTAAAGCTACAGAGAAACCTGTCTTAAAAAAAAAAAAAAAAAAAGAGGACAATGAGGAGAAAGAAAGACAAGAAAGAAGGGGAAATGGTGTAAGAGTAAGGTGGTCTCTGGCTGCCTGTTGTCTGCATGTGTGATAATGCCTGTTTATTTCATCTTTCCTTCAGAATGCGAACGGTGAGGTGACTGATTTCCTGAGCTTTTATACACTTCCCTCTACCATCATGAACCATCCAACCCACAAGAGTCTAAAAGCTGCTTACTCCTTCTACAACGTCCACACCCAGACCCCTCTTCTAGACCTTATGAGCGACGCCCTTGTTCTAGCCAAAATGGTGAGGAGTAGACCAGACCAGACGGTCTGGGGAAACTCGAGGGAGGGCCTTTTAGCAGTAGTGAGCACAGCTCAGGAGTTTGCTACCCATGGCTGGGAGGCCTTGAGCTTCCTTAGTCCCCACTCTCAGAGTCCCAGCAGCTCTCAGCCACACTCCAGGCTGGAAGAGGTTGGAGTCACTGAATCCTTGGTTGGGGAGCTGACTGGGCAGCCAGCTTCAGGGTTCGGGTTCTTTTGGCTCTGCAGCATGGGAGAGGAGCCTGGGCTCTGCCCTGGTGAATGATTGGAGTGGCTGGCTGGAAGGCGGAGGTGGTAGGCCTCTCGTCAGCCGGTCTTCTTGCTCTTCTTCTCAAGGTTCCTATGCCTACTTAGGCCCAGGCCAGCCTCTGTGGGCAGGCCAGTCCTTCTCCATGAGAACAGATCAAGTTGGTGAGATTTTAGAAGTGTCCTTGTCACAGCGTCAAGCAGCCTGTAATGCATGTCATAACAGTGCACACTGGGAGCCTGGGAGTTGAATGGCCATAGAGTTAGGGAGCTGATAGGAACTGACTCTTTGGGGAGGAGCAGGCTCCAGTTTTGATCCTCTCGGAGAGACACTGAGGACGGTCTTGGAAGTTAGTACATCTGGAGACCTCAGTGCTAACTGGAGTTTAGTTTGCGGACCAGGATGTAGCTGGAGCCTCCGGAGGAAGTGCCCTATGGCTGGCTGCCCTCCTGGCCTCACCTCTTGTCATTTCTCCTTGCTACCCTGCAGAAAGGGTTCGACGTGTTCAATGCACTGGATCTCATGGAGAACAAGACATTCCTGGAGAAGCTTAAGTTTGGCATAGGGGACGGCAACCTGCAGTATTATCTGTACAATTGGAAGTGCCCTAGCATGGGGGCTGAGAAGGTATGTATGTCACAGCCGGCTGCTCCAGCGTTGTAAAACAGCACAGAAATACTGCGTCAGTCCAGGCCTCCAGTTGGTGCTTAGGCCTTGAAAAGTCAGATCCACCTGATGACCAGGCCAGCTGGTGAGGGTGGGCAGGCAAGGAGCCTCTCTTCTGTCTGTTGGGGCAGGGCGTCCGATGCTGTCGTTTTTGTTTACTGGTCCTGAAGTTGAACCCACAGCCTCATGTATGCTAGATAACTGTGTGCCTTGAATTTTTTTCTTTTGTTTTTTTCTTTTCTTTTTTTTTAAATTTATTTATTTATTTTACACACCAGCCAGTTTCCCCTCCCTCCTCTCCTCCCATTCCTGCCTCCCCGTCCACTCTTGCTCTGTCTCCATTCAGAAGGGATAAGGCCTCCCATGGGCGTCAACAAAGCATGGCATATCATGTTGAGGCAGGAACCAAGCTCCTCCTCCTAGCATCAAGGCTGGGCAAGGCATCCCACCATGGGGGATAGGTTCCAAAGAGCCAGCTCATGTGTCAGAGACAAGTCTTCCTTAAATTTAAATGTGTGTGTGTGTGTGTGTGTATTTAATTTGAGACAGAGTCTCACTATGTAGCCTAGAACTTGCCATGTTGACCAAGATGGAATCGAACTCACAGGTCAAAGAGTCCACCTGCCTTTGCTTCCCAAATGCTGGGACTAAAGGTGTGACACCCTACTTTGTTCTTTTTGGGGTACAGGATCTCACTAAGTTGCCCAGGCTGGCCTTAACCTCAGACTTTGAACTTAAGGTTCTCCTGCCTCCTGTTCTTGAGGAGCCAGAGTCACAGACCTGCACCATCAGGTCCACGGTTTTGAGGAACTCATGAGTTGAACTACACATTGTTAGCCAGTTAGGGTCTGTGTTTCCTTTTCTGGGCTGCCATTCTTGTCTCAGTGCGGCCCTTTCTTGCCCCTTCATCCCCCACCTCCTCAGGGCATCCAGTGTTTACGGTGTGCTGCCCGTGAGCTGGGTGCGCAGGTGCATTGCTCTTCAGGTTGCCACTGCTGCCTTCCTTTAAGGGTCTGATAGAAGTATGCACCCAGTGAAGGCTGGGTACAAAGCCTGCCCACAGCCTCTGCTCTCCCACAGTAGACGTTTTCCTCTGAGCTCGGTGGGACTGAATCACAGGACTGGGGAGACAGGAAAGCCCTGGACGTTGTCAACTCAACATGACCTTTCCCCGTTGGCTCTCCTAGGTTGGGTTGGTGTTACAGTAACCAGTTGCCAGTGAGATTCTGGATAAAGCCACTGAGAATTCAAACCAGGAAGCGGAACCCCACCACTTGTTGGTCCAACTTTCACAAACGTGAGATTTCTGGCAAACAGAACAGAACTGAACCGGCTTTATCAAACCGCCAGCGAACTTGACAATTACATTGCAATGGCGTAGGCTGCGTGATGTCACCTTTGGCCATGTTTCTGGTCTCCCTGTTTTCAGTGAATAGCATCCTCGTGCAGCCGTGATCAAGGGAATGTAACTGCTGAACCTAGCTCGTGATTGGCATATTATGGAGTTAACGGGTGAATAATAAAAGTATATATATTATATATATATAAATATTTTAAATATCTTTCATGTTCCAAATGTACAAGGATGTTGGTCTCTAATGAAAAAAAGAAGCTGAATCCAGTCATTCTACAAAATTAGAGCCCTAGAGCAGTGGCAGGCAGACATGGATGGCACAGTTACTGTTTCTTCAGAAGCAAGTGGCTCTTCTTGGGGATCTAGGGAGCCACACCCGGTCCCCCTTTGGAATTGGCTGCCTGGCTAGCTTTGAACAAGAAGGGAAGGTGGAGGGGCTGCTAGCTCAGGAGAGGGCTTGCATCTCCAGGATGGCAGGACAAGCTCCTGGGGTGGGCTGACCTGGGAAGAGGCCAGACTCCTACATTCTGAGACTAGGAAGTGGTGACAGTCACGGAAACAGATTTCCTTAATCGAGTCCCTCTTCCACCTCCTGGACCTTCTCCCAGAGGAGACGATCCAACCAAGTGATTTTAAAGGCTTTTGAGCCGGCTGGTGCCAACTTTCCAGGCACACGTTCCTTGTGAGACTTTGCCTTCACTACCTAGGATGGTCGGCTATTTCAAAGGGACCTTGGACCTCTATAGTATCTGGATCTTGTGGAGACCATGTCAGTGCAAGCTGTCATCTTGGTGCAAAGAGGGAGTATGCCAGGGAGGCTGAGCAGGAGTAGTGTGGTGATGCCCAGGCCTTCAGCCCCTGCCTGTGCCTTCGCACCCATCCGCTGTCTCCTTCTGTGCTCCTTTCTCTCCTTTCCAGGATGTGCAGCCCACAGTGGCAGCAATAAAAAGTCACTAGAGATGATCTAGACTTGGCACATCACCACTGTCTGATTACCACCAGTGCTGTTGTGTGCGTTTTTGTGGTGGCAGTGATGGTCATTGATGCTGCCAGCTCCTCCAGAAGTGATCGAGCCCCTGAGCACATGGCTGCCCATGTGGGCATTCTACAGTGGGGTTCAGCCAAGTGGCCTAGGAGGACTGGGCTGTACTGTCAGCAAGCCACATCCAGCTCCTTGTAACTTGTGCTCTAGGAGAAAGCCCCAAATGATATGTAGTGGGGGTTTCCTTGCTCTTTCACCTCTTGGCATCTTGGGGGCGGGTGGTGGGGAGCTTGTAGGGGAAGGAAGCCTTAGCCACGAGCCAGGTTCAGTCTTGTCCCCTGAACTGAAGCTGTTCTGCGGGCGAGCAGGGGTTTGCATCAGGCTGCGACTTCTACAGAATCTACCGCTGCATCTCATCAGCTGAAGGGAATGTGTGCTTGGGATGCTGCCTGCTTCCGTAGACTGCTGCTGTGGGGTTCTCCTCAGAGGGTTCAGGACCCTTCTTCCTGTCAGTGTCCTGTGCTGCGAACTGCAAATGCCAGCAAAGGGGGCTGACTTGTGACGCCAAGGTACTCAGACCAAAGAAGCTGCTGCTCTTGGCAAAATGTGCACTGAGTTCTACAGATGGGAGGAGTCAAAGAGGCAGGGGCTCCCCTCAGCCTCACAGTCATCAGACGCGCGGTGTTCTAAGGAACAAAGCACTCCAGTCTTTCCTACTTGGGCGGGCCTGGAATGTGGAAAGGCCTCCTCTCTTCATCGTCATCAGTTGGGAGCCAGCTCTCAGCTCAAATTGCCTCTGAGATTTGGGGTGTACAAACCTGGAGTGAGCTTTGGTTTCATTGACCCCGGTCATGGAACAAAACAGTGAGTCCTAGGGGCTGCCCTGGAAGAAACAGATCCGCTGGCAACAACTCTGTCCCCAAAACCAGGTGACTTGCTCTACTTCTGCCTCATGATGGGCACCCTGCCCAGGTCTGCAGGAGTTGGCTCAGGGTTGTTTTTAAGTCTTGTTTTTATCCAAACTGTCCTGGTGTCTTCATTCAACCCTCATGTGAACAGGGGCTAAGGAGCACCGTCACGGGGGTCAAAGCTGCTCCACAGTCTTAGAAGAATGGCAGCCCTGTGACTGGCTTGAACCAAACAAGAAGGGCCCTGGGGCCGCCAAACTGACCTGTCTCAGTCAGCCACTGTTAGAAGGCCTCTGTGGGCCTGGTCCCAGCCCTCCGTCATGTACTTAAGACCTTCCCTCCCTGCCTTTAGATTGACTCTACCATGAATTACAGTCTGTAGGAAGTGAGCTGGGTAGAAAAGCCTTAACCCTGGATTGAGGCCTACATGGGGCTCACTCCCACTCGTGCCTGTGTCTGGAGATGTTGGCATCTGAAGGTTGACTCACACCAAGCTCTACTAACACTTTTTTTTTTTTTTAATGGAAAATTTCAGGCCTTGCCCTTCTTTTTGCCATTTGTCCTCCTTACTGGCACTCTGAAGCAGGTGTCTTTGTGGTATTGAATTCTGTCTCCAAAGATGACCAGCATTAAACCAACCTGGGGGCCTGTAGGCCCTGGACAGTTTTCATTGACCTGTCTACAGCCTAAGAGAGAGAGGCTCTCAGGTCAGGAAAGGGAACTAGATTGTCTCTTGTGGTGTGGTAGGCCTGCCCTGGAACTAGAGGAGACCTGTCTTGTCCTGCTGCAAAGCGCAAGCCAGTCTCCAGACACTCACCTAAGGAGATTTAGGACAGTCTCATTGACTTAAACTGACTGAGTGGCAAGCAGGTGCTGCATCTGGGGCCAGGGAGAGGGCTTCACTTTTGTTTTGGCTTTTCTTTGGGCTGTACTGGGGGCATTCATTGCCGGGGTGGGGGTGGGGGGCAGAGATACCAAACGCGTTGTTCCACACAGTACATCTATCTCACTTGTTTCTAATAAAGGAAGCAGCTCAACGTACTGGTCTTTCCTGGTGTTCCTCTGGTCAGCAGCAGGTGGCAGTGGAGTAGGGCCCAGGTTAGGACGAGGTGACAGGAAAGTCCTGCTCCCCGGGACCACCATCACCAGGGCAGCCTTACAAGATCTCTTTTAGGGCACATACGACATTCTCCCTAGCCTTTCCCATCCCACAGAGGAGCTGGCACTGAGGCATCAGTGAGAAGAACCTTACACGTGCTCAGCAAAAATTCTGCCACCAGTGTGCGTGTGTGCATGCGTGTGTGTGTGTGTGCGCGCGCACATGGCGGGGGGAGAGGGAGATGGTGGAGGCACACCTGCCTCAGGGGTCCTCTTCTCCCCTTCCAGACATTGAACTCGGGTCAGCAATTCTGCAACAAGCACTTACCTGCTGATCCTAGCCCTCGTTTGACCTTTTATTTGAGACAGTCTCAGTAGGAGTCCAAGGCTGGCCCTTTAACTTGTCCAGCTCCAGCCTCTCACGTAGCTGGGATTAAAGGCCTGTCCCACCAGGCCCAGCTAAAGAATGCTGCTGTACTGTGGGTTAGCTCAGAGAGGCAAAGCCCTTCTGGGACCTCCAGCTCCCTCTAGCGGTGCTTTTTTTTTCCAACATGACAGGTTGCCAGGCCCTGTAACCTGTTTGCTTTTCACTGTTCTTTTCCTGTGGAAATTACCCATCCTGACCCGTGGTCCTTTCCAAACCCCTAGAGCTAGCACATCCCGACTGGACTTGGCTTCAGCTGTGTCCCCGCCAGGGCTTGTGTTCTGCCTGCATTGCCCATCTTCCCTAGGCCGCTCCAGATCCTGATCATTTTTTTTAACATGTAGTAAATCCATCCATCAGAGAAGCAAAGCCCTTCCAAAGAAACAGAGAGCAAAGAGAAGCCAGCACTTCCTGGTTTGGGCCTTGAGGTGGCAGGAACGGTGTCCTAGCCTCAAGCTTTGGTTTCTATAGGACTTGGAGCCAATGCAAGGCCAGCCTAGCCCCACCCCCACCTTGCCCATGGCTAATACTGCTGCCCTATGGAATCTAAAACGCCATAACCTAAGTCCCTTTAAGGTTCCTTCCTGACAGGTTGGAGCCCATGATTCTCTGAGTGACACTTTCCCCGAGTCACAGAGGCAGGCAGCACCCTGGTATTCATCTCCTCTAGGGCTGCCTGTCACTGGAATGTGCCCTGCTGGACTTGCTCCCTCCCCATTTAAGGAGAAGGGAACTTAGGAATTGGCACCAGCTTTAAGCCAAAGGCCGTGGCACCTCCTGTAGCCACCCCTGGCTGTCTTGGACAAAACCCAGATCGCACTGGGAGAAGAGACTTCAGCAGCTCTCGCTCCAGCTCTGCCCATGGCCTGGGGAATACAGTGAGAAGGTACACTTTTTCTTTATTTTTTGTTTTGGGGGGAGGGGCGTGGGTTTGAGACAGGGTTTCTCTGTGTAGTTTTATAGCCTGTCCTGGAACTCACTCTGTCAACCAGGCTGGCCTCAAACTCACAGAGATCCACCTGTCTCTGCCTCCCAAGTGCTAGGATTAAAGGCGTGCGCCACCACCGCCCGGCCCTTTTCCGTTATTTTTAAAAACAGTTTCTCTTCTGCCCTCTCCAGGGCTCTTCTGTGATCCAAGTTACAAACATACTGCCAGTTTTTCCCCAGGGTTCATCCGCTCCCTGCCTGATGATGGGAAGGGAAAGAAACCAGGAAGCTGAAGGGGAAGGAGGCTCTTGGGTCCCACTCATGTCCTGAAAGGAGGCAACGTGGGTTGCTACGTTCTTTTTAGGGAAGGAGGCTAAGATGGCCTTGCTGGGGGCAGAGGGCCAGGTGTCCTGCTCCTTGACTTGGCCGGAACACTTGAAGGTCCCAGGGTTGGAGGCTCCTGCAGTCCAGTAGGCCACTGGACAAGATGCCAATTATGGTCCTGTCTCTCATCGAGGGACCAAACAGCAGCTCTCGGCATCCAGGTGTACTCAGCACCTGGTGACCGGGACAGGTGGCATGTCCCGGACTCCCATGGTCCCTTGCTCCAGAGAGGGCTCTGTGCCATGATGCCAGCATCCACTGATCCCGTCAGGGAGGCCCTCGAGAGTTCTGAATGCAGATGTGGACAAAGAGCGTGGCTGGGGACAGCGAGGCGCCATCCTTGGAGAGCAGGTGGATGTGGCGGTACCCTGTGAGGAAGGCAGCCACGGTCAGAAGCTGGAGCCCCGCCCACTCATTCCCTCATGCCCACCACCTACCTTGCTTCAGGCTGTTGAGAGGCAGTGTGAACTGGCCCACAAAATCATTGGGTGAGGTGGTGTCATAGTCCTCAACCACAAACCGCACCAGCACCAGCTCTGGGACCCGGAGTTGGAACTGCAGACTCTGCTCCCAGCAGGGGTTGAAGCCTAGGGGACAGGTGTGGTAGTTGGGGTTCACTGGCCCCAGAGCCTGCCCCGCCCTCCCACCAGCCCCTCGCTCACCATTGTTGAGCACATAGTCAGTCTCCTTGTGGGCACAGTCGGCGGGCACCCCATGGATCTCCACGCGCACCAGAGGATCCACGATGGAGCTGGGCTTCTCTGCATTCAGCTTGGGCAGCTGTTGTGCTGTTAGCACCTATAGGAGGGGGAGAGGGTGGGTTCTACTGGGCCCCCCTGGGGCCATACCCACCCTTGCCCCTCTGGAACTCTAAGCCCTGTGTCCTCAAACATTGTCTCTCCTGTACAAATGCACACGTGGGCTGCCTCACGCCAGGCCCGTTCCTGACCTCCCTTGTCTCTCTTTCCCTCAGACCGGTACCTCCCCAGAGCCTTAACCTGAGGTGGAGGCGTGGACCAGGCTGCTGACCTGGACTGTCAGAGTAGTTCTAGGGGGTCCAGGGCACTCAGGGTCAAAGGTGGTGTCGCGCTGCCTCAGGTGTGCAGGCTTCAGGACATAGCCACACTGCCCGTTTATGAGGAAGCGCCCTGTGTTGAGGTCCATCTCGTAGCCTGGAGTCTGGAAGTTCAGAGCCACTGTGGAGTAGACGACATGGTTGGACAGATGATTCTTGGCAGCTCTCTCTCCTCGGCAGATTCGGGAACGAGCAAGCTGGACAGAGGGTCCAGCATCCAACCCTCTAGTTACTAACGTTCTGTCCCTGTCGGGACCTACTGAGGAGGGACCATGCGTTCACCTTCTCCAAGGTGGGGTTGAGGTGGGGTGTGCTAACAAAGGCCCCTGCTGTCAGAGCCAAGGTCTGAAAACAGAACACATACTTCCAGAAAGAACATGATCTCCTTGGGCAGGGCTCAGTGTCCCCTAGAGCCCATCTTTATCAGTATTGACTTAGCAGAACTGTCAAGTAAGTGTGTGCGTGTGTGTGTGTGTGTGTGTGTGTGTGTGTGTGTGTTAAGGGCACATGGAAATAAAGATTTTAAATTCCTTTCTTGCTAGTTTGGTTTTTTTAAATACAGTCTTACAACCTTATGACCCTGGTTGGCCTAAACTACCTCTGTAACAAAGCTGGCCTTGAATTCATAATTTTCTTGCCTCAGCTTCCTGAGTGCTGGGATCACAGGCATGCGCCACCACGTCCGGCTCATGTCTTTATCTCTACCCTCGTAAAGACGTAAAAAAAGGCGGAGAGCAGTAAAATAGCCAGTGCTGACCCATAGCCTGCACACACACGCATGCACGCGTGCACACTGGGCAGCATACGAAAATAGTAACTTTCTTTTATGTATTTTGAAACTCATGTAACCCAGGCTGGCCACAGACACATGAAGTAGCCATGGGCCAAGGATGACCATGAACTACTACCCCTCCTCTCCCTGCCTCCCAAACACCAGGATTACAGATTACAGGCGTGTGCCTCATACAGAAGTGTAACTCTTGGCCTAGCGATGTGGTGCATGCTTCTAATCTCATCGTTCAGGAGGCGGGGGCAAGTGGATCTCTAAAGCCAGTGTGAGCTCTAGGACAGTCACTCACACACACACACACACACACACCAAAAAAAAAAAAAAAAAAAAAAAAGGAAAAGAAAAAAATGTAAGTTGCCGAGCCTGGTGTACACCTTTAACCCCAACCCTGGGGAGGCTGAGGCAGGCGGATTTGAGGCCAGTCAGAGCTGTATAGTGAGATCCTGTCTCAACAAACAAACATACATTTCAGAGCCCTTTAAACACCAATGCACTTAGTGTCTTCTAGAAAGCTGTGTGGCTGCTCACTGCTGAGTGCCCATCCCCGCCCAGAATTCCCAGAATTCCCTGTTTATAGCCCCGCTCACCCAACTGACAGCCCGAGTTCCACATCTCTTGGGGGTTATAGTTGGCTGAGTTCATCCGCAGCCCCATCGGGTACACTCGGGTCAGTTGCTGAGTGTTGAGCCTGACAAAGCTGTTCCCTAGGGCAGAGTTGGGGCCAGGATTGTGATAGGACCCAGGCTTCTGTCCCTGGTCCAGTTCCAGGGTACCCAACCCCCTTCACCTCAGCTCCTCCCTCTCTTCTGACCTAGGGTGAAAGGCACAGAAGAGGTTGCTGAGGACCAGAGAGGGGCAGGGACACCTGGCAGCCATACAGTTTGACACCTGCATCACCCATGGCCACACTCTTGACTCCCCACACTGAACACCTGGCCCTAGGCTGCCAGTCCAGGTCACTCATCCTGCCCACGCCCCCAGCTGTGCCTTGGGTTGCTGGAACTCCTGCCATGGTCGTGATGCCTCTGGGCCTTCGTATAACCTGTTCCTCCTAATTAGAGACCTTTCTCCCTTCTGCTTCCTCCTTCCTCTCGAGTGACATCTTCTCAGGCTCAGACCTCTGGGCTATGCCAGCCCCTGCCACTAGCCTGACTGGTTAGCCAATGCCTTGACCATCACTATGTGATGAGTGCAGTGAAGGCAGCCGCCTCAAGCCTCTCCCATTTGTGGCTTCTCCACTCACCCTCAGCATGGAGCTAGGCCACCATTCTCCTAGCAGAATCTTTCCTGGTCCCCCTGATGTCCTTAGGTTCCCTGAAAGCCCCCTCAATCTTCAGAACAACCTCAGGATCCCCATCCAGCCCCCAAGCCCACAGGGTTCCATGCCCTCCTGTCCCCAGATACCCACTCTCTGGTTCCTACCTGCCTCCCGGGTAAACTTCCTGGCCTTGCGCTCGCCGAGGGAGCCAACCTTGCAGGGTTGACGTGGGCCAGGCCTGGGGTCCAGGGTCCGCAGGCGGGCGGCACAGCAATACACAGCCAGTGCTGAGAGCTCCGGGGAGACCTGCTTGGCCTGGGAAAGCAGCCGCAGTGAAGAGCACCTGGCCCAAGGCTCCTGCTCCCACCTGCTTTCCCAGCCTTCCCCACCCCCAGCCCTGCAATAGACCCCAGACCACGGCCCAGGGGAAGCACTCACCCGCCTGCTCTGCTCTGCAGCCTCCAAAGCCTCTTCTGACTCCTCTTCCTCCTCATCCTCATCCTCCCTGTCTGACAACACCCGGCCATCTTCGTGCCGAGCTGGCAGCTTCTTCCCTTTCACCAAGACCCGGCCCTTCAGCTGCTGTAAAGGCCAAGGCGGACAAGTGAAGCCACCACCATGACAGTGGCTGGTAGACAAGGGGGCAGGAGAGACGGGAGAGTGTTCCTAAGAGGAAAACATGATCCCACCACAAGTCACTGATGAAGGGTGGCGAAAAGGGTACCGTTTGTCAGAATGCCACATTAGCAGCCCTTACACTGCTCAGAGGCAGCTTGGGATCTAAAGGGAAGGAACTCTCTTCCAGAATGATCTTTCTCTGTTTGTTTTGTTGCTTTCTCTTTTAAGACGGGGTTTCTCTGTGTAGCCCTTGGCTATCCTGGAACCTGCTCTGTAGCCCAGGCTGGCCCCGAACTCGCAGGGATCTGCTTGTCTCTGCCTCTCGAGTGCTGGGATTAAAGGTATGCGCCACCACCACCCAGTTCAGAAAGACCTTTCCTGGAAGGAATGACTGAGGCATGTATAATCACACGACCATTTTGTATAAGTTTTTTGTTTGTTTTTGAAGCAGTCTTACATAGCCTAGGCTGGCCTCAAGTGCAATATTAGAAAGATAACTTTGAATTTCTGATCTTCCTGCCTTCGCCTCCTCTGTGCTAGGATTATAGGCGTGTGCCACTATTCCTCATTTTTCTAGCCTCTATCTCTTGATTCTTCTGTCTCAGCAAAGACAAGTGCCCCAACAACCTGGCCAGCTTGGGCCAAAGAATAGCCAGTCATGGCTGGGAATATAGATCAGTTGTTAGAGTTCTTGCCTGTCATGCACAAAGTCCTGGCCTCTACCTGGGCACTATAAAAACACTCCTGTAATCCCAGCTCTGAGACAGAAGCAAAAGGATCAGAAGTTCAAGATCATCCTTGGCTACATAAAGAGTTGGAGGCCAACCTGGGCTATATGAGACCCTGTCTCAAAATAATGGCAACAGTAAAACAACCAAGCAAATAAATGAGAAAATCTTTGTGAACATAGGTGTGTATATATGGAAAAGTTCACACACATAAACACTGGAAGAGCCAGGGCAGTGGTGGTGCATGCCTTTAATCCCAGCACCTGGGAGGCAGGGACAGGTGGATCTCTGTGAGTTTGAGACCAGCCTGGCCTACAGAGCGGGTTCCAGAACAGGCTCCAAAGCTACAGAGAAACCCTGTCTCAAAAAACAAAACAAACAAACAAACAAAACAACAACTAGAAGATGGTTACTTCTAATGAGACAGAGTAGAATAAATGTGAGAAGCAAGCCCCCCCCCCCCCTTTCAGGACTAAGGACTAATCCAAGGCCTCATGTACACGGACGGGGTAACTGCTGGGTTGCTGAGCCTGGACGGGGTAACTGCTGGGTTGCTGAGCCTCACAGTCCTAGCCCTACTTATCTGATGCGGTGGCATCTGGCAAGAGCAGATGGCTGGGAAGGGAGATCTAGGGGGAAGGAATGTCAACTCAGGCCATGGAGTGGAAGAGGTTGGGCCTACAAGTCCCTGCAAGAAGGGACACAGGCAGAGTAAGACACAGTAAGTGGATGGGCTGGGGCCAGTCAAGGGATGAGGAACTAAATGGCAGCCAAAAGAACAGCTGGGTGGCGGATGTGAGCTTTGCTGAGCAGGAAATGGTTCTGGCAGAAAGAGGTAAGGGGTCCCGAGCCAGAGGGGGGACATGAGTGACAGGGGTGGGTCACAGTCAGACTGACCCACCTCCCAAGCTGCGGGTCTGGGAGCATCACCTCAGGAGACGGCAGCTCCTCGGGGTTCTGGGAGTCCAAGGCCTGTGTCACCAGCATGTCTCCCAGGATGTTTCGAAGGTGGCGGGCCATGACAGCCTGCTGTTCCAGCCCACAGTGGTTCTCAAGGGACAGGATAACAGGATATGGGGAGAACTGTTGGGAGGTGGGGGAAGAAGACAGGCAACGGCTCAGCATCACCCTGTGCCGGTCCCGCGCCTTCACACAGTGTGTCTCTCAAGACAGGTGGGCAAAGGCAGGGCTGTGGAAAACCCACCCTAGGGGACCACGTCTGTAGGACATGAGACATTCTGGCACCAAGGTATGTGTGGAAATGCTAGAGGTCAGGTTTGGGGGTCTCTGGGAAAGCGTGGACTGTTGGGGGATGGAGGGCAGCTTCACCAATGACTCGTTTATAAATGCTCATTGGGTTTTAGATTGGCCATGTCAGCGACGTTACAGATGCTGTCATTAGTGAGGTTGTGTACCCTGATGGCTGCAAAGCGTATGGGCTTGAGCTGTGCTCTCAGAAGTCACAACTCAGTTAGCCTCCCCTAAGCCCCAAGGTTTTCTTCTGGAAACTTGGTGATGCCGGAACATTTGTTAGTCGCGAGGATGTGAGGAGAGAGCGATTCCGGTTTATTTTACTCTCTGGGCCTCTTATTCCCGCAGCACTTGGTGAATGAATGATGCTCCAGGAAGGACATCTGGCTCTGGGAGGGAGAAGAGATCACTAGGAAGTGATCCGATCCAGGGCTGGGCATGAGGTCCCAGGGGCTTACCTTGAAAGCATGGTCGTGCACGACTTGGATCACATCTCGAAAGAGGATCTTGGTGGTGAGCGTGTGGCCATGATAGATGATGGGTTCACCTCCCGGGCCCTCCCAGCAGTCAAGTTCCACACAGCGGCATCCCTGGGCAAAGGCCCTACAGTTGACAGACAGATGGACGGGCAAAGTGTGGGTGTGCCACAGGCCTAGCCAGGGAGTGCAGAGGAGAGAGCCCCCTGCTCTCACCCTCACCGTTGTACCTAATGTAGGCCTCAGTGCTGCTGGGCCCTCCAATCTGAGAGTCGGTCAGGTAGGTGTTGTGAGAGGAGGAGATGAAGTAGTGGGCTAGGGGCTGGCTCATGTCCTGGAACACACACGTGTGGGCCATGTTCAGGGCAGCCCCCTCAGGCGACAACAGATACATGATGAAGCCATCCAGCGTCATGAGCTCATGCTGCTTGGCTATGGGGAAGAGAAGGAGAGAGGGTGGGGCTATCGGGGGCGGGGTTACATGTCCAGATTCTAGTAGCCCCCATGGCTGCTGGTTGACTCTATGCACCATCTAATCCTCCACAGAACCCTGAGGGGCAGGCATACTACAGTGCCATTTTACAGGTAGAGAATGTAGAGCCTGGAAGAGGCGAGGGGACCTGCCGGGGACAGGCAGTGACGGCAGAACTTGCCGGCTAGAAATCCGGAGCTGCTTGAGATCAAGGCTATGCTCACCTACCTGTCTCATTGAGCTCATAGGTCTGGATAAGTTTCCGGGCACAGGCCAGGGTGGCACCATCCTCGCCCTGGTCTTCCAGGAACTCCAGCAGCTCGGAGGTGCTCAGCACGCGGTCCTCACCCGAGTATCGGTGGAAGATCTCCTCCAGTTCAGGCCGTTTCAGCAGCCTCCGTAGGAATGCCTCGATCTCGGCCCCCTCCAGACGCTCGTTGTTGGAGTGGTCACACTCCTGGGGAATAGGGAGGTGGGGCTCAGCGGAGGGGACACTCTTGAGAACGTGTCATAATTAGTGACACACTCCACGATCATAATGGCTGGAAAAGCAGCAACTACGATTTCCCAATACTCCAGTTCCTTAAGCCCACAGTCCTGAGTGAACTTCAGGGCTATAGAGTCTCAGGATTCACACCTGTCCATTTGCACCATGGCCTACCCCGAGGATCAAGATCAGGACTTGGGGTGCACAGTCCACCTCCCAATGTACTTACTGTCCTCATAAGACACCTACTCAGTGAGCTGAAGTGAACGAAAGGAATTCTCAGAGTAGCCGGCTGGGCCTGTACACGGGCATCTAGGCTCCCTTGTCTTTGCAGGGCACAGGCTGGTCACACTCAGCATCCATACATGTCTCTGCCACGTCACCCAATCAATGTGCACCCCAGAGCTCCCACACAGGCACAAGAGGTGGAGGGGAGGAGACTTGTGTACACTGTGCACGCGAGTGTGTTTGCCTGTGCTCCCATGTGCAAGCACACAGTCACATGGACAAGTGGTGCCCTGATGGAGGAGAGTTATCTGTCTATGTTTCAACGTGGGGCTAAATCCACTTAAAAACCTTGCCCACTTGGGATCGAAAAGAAAGTTCTCTGAGACCATGCCAATGGCTCACTGCTCCCTGCCTGCACCTGGGCAGATGGCGGAATCAGGCTTAGGCGAGCGGGACAGCATTTGCGGATTCCTGCCGCCATAGAGAGAGAGGTTTTTCAGACTGCACAGTGCTCTGCGTGTCAGATTTGATTGTAACTTGGATGAAAAGAGTTTCTGTGCTGCACGCTCAGTCTCAGAATTAAACTGCTGAGTGCGGCTCCAATGTCGACTGCTGTGTGCCTGGAACTGTGTGCGGCCCAGGGGCACCAAATGACTGAGGCAGGAGCGGCTTTGGCTCTGCTCCGCCATGCTGAATTGTGCTGACCTCAGGCAGAAACTATCGTAATTACCATGATAACAGCACAGTTAAGGTTTAGACTTGGCTATAAACAGGCAGTACCGTATTATTTTAAGAAGTGGTTAACCTTTTAAGAAATGCTCCTGGATAGTAAAAAATTACAGATTCACAATAGGACAGATTCAGACATATAAGACCCCCATATGGGTCACAATGTTGGATGACTGTACGTAGGCTTGAGAGAAAAAAAAAAATAAATATATAGAGAATAAAGTTAATGCCTTAAAAAAGGGGTAAAGTCTTTAAAGAGACAGAATAAAATAAAGTGATAGAGTAAAAATAAGCCACGTAAAAATGGAAAATTCACAGAGAGTCTGGATTATGTATTTTGTTGTGTTTTCTTTGATTTTTTTGACTGTAAAGGAGCTAAGTACAGAGAGACATTTCATTATATGGGCTGCCAGGCTAGACCAAAATGGACATTTTAATGGTATGACTTCAGGATTTGGATCTAAAAACATGATGCTTTGGAAAAGAGTTTCTTCTTTTGTTTTCACAGAGGACGAGACTCTGTGGATTGCTTCTATCCCAATATGGTATGATAGACCACGCCCTCCTGAAAGGTTGCTGTGAACATCTTCAAAAAATTACTTCACTCAACTGCCAACTGAGAGGAACCTAGCACACAGGTTACACCATGAAAGACCTAAATAACAGCGCCCCCATTCAGCAGGAAGCAGTTTGGAGAGAAAAAACTGCGCCCATTTTCCCAAATATTGCTTATAAATGTTCTTTTACATTTAAAGGGGGAGATGATATAGATATGAATTTGCATTGGTATAGATTTTAAGGTCAATTTTGTTATATGTATATGTATTTCTGATCTTGATTAAGCTATTGTGATTGTAGTTCATTTTAAAAACTGTAATGTATAATTAGGAAATATAGGTTGTTAATGGATAATCATTGATAATTGTTAAGCTTGTAGTCATGTTATTAGATTTTCTAGATATGTAGAGATATATTTCAGTTAGATAGACATTCTTCATATCTTTCAAAGACTGTAGAATATGGCATTTAATGTTTTAATAACTTAGGGTTTTTCATGACAATGAGACACGTCTGCTCCTGGCAGCACCAATCTACTTCGAGAGGAAGATGGGCATCGAAGAGGCTACTTATGGAGTTTGTTAGCCATTTGGGCAAGAAACTGCTCTTGGCTGGACTGTTCCATAATCTGGACACAAAAAACCCGCAGAGAGAGAGGACTGCTGAACTTGCCTAAAGGTGAGATGATCTTTCGGGGTTCCTGATTCGTGAAAGAGTCTGCGAGACGTTCTGCAGGACACAGCAGAAAGTGATTGAACTGTCTTTGGAATTTCCTGCTTCATGGAAATGTCTGCTGGGTACTTATGGGCCTGTAGGCTGAAGATGGATGCCCCAACGGTACAGAGGAACTTTGGGTGACTGTCCAGGCAGTGAGACGTCTCTGTCATTTCTAGAGTTTGAAAGTTGCATATGACTTGTTTACTTAGGTGATATTATATCCTTCTGGAGTCTTTGATGGAGTTGAAGAATAAATAGATAGTTATAGCTTTCCTTAGTTATGATAAAAGATAAAATAGATTTAAATATTGTAACTGTAATACTTGCTTGATAACTGTTTTGTTATATGTAATTTTGCTATGTTAAAGTTAAAGCCTTTCTTTTTTATTTAAACAGAAAAAGGGGAAATGATGGAGGAGAGTTATCTGTCTATGTTTCTTTCATTGGTTAATTAATAAAGAAAACTGCCTTGGCCCTTTAAGAGACAGAGAGTTAGGTAGGTGGAGTAGACAGAACAGAATTGTGGGAACAAGGAAGTAGAGTTGGAGAGACGCTTCAGGCAGTCGCGTGGTGAGGCTCCATGCTGCTCCTCTCCGAGATGGACGCAGGTTAAGATCTCTCCTGGTAAGCCACAACTCGTGGTGCTACCCAAATTACTAAATATGGGTTAAAGGAAGATGTGAGAATTAACTAATAAGAGGCTACAGATAATGGGCCAGGCAGTGTTTAAAAGAATACAGTTTCCGTGTAATTATTTCGGGTGTAAAGCTAGCCGGCGACTGGGCGGCGGGAACGCAGCCCGCCGCTTCACACTACAGTGCCCTGCAGCTCAGCCTGGGCTCTGAAGCTGTCACCCTACCTCTGAGCACTGCCTAGAGGAGTCACATAAAGTTCTGGTTCTCTCGCTCCAGGGAATGGGAAAGGTTTTTTGCCTCCAGAGTACTAGGATTAAAGGTGTGCACCACCACACCTAGCCGGAAAAGCCTAATTAACTAGGCTCAGGTGTTGCTCTTTTTTTTTTGTTTTGTTTTGTTGTTGTTGTTTTTGAGACAGGGTTTCTCAGTAGTTATGGAGCCTGTCCTGGAACTCGCTCGGTAGACTAGAGTGGCCTTGAACTCAGAGACCCACCTGAAGTGCTGGGATTAAAGGCACGCGCCACCACGGGCTGGAAGTGTTGCCTTTCTGTATGGAGAGGTGGCTCCCTACAAAAAAGCTGGAAAGGTAGCTGATGTTGTTTATCAGAAATCCCAACTATTCCAGGAACTGAGACTGAAGGATCACAAGTTCAAAGCTAGCGTGGGCTACATAGTGAGATCCTGTCTTAAAAAACCCTGGCTAGAGCTAATGTTCCAGATGCTGGGGTGGAAAAGGGGTGCGGGGGAGGCGCCTGAATTCACCTTGAAGAGGCGGTAGGCATACATGTCATTCATGTCCACGTTCACCATCCTCAGCAGGCTCTTCATCTCCTTGAAGCTCATTTTACTGTCCTGGTCGGAGTCAGCCCGGTGTAGATAGGACCATATCCAGGTGTGCGTGCTCAGGAAATACCAACGATAAAGTAGGCCCCCTAGCCAGCACTAATAGGTTGTCAATACCTTGATGGAGGAGAGTTATCTGTCTATGTTTCTTTCATTGGTTAATTAATAAAGAAAACTGCCTTGGCCCTTTAAGAGACAGAAAATTAGGTAGGTGGAGTAGACAGAACAGAATTGTGGGAACAAGGAAGTAGAGTTGGGGAGACGCTTCAGGCATTTGCCATAGGAGTCTCCATGCTGCTCCTCTCCGAGATGGACGCAGGTTAAGATCTCTCCTGCTAAGCCACACCTCGTGGTGCTACCCAGATTACTAAATATGGGTTAAAGAAAGATGTGAGAATTAACCAATAAGAGGCTGAAACTATGGGCCAGGCAGTGTTTTAAAAGAATACAGTTTCTGTGTAATTATTTCGGGTGTAAAGCTAGCCGGTGGCCGGGTGGCGGGACGCAGCCCCGCTCGTTTTCACACTACAATACCTAGTTCGGGGTCCCCAATATTAGGGACTGTACTTCCGTCTTGGCCCCGGGATGTGTGTGTGTGTGTGTGTGTGTGTGTGTGTGTGTGTGTGTAGGGGGGATTCCAAGGGCACAAGTGCCACATCTTCATAAGGCACAGTTTCCCAAATTAGGAGGTCCTCCCTGGAGTGGGCGTGGTGCTTTTCTCCAATAAGGGCTTAGGTCAACCAGAGTGAGCCTTCATCCCCATTTCAGAGCACCGGGAACTGTCTCAGCCTATGCTCCTTAGACCAGGAACTCTCCTAGGACAGGTCCTCCCTCCCAGCCCAGCAGGATATTGGTCTAGCCGCTCCCGCTGGCTCATGGCATCCAGGCGCTCCCGCAGCTTGGCCAGGCCTCGCACCCAGCGCTGCGCCTCCTCCGCAGTGGGCGCCGCCAGGTCCAGGTTCTTGCGGCGGCCCTTAAAGGCGATGGTGAGGCAGCGCGCAGGCGCGTAGGCGCCCCCGAAGCGCCGCAAGCCCTCCGACTGATGGCCCTCCCGGACCGCCTCGATGTGCTGCACGAAGACTATAATCGAGACAGGGTCAGATAGCGGCCACGGCGCCTGCTGCTGTCCCCACCGCCCTGCCCCGCGCCACCCCCGACCCACTCACAGATGTGCTGCGAAGGCGCGTGCGGGATGCGCCGCTGGAACCACACGCTCAGGCCGTCTTCCTGCAGCCGGTACAGTCGCTCCTTGTGCCACGTGCGTGAGCGGATTTTGAGGAGCCGGGAACCCCGCAGCATGGCTTGGATATCCTCATCCTCCGTCAGGCCTGCAGGGAAATCGGGGTTGTTGGGTCTGGCCCTGCAAGGGAGCGTCCCTGTCCAGCAGTCCCTTGCACTGTCCCCCAGCTGATGGAGGATGGGGGAAATGGGAGGCCTTTTGCGAGCTTAGCCACAGCCAGGCCTCTGCACCCTCTCATTGTAACAAACCACATCACCACTGTCACTTGCTTGAAGCTTTGCAGCCCCAAACACCCTTTCCAGGCTGGCCAGTAAGAGATTCCCGCTACTGGTTTCCGCAGTTCCCAAGCACAGTGCCTGGGACTCGGGTCTCACTCCAGATTATCCTCTCTTCCAGCCACCTCCACTAAAAGCTCTAGGGCCGGTGAGGTGTGTTAGTGTGTAAAGATGTTTGCCCTGCAAGCCTGGCAACCTGAGTTTTATTCCTGAGACCCACCCACAGGGTGGAAGTAGAGGACCGGACCAACTCCAGTCAATTGTCTTCTGAGCTCCTCTCTCTCTCTCTCTCTCTCTCTCTCTCTCTCTCTCTCTCTCTCTCTCTCCTCTCTCTCTCCTCTCTCTCCCTCTCTCTCTCTCCTAGAATTGGCTACCAACAACCGCTTCCTTGATGTGAAACTTGCAGCCATCAGGAAGTCCTCTTCCCACTATTATCTAACCTAAATCTAGCTGCAACCCAAGCTCCTCTCCTCCACCTTCCCAGAGTCACTGGAAGGGGTGGGGCACTCTGCCTCCAGAGCATCAGGCCAAGGACTCCAGAAGTCCTGTGGGGCTGATCTCCAGTCTCCTGGGCCACTGCACTTCAGGGCCCTTTTGCAGGGTCCATCTTTCTCTTCCTGCTTCCCCAAGCACCCTGGGTAGTGGAAGGAAAGAGACGACAGAATTTACATCCAAGGCACTGTGGAACAAAGTTCCTACCCGTCACCTCCCAGTTACTCACGTGAAACTGCTCTGAGCCTTTGTTCTCCAGAAAAAAAAAAAAAAAAATGGAGACTACATAAATGCCTGCCCGCTGCACAATCCTACACTTCCGAGTTACTATAGCCTGCCCACACCTGCCCTGAAGGGTTCAGCCCAAGCCAGCTCAGAGCCTCCGAAAGCTCAGACACCAAAGGGTCACCAGCTGGGACAGCAGAAGAGGGAACCAGACTCTTTGGAGAGCCTCGCCCTTCAGCTGGAGGGGACAGCCAGAGTTTCCAGAGGCCAGGAATTTGTGTCTGGATGGGAAGCGACCACATTTTTTAATGCTGGCAACTAACTCAAATTGAAAAAGCAAAAAACCAAAACCACTGTGAGGCAAACAACAATAAGTCTCCCTCCTTCTTCCTTTTTTCTGTCTTCCTTTTTTTTTGTTGTTTTTTTTTTTGTTTTTTGATTTTTGTTTTTTGAGACAGGGTTTCTCTGTATAGCATTGCCTGTCCGGGACCTCTCTCTGTAGACCAGGCTGTCCTTGAACCCACAGAGATCCACTAGCCTCTGCCTCCTGAGTGCTGAGATTAAAGGTGTGCGCCATCACACGTGGCTCTATTTTGTTTGTGTGTATGTGCAGTGTGTTTGTGCACGTGTGTTTGTACACTTGTGTAACAAGTGCTGGGGGGACCCAGAAGAGGAAACTGGTTTCTCCAGAGCTGGAGGACGGCTGTCAGTCACTATGCCCAGCCACCGGGAACTGAACTGGAGTGAAAAGCAGTCTGTACTCTTAACCACCTCTCTGGCTGCAACATCCCCCCACCCAGCCCCAATTCTATTTTCTTTGAGACAGGGTCTACTCTGCAGTTCAGGCTGCCTTGAACTTCATTTGGTAGTCCACGATGGTCTCAAATTATGTGATCATGACTGAAATTCAAATTATGTCAATCCTCCTGCCTCAGCCACTGGAGTGCTGTCATCACAGGTGTGAGCTACAGCACCCAAACCTTATCTTTTATTCCAATGCTCCTGCTTGCCCAACTCTGACCTGAGTCTGCCCGCTCCCCCCCGCCCCCCGACTTTGTAGTGAGGGTCCTTTCCTGCTTCTCTTCCTCTTCTAGCTGAGTTCAAAGACAAGCTCAGCCACCACCTCCTCCAGGAAGCCTTCCTGATTTACCCTCACATTGGCGGGTTTTCCCTCCCTGAACACCAAAAGGCACTTTCTTCTTTTTAAAAAGTTGAGCATGGTGGCTCACACCTGTAATCTCTTAGCATTCAGGAGGCCAAGGCAAGGAGACTGCTCTTAGTTCAAGGCCTGCTTGGGTTACAGAGCGAGTTCTAGGCCGGCCTAAGCTACAGAAGGAAACTCTGTTTTAAGAATAAATGCAAGGAGCTGGAGCGAGGGCCCAGCGATGAAGAGCACTTCCGGTTTCCCAGAAGACCCACACTGGTTTCCAGCACCCACCTAGGGCAGCTCTGGGCTCATTAACGCCAGCTCCAAAGGGTTGAGGCTCTCGTGTCATATACAGACACTCACACACATACACATAATTAATAAAATAAATCTTAAAAACAATCTCAGCACTCAGGAGCCAGAAGCAAGCGGATCTCTTAGTCTGAGACCTGGTCTGGTCAAATTCCAAGTCATTGGTACCTACATAGTGAGACCCTGCTTTGTTTTGATTGTTTGTTTTTCAAAGGAGAGGAGTCAAAGAAGCAAAAAATAAAAAGGGTGTGTCCCAAACATGTAAACCCCAAATCCCCAAAATCACACCACTTGGTGTGTCAAGGCAGGAGGAATGTGAGTTCCAAACAAACAAACAAAAAGCCAGCAAAGGCTGGGACACGGCTCAGCTGAAAGAGCACTCGTCGCTCGAGCACGAGGAACTGAGTTCGAATTGCCAGAACCCACGTAAAAGCTCCATATGGCCATGCAGGCCTGTAATCTCAGCGCAGCTGTGGGAGACAGAGGGAGAAAGAGCACTCTGGCTTGTTGGCCACAATCCAGGCACCCGGTTCTGAGAGATAACCTGTCTCAAGGAGATAAAGAGTGATAGAGAACACGCAATCCTCTCCTCCGGCCTTTGTGTGTGTGCATGCATGTGTGAGCCTTTGTGCCTCTCTTTGTGTACACACACACACACACCACTACCACACCACACCACACTACCACCAGCACTGACAAAATGCTATACTGAATCTCAGGAGTCTTTAATAGGCACCAGAGCAGAATGAACTCTTATCTCCCAGAGCCTGGCTCCAACTAATATTTACAGACAGACTCCACAGCCAAAGCAGATGGGCAGGCTCAGTGCTTAGAATTCTACTCAGCCCTGTCATATCTTTCCTGACTTCAGAGCCGATGACGCCTTGGGGTCTGGGTTCTTAGCCCTAGCTGTGTATCGGATTCTCCTGGGGCAAGAGATGCCCACTCAACAGGCATGGGCTGGCACTCGGGCATCTGTATTTTAAAATTGTACTTTACGGCTTTCTAGCAGAGGGCATGATCACACGTGCAAAAGTGCTTACGTGTGTGCAAGTGTGTGTGCATCGGCTAAGCAGCCAACCCCAAGCAGTCCTGGCTCTGCCTCCTCAATGCTGGGAAAATAGGTGTGTGCCACCGCTCCTTTCTTTTTATGTGGGTTTCGGGGATGGAACTCAGCCCTCTCGCTTGCAAGGCAAGCACTTTGTTGACTGAGCCCCTGAATTTACCTTACAGCTTGAAGGTTTTCAGGGGCAGGAGAGGTAACCTGCCCTCCTTAGGGTTCCCAGGGGCCTCTCAGGCTGGGGAGGACTAAGACCTTCAGTCACAATCCTCCCCGTGCCTCTGGTCAGGACAGGGGCTGGCGCCCTACTAGGTCAAGTGATCCCCAGGCTCACCCCCTTCCCCTGCCCCCTGTCATATTCACCCAGGCCCTCTGAATTATCTGATTCAGAGAGACAACAAGAGGAGGGTGGGGCATGCAGGGAACCAGTGGTGCCACCAGGCCTGGGACCAAAGCTAGCCAGGCTCACCCTTCCTTCACCTCCTCAGCCTGGAAAGGTTCCTCAGCTGAGGTCACCTCCCCTAACTGGGCCAGTCCTCTGATGCCAAGCCTGTGGGGGATGGGGAGGGGACTGGTGAGTGACTAAGCCCAGAAATGGAGGTGAGTCACAGTGGCTCTGCTTTGTCCCCAGCCTTCTGTAAACAGGCCATTAAAATTGAGACTGGCAGTCTGAAAGCCCGACAGCCCCTTCTGGAGCAGGTTTCCACAATGACAGACCCCTCCCCACTCCTGTCCTTACTCCCGGGATCTCTAGAGTCTGTTGGGAGGGGTAACACGGTAGGCTACCTACTCAAGTGGCTTTGGCCTCTAACCACACTTACCCCTCAACCACATACCTATAGAAAAGCCAACCAGAGACAGGAATGGTGGCTCACACCAGAAACCTCAGCTTTTGAGAGGAGTGCCAAGTTTGAGGCCAGCCTAGCCTAGGCTACGGTCTTACCTAAAAAGACCCTCTCGGGGGGCTGGAGAGATGGCTCAGAGGTTAAGAGCATTGCCTGCTCTTCCAAAGGTCCTGAGTTCAATTCCCAGCAACCACATGGTGGCTCACAATCATCTGTAAATGGGGTCTGGTGCCCTCTTCTGACCTGCAGGCATACACACAGAATATTGTATACATAATAAACAAATAAATAAATAAATAACCCTCTCCCAACCAAAAGAAAGAAGGGAAGGAAGGAAGGAAGGAAGGAAGGAAGGAAGGAAGGAAGGAAGAAGGGAGGGAGGAAGGAAGGGAAGGAAGGAAGGAAGGAAAGGAAGGAATGTCAAACAGAGTACAGAGAGAGGGTCTATAACCAAGCTGGGCCAGGGGCTGGTCCCAGGCAGGTACTCCTAAGCCATGAGCAGAGAGAAAGAGAAGGTCTTGGGGTATCAGCAGGGTCAACAAAGGTAAGGGCAAGACCTGGGGCAGTGATTGCTGGCTTTCCACCCAGCCACCCGGAAACATATGTAAATCCAGCCAGACCCAAGCCCACAGATGTCTCATTCATGACAAGTTCTGAGCAGGTGCACAGGCCTCCCACATCCTACTGTGTCTGTGGGTTTTCTACCTGACCCTGGGCTAGGGCCACAGCCTCTCTCAACTGTGTGGGAGGGGCAACCGTCAGGAAATCACAACAGGAAAAAATGAGGGTGGAGAGCCAGAGGTGGAAGCCAAGAGTTCATCAGAGATGAATGGAGAAGCCAAACATGGAACAGATACAAGGGAGAGCCAAGCCTTCAGGGGGCGGAAGCAGGGGATAACCTGGGCTAAATAGCAAGACTAGCTCTAAAATAATTAATAGTAATAATAACAGTAATAAAAATAACAATAATAAGAGTGACATCTGCTACCCCTGACACATGCCATATCATGAGCCTTGAACAATAAATGAAAGAAGTGGGGTCCCTGAGTGACACAGGTCTTATGAACGAACTCCTTCAAGACATACAGAATAGACAACCTCGTGGACAGAAAGCCGATCACGATGGGGAGGGGGGGGAGAAATAGGGAGTTGCTGCCTAAGGGTTACATGGTGTGTTTGTGGGGCTAGATTGCAGCTGCACAGCAAGGGAGCAGAAATGCCAGGGGCCAAGCACTTAGAAGTTGGCCTCAAACCTGCTACATTGCCAAGATGACCTTCAACTCCTGATCCTCCTGCCTCTGCCTCCAAAGTGCTAGGATTATATTATATATTGATATAGGCCTCGAGTTTCGCTTTTTGGTTTGGCTTTGTTGTGTTGTTTTGAGAAATGTCCTTCACTTCCTGGCCCCGGCTGGCCCTGAACTTTTGCCTCAGCCCCTCACAGCTTGAAATTAAAAGCGTGTCCTCCAGCTAGGTTCTGTCTCTGTCTCTCTGTTTCTCTTGCTTCCTCCCTCTCTCCCTGTATCCCTCCCTTCCTCTTCAAGCCCAGGGCTTCAGGCATAATGCCTCTGTGCCACTGAGTTAGAGTCCCGAGCCTAGAACAACCAGTTTTATTACACACACAATCACAGGTTTTTGAAATAAGATCTGTCTAGTCACAGGCTAGCCTCAACTCACAATTCTCCTGCCTCAGCTCTCCAGTGTTGGGATTATAAATATTCGCTACTTGACTGGGTCCTGATTATTCAATTTGAATAAAATACCAAAAATTACTGTAGTCTCCCCTCCCCAGAAACAGAAGCCCATATACCCGGCTGGCCTCAAACTCACAGCAATCCTGCAAGGCCAGCCTTTGTGTGTTGTGGTTGCAGGGCATGCTACACCTGGTGCATCCGAATTATCCCAAATGTGCATTATCACCTCAAAGCCAAGTCACACAGTGGCCAGCCAAGAGGCGGAGCTGGGGGACTCTAAGAAGAACGAGCAAAACTTACAGCACTCTGGCTGTTCAGAAAATGAGGGAACTGAGACCTGGCTCTGTGGGACTGAGTGGGAGCCCAGAAGGAAAAGGATCTACCGTCCTCGGGCCAGTGGCGTCTAAGCCAGGACTGAGTTGCCTCTGGCCTGGTGCAGTATCCCCATCTGGGACGCAGACACTGTCCCTGAGCTGGGCTCATCTGGGTTCCAAAGGGTCCACCCAGACACAGGAATGAGGAAAGGACACACGTGCACACCTAGACATGCACCTGGACCAGGGCCTTTGGGGGTGGGGGTGGGGCTTGTGCAGTTCTGTCTGGGAAGCTGTGGTGGGAGGCAGTCCAGTCTCACTGAAGCTCAGAGGAGGCTAACTATACATGGTCAAGACAGTGTGGACGCCCAAGGCAGGGGCTGGGTAGTGGGCAGAGGCCGGGGTAGGCTGGTGAAGAAGGGCTGTGAGGTTCTGAGCATTTAACAGAGGGGTGTGTGCAGAGTAGCGTGTGAATATAATGGGAGAGGATGTGTGCTTGTGTGTTCGTCCAGACCGGAGGCTGGGGTGGGAGGAAGGTGGGTCAGCCTGGGAAAGAAAACAGGCAGTGTGTGTGTGTGTGTGTGTGTGTGTGTGTGTGTGTGTGAGAGAGAGAGAGAGAGAGAGAGAGAGAGAGAGAGAAAGAGAGAGAGAGAGAGAGCCTGGGAAAGAAAACAGGCAGTGTGTGTGTGTGTGTGTGTGTGTGTGTGTGTGTGTGTGTACACTACTGCCCTGTCAGTCAGGAAATGCACACAGGGCTCTGTCAGGAATGTGAGACATGCAGGAACAGGGTAGTCAACTGCTCCTGCCAAAGTGTGTGTGAGGGGAGTGGGAGGCAGCAGCATTTCCTAATGGCTGGGTCCATGCAGTGCTGGAAAAGACACACAACACAACAGCCATGTTTCCAGTGGCCTTCCAGCCCCACTGTCCCAGGTACCAAGCATGTCCCCCTTGTTCTAGCTGACCATCACACGGAGGCCAGAGGGAGGGAGTGCTCTCTATAGCATTCCTGGAAAAATCAAGAAAAGCAGGAAGTGTAGGCAGGGCTTCCCCCAGAGGCCTGTAGGCCAGGGAGTTGAGGGTGTGGCGCCTTCTGGGCTTGGCTGGGCCAGAACAAGGCGTGAACAGGGTCAAGGGATGATGATGGGGGGAGGGGGAGGCTACAAGGCTGCCCTGCCCTCTCCGCCACCCAATCCAGGCTCCTGCTAGGTCTAAGGTCCCTTGAAGTCCCCCTCCTGCCGGCTCCACTTCAGATCAGCCCAACTCACCCTGCAGGGAACATCCCGGACAGGCCATAGGGAAAGCCCCTCACCCAGGAGAGCTTGTTGGAGTGAGGCAAGCAGGGAGGGTGAGCGCAAGGTTGTGCCTACTCAGCCCTCGGTTCACTGAGAGGATTAGGGGTCTGGGCGGAGCCTGAGCTCACAGGCACAAGCAGGCTGCTGAGAAAGCAATTGCTGGGGAAAAAAACATAAAACAAAGCAACACAAAATTGGAGGGGATCCTTTACAGGTGAATTTAGGATAACGACAGATACCGCTTTAGTGTAAGCGTGTCCCATGGGGCTGGGGATGCTGGTCAGTGCTGACCCAGCATGCTCAAGACCCTGGGTTCCATCCCCAGTACCAGACCAAAAACAATTACAGATAGCCACGGGTTTACAACTTACACACACGTTCTAGAGGTGGGAGATACATACGCATGTCTGAAATTATTCTTTGTCCACAAAACATTCAATTTAAGCATCCTGCCAAGCACTGGCAGCACACACCTCTACTCCCAGCACTAGGGAGACAGAGGCAGGAGGATCTCTGAATTTGAGACCAGCTTGTTCTACAGAGCGAGCTCCAGGACAGCCAAGACTATACAGAGAAACCCCATCTCAAAAACAACAACAACAACAATAACAAAAAGAAAACAAAAACAAAAAAAGCAGGCAGTGGTGGCACATGCCTTTAATCCCAGCACTGGGCAGGCAGATCTCTGTGAGTTTGAGGCCAACCTGGTCTACAAATCTAGTTCCAGGATTGACTCCAAAGCTACAAAGAAACCCTGTCTCGAAAAACAAAACAAAACAAACAACAACAACAAGAAAAAACATTAAAAAAAAACCCAAAATACCTAAAAAAAATAAAAATAAAATACCTAAAACCAAATCAAACCAATCTAGCATCTTGTATTTCATTGGCAGCCCTGAGAGGCCATCTCTGAGGAATAGCAGTTCCTCTCAGATGAACATCTCTTTCATCTGTGTTTAGAGCCTAGACTCCGGACCATACTGCATGGATTTGAATCTCTCTGCCACTTTTAGCTTTTGAGACAAAGCCTCGATGCATAGCCTTTTCTGGTCTGGAACTCAATATGTATGCCAGGCTGGATTCTCCATCTCTCCAGAGCTGGGATTCCAGGCATGGGTCACCTTCTAGCTTTGATCTAGCCTCTCTGGGCCTGTTACCTCCTGGTAAACTGAGGCTCAGGGTACCACCTGTCTCACATGACTGTGAGCGCTAAATGAGATGGTACATGCAACAGGATGGTATGAAGGTGTCAGCGCTCATTAACTATGCTAATAAAGTGTGTCCTTGGAACCTTGACTGTGGGTGGCAGGCAGCCAGGGTTCCTTAATGGCTGCCTGGCGGGGGTTTTACCCTGCCATCTCCTGTCTCTCTGTCACTAAGGAGGACACTTGTTCCAGGAATGACAGAACTAAGCAGGATTAAGTCTGAGGCAAGCTCGGTGGGCAGTAATGTTCAGGCACAGCCCAGCACTGCAAATGGCCCCCACTCAACCACTCTCCTCCCCTGCCCTTGGCCTCATTCCCCCCGACTGTGGCTTCACAGGCCTTTTCCTCCCGCGGGCCCCTTTGAGATACTCCCTGTTCCAGTTCCTTGACCTGAAATAAGATCTGTTTTCTCTTAGCCTGATAGGGGATGATGAGGGTCATCTGGGGAGGGGCAGATGGGGATGGAAGGTACCTTGGGGACAGGCCTGGGCTTTAGCCATTTGGGGGTCATGGGGCTGGGCCATAGGCCCACTGAGTTTGTTGCTGCCTTATCCAAGGGCTCAGCATGGAGATCAGCATTGCTTGGGGGGAGGTGGCATTTCCTATACACGGGAATTCCTTTCTCTATGGTCACTCAGCAATCACTCAACAGGACAGAACCAGCCAGTGGTAGGAAGGGCACAGAAGATGTTCTGATACGCACATAGTTCCACAATGAACTACCCAGAGCCATGCTCAGCTGACTCGTGCCAGACTGGGCTCTCCTATAATTATGTGCCTACGAATCTCCTTCTTGTACACTACGTGCCTCTAGGGCAAGCCTCTGTCACCCTGCTTTGCAGCCTCAGCCTCTGGCCTAGGACCATGGCCACTGATGGGGTTCAGCAAATGGGCACAGGAGGAAAGGATAGCTGGTGTGTGGGAACTTTGTCTCTGTCTCCAGCAGCATCCATAACTCCTAGGGGGCCATTGGCTCAGGCTGCTTCTCCTGAGAGCCCTATCCTGCCTCAGTGGCAGGTGGCCTCACTCGACCAACTCCTTTCCACAAACCACGAGGCCACAGAATAGTGCTCGCTTCCCAGAGACTCCTGATTTCATATTAGGGAGCCATCCCCGTCTCCTCTTGGTGGCCCTGGATCCTCCTTCCCACACCTCTCCTGCCCGAACCCCAACACCTCTTCCCAAGATACTCCTCTGCCTCCTTTCAAACAGCCCTCCTTTCGCCCCCATCTTGATCACCCCACTGTCTGTCCATCCACTCCTTTAACTCAGCTACATTTCTTGCCAGGGGCCTTTCTGGGACCCTTACTGCCATGCAAACAGAGCCTATCACTCTACAGAGAGGGACCCCAGGGGTCCTTCTGACTCTCTCCTATCTACATGAGCATCCTTTAAGTTCTGGGGTCCAGTGTTTCCTCTCTGTCTCCCCAACATCACAATCGCTTTCCCCCCTCCTCAAAGCCCATCTTCTGACTCCTTTACTTTGTCATTTAGCTCTCTGAGGGCAGGACTGTGTCTACTTTGTTGGGTCTATAAATATTGATCTTTTGAATGACTGCCTGGAGGGCGGGGCAAAAAGATCTGCCTTAGGCACAGAGCGGCATCTGAAACGTTCAGGTGGAATGAGGAAGAGGAGGGGGCGGCTGTGGAGGGGAGCCAAGGCTGGCATTTGGGACCCCTGAATTCTGTGTGGAGGTTGGCAGTCCCAACAAAGCACTTTAGTTTTCAGCACTTTACAGTTTATGAAGGGCTTTCACTTCTGTCCCTTGTTCAAGCCCCACAAGTCCCATTTTGCCCAGACTCTGAGCAAGTCAGTTGTGATGGTACAGTCTGAGTGACCTAGACAAAATCCTTTGACGTCTGAGTCAGTTTCCTCCTCTGCGAAATGGGGACTAGGCCACCTACCTCAGGAAGGTGAGTGATACACCTACAACCACCACAGCCCTGGGCTGACTCCAGGGCTTCTCGAGAACCAGTGACTGACTTCACTGACTTCTGAAGCAGGAACCTGGGCTTTCTCAGACCATTCTCCCAGCCACGCCAGGGCTTTGTGGCTGCTCTGGCAGAGAGATCCTGAGGGCTACAAGGCTGGCTTGAGAGTCTAGAGTCTTCCAGAGGCCTTCTGTAAACAGTTCCTGGGGCCAAGAGCAGCAGGTGCTCTGAGACGCCCACTAGGGAGGGAAGTAAGCACACCTCAAATTTTTAATGAATTTTTTGAGACAGCGCTCTCAAATCCCAAGTTGGGATGTGTGTATTAACTAACCTACCCTGTAGGGGAGAACGACCTTGAACTGTTGATCCATTTACTTCCACCTCTCCAATGCTGGGAGTTTGCCAACAGCAAGTTGATGAGATGCTAGGAATGTGACACTGGGGATCGAACCTACAGTTAAGCAAAGTACTCTATTTGAGCTACAATCCCAACCTAAACTAACTCCAAGCTTTTATCTCTCCCTCCTTTCTCCAGTTCCTGCGACCCTATCGATGCCCCTAGCCCAAATTCTCACTCCAGCACGGCCTGGCGGGAGCCTCCTGGTGAGACTGAACATCCAAGCCTTCTGGCACAGCCTGGGAATCTGGTGACCCCCAGGTGTGACCCCCATCTGGAAGAGTATTGATGCTCCCCACGCCACGCACCCTCGGGAAGCCCGTTGGCCTGTACACCCGCTCCTTCCAGGTTGTCCCTGGAGACAGTTCGTGCCCACCCGGACCCATCCTTGCGTGTCACTGACCCATCTTCTTCAGTGCCCGGAGCCCAGGCCTCTTGGTGCCGCTGTCCGGTGACGCGGGCGAGGGCGGGAGCGCGAGGGGAGCTGAGACCTGGGCGGACACCCTGGGCTCCTCGGGAGAGCGACGGCATCTTCTCCAGCTGCGGCACAGCATGGTCTTGGAGGGCCCGGGGCTGGCCCGGGATCTGTGCGCGAGGACAGGTCAACCGGCCACAGCTTGCGCCCAGCCCGCGCCCAGTGCGCGGTCCCGAGCGAAGAAACTTAGCGGCGCCGTGAGAGTCGGGAGGAGGAGACCACGGGAGGAGGGAAAGAGGGAGGGACGAGGTGGAGGTGGGCGGAGCGAGGCTAGGAGTGGGCGGTGCGAGGCGCCTGCGGGACCCCCAGGCCGGAGCCGTTCGTTCCCGAGTCTACGCGTTCGCCTCTGCTAGTGAGTCCGTCTTTCCATTTTCAGAGACCCCCCACCCGGATCTCCTCCACATCAGTGGCCAGAGTCCCTGTAAGAGGGATTGAATACCCTAGGAGAGGACTGTCCTCCCGCACAGACACGTTTTTTCTGGGGACTCTGACCCTGCTTCATCCACTTTTGCCGGGTCCTTCGGGAGCCAGACAGGCTCGTGCTGGACTAAAGGGTCCTTGGGGTGGGGGAAGCCCATCGAACTCCAGAACAGAGCTGTGCAGGGATGGGGGCGGGATGCTGAGGCAGTGACGTCATGGATTAACCTCCCATCTCCGAGCCAGTAGCCACCCCTTAGTGGTGGATGTCTTGAAGCTAACTGGTCTGAAGACTGATCTGCGACTAAGTTTAGAGTCCCAAAATCTGGTTCTGGGGTTCAAAGCTTAAGAGGCTTGGTACACCATAGCGACACTCCGTCCTTGGTCAAGTGATCTGCACCGCACTCTGAGAAGGTGTTGGTGACGTCAGCCCAAGGAAAACCTTCTTTTATGGGAGCCGAGTAGTGTTAGGTGTACACTTGTGAATGCGAAGGGTGGGCTGTCCAGGTGGCTCTCAAGCACAAGTTTTGGGTAGGGACAGAGAGCTGACACTTGGCAGCAGCCGACGTCCAGGCGTCCCACGCTAAAAGTTGCGTTTCCCGGGTTCTAGAGTCGCTATCTACTTGCCCTGCTCTTTTCTGTTCCCGTATATCCAAGTCCCAGCAATTCTGTGCGCTTGCTTGAGTCCCCACCCTTTCTGCGATCTTGAATTTTCTTACTAATTGTCGAACCTTCGCCTCGGATTTTGATTTTTGATTCCTTCCAGGAATGTTCTTTTTCGATATTTTTCTGGTTCACTCTGACTTTTTCCAAAACTCAGCTCCAGCGTCCCTTCTACGGAACGCCGGGCTCCAGGACTGGCCTCTATTGCCAGCGTAGACGTGTTCCAAGAGCTGGGTGGCGGTGTCTCGGATAGGCGGGACCAGCATCAGTCGACCTACTCCCGTGAGTGTCCACCTGGGGGCGCGCGGACGCCGCAATCATTCAGTGTGTCCACTGGGGGGCGCTGCAGCTCGCTTCTGGCTGTCGGGTGGTGCGGAGTGCGACCCAGAACTCAGCCCCGCCTGAATGGGAGAGGCATGGTGAAACTATTTGCATACTCTTGAAAGAGCCTTTCTGACTGGGTAGGGTATAAAAGCCGAATGTAAAACGGTGCCTCTCATTGGCTTTAATTTTCTTCTCGCTTTGCATCCCGCCCCATTCCTGCCACCCCCCCCCACCCAGAGGTCAATCGGAAACCACTGGTTAGTGGTGAGAAGAGGACCCCGGTGTCCCGGCAGTGGGTGCCTAAGGGTGAGTGAGGGTCCGGGGCGCGGGGAGCCAGGGGGGCTGTTCGGGCCCACTCCCCTCCCGACTCCTCCTCGCTCGCTGATTCGCCCGTTCAGGAATTGGAAATGGGCAACCTCAAGAGGTGCATCTGGGGACGTACATGGCTCTGAGACCCTTGCCACCTGCCTCTCCTCCCACCCATGGCCACACTGGTGGTCCTCGCCACTCTGGCCCCACTGATGCTGCCTTGAGGTAGGAGAAGGACCCTCAGCTCAACTTCTGGCCTCCTGGGGTAGCATTCAGGTCTTGGGACTTTGTTTGCCTCTCTGGGAACTAGACGGGTTGTTTACAGTGCCACCGTGGACCATGAGGCCTGGTGACACGGACACTCTCTCTTGCAGAGTTGCTCTAAGTAGGGCTCCCGAGCTTGGAGCAGCATGGGCACTGAGAAGGAAGAGCCCGACTGCCAGAAACAGTTCCAGGCAGCCGTCAGCGTCATTCAGAACCTGCCTAAGAATGGTGAGGCTGTAGGGATTGGCATTTTGGGGTTCAGGATGGTTCTTAGGCTCCGACCCCCAAATGGAACCGGGCCTGAACCCTGCAATGTTTACAGCCAAGTTCCTCCCTAGACTGTGGTGGGATTCCTCTCTGCTTCCTGTTTTAGATGCCAGGGGTGGGATCCGTAGCCACCTCTGCCCTCCCACGGTGCCCCCTTCATCCTCTTGGAACTGGGACTGATGAGGTGCCCTCTGTTTCCCAACTCTCTGCTCTACTCAGGCTCTTACCGCCCCTCCTATGAAGAGATGCTGCGATTCTACAGCTACTACAAGCAGGCTACCATGGGGCCCTGCCTGGTTCCCCGGCCTGGGTTCTGGGACCCCATTGGACGTTATAAGTGGTGAGCTTCCCTCCGGCAGGGTACAAATGCCTCAGCTGTCACCCAGCTTCTGACAGCCCTCTGTCTCCTAGGGATGCCTGGAACAGCCTGGGCAAGATGAGCAGGGGGGAAGCCATGTCTGCCTACATCTCTGAGATGAAGCTGGTGGCACAGAAGGTAGTTAGGGCTGTGGTGCTCAGTCCCTAAGGGTGGCTTGCCCCTCACTCTTCCAGGGGTGCGCTCCCATGTTTCCTATCCGTTGATATCCTTTGGGAAACCACCTTTCTCTTGCCCTCTCTCCCAATCCTGTCCTATCCGTTGATATCCTTTGGGAAACCACCTTTCTCTTGCCCTCTCTCCCAATCCTGTCTGATCCTGACTGATGCCAGGTGGATGTACATGGGAAGAAAGTAGTAAGGGGAGAGGCTCCACCTGGAGGGAATTGGGGTGGGAGTGGGAGGAGCCAGCCTGTCCCATTAGAACCCTTCCTGCACAGGTGATCGACACAGTGCCCCTGGGCGAAGTGGCAGAAGATATGTTTGGTTATTTTGAGCCTCTGTACCAGGTGATCCCTGACATGCCGAGGCCCCCAGACACCTTCCTAAGAAGGGTCACAGGTCAGATCTCCAGGATGGGAGCCCTGAAAATACAGAGCAAACTGCCTCAGGTGTAGGCTGGTGGGTGGCTGCTGTCTGGGCCAGGCAGTAGGAGCAAAGGGCCCCAGGTGTGCTATCTGTAAGGACCTCAATCAGTGCCCCGTTGGGCTAGTTATCAGCTCGTATGCATGACTAATGGGGACAAGGGACTTGATCTCACTGGAAGATGCCAGCCTCTTCCCTGCCCCTGCTTCACGGGCTGTGTCTCCACAGGTCGGAAAGAGCCAGCACTGCACAGAGATGACCAGACTGCTCCAGAGCCTTCTTGCCTCCCCAAGGAGCCTGTACCTCCAAGTCCAGGTTAGCCATTGGGCAGGAGAGATACAGAGCCATGCCTAGACTGGGAAGGAACACCTTCAGGAGAGGAGACGCTTGGTGCCACGGTGTCCCCTTTATACCAGCATGTCCAGGGAAACTAAGACTTCCTGTGCTTTCAGAGGCCAAGGGAAGGCTCTGAAGCTGTTTTCAGGGTCTCGTGTCTTGGGCCCACCGTACCTGCTATGGCAAGAATTCTAGGTCCCCTGAGGAAGGACTTGCTACCCAGCTGCCCACTCTCCCCTCCCTCCAGAGTAGGAACCCCAATGCCAGTGCAGCTCCCCTTCACAAGAGCTTTGCCTTTTCCCTCTCCAGAGCCCCAGCCACCCAGGGACTTGGACCTGGAGGTTTTCTGTGATTCTCTGGAGCAGCTTGAGCCAGAGTTGGTGAAACCGTCCCTCTTCTCCCCTGTTCCCGCTGGGTCAGAGCTGCCCCACCTCCACCCTGAGTCCTGCGACTCAGCTCAGCAGGTCTGCGCGGAGCAGAGGGGAGCAGCTGGCCGAGAGCTGAACACCAGAGGCAACCCTGAGTCCCCCAGTGAAAAAGGTGAGCTCTCTGTCCTGCCCATGGTCCCGGTACCCCAAGCTTTCCCTGCGTTGTTCTCTTAGGACAAAGGTGAAAGTCCAGTAGAGCAGTCTGGGAGGGCTCCCCAACAGCCAGATACCTGCCCAAGGTGAGCACAGTCCTTGTCCTGGCATTTTCTGAGATTGTTGGCCTCTGCGCCCTCAGCAAAGGCAGCTTACAGACCCAGGTGCATGGCGGCCGGAAGTTGTCCTCTCCCTCCCTTCCATTCAGAATTCTCAGAGGGAGACTGTGAGTTCTGTCTGCCTTGTCCTGGTCTAGAATGTCCTGCGTCCTGAATTGCCAAAGGGACACTTGCATAAATTGTTGTTTAGACCTCTGAGCACACCAGGTGTGTGAGGAAGAGGACATCGTCCCCTAATTTTCAGGAGTTAAAAACCAAGGCTTGGAGAAGTGAATGGTTTGTCCCAAGTCACACAGCTCATCGTCGGCAGTGCTAGGTCAGCCCCATGGCAGCAGCCCAGTACTCTGTCCTGGGAATGGACACTGTAAAGACCACACTGGGGACAGGAACACCACACTCTTAGACTTCTCTGGACCTGCCCCGGCTTGTGTAAATTGTCTCCTGCATCTCCTGCCCTGTGTCTCTATGCTCCACAGAGGGGTTGGAAGGTAGCCTGATGGGGCCCCAGGAATTGGACAGGTGGCTGGTGGGGACGGTCCGGGCCATGCAGGAAAGCATGAGGAATGTCCAGAGGAGATTACAGAGTCTGGAGAGCAAGTCCCAGGCACGTGAGCAGGTGAGTGCCTCCCTCCTTCACTGAAAGATTGGGCAAGAGCGCCTCAGGACTCCACCCTGTATTCCTCCCTTGGCTGTTTGGGGCTTTGGTCCCACGGCTCCACCGTCCACTGCTCTCTGCAGAGAATTGAGTGGTGTAGCCTCTGTTCTAGCTGGGGAAGCCATCGGGTGGGAGTGTGGGAAGAGCCTGTTAGGAAAGGGGGACCCCTCACTGATAACCCAGCCCAAGAAAAACCAAGCAGGGAGTCACCCCCAAGAGTTGGAAGGGCCACAGAGTGTGTGCTTTTGCACTGGGATGGGGTCACTGTGGGCCCTCAGCCAGCACTCCAGTTCCTGGATTTAGGGTTTGCCCGCCTTTTGTTTTGTTTTCATTGATGTTTGGAGCCAATCACCTAGGCTGGTTAGGGACTCACTGTGTGGCCTGGGCTGCTCTTCTGTGTGAATCTGCCTGTCCCAGCCTTGAGAGTACTGAGTTCCAGACATGAGCCATTCTGCCGGCCGCCCAAGTGGTGTTTGTTTCTTTCTGGTTTGTTTGTTTGGTTTTGTTTTTTTACTTTCCGAGATGGGGTTTCTCTTTGTAGCCTTGACTGTCTAGAAACTAGCCCTGTTGACCAGGCTGGCCTTGAACTCACAGAGATCCCTGCCACTACCTCCCTGTGCCACCAATGTATGGCCTGCCTAAGTGTTTTTAATCCAGACCAGTTCTTAGCCTTCCTGCTGATTTATTCTCTCCCTCCCCTCCTCTTCTCTCTCTCTCTCTCTCTCTCTCTCTCTCTCTCTCTCTCTCTCTCTCTCTCTCTCTCTCTCATCACTATGTGGCCTACAGGGTTGTCTTTTGTCTGTGGTGAGATATTGCTATGTAGCCCAAAGGTTTAGAATTTACCTTCCTCCAGCCTCAGCCTCCCAAATGCTGAGGTTACAGCCTTTACCACCACACCTGACTTGATTTCCCTTTTGCAGAAGAGGAAATAGAGGCCTGAGAATTTAGCTTGCCTGGGGGCACACAACGTGGAAGCCCTTCAACTGCTTTTGCTGTACCCAGAACCTACCAGTCTCCTCCCGTGGGCTCTGGTTAATAGCAGTGTTGAAGCACAGGGTAGCCCCCAGTCTCTTGGTACCCATCCTAGTGAGAATGTGGTTAAAGGGTGTTTAAACCGGGAGTAGGCTTAGTTGCTCTATTTGGAGATCTCTAGTATGACCCTTAACCTACTGAGTATGGTGGATCTGAGTCTTGGTGACAAGGATTTCAACACTGTTTCCCCTCCCCCACAGCATTCTTTAATCCTGTGTCACCTTTTCCCCACTTGAAATGTGAAGGACCCCCCCCCCCCAGCTACCCCCTGTACTAAGCAAGGACTCTAGCACTGAGCCACATCATAAGCTTGTCTTTTATTTGAGACAAGGTCTTACCAAGTTGCCCATTAGAAATTAGCATGTTTTATAGATTATACAGTTGTTGGGGTTGGGCTGGAGATACAGCACAGCAATAGCACAGCAATGGGGCATTTCCCTAGAAGCCCTGGGGCACTGGGCTCAATCTAGTGCCACCAAAAGTGGGAAAGAAGTTTAAACCTGGGCCGGGCGATGGTGGCGCACACCTTTAATCCCAGCACTCGGGAGGCAGAGGCAGGCGGATCTCTGTGAATTCGAGACCAGCCTGGTCTACAAGAGCTAGTTCCAGGACAGGCTGCATAGCCACAGAGAAACCCTGTCTCGAAAAACCAAAAAAAAAAAAAAAGTTGGAAGTTTAAACCTGGCATTTGCTAAGTAACTGAAAATCACAGACAGACCTGTGACATGAGACATAGTTAAAACGGGGGGGGGGGGGGGGGGCGATGACGTGTGTGTGTGTGTGCAGGCCACAGGACAATTGCATCTCTCCTAGTGTGAGTCCTGAAGATTAAACTAGGATCAGTCTTGGCCACAAACACTTTCTTGCTAACCATCTCATTGATCCTCAGCACTTATTGTTGTTGTTTTAAAGATTTATTATGTAGACAGTGTTCTGTCTGCATATACGCCTGCAGGCCAGAAGAGGGTGCCAGACCTCATTACAGATGGTTGTGAGCCACCTTGTGGTTACTGGGAATTGAACTCAGGACCTCTGGAACAGCAGCCAGTGCTCTTAACAGCTGAGCCATCTCCCCAGCCCCTTGTTTTTTGTTTTTATTTGTTTTTGTTTGTTTGTTTGTTGAGTCAGGGTTTCTTTGTGTTAACAACCCTGCCTGTCCTAGACCAGGTTGACCTTGAACTGAAGAGATCAACCTCCCTCTGCCACCCAAGTGCCAGAATTAAAGGTGTGCACCGCCACTACCCGGCTGGATCCTAAGCATTTTAAAATCATTACAGCATACCTATAATCCTAACACCCTGGAGGCAGAGTCGGGAGGATCCATGAAGCTTGAGACTTGCCTAAACTACACACTTTGAGTCCCACACCAGCCAAAAAAAAAAAGTTCCACTCTGAATTCCGAATATATTTTATTACAATTCTTTAATATCACCAGATACCCAGTCCAAGTTCAGATTTTCCTAGTTGTTTTGAAACTGCCTTTTTCAGCTGCTGTTGACGAGTCCAGGGTCACACTGTCCCTAGTTCATCACCATTATTTCTGTTGTTGCCTCTGCTGGAAGGCAGCTGTCAAACGCAGGGCATTTAGCTCAGCATCTAAGCTACACCCCTCAGCCTAAACTAGTCCTGGCATAGGGGCATGCAGACTGCCCCACTTCTGGGGCCTAATCATGCCTGATTCCCTTGTTCACCGTATTTTCTGTGAAATGAGTTAAGATCCAAAGATTGGTTTAGTATCTGGTTAAACATTCTGGTCAAGGTCCAGCAGAGGCTATGTGAGGTAGCTTACACTTGGTTTGGGTTTTAGTGTTTTTTTTTTTTTTATTTAGATTTCTTTTATGTGCATGAGTGTTTGCCTGCATGTATGTATATGTACCACATGTGTGCCTGGTATCCTCAGAAGTCAGAAGAGGGTGTTGAATCCCCTGAAAATGGAATCAAAGACAGTTGTGAGCTGCCATGTGAATGCTGGGTCCTCCGCGCAAGACCAGCAAATGCTCTTATCTACTAAGTCCTCTGTCTAGCCCTTGGGTTTTTTGTGTGTGTGATTTGTTTGTTTTGTTTGAGATATGGGCTCACTGGGTAGCTCTGGCTGGCCTGGAACTCACTATGTAGACCAGGCTGGTCTTGAACTCACGGTGATTTGCCTGCCTGTCTCCTTCCCTCTGCCACCCAGTGTAGTTTACACTTGTGATCCTAGCACTTGGGGGGCTGAGACAGGAGAGTTGCTGTGAGTTCCAGGCCAACCTGAGCTATAACGACCCTGTCTCAACAAATTAAAAACAGAAATCAGGAGCTGGAAAGATGGGTCAGCTGTTAAGAGTGCTTCCTATTCATCCCGAGGCCCAAGTTCACTTCCTTGCACCCATGTCAGACAGTTCAGAAATGGCTGGAACTTCAGCTCCAGGGAATCAGACCTTGATGAGCACCTCCCACACACGTGGGGCAAACACACACACACATGCATGCATGTGTGCACGCACACACACACAAACACAAATAAAAAAAGCCATCATTGTTTTACAAACAAACAACAAACCATATCAGAGTGATGTTCCTCACATCAGGGGGACACTCAGGGACAGGTGGTACCTAGCCCTCTACCACTAAGGAGTCTAGCGTGTACTGCTTGCCTGGTGACAGTCTAGCCCCAACTCCATGATGTCAAGTTTTCCTCTTGAAGCCACGGAATGTCCAACTCATCAACCAATTGACATACTGTTTGACAACTGATGATCTTTGCCTTGACAGCAATTTATTTAGTGCTTGCAAAAATCTGTTGATTTTCAATGCTCTTATTCCTCCAAACAGAAAAAGCAGGGTTTCATTTTCTTCTTTTTTGACTTTGTTCTTCCTCCTCTTCCTTTTTTTTTTTTTTTTGTGAGACAGGGTCCTGATGTGTAGGTCAGGCTAGCCTTGGAATTTACCTGTGATCCTCCTGCCTTTGTCTCCTGAGTGCTGGGATTACAGGCAAGGGCCACATGCCCATCTTCTGTATCTTTTGTGTTTTGCAGTGCTGGGGTGGAACTTGGGGCCTTGCACATGCTAGGAAGTGCTGCACCACTGAGCTGTATCCCTAGCCCAGGCTTATTTGATTATTTATTTGTTGACATTAATTTTATGTCTGAGTATTTTGTCTGCATGCGTGTATGTGTACTGTGTTTGTGCCTTGTGCCCACGAGTCTGAGAGAGTGTAGATCCCCTGGATTTGGAGTTATGGTTGGCTGGGAGTCATCATGTGGGTGCTGGGAATCAAATGAGTCCCTCTCCAAGAGCAACAAGTGCTCTCTTAACCGCTAAGCCATCTCTCCAGACCCTAATTAATATTTAAAGTACTAACTGGCAAGCATCCACAATGATATAATTTCTAGTTTTCTTATGGCCACAGACTCCTAAATTTTAAAGATTCATCATTTTAATCATCTGTAATAATTCTTTTGTGTTTTGCAGTTTTGGGGATTGAACACCTCACATGCTAGGCAGGCACCCTGCCACAGAGCCATAGAGCCAGCTCTTTTTTTTTTTTTAAGTGTTTCTGTACATGAGTGTTTTGCCTGCACACAAGTATGTCTATACACCCTGTCTGTGCAGTGCAGACCTTGAAGAGGTTGTTGGTTTCTCTACCGTGTACCACTGTGTGTGTGTGTGAGAGGACAACTTTGTGGAGCTGGTTCTCTCCTACCTTTATGTGGGTTCTGGGGATTGAATTCAGGCAATAAGGCTTGGATGGCAGGCATTACCCACAGAACCATCTTACCAACTCTCCTCCTTTGGTTTTTGTTTTGTTTTGTTTTGTTTTTTTGACTAGATTGTCACAACTTTGGAGATCCTTTCAAGCCAGATCCTGTTCTTAGACTTTAGGGACTCTGTAGCTTCTAAGTACTAGATGTGTCTGTCACACCGCCTCACCTTCCCTGCCCCAACCCTAGGATCGGTGACTCCTCCTAGGAGAGATATTTGGAGTACCCCGGGTCCTTGTTTGAAATATGAGCTATGTGCCTTCCAGTACAGGTCTTTCCGGTACAGTACCACTAGCCTGGTCCTTTTGAGGCCTGGAGGAGCTGGCATGGAAGCTGTCTCACCTGGGATTGTGAGGGAGTGGGGGAGGGGCACGCTTCAGGTTAGTGGAGCACAGGTAGGTTAGGACCCTCCCAGTCTCCGGGAGGCCAAGCCAAAAGAGTCTGGAAGTAAGTTTCTAGGCGGGCTGTACTGAAGCTGGCTGGCTTCTGACTCCTTCCCTCTTGGCTGCAGAGGCCACCCAGGACTCGGCCTTGGCCCGTAGGGCTCTCGGCTCCCACGCTGCTCTTCTTTATCCTGTGGCCCTTCGTTGTCCAGTGGCTCTTCCGACAGTTTCGGATCCAGAAGAGGTGACTCAAGGAAGGGGTCTCTCTAGCAACTGAGAAGGCTATGACGAGTCCCCGCACGTCCTGCTGTGACCTGAGCCACCCTAGGTTTAGGGAAACAGCATTAGAAATCCCCTCCTAGCCTCTTTCGCCCTGGCACTCCCTCCTTTAGTGTGTGGGGGGGGACATAAGACCCCACCCTTCCCTGCAACTCGCACTGACGCCCCGAGTCCCCAAGCGGTTGGATTGGCAGCTGTCATGGTGCACATCCTAGCTTTGGGGTTGGCGGTGAGCACCCTCCGACCCCACCCTCTGGGTCACCTGACTTTGCTCCGGCCGAGTCGGCTCCCTGCCGAGACTCAGCTCTTGGGCGAGTTGGGACTTGGACCTGGCCTGAAGACTGATTGGCTGAAAGGTTACAGGAAAGACTAGAGTCGGGAGGAATGGGAGGAGTGTGCAGGCTGGGGGCTGGGACGCCCCGCATACACGCACAAGTTCACTTCGCGCTCAGGACTTCACTGAAGATTCACGTGCAATTGAACGTTTCATTAAACAAAAGAAAACCTCCTCAGTCTGCCGTCTGGGCGCCCACGAAAAGAGCGGGAAAACGGGCGGGTCGCGCGAGACACAAGTCCGGTCCCACTCCCTCCCCAAGTGCTCTGAAGAAGAGCTAGTGCTTCCTTATAAGGAATTTTTTCCCTCCTCCCTAGAAGAACCAGGAGAAAACAGGCCTACGACTGGGGTCAGGGAGTACCTGGGTGGGGGTCGCTTGGAGTTGGTTGGCCCCGCCCCAAGGGGAGGGCTGCTGGCCCAACTTTGCACGCCGCCCTAAGGATTGGAGTACCCAGCAGTGGGCTCCAATGGATGCTGCCTCTTCCGCAGCCCTTACTTAAGTCTTGGTTGTTACTCCCTATCATGTCCTCTTGTTCTTCCCAGAGAACTTTCTAGAAGGCCCGGGCCCACCCACTGGGAGGGGTGGGGGCAAGTCCTCCATTGCCTGACACCCCTTCCCCCCCCCAAGTTGTGGACCCAGGACTGCACAGACCTCTTGAGCTGCTTGGCCTTGGAACTTTTGCTAAGAACTGCCTAGGTGGCCTGGCCTCTGGTCGGATATTGTGTGCCGACCCTGCTGTGCCTGCCTGGCTGCCTCCAGCCCCTAGCCTGTATTCCGCTTTAAACTGACCACTCCAGCACCTTCTAGTGCTCAGAGCCGACAGAGCTAGCTATTGGCAGCTGCTACCACCTGGGCCCCAGGCTCTCCCTTGCTCTGGGGGTAAAGGGATGGTACTGGAGATCCCTAGGCGTGTTCCTCTGAGTTCCCTAACACTGAGTCTGAACACTTCCCAGGCTTGGCCATCCTTAGGCCTCATGGGAAATGCAGTAACTTTGTGGGGCCTTAGCAGCAGGAGGATAGCCCTAAAGACAGATACCACACACTGCCCAGGTTCTTCAGGGCACAGTCGAGGGTCACAGGAAAAGGCTGAAAAGCCTGTGATAAAGGCAGACATCAGCTGGGCCGTGGGAGCCCATCGAACTGGGACCAGAATGCAGGGAAAGTAGACCAGCTTCACAACTCACATGCTGGCTCTGGAAGATCTGAGTCCGGGTGGGCTTGTCTGCGAACTAGGAATGGTATCCTCATCTTAAGGCAGGAGTTGAGACGTTTCACAATGACTGGAGAGTGGGAAATGCTTGGCAAAGGGCTAGAGGTTCTGGAACTCTACAGCCTGATGACCATGTCCCACCATTATAGAGTCCCCACAGCTCAGCCCTTCTAGTAACCTCCGTCTAGGTTCAACCTTAATGTACATCCCTGACTAAGTACCCAAATCCTCCAAAGCCTGAAGTTTGTAAGTTTTGACTCTCCCAGTCAAGTTGTTTCCAAAAACCTCATTTCCTCTTTAAAAAAAAAAATTCTTTTGTTTTTCAAGACAGGGTTTCACTGTGTAGCCCTGGCTGTCCCGGAACTCACTACATAGACCAGGCTGGCCTTGAACTCACAGAGATCCACCTGCCTGTGCCTCCCAAGCGCTGGGATTAAACCTCCACCTATCTCCTCTTTAAAAAAAAAAATTAAGATACAGCCAGGCGGTGGTGGTGCACAACTTTAATCCCAGTACTGGGGAGGCAGAGGCAGGCGGAGCTCTGTGAGTTCCAGGCCAGACTGGTCTACAGAGCTAGTTCCAGGACAGCTAAAATTGTTACGCAACGAAACCCTGTCTGGGGGGGGGGGGGGGGGGGGGGTTTAACATACATTTTATGCAGGAGTGTTTTGTTGGCGTGTATGTCCCTGTACCGCATATGTCTGGCACTGGTGGAGGTCAAAAGAGAGCGCCAGACCCTCGGAGCTGGATTTACAGCTGTGAACTGAGAGGACACAGGACACGTGCTCTCAACTGTGGAGCCATCTTCTCTGGCCCACGCCCCTTTTCCTCTTTGTTCTTCATCTCCTGGTGCCTCCTACGTCATGAAGACAGAGAAAGGCAGGATTTTCAGACAGACCCGAGTTTCTGGAAGTACATGGAAAACAAGCTAGAATTTTCAAAACATCTCAATGTTCCCCAGGGAGCATTCCTTCTTGTTTCCCCTTGGAGACACCTTGCACTACAACTGCTACCCCCAGCCCTGCCCCCACCACTCTGGAAGTTCCTCAACCCTTTTACTCTTTATAAAAGGCCTTTCCCCTGGGAGGTGGCACACATGTACAGTTGCCATTACTGTGGAGGCTGAGGCAGGAAGATGAGGCCTGGCCTCCAACACAACAGAGACAAAGTAAAATGTTCTTTATGCTCCGTCCCAGTCAGTTGCTCCAGAAGGCCTGTCCACGGACTGCCCAGCCCCGGACAACTAGGCTCACAATGCTGCCACACAGATTTCCTTTACTTGCAATCTCAGCTGCTGTAGTCTGAGCAACTTAACACTCAAAAGCTATCTTTTCTGCTCTAGCAGATGACTGCTAAATGCGTTGTTTGCAACCGTTTGAAGTTATTGGAAATAAAGTCCACAGTTCTTGAGGAAATGGGGGGGGGGGAATTTTATGTTTTGTATTAAAATTCTTTTGTTTTTGTTTTTGGGTTTTAAGACAGTTTTTTCTCTGTGTAATAGTCCTGGCTGTCCAGAAACTCACTTTGTAGATCAGGCTGGCCTTGAACTCACTGAGATCTGCCTGCCTCTACCTCCTGAGTGCTTGGGCCACCACCGCCTGGTTTTCAATGATTTTTATCATTTTACATCTCTGAAGTGTTTTTTCCTGTGTGTATGTATGAGTCAGGTACTTGCCTGGTGCCCATGGAAGGCATCAGATCCCCTGGATCTGGAGACAACATGTGAGCGCCAGCGCTCTTATCTGCTGAGCCAGCTCTCCAGGCCTTGGATTTTGTGTTTTGACAAAAAAAAAAAAAAAAAATTTAAAAATGGTATTGAGTGTCAGGCAGACAGAACCTCTAGTTTGATCTGCCAATTAATTGTCAGGTGACCTTGGATAAGTCACTTTATTTCTCCAAGTCTTAGAGCTTTCTTACATCTAAAATGGAGGCTAGATCCTGGCCTGTCTCACATGGCTGTGGTGGTCAAATAGTTCCATGCGTAGACTCTCACTGGATTCTGGCTGGGATGTAGGGAGAAATAAGAAGCAAGGGTCACTAGGTACTCAAGCAAAGGGAGCCGCAGCAATTACACCAAGGGGATTAAAGAGAGTTCTCAGGGCCCTACAAGTGAAAGACCAGAGTCCGAACTCCTTTTAAGGGGGAAATAGGACCCCACTTCACCCCCAACCTACCCTACGGCCCGGGGCCAAGCACACCCGTTTTCAGCGAAGGCCTCCAACCCTCCTTCTCCAAGCCTCTTTCCCTAGTCTCATCTCTGGACAACACCAGGCTCCTTTCAGAGTCATTGAATTTTTAATCCCTCCCCAACAGAGACGTGCATCAACTGGCCGGAGCTCTCCTGTCGCTTCTAGGCAAAGGTTTGTGATCTCAGAAGCGACGAAGCCAAGGCCCCGGGAGGCCATTGTCGTCAGCCAAATCCGGGGTTCGGGTGACTCCTTTGCTTTGCCCCCATTACGCGCTTTCGTGGGGGCTCACGCGAAGAGCTAGGCCGCGGATGTCCATTTTCTTTCGCCCCTGGTGTGGAGATGGCTCTTGGCCAGGGTGGCTTTTCTCACCCAAGGGTCCCCAGGGTAGCCAGGGGGGCGACGTCACTCAGGACTCGAACCCGCCCTCTCATCTTCCGAGGCCTAGTGTGAGGCTGATGTACGACAGGCCGACACACTGTGCCTTTAAGGCGGCACTTCTTAATTCTTCATTTGTTTACTTCTTCATGCGCTTTTCGGGTTTTGTTTTTTAAATAAATATTTGTCCACAATATCCTTCCGCTTATCTCTCTCCCAGGAACTCTTCACCTGCCTCAGAGACGTTACTATAATTTTAAGAATCCAATGTCAGTAATCATGACCAACATCTCTTTTTATAGGATTTAATCCTCTTTTACACTTTAGGGACTACTTTTTAGGGACAAACCATTTTTGCGCTAGTTGAAAACCGTCTATAACTATCCGAACCTTTCCGCTGAGAGCAGAATACGACATTGATCTTTTAAACGCACCTTTTAATAAAAATATTCTGTCTAGGCTCCCAAAGGTCATGGAATCTTCTTGTATTCCTGAAGCACAATGGTATGGTCCAGAATCCGCCCCATCTCCCTTGCGATTGGTCTTCCCCCATCAGAGAGACGAATAACTCTTGCCCAATGACCGTTCACGTTTCTTCAGCGACCGCAAAGCGATGGAAGGAGGCGGCCTGGGAGACGCCCCCTACGCGCTCTACGATTGGCTACGTTGCACGGCGCGCGAGGACGGCGGGCCAGAAAGAAGAGGACTACGACTCCCGGCAGCCCCACAGCGGGACTCCGTTACGCATGCGCACAGGCGGGGCTAGCAACCTTCTATATATAAGAGGCGCTGAGGGCTGGGAGACAGCAGTTGGAAGTTGGCAGGTGGAAAGTCAGGTTGGGAGGGGAAGCCGGAGGAGGAGGCGGAAGAAGAGCTGTCTGAAGGGGGAGGAGGGAGGGAGGAAAAGAGGAGGAGGCGGAGGAGAACTGAGCGGAGCATCGAGCCAGAGGGGAGATGAGTTTGTCTGTCCTCGGCTAAGGCTCCGGCCCGGCCTGGGGAACTGGGAGCTCGGGTTGGAGCGACACCCGTGGAAGTGGGAGGTGGCGGCTCTGGGACTTTAACCCCTTGTGGGCTCTGCGGCAGGGGATTTAACCCTTTGTGGATTCGGCCCCTCGGAGGCAGCGTCATCGGGTAGTTTTAACCCCTTCGGGGCTGGGTTTAACCCATTGGACTTAAGCCTCACCTCCTTGCCCACCAACTCCTCCATCGTGGGAGCGCTCGGCGGGGAGGCGTGAAGCCCACCCGTCTACATTACGTACTCTGCCTGCTACTGCATCCTCTTGGACTTGCTAGTTGGCCACGCTTGTGAGCTCTTAACCCTTTATTGACTTAACTCCAAGTTGCAATTTGAGTTTGCTGACAAGACGGACGAAAGAAGTCACTGCAGAAATTACCGGCCGAAGAGGACTTTGTTGGACATTCTCTGAAAAGAAAGAAAAGCCTTTTTTTTTTTCTTAAGCCAAATTTCTCAAACTTCCTGAAGAGGACTCTACTAAAGCCATGGCCGAGCCACTCTTGTCAGAACATCAACACCAGCCTCCAACTAGCAACTGTACAGGTGCTGCTGTTGTCCATGAGGAGCAGAACTCTGAGCGCCCCCCAGGCGTGGAGGAACGGGTGCCCAAGGAGGACAGTAGGTGGCAATCGAGAGCGTCCCCGCAGTCGGGTGGCCGTCCGGGACAGGAGGGAGAGGGGGGCCTGAAACTCCAGCCGTCCCCACTGCAGACCAATGACCGTCCAGAATCAAGCTGCCTGGAAACGGGCGAGAAGGGCCAGAATGGGGAGGACCTATCTACTGGCGGTGCCTCCCCGTCGGTGGAGGGGGAACCGATGTCTGAGTCCCTTGTCCTGCCAGGTCATGACTCGGAGGCCACCAAGTTGGGTGCTTCTGCCGCTGGAGGCGAGGAGGCATGGGGACAGCAGCAGAGACAGTTGGGCAAGAAAAAGCATCGGAGGCGCCCCTCCAAGAAGAAGCGGCATTGGAAGCCATACTACAAGCTGACTTGGGAGGAGAAGAAAAAGTTCGACGAGAAGCAGAGCCTGCGAGCTTCGCGGGTTCGAGCCGAGATGTTCGCCAAGGGCCAGCCGGTAGCGCCCTATAACACCACGCAGTTCCTTATGGATGACCACGATCAGGAGGAGCCTGACCTCAAAACCGGCCTCTACCCCAAGCGGGCAGCCGCCAAATCCGACGACACCAGCGATGAGGACTTTGTGGAAGAAGTTGGTGAGGAGGACGGGGGCAGCGATGGCATGGGAGGGGACGGCAGCGAGTTTCTGCAGCGGGACTTCTCGGAGACGTATGAACGGTACCACGCCGAGAGCCTGCAGAACATGAGCAAGCAGGAGCTCATCAAAGAGTACCTGGAGCTGGAGAAGTGCCTCTCGCGCAAGGAGGACGAAAATAACCGACTGCGGCTGGAGAGCAAGCGGCTGGGCGGCGTCGATGCGCGAGTGCGGGAGCTGGAGCTGGAGCTGGACCGGCTGCGCGCCGAGAACCTCCAGCTGCTGACCGAGAACGAATTACACCGGCAGCAGGAGCGAGCGCCGCTTTCCAAGTTCGGCGACTAGACTGAAAACTTTGGGGGGGAGGGGGCAAAGGGGACTTTTTACAGTGCTGGAATGTAACATTATATACATGTGTATATAAGACAGCGGACCTTTTTATGACACATAATCAGAAGAGAAAATCCCCCTGGCTTTGGTTTGGTAAATTTAGCCATGATGTTACTTGTGTGCTTTCTCCTGTTCTTTAATTATGTGAAACTGAAGGGTTGCTTTTCTTGTTTTCCTTCTTAGACGTTGTTTCTTAATGTGCAAGTAATTTGACCAAGTTAAAATGCATTTTTCTGTTTAAAAATCCCCTCCTTAAGCGGAGCTATGAGGTGGCCAAATCTGAGACCCATTACATTCATTCTAGTTATAATAAATTTAATGTTTGTAAATGTAACAGTTTCAGTGTGATTTCTAGAGATTCAAAATCGTGTTGATTGGTGTGACTGTACTTTTGAGGAAGGGTAAAAAAAAAACTGTTAAATTTATCAGTTTGCAAAACTACCTGAAATTTGGTTTGCCCCCCACTTATGGTTTTAGTATGCTTCAAAATGCAGTTCAGGTAAAATACGTTCAGCTTTATCTTCAGTACTAAACTGTGCTTGCTTCCTAATGCCTTTATGAGTTGCTTGGTATTTGGGGGGACAGAAAGTGGCTACAAACAGAAGCCCAGCATCTGCCCCTCAATGGCCATTCAGAAGTGTGCTAACCAAAGAATAAACCTAGTTTGGCAATCTGTTAGAGAACTGGAAGCATCATTCCAGCTCTACAAGTCCAGTTCAGTAGTCCTGGCTTCCCTCTAAGCCCTCGCCCCCAACTCCAATAATGCTAAGGAGTCCTGGAGACCTAGGTGAGGCTCCTGGTAAACTTGCTTTCTCAGTGCAAGCAAGAAATAAACTTGTGGGGTAACTCTATGTTAACATGTTAGAGACAGAATATTGGCTTGAATTGGCTAAGTAATCCAAGGACTTAGCTTCATTGTCCTATACTTAAAAGTATTTTTCTCTATTAAGAAAAGCTGACCTATCCATTAGAATCAAACTAAAATTTGAAATGCCCCTTTCTGTTGGTTACAGAGAGGGCCTGAGGCCCTGAGGTGATGAGCAGAAACCCTGCATGTCCTCAGTACAACAGCTAGTCTCAGTCTCCTGGGCTGCTGGACAGCTGCCTAGGTTAGGGACTTCTGCTCTTGAAAATGCAGGAAAGCTCTGAGAACTAGTTCCTACCGCAGACTAAAAAAATAAATTCAACCATTGTTCCTTCTTGTCATAGTTAATGCATCCCTCCTTCACCTGACCTGTGTCAGTATTTCCCTAGGGCAATTGTATTGCTCAAATTATTAGCACAGTGGTTCCTTAACCTGGAGCCTTAAAAACCACAGGGGGCCTTGGGGGTCCATGCACCCCATATAATTGTATGTAGTCTTGTGAGATATATATTTACAAACAGCCACTGGTTCAAGAGACTCAGGAGATTGCCCAATTCTTTAAGAACCCCTAAACAGGGTGGGAGGGGTACCCTTCTCTGTTCTGGCAGCTAAATGGCAACAGTGGAGATGAAGGAAATTTCAAGAATGCATAAGCAGCACAGACAAAATCAGTAAATCAAGGGAAACTGTGCCAGTAGGATGGACCCGAGGCCTTCAAAAGACTGTTGGTCCCATTCTGGCAGGTGGTCTACTGCAGAAATTGTAAAAATCAATTTTTTGACCTAAAGATTGCATTAAATATCTATTTTGAAACAGTTTCCGTGGTTTTTTTTTTTTTTTTAAATTCTATGACATCATGCAGCAGCCTTAGAAAACTGGCTGTTTGGCAGAAAGCAGCAATAGTGCCCTCTGGCTTTACCATGCAAAGCCATACCTCATTTGAGTGCACCAGAGCAGGATGCAGCAGTGAGATCGTTTTCCTAAGATTGAGCTAGAAACAACCTATTTCTTCTACTCTTAGAAACATGGACTTTCCAGACCCCACTCTGGGAAGACCTTAAATGCTTCTGTCACTACTTTGAAGTGAAACTATGTCCGGGTTTTAAACATACACACAAATAGTTTTAAGTGTCTCTAAATTATTCCACTTCACCTTGGATTATGCAAAATTTTGTCTCAATGTTTCAAAGGCACTAACATTTTGCTATTTATGTTCTTGGAATGATAAATGTTAACTAAAACTTTCTAGATTAAAACACAGACTACTCTTCCAGCAGAGAAGACGCTGAGTTGCCTGTAGTAACAAGGTTGTGATGACAAACGATCCTCCACCCCCCCACACACACCCCAGCCTACATTTTAACAGCTGCTCAAAAGACCTGGCTTGCAAGTGAGCAATTTCAGTTTGTTCCCTTTCTTGTACTAAGGCTATAAATGAGAGGAAACTGAGGCCCGGACTGACAGGTAGACAGAACTTTTCTTGGGACAGTCAAAAACATTGAGACCACTAAGAGGTAGAATCCTTTTGATTTCAAGTTTTAGAGGACAGACCCAAAGAATTCAAGATTAATTTAGAAATGAAAAACAGATTTTCTCTTAAATAATGGCCTGGGAATGTAGTTTAGTTGGCACAGTGGTTCCCTATCGTGTAGAGTCCTGGGTTTGGTAATCCAGGCATGTACTCATGCCCGTAATCCCACCAATCAGGAAGTAGAAACAGGAGGACCAGAAGTTCAAAGTCATTTCCTGTCCATACCAAATTCTAGGCCAGCCTGGGCTGGCCATGTGAGACCCTGTCTCAAAATAATAAAAGGGTGAGGGGACAGGACATAGCTAAATTGGTAAACTGATTGCCATAAAGCTTAAGAACCTGAGTTTGTTCCCTGAACCCACATAAAAAAGTCAGGTGTGGGAGCCTGCACTTATCAATTCTAGCACTGGGGAAGGAGGGTGATCCCTGGGGCTTGCTGACACCTAGTTTAGCATAATGTAAGTCCCAGGTCCCAGTCAGGGACTTTCTCCTGACTGGGGAAATGAGGAAGGATCTTGGCCATGAGTACACATGCCTATAATCCCAGCACTCAGGAGGCTGAGGCAGATGGATCTCTTTGAGTTAAAAACCTATCTTGTCTATATAATGAATTTTCCAAGACAGTTAAGTCTATCTTAAAAAAAAAAAAAAAAAGACAGACAGCTCCTGAGGAAAAATGGCTGAAGGTATCCTCTGACCTCATAAACATAAAGAACATACACAAAGTAAACAAGGTGGACAATGATTACAAAATAAGCTGTCTTCTAACCTCCACACATGTATGTGTGCCTGCCACAGCCTCCACATGTGTATGTGCACCTGCCACAGATATACAGCCACACAAACATATACACAAGATTGTCATTAACAAATTTAAGAAATGATAGGTAGCCAGGTGGTGGTGGTGCATGCCTTTAATGCCAGCACTCAGGAGGCAGAGGCGAGGCAGGTGGATCTCTGTGAGTTCGAGGACAGCCTGGTATACAGAGTAAGTTCCAGGATAGCCAGGGCTTCATAGAGAAATTGTTTAAAAAAAAACAGGGGGGGGGTGATAGGTAATAGGTAAAATGGTTGGGAGGTTAAAAGTACTTGTTGCTCTTGCAGAAGTCCCAGTCTCAACACATGGTGGCTCACAGCTATCCATAATTCCAGTTCCAGGGGACTGATCCCTTCTTTTGACATCATGGACCCAAGCATGCACACACGTGGTACACATATATACATGCAGGCAAAACACTCAAATTTTTTTAAAAAGTGATAAACAAAAGCAAGATACTTCCACTGGGTGTGGTGATGAACACCTGTAGTCCCAGCATTTGGGGTGTGGAAGCAGGCAAACAGAAATTAAAGGTCATCCTTGGTTACATAGCATCAGCCTGGATTATAGGAGCCCTGTCTCCAAAACACACTAAAACAAAAACATAAGATAGGCATGATTGTTATTGGCTCTACCAAGAACAGTTGCATATTTGATCAGCGTTTTACTTTTCACTTCACTCAGAATAAAAAGCCCTTGCTTGGGGAAAATATGAATAAACATACTTTAAAGCCAGGTGCAATTTGCATACCTAGAGTCCCAACATTTGGGAAACAGAAGAGTTTGAAGCAAGCCTGAGCTGCTGCATGGTAGAAGTTTAGTTCCCCAACCCATGGCTCTGTGATGTAGATCAATGACAGGGCAGTTAGAGTACTTGAGTAGCACACACGAGGCTGGGGGTGGTACTCAGTCAGCATCATCAAAACAGGAAACAGTCCATACTTTCCCTAATGACGTCAAAGTTAGAGAAATTGCTGGGGGTGAAGCTCAGTGGTAGAGTATTTGCCCAGCTTCAACAAGGACTCTGGATTTGATCTCCAGGTCTGGGGACACAGGAGACAGAGAAACAAAAAGACTCCAAAGAATCTAAAAACAAAAACAAAAAACCCTACAACCTAACAGTGTACCTTCAAAAAATCAAGAGGTCAACATTCTGGCACAAAGGGAAGAGGAATCACAATGCCCCCTGTAGCTCAGGAGCTGACAGCTGATGGCTTCTGGATGAGGAAGAAATTGTTATTTTTGTTTGTTTGTTTAAGGATGTGGCCCCTAGCAGGTCCTCCATGCTAGGATAGCCTCACACTCACGAATATATAGGAAGCACAAACTGGAATCAGTGGGACACAAAAAATAAGTAAATAAATAATTGGGAGGTGGTGTGGGTAGATCTGGGAGGAATTAAGAGGGAGACTGATCAAATTACAACATTGACTGCATAAATGAAATTAATAAAAAATATTATCTTTTAAAATTTTTTATCAGCCGGGCAGTGGTGGCACACACCTTTAATCCCAGCACTCTGGAAGGCAGAGGCAGGTGGATCTCTGTGAGTTCGAGGCCAGCCTGGTCTATAAGAGCTAGTTCCAAAACAGGCTCCAAAGTCACAGAGAAACCCTGTCTCAAAAATAAAATAAAAATTTTATCAAAGGATGGCTATATGAAACCAAACATTAATCCCAGCACTCAGTACTCCAGAGGCAGAGGGAGGAAGATGTCTGTGAGTTCAAGACCACCCACTCTGCTCTACATAGTAAAATCTTGTGTTTAAAACCAAAACCCAGACCAGGCAGCAGAAGCAGACAGACCTCTGTGAGTTTAAAGTCAGCCTCGTCTACAAAGCGAGTTGTAGGATAGCCAGGGCTACACAGAGAAACCCTGTCTCAAAAACCAAAAACCAAATCAGAACTTTAGGTAATTCTAAACATCTACATATGTTGCCCTAGCCTACTTACATGCCTCATGTTTGACAAATACAATGTGATCAAAAACTAGCTATAACTGATAAAGTACTTATATGGAGGTCCTAAAGTACACTTGAATTTGTAAACTTTTGTTACTATTGTGAGATGTGGTCTCACTCTACCCCAGGCTAGCCTCAAAACCATGACAATCCTGCCTCAGTCTTCTGAATGCTGAGGTTATTACAGGCATGGGCCAGCATACTTGGCACTAACTGTTTTCTTGAAGGGAGTTAACTTTGCACATTTACACACCATGATTGCAATAAAAGTACCACGTTACTCTCACACAAAATATAAATAACTGGTATATAAAGAAATAAAAAGTAATCTTATTTTTAAAGATTTATTTTATGTGTATGTGTGCCTGCATGTATGTAAGTGCACTGCATGCATGTCTGGTGTCCACAGGCCAAAAGAGAGCATCAGAACTCCTGATTACATACAGGTGGTTGTATGCAGGCATGTGGGTGCTGGGAACCAAACCCAGGTCCTCAGCAAGAATAGCAAGTTCCAGTAAACACTCAGCCACCTCTCTGGGCCTTGTATTGTGTATGTGTTGGCACGCCACACCATTCAAGTGAAGGTCAGAAGATACCAGGTGTCTTCTCATTCTACCATGTAAATCCTGAGGATCCAACTTTGGTCATCAGGCTTGGTAGTAGCCACCGTTAGTGAAAGCCACTGAGCTATCTCACTGGGCCCTAGTATTTACATTTATTTTTGAGAGGCTTGCTATATATAGGCCAAATTTGCAACACCCTTGCCTTAGACTCCTGAACTCTGTCTGGGATAAGAGGTTCATACCACCACACTCGGAAATATTTTCAAATTTAATCCTATTAACTAATTAATTTTTTTGAGAGAGGACCTTGCTATGTAGAGGACCCTTGCTGGCCTGAACAATTCACTATGTAGCCCAAACTACGTTTGACCTTGCAGTGATTCCCCTGCCTTTGTCTGGGATTACAAGCATGCACCACCACACGCAGCTGTTTGTTAATTTATTTTACTGTGACCGGGTCTCATCATGTTGTCTGGGCTGGTCTCAATTCCTAGGTTCCAGCCATCTCCTACCTCAGCCTCCCCAGTAGCTTGGTTCACATCTGGCTCAGAAAAGCTTTTTTGGAGACAAGAGCTTCTCTGTGTGGCTCTGGCTATCCTGGAACTACAGAGATCTGCCTGCCTCTTCCTGGGGTGCTGGGATGCTGGGATCAAAGGGGATACATCATTACCATTTGGGTTCTTGGTTTTGTTTTTCTTTTTCTTTTTTTTTTTTTTTTTTTTTTTTTTTTGAGACAGGATCTTACTGTAGCCTTAGCTGTCCTGAAACTCCTGGAACTCACAGAAATCTACCTGTCTCTGCCTCCTGAGTGCTGGGATTAGAGGCATGCACCACTATACCCAGCACCTTTGGGTTCTTATTGAAGAAACAAAGGCTGTTTTGGACAGATTGATAATTTAGCTCTTATAAATCTCCTAAGAACTGGGGACATAGTTCAGCCTGTAGAACACACAGGTGTCCTTGGGTTCAGTCTCTAGTATCTCTCCAGCAACCTACAAACAGGGCATGGTGTCAACCTTGAATTTCAGTGCTTGGAACTGTAAGTGGAGGTACAGTCTGGAGTTCAAGGTCATTCTCAATTATCTACTGAGTTTGAAGCCAATCTGGTCTACACTAGGCTCTGTCCCAGAAAATAAAACTACTTAAGTAAACTTTCCCTGAGTTTTAACTGTAAAGATGAGATTCAATTATGAAAAATTACCCAACATGGACAGTAACTCTAGCTCTTTAACAAACCTTTACATGTCAACAAAACTCAAAAAGCTGAGCTGTTACTGGAAGCTGATACTAAGTCTTGAAAAATCTAGTGTGATTTGTCCAATTCCCAAAAGCAGTGCCAATGGCTTTAATTTTTTTTCTTTTTCTTTTTGGAAGAGTCCTCCCTGTACTGAACAAGAACAAGATGGTGCATACTATTAATTCTGGCAGGCAGGTGGATAGCTCTAAGTTCCAGGCCAACCTGGTCTACCAGCAAGCACCAGGACAGTCAAGGCTGCACAGAGACTGTTTCCATACAACAAAAGTGAACAGAGTCTCACTGTAACATGACCTGCCCTACAACTTGCTGTGTGCCTCAGGCTGGCACCGAACTCTCAGCAATCCTCCTGCTTTGGCCTTCCAAGTGTTGGGAGTACAAAACACACCTACCTTAAACAGTTTTTTCAATAGCAAAAATTCAGAGTTTGGGAAGATAATTCAGTGGGTAAAGTGTTGATCCTCAAACACTAGGGCCTGAGTTTCACTCCCCAGAGCCAGGGAAGTTTGGTTTCAGTGAGAGGCTGTCTCAAAAGATAAGGTGGGAAGCAAGAGAGAAAGACACCTGACCTCTAAGCACACCTGTACACACAGGCACACACCACACACATACACAAATAAAAACTCAGAAGGGAATTCTAAGGTCTCATCTGAAGTTATATATAAATACAGACGTATATATTTATTTATCTAGTTCTGCTGTGACAGGATGTCATGTAACCCAAGCTGGCCTGGAAGTCACTATGTAGCCACAGCTGGCCTTGAACTCCTCTGACCATCTTGCCTCGTGTTTACCCAGTGCTAGAATTACAGCTGTTTGGCACCACACCTCGCCCCTATTCTTTTTTTTAAAAACTTTCTTTTAAATTTATTTATTATGTATACATGTTTGCCTGCACACCAGAAGAATGCACCAGATCTCAATACAGATGGTTGTGAACCACCTGTGGTTGCTGGGTATTGAACTCAGGACCTCTGGTAGAACATCCAGTGCTCTTAATCTCTGAGCCATCTCTCCAGTCCCTCCCTCTGCTTTTAGTTCTGAGACAGGGTCTTACCATCTATCTAGCTTTCTTTGACTAGCTTGCAACCCAATATGTAGATTAAGTTGGCCTTGAATTCTCAGATGTGCTTGCCTCTGATTCTTGAGTGCTAGGATTAAAGGCTGCTCCACTAAGCCCATATCTATTTTTGAAATTTTAATTTACATGAATGTTTTACCTACATTTATGTTTATGCACCATATGCATGTCGGGTATCTGAGGAGGCCAAAAGTGTGATGGATCACTTGGAAGTGGTCACACACAGTTATGAGCCACCACGTGGGTGCTAGGAACTGAACCTGGGCCTCTGCAGGAGCAGAACTAAGTCGTCCCTCCCTCCAGCACATACAAACCACTACTGGTCTGCAGTGAACAAGGACTACTCCTGGATCCATATCGATGCCAGACAGGGACACACAATGAGACCATGGACATGAGGTAGGTTTGTGAGTTTGAGGCCAGCCTGGTTTACATAGTGAATTCCAGGACAGCCAGGGCTACACGGTAAAACCTTGTCTTGTAAAAACAAAATAAAACAAAGGCAAAATCAAACCAATGAAACAAAAAACTCTCCTACAATGAAGTGAAATGTAAGAATTTTGGGGGTACTTCATATAAAAGAATATGAGGGAAATAACCAGCATCTCCCCTAATGAACAGAACTTGATCTAGCCTTTAGAAGGCTACGGCAAAAAAAAAAAAAAAAAAAAATGGAGTTCTGAAGCCTACTTTAATATTTTATTATTTTTGATCATGTGCATATGTGTGTCTGTGCGTAGGGGTGTGTGAACATGAGTACAAGTGTGGAGGTGGAATGACAAGCAGTTGTAAGCCACCTTGATATGGGTGCTGGGAATTGAACTTGAGCCCCCTAAAAGAGCACGCTCTTCACCACTGAGACCAGATTTCCAGCCTCTGGAGGCTACTTTAAACAGGTGACTCGGTATATCTGGATAATGGCAATCCGACTTTCAGGAAAAGCAGAATATTAACTTTGGGACTGGAAAGAACATCTTCCTTTTAGTTCTTAGTAAATGTACACTTAGCCTAATAGCATTCAAAAATCTGAAAAGAGAACACACACCCACACACCCACACACCAAAAACAAAACACATGGTGGTACACACCTAACTCCAGAACTTAAGAGAGCTAAGGCCAGAAATTGAGTTCAGCTTTGACTACATATTAAGTTCATGGCCAGCCTGGTCTACACACTGAATTCCAGGACAACCAGGGCTATGCAGAGACCCTGTCTCAAAAAAAAAAAAAAAAAAAAAAAAAAAAAAAAAAAAAAAAAGGTGGATCAGCATATTGCTAACTGGGAGTGATTTGGAAATTTGGAGAAGCATTTCTGTCTCTGCCTAAGAATTCTACTTATAGTGACTGGTCTCCAGCAGTTGACCAGACAAGTAAATAGAAATAATATAAAATGTCAAGTACCTTATAGTACCAACTGCTTTGGTGCCATGAGACACTGACCCTACTCAGTTTCCTTAGATGGCCTCTCTTTTGTGTATGCACTGGTAAGGCAGGTCTTATATATGCACTAATAACTGTATTGGTGGGGGAGGGAAGGACAGGAGCTCATGTGCACTAGGCAAGCACTCTACCCTCAGAGCTCAGAAGAGGCTATTTCTGAAGGAGACAGGGATGTCTACACAGGTACAGAACAGTGGTCACTCTAGGACACCTGTGAGGGAAGCAGTGTTTTGCCATTTAGATTCAGGAGCCTGAGGCATTTAGGATTTTCAGGCCACTCTACTTCACCTTGTAATCTAAGACTTCTGGCATTCATTCTGTGTATGTGTATGCAGGGACATGTGTGTGGAGATGTGGCTACACATGCACATGGAGGCCAGAGGGCAACCTGTGATACCACCTCCCACAGACATATACTTATCTGAGATGAGGTTTCTTACTAGTTACTAGTGTAACTAGCCAAGTACACTCAGGTTTGACTAGTCAGCAAACACCAGGGATCCTGCCTCTCTGCCTCCCAATAGGGTTTCTTCTGTGTAGCCATGGCTGTTCTAGAACTTGATTTGTAGACCAGGCTAACCTCAAACTCAAGAGATTGGCCTGCCTCTGCCTCCCAAGTGCTGGGATTAAGGAAATGTGCCATCACACCTGACATCTTACACATTTGTTGAGTGTTTGTATGCATGAATATGTGGATGTATGTGAATCACAGGCACGCCTGGTGCCCATGCGGTCACGGTCAGAGAAGGGCCCTGGTACTGGAGCCTAGTCCACTAGGAGCAGTAAGTGCTTTTTTTTGTGTGGGGGGGTTCAAGACAGGGTTTTCTCTGTGTAGTTTTATAGCCTGTCCTGGAACTCACTCTGTAGACCAGGCTGGCTTCAAACTCAGAGATCTGCCTCCAGAGTGCTGGGTTTAATGGCATGTGCCACCACCACCCTGCGTAAGCGCTCTTAACTACTGAGCATTGTTCAAGCCCCTAGCAATTTCTTTTGACTTGGGTTCTGGGGACTGAACTCAGGTCTTCATGCTTGCACACTTTAAAGGCAGAGCTGTCTCTCCCTCCTACTTTTTTTTTTAAAGATGAGTCTCACTGTAGCTCAGACTGGTGTCCAATATGACAATCCACCTTCCCCAGCCTCCTCAGTATAAGGATTATAGGCATGAGCCACCACACCCAGCTATTCCCAACTGTTTAAAATCAAGGAATGGAAAAGCTCATGTGTCATCCTTAAGTACTGCTAAGGCTTCATCTTTCAGTGAGTAACACATTTCTGCACCTGGGATAGTACTGCCATTTAGTAGCATCCAAAGTTTAACTAGACTGCTTCACAATGGAGGATGAATCACAGGAGTCTAGGGTCCTCCTCCAATAAATTCTTGACAAAAGAACCACAAAGATAACCCGCACCCTCCTTTAAGCTCCTATGACTCTTTAACTCAACAGCTACCAAGTTAATATCATTTTTCTTCTTTCCCTAACTCATCTCCCAATCCCTCTCCACTCTTGAGCATGCTAAGCAAGCGTTCTGCTGAACTACATCCCCATTTTTTGGGGGGGGTAATGGGGTGGGGGAGTTCAAGACAGGGTATCTCTATGTAACTGCCTCGAACTCAGAGATCCGTCTGCCTTTGCCTTCGGAGTGCTGGGATTAAAGGCCTGCGCCACCACCACCTGGCTTCATTTTCTTCTCTACTTTTTTTTTGGGGGGGGGGGCGACAGTATTACTCTATAGCCAAAGCTAGCTTCCAATTGTGGGTAATTCTCCTGCCTCTGCCTTCCAACTGCTGGGATTAGCATGTGCCACCATACCAGGCTCTTCATCTTTTCTTCATCAGGGTCAAGTGAACAAAGGAAATTATAGGATGAACAGTGCACTGATGTTCCACTGAGAAATAGTTAAACCAGGTTATTTAACTATTTGGCTGACATCTGTAATCCTAGGCTAAGGAAAGTGGGCTGCTATGAATTTAAGGCCACTGAAGTCTATGGAGTTCTAGGTCAGCCTGGACTACAGAGCAAGGCCAAATCTCAAAAAAAAAAAAAAAAAATATAGCTCACATTTTGAATTAAAACTCTCATAGGGGTTGGGGCTAAAACTCAGTTGGTGGTTTGCTGCACAGAGTGCACACAGCTCTGGGTTCAATCCCCAATAGCACAGAAACGGTACATGATGGTACACTCATATGATTTCTGCAGTCAGGAAGTACAGGCAAGAAGACCAGGAGCTCAAGGGTCATTCTTTTTTACTTAATTTGAACCCCCTTAAATTTATTGACAATTCTCAGGTACAAGAATATTGATTTCTTTGGAAAATATCCCACTTGTATTTTGAAAACAAGGGTCATTCTTGACACACAGAGATCAAAGCCAGCAAGAGCTATAGGAGACCCTGTCTTAAATTAGTTAATCTTAGTCACCACTGAATGCAGTAGTATACACCTGAGAACACTCAGAGAGGCTCAAGTGGATAGCTCCACTGCAACTTGTGCTAAATAGAGGGACCCGGTCTCAAAAAGGCAAGCAAGCAACAAAAACCTAAACACCCGTTAGGAGGCTAGCAAGATGGCTCGTTGTGTAAAGTCACCTGCTGCCAAGCCTGACAGCAAGAGTTTCGACCCTGGGAACCCAGGTGATGGAAGAACTAACTCTCACCAATTCTGACCTCCACATGTGTGCATGCACACACACAAAGAAAGTAAATAAATGATATTGGGTGTGGTGGTACAAACCCATAATCCAAGAATTTAGGAAGTGGAGGAAGGAAGTTCAAGGCCAGTTTAAACTACACAAGGAGTTCAGGGTCAGTCTGGGCTAACTGAAACCGTTTCAAAAGCACAAGGGGAAAAACAAGCTGGTATAGTAGCTCACACCTGTAATTCCAGCACTCTCGTGGTTGAAGCAGGAGGATTACCCTGATTTTGAGTCCAGCCTGGGCTAGAAAAAGACATCTCAAAAAAACCAAAAGAATCCTAGTCAATGCTGATCTGGTGGCTTTTTGGTTGTGTGGTAGAGTTTTAAGATATTTTTCAAAGCATCTGAGGGATGCAGGGCGAAATTGGTTACAACTGTGAAGTAATCACATAACTTAAAACTATTGTATTTTCAAATGAGTCTGTGCAGCCCTGGCTGGCCTGGAACTCTCTATGTAGACCAGGCTGGCCTCAAATTCATGAGATCCACCACACCCAGCCAGAAAGCCTTTTTTATTCATACAAGGCGCAGGCATTCAACCCTGAGGAAACTTGCATGGGTCTTACTGTTAAAGCAAAATTTGACAGTCTATAACTAGCAGTAAAATGCATTACGCGGTCCCCACAGATCCCAATGGCTAACCGCCTACTCCAGCGCCTCCCTGGACACAACGTGAAGTGACAGCTGTCCTTTGAAGGTGTAGCCTGGAAATCTCTAGGAAACAAGATGTTTGCTTTGCAATTCAGTAAGTGAACATCACATCAAATGCCAGCCTTTTAAATGCCGGCATGGTTCTAATTTTAAATTGTTAAGTTTATTCTTTCAAAGAATGTCTCCCCTATATCCCATATGTCACATACATGAAGTAGATCAAACTGCCATTCCTACTTAAGTACTTTCTACATCTCCAGAAGATATGGCTCTAGGAACAAAGGAACATTGGCACAGAAAACTCTTTCGTTTGTGGAACAAGACTTTACACTGGACACTGTGTAGGCTTACAAAGAGTATATTGGAATTACTTTGCCTTTCCCTTGCAGCCTAGCCATTTCGCCCCTAAGTTACGGCTCGGATTTCAAAAGGCAAACAGATGTTTTTGAAGCATCCGAAATGGGCCACTCCATTGCTATTACTGGACCGTGGAGACTCTGAAATTATTTTCTGTTCCAACCCTGTAAAGGGCAGAACCCCATCCCTTTGTCGTAAAATTTTGGAAGTGGGGCAGCCCACTTTAGAAGTTTCCAAAAGTGGCTGGTGACGTTCGAGGTCAGGCCATCGGGGGAGTCGGGGCTCGATGGGAGAAATCCTGAGGGCAAGAGAGCTCAGAGATTTCCAAGCACTGAGCTCCAGCTTTCCACGCGCGCGGGTCTAGCTGGTCCCAGGGGATTTTGTGGTTGCTACAGCAGAGGGCTGTTGCTTTTCGCAGCCCCGAGAGGTGGGATGGACTTTGGGTGTATGGGGGTGGGGAGAGGTGGGTGCAATCCGGCTGGGCGCCCTCCGAGCCTCCAGCTGACCAGCACCGCGGAGGGCATGAGGCCCGAGTTGTAACCTCGGCCCATCCCCGCGAGCCAGAGTCTCCAACTGGCGTCGCGCCCACCTCGTCCTTCAGATAGGGGGTCCAGCTACGCCGGGCCTCGCCGCCATACCCAGGAATGAATGGGGGTGGGGAGAGGCCTTGGCAGAGCTTGGCCTCAGGATCCGCGTCCCGGTGGAAGCACAACAAAGGGGAAGCCGTCTTACTGGCCATCCCTCTGTTGGGATCACGGGAAATACGCGGTGATTACCCCCAAATCCCGCTCTCGAAGGCGAGGCTGCGGGGCTGCCGGGACGGTTTGAGGACTGGGCTCGGCCGGGGAGACACCAACCTTCACCCTCCCCGGCCCCCGACCCAACTCCCCGCCGTCTCCCGGCACCGCCACTTCAGGCAGCCCACTCGGCCCGGCCTCTCCCCGCGCCCGGACCACCCCCCATGGGGTGCTCTCACTGCGCAGCGAGTCCCTCCGCTGCCTCCTCCCAGCCCAAAATGGCGGCGGCGGCCACCGAGCTGCTCGTCGCCTTCCTCAAGGCTACAGATCACTCCGCGCGCAAGCCCCGCCCCTCCCGCCCGGATCTAGTTTTCTTCCCGGTAAAGACTAACGCCATCAATGAACTCTTTAATTGAGTTCTAACAGGGCGGGTCCAGTTGTGCTTCCGCACAGCTCGTTGTTGACAAAAGTGAGGAGATTGGCAGGCAAGCGACCCAATCAAAGAAGAGAACGGTGAGCGCGGGACGTCCACGCAAAAGCAGATAGGTTTTGGCGTTCCTGGGTATGGTTGTTGACGTAAGGGAGCTTGAAGGTATCCTGGGCTGCTTTCCTAGCGTGGAAGAACTACAACCCCCAGCAGTCATTGCGCTGCCAGGCTGTCCTACCGCCCCCCCCCAAATCTCCCCCCATCTTAGTGCCTGAGCGGCTTGGCCAGAGCTGCTGCTACTGCAGCAAGAGGTAGGGCTGAGGCGTTGAGAATTTCATGGACAGGCGGTCGCACAGAAAGACACACAGAAGTAGTGGTGTACACTAAGCCCTTGACAGCAAATAGGTCAGTCCCACCTTTGCTAAAACCTCCCTTCCATGACTTTCCCCCCCTCCTCCAAGAAACCCATTTTTTACCCCATTTCATTTTTCCTTCAGCTGCATGTAGTATGATGACTTCTTTCCTCCATTTCCCCGTCCCTTGAGGCAAGAGGGTAGCCATCAGACCCTGTAAACGCAAAGACTTAAACTGTAGGTTCTGCCCAGGTCCCAGCCTGGAGAGGTTGAAGGCAGTCAAGATGGGGGCCTTCCAGGAGTCACAGATCCACCCCACCCCGAGCTTCCCCAAGCAGTTTCCTTCCTACCTCCCTGTCCAGGGGACAAAACTTAGGCCTACCTTCCTAACTGCCAGCCTGGTCTTCACTTGCTAGGAGAGTAGAGGCCTGGGGCCTACGGAATAGGACTGGAAAGATGGTCTCTCGGTCCCATCTGGTCCCTTGCTGTCCAGAGGTCTGAAAACTAGGGTATGGGCGCAGCTTTCGGAGCCTTCATTTGAAAGTGAAGGCAAGCAGCTCTGGGGCCACAAAATGGCTGCTGCTGCTGAGGCAGACAGGGCCTGACCAACCAGATTCTGCCTGAGGACTTAGGTTTCTGTTGTTGTTCACAAGCAGGTAACACTAGTGCAGCTCATCTGCTGAGACAGGAGAAGATGGCCACTCTGAACCATAGCAACTGTAATTCAGAGTCACCAGCAGCCCTGGAGGAGGCGAAGGTAAGTACCCACCCCTCCCGGCCACCTGAAAACCCTGAATATGGGCTCAAACAGCTGAAATCCTTTGTTGTTGTTGTTGTTTCAAATGTGCTGGCAGATTTAGAAAACCAGTATCTTGTTTTGCTTTTGTTGTTTGTGATGGGGGAGGAGGGGGGAGGTCTTTCAACAAGTCCCCAGCTGGCCTTGAACTTGCAACCAGGGTCTTGTTTCAGCCTAACAGGTGCTAAAATTACAGCTTGCATCACCACACCCAGTTAGAAAGCCATCGTTTTCAGTGAGGCTTGTACCGTGCTCTGGGAAGTAGGCCAGACTGTGACTCAGTGGTATCTCATGAATTCCTAAAAACCCTTCAAGGGAGGAATTATTTCCAGTTGACAGGAGCTAAAGTTCTGAGAGCTGCGATGCCTTTTCCAGAATCATGCAGCCTACAAGCAACAAAATCCCACTTTAAACACAGAGGGACCTTGCCTCTCACTCACTTAACAACAAGGAACTTCAAGGTCAAATAACTTGGTTGGATATTTGCACTTTTTTTTTACCCCCCCACCCCGGCCGAGAACCAAGAATGAAACAGGAAAAGAGTTTTGATCTAAACAAAACAAAACAAAACAACAACAACAACAACAAAAAAAAAAAAACCCAAAACGGGGTTAGGGGGGGCTCAGAAGAGAGAAAGATTCTAAAGCTCCCAGTAAATGAAACCTTATGGGCTGAACAGGAGCCCATAGTGCCTCAGCTCATGCTGGCTCTCATTGGCCCCCTTGGCCCATTCTCTCCTTACCAACACTTCCAAAATATCAAAAAGGCAAGAGCCAGAGAATTGTTGCGGACTTCGCGGTGCTGGGCTTGAACCCAGGGCCTCCCGAATGCTGGAAAAGCACTTTATCCATTTGCTCTTTTTTTGTTTGTTTTGTTTCAGAGATGGAGCCTAAGGGAACTCTAGGGGGTGGAGATAGGTTGTGAGCTGGAGTTCTCCACGTAGCCCTGGCTATCCTGGGACTTGCTCTGTAGACCAGGCTGACCTTGAACTCACAGAGATCCACCTTCCCCGTGCCGGCACATATGTGCCTGTCACAATGCCAGGCTCAGAGTGGCTTTGGGCCCCTCTTACCTAGCTGTTTCCAGGGTTTCTTAGGCGTTGAAACTAATGGCACGTTAAGGCTAGAACATTCAGAAAGGACGAGTGACTCGTGCAGGTTACAGAGCTTATTTCTCACAGTGAAAATGGCGGTAGAGGGACAGCATGGGGACAGCAGGTAAGCTGAGAGACAGCTGGTTTGGGGCAAGAATCACTAGGGGATTGAAGGCTGGGGACAGGTAAATGACAATAAACATAGAAATAAGCCATCCTGGGTTTCTATGCCCAGCCCTTTGTCTCGCTAGGATGGACAACAGATCCATCTTAGTGATGAGATGAGGCTGGTCACTATGATCGGTGGTCTTCCTGCAGGCGAAGGGGCAGAACAAACAGCTCACAACCTATCTCTACCCCTAGACTTTCCATTAGGCTCTGTCTCTGAAACACTTCATAAGACAGGCAGCATGATGCTTCAGATACATAATTCCAGCACCTAGGAGGTTGAGGCAGGACCACTGAGGATTGGAGACCAGGGTGGTCTACAGAATGAGTTCCAGACTATGCTGGGGTACCAAGTGAGACTGCTCCCCAAACGACCCTCCCCCCCAAAACAATCCAGCAACACCTGTACATACCCCTGCTCTTAAAAGGCTGCAAATATTTTATCTCCCCAATTAAACCCTAAAATCCCCTGCTCAGAGGCCAGCAAGATGGCTTAGCAGGTAAAATGCTTGTAACCAGCCTGACAGTCTGAGTGCAACCCCCAGGATCTACATGGTAGAAAGGAAAAATCAACTCCCACGGCTATCTTCTGACCTACACACACACACGTCATTAGGGTTCGTCTGCACGCACACATAATAAGTGAATGGAATAAAACTTTAGAAAGGAACCCATGCTCAGATACCATTTGTGTTGTATAAAACAACACGTGAATGACAGTGGTTATTATTAGAAAGCTCCCAAACCACAAACTTGGAGCAATTTGTCCCCTATCCCCCACACCCAGGGCTCCCACCCTCACCACACAGATAAGCAGATGCCCTTTGCAGACACTCTTGCTCCTTCCTCTCCCTTCTCCCAAGGTCTCCTTGTGTAGCCCTGGCTGGCCTGGAACTTGATAGACTGGCCTCAGATGGAGAAATCCACTTGCTTCTGTCCCGTAGTGCTGGGCCTGATAGAGTCTTTCTCTGCTTCAAAGTTCCAAAATCTCCCTGTAGCCTCTCCTTGGTTAGGGCCTCTTGCTGGTTCTCACATAAAGAGAGAAACAAACTTGTATTTACTGAGCATTGGGGTAAGATGGCACCTTCTCAGGGAACGAAGACAGATGGTAATTAGTAATGTGCTAGGTGCTAGCTGTGACATTACCTTTGGGACATGACAGTGGCTGGGAGGGGAGGGAGGAGAGCCGCTTTCAGGGGGTCTTTATGGGCAGCATCACTTGACAGACAGCATTAGCACTGAAGCTTGGGGAGCAGGAAAGGTTTAGTTATATAATTTTCAGGGGGGTGGGGCAGGGAATCCCTGTTCAAAAGCTAGTAAACTCAACCCCTGGCCTGGTAACACAGGTCTCTAATCCTAGCTACTCTGGAGGCTGAGGCAGATGGATTATAAATTCAGGACTTGCCAGGGTACAGAGCGAGTTCAAGTTCAGCCTGGAAAACTTACTGAGACTCTTATTTCAGAACAAAAGTTCAAGGGCTAGGAATACAGCTGAGTAACACTGTGTCTGCTGAGCGTGTGTGTGACTCTGGCTTCAATAAAGTTATTGACTTCAGAGCTAGTTTTAGTGTCCTTTATCTGTTATTAATCCCAGCTACTTGTGAGGCTGAGGCAGGAGAATAGTGAGTTGGAGGCTAGCCTGGGTTACAATAGGAAGACCTCAATTTCAAGCATAACAGAGCATTAAACCCAAGTTTAAATTCTTTCTTAATGTGGGTACCTGTGAAGGTGTTCAGGTTGCCCAGGCTATCCTTGAGCCTGGCTTGAAGTTCTGATCCTCCTGCCCTAGCTACCCTAATGCCGGGATTTACAGGTATAGGCTACCACATGTAGCTTCCCTAGCTTTCATTTGTGGAATGCCTGTTTTAGGTCTGGTTCTGGACATTGAAATGGGCTGTGGTAAAGAGGATAGCTCAATTATGGCTACCCAGCATGCATGAAACCCTGGGCTTGATCCCCAGCACTGCATAAACCAGGTTTGGTGGCATATGTCCATAATCCAGCATTCTGGGGGTAGAGGCAGGAAGATCAGAAGTTCAAGGTCGTCTTTGGTTGCCCAAATGAGTTCAAAAGCCAACCTGGTCTTTGAAGATGCTATTGTCAAAAAGAAAAAAGAAATAGCCAGCGACAGTGAGATGTCACTGGGAGTCTGTTCTCCCTACTGGAAGACTGGTTAGCTAAGTAAATCCTGAGCACGTGAGTGAGGCCGGGCTGGGTGTGCTGGGAAGGATTCTACTCCCAGGGAAAGGCTGCCTGTGACTTCCCCTGCTTCTCTCTCTAGACTTCTGCTGGTCTGCCAAGCCCCCAGATAGCCCATGAGCCTCGTGACTTTGACGGTTCCTTGCTTCTGCCATCGGGAAAGGAGCTACACTCAGAGGATGAAGGTTTTGCTCCAGCTGGGGCTGGCTCAGGCTGTAACAGTAGGGGTTCTCGGACCCAGAGCCCACGGCGATGCTCAGTGGAGGCGGTACTGGCCCGAAAGAAGCACCGTAGGCGGCCATCAAAGCGCAAGAGGCACTGGCGCCCGTACTTAGAACTTAGCTGGGCTGAGAAGCAGCAGCGAGATGAGAGGCAGAGCCAGAGGGCCTCCCGGGTCCGCGAGGAGATGTTCGCCAAAGGCCAGCCCCTGGCACCCTACAACACTACCCAGTTCCTCATGAATGACCGTGACCTGGAGGAGCCTAACTTGGATGTGCTCCACGGGCTGTCCCACCCAGGCTCCTCCAGTGGGGAGAATGAAGCAGGGGACAGTGATGGGCAGGGCCGAGCTCACGGGGAATTCCAGCAGAGGGACTTCTCTGAGGCCTACGAGCGTTACCACACTGAGAGCCTTCAGCGCCTCAGCAAGCAGGAGCTGGTTCGAGACTACCTGGATTTAGAGAGGCGGCTATCGCAGGCTGAGCAGGAAACTCGGAGGCTCCAGCAGCTGCAGGGGCGCCCTAGCAGGCAGCCCTGTCAACAGGTGGAAGAGCTGGCTGCCGAGGTGGAGAGACTCCGGACTGAAAACCAGAGGCTTCGGCGGGAGAACGAGATGTGGAGCCGAGATGGCAGCTGCTGTGACCAGGAGAAGCCAGCCACAGAAGGGACCACCGGTCCCCAGGATGAGGCCCTGTTTCATACCCACGTGGGCCAGCTGGGTCACAAGGAGGCAGGTGACAGATGAAAGCTACTCCCTGCATCCCTCCCTCCTTTGAGAACTGCTAAGGCAAGGTCAGTTTTCCTTGTCATTTCCACAGTTGGGTCTTTGATGTCATCTTACTTTTTAAGAGGAATTAAATGGCCATGTGATAAGCACTGGGAGTGGCTAGAATTGATTTCACTAGGGCCCTGCTTTAGACTCCAAATTCCTTTTTATCTTATTTTTAAGATTTATTTTTATTATTTTAATTATGTGTATGTATGTGTCTGTGTGGATATATATACAAACACATGGTACATGTGCAAGTGTGCACAGATGTCTAAGGTGTCAGGTGCCCCTGAAGCTGGGGTCACAGACTGTAGCATGATTACTGAAAACCCAGAGACAGATATTGGGGTTCAGCCTGAAGGTCAGAAAAGCAGAAGAGCCAACCACTGGCTCTTACCTCTACTTCAGTTCGAAATGGCGATCCTGCTCAGGAATCCTCAGAATGAGACTGTGTGGGAGCTGTCTCCTCCGGTCTTATATTCCTCTCTAGTGTTAGGAGTAAAGGCATGCACCACTACTGCCCGGTTTCTACGGCAAACTAATGTGGTTATTGGGATTAAAGGTGTGTGTCACCACTGCCTGCTCTGTAAAGCTGACCAGGGTGGCTGTTTTACTCTCTGATCATCAGGCAACCTTTATTTGTTAAAATACAAATGAAATATCACTACAACAGGCAATTGTAAGCTGCTGATGTGGGTGCTGGGAATTGAACTCAGATCCTCAGGAAGAGCAGTATGTGCTCTTAACCACTAAGCCATCTCTCCAGCCCATCTTTTTTATTTTTTAAAAACTTAATTTTATATGTATGGGTATTTTGACCTCTGTGTCTCTCTCTCTCACACACACACACGCACACATGTACACATGTACATGCATATTAACAAACACATTAATACAAAATCCTAATTTAAAAAAACCAACAAAAAACAAACAATTGAAAACCTTATAGGCTAGGGACATACGGTAGTGGCAGCAGTACATTTGCCCAGCATTCTAGAAGCATGGAGTAAGCCCCTTGTCCTAGAGAGGTCTCAGTTTCCCCTTGCACCAAGCCTGAGGAGACAGCCAACTTCTAGACGGGTTCCCATTGCTTCTCCAGGATACCCGGACCACACTCATGAGTCTTGGAGCAATCATCCTGAGGGAGTCAGTCAGATGTGGGATAGAGAACTCAGTCAGGAGCCCCCAGGTTCAGCAAGAACCTGATATTCCAGTTGCCTTGTTATAGTGGGGCTGCGAGCAATGCCTGCAATTCCAATCTTCAGGCAGGAGGATCACAGATTTGAAGCTGGACTGTGCTACAGAATGAGACCCTCCTGGAGGAACAGGCTCCAGCCTGGAGTTTGTTCGGACCTTGTTCCCAGGATCCCCCAGCACAGTTCAGAGGGCTGAGCCTCCTTATCTTGAGAGCCTCCCACCCTAGCTTCCAACCTAAGCTGGTTCATCCCCCTTACCTCCAGGAGGGGCACTTAGAAGTAAACACTCAAGATTCCCTGCCTGGCCAGCCTGAGAAAGCCATAAGGCAGAGGGGGCAGCCAGTGGATCCTTAGCAGAGCTTTTCTGTAGAACTTTCCTGCTGCCTCCCTTGGCATCCTCCTTCTGTCGGCCTAATTAAGTGTGTGATCAATTCACTGTGAAGTACGAACCAACTGCACGATGCAGTGGGCTAGGGCAGCCAGGATAGAGAAGGCAGAGATGCCATGTGCCCGCCCTCACCCCAGCAGATACCATCCCTGGGTCATCTCTGACTGGTACCAAGGATAACTTCAGTGGTGACAGGGCAGTTTAGCTCACCAGTGAGCCCCTGTCTCTGGCCCCTGCACAGGGAGGAGTAGAGTCCTTGAGGATTTAGCCAACTTTCCCTTCCAGAGGCTTGGAACAACCACACCGGGCAAAAGAAGGGCTCAGGGCTGGGAACTGTTAGGGTTGGAAATGTTGACAAACCCTGTGTATTGCCAGGACAACTTTTATTTCTGTCCTGCCCCACCCAGGCCTGGCCAGCACCTTCTACAGCAGGCTGGAAGGAGGGATTGGTTTCCAGGGAAAGCAAAGCCTGGGGCTAAGAGATCTGTCTCCAGAATCCTGGCCAAGGGTCCTGCACCTTTCTCTTGCATTCCCGACCGTCAACTGTCATGGGAAACCCAAGGTCCAGAGAGGAAGTGACTGTCCAGATTCCAGGATAGCCTGCCAGGGGCCTGCAGTATACTAGCCTGGGACCCAAGGCTTGCTGCAGCCTCCCAGCTGCTGCTTCCTCAGAACAGAGCCGGGAACTGAGGGAGGGGACCAGGACAAGGTTGTTTACCCAGAGGCAAAGTGTGTGTGTGTCTGTGTGTGTGTCTGTGTGTGAAACAAGGCCAGGAAGAAAAGATTCCAAAGGCTGCTGATGTGGGGGGCAGGGTGTGGAGTGGTCCATGTGCGACACGATTGCAAGTTGCTGGGCAAAGGGCAGGTGAGGGGGCTGGGCCCCTCTTGGTCTGAGAGCCGAAGAGCTGAGGAGTGTGAGGGAAGGAAGCTGCCAGCCACCCCCGCCCCTTACATACACACAAAATGGCTGAAGGGCTCTTGGCCGGGATACCACAGAGGTGAATTAATTTCCCCAAGGCTGGGGGGGGGGGGATGGGGTGTGTGTGTGGGGGGGGGGGGGATGACAATGGACAGGGTGGAGCAAGGAGAAAACAAAGCAAAGGGTGGGTGTGATCTGAGAAAGGGTCAGGCCTGAAGAAAGTCCTGTAGGCTCTGGCCTTCAGCTGGGACCCCAGTCTCAGGTTTGGCAGTACCAGGAGAGGAAGCCATCTTGAGAACTTGATGCTGGGGAGAGCTGGAGGCCAGGTGTGAGCCCCTTTCATGTGACCTCCCCTTTCCTTTCTGCTGTTCTCTTTGGCAGCCAGGTCTGTAGGAAGGCCTGTATATCCCAGTGTACAACAGAGGCTACTTCCTCACCCCCACAGCTGGGGAAAACTGGCTTCCAGAGCAAAGCTCAGAGACTCACTTCCCTCTGACTTCTCGGTTTCTGGGCCAGGAGAGGCCCAGACAGCAATTCTTTAGTGGAGCTGATGGTTCAAGCATCCCACCATGCCTGCTTGCCTGCCTGGCTGGTTCTCTCTCTGTCTCTCTCTGGGACTTTCTGATCCCAGGTGGCAATCCCAGTACCCATTGGCAGATCCTCCCTGCAGTGGGCTCAATTACGAAGGGTAGAAAAATGGACAGAGGTAAGGGGGTGCTTCTCGAGGAAGCATCGCCAATGTTAGGGAGTAACTCGGAATGGGAGAGTAGCTGGTTCTGTTGTCCCTCTTGAGAACAGCAAGGTTGGCACTGGCCCTTTAAGTGGGGGTGCCAGCCAGTGCCCTCCCCCCAGCCAACCCAATTCATGGGCACACTGAGCATGTGCAAGATCTATGCAAGTGAGGAGGGGAGGAGGTGGGGGGGGGGATAGATTCCGGAGGGAGCTTCCCACCCCCTACTTCCTGTAGCTGCCCCCACTCTCCTTCCTGGGTCTGACAAAGGAACCCATGGTCCTTCCTCAGTCCCTTCCCCCACCCCAAACTAGGGGGCGCTACCCCTTTGGGTCTCTAGAGCTACCAAGGGTTCTGGGCAGGCCCCTCTGGTCTTGGGAAGTCTCCCCAGTGCCTGGAGGTGGGTGAGTGCCAGCCAGCCTGGCTTCTCTGGTGTGGGCAGTGACCAACCTTCTGCTGCTTAACGTGTTCGATTTCATTCCATCAGTGCCAGATTTTTAGGAGAACTCTGTGATGTTGCTCTGGAAATGAAACAACAGAGAAAAGGTCCCTGCCCCCACCCACCAGGAGCTTCCAGTCAGGGAGGGGAAGCAGACACCTGGGGCTCTGCCTAGCCTGGCCCACGGGGATGAAACTCAGCTTCCTGTACCTGCAGCCTCCGGCGTCCTCCCCTGCCCTGCCGTGGAGAAATATGTCCCCAGCCTCCCCACAACCTCGAACGTGTTTCTGTCATATCCTCAGAACTCGGTTCCTCCTGTGCAGTTGCTATCCCTGCTCTTTCCCCTAGTCTTTGAACTTTAGGTACCATTATCTTTTGTTAAATACAAGGGGGAAGCAGGGCTGTAGCTCAGCTGGTAGAAGGCTTAGTGTGCGGGAAGCCCCAGGTTAGACTCTCAGCAGCAGCTCAGGAACCTGGTATAGTGGCTGATACTTGTAAGAATTAGAAGGTCAATGTCATCCATCTCAATGTAAAACTTTGTCCCCAAGAAGAAAAAAAAATGGGGGGCCAGAGAGATGGCTCAGTGCTTAAGAGGGCTTAGTGCTCTTCCAGAGGACCAAATTCAGATCCCGGCACCCATGTTGAGTGGGTCATAGCTGTCTATACTTCAGCTCTGGGAGAGTGATCTGACACCCTCTTCTGGCCCCTGTGGGTACCTGCACAAATGTGGTCTCCTCTCTCTCTCTCTCTCTCTCTCTCTCTCTCTCTCTCTCTCTCTCTCTCTCTCTCTCTCTCTCACATACACACATGCAGAGCAAAAATGCTTGGTAAATTTATATAACATGAAATGTACTATTCAAATGAGCAATTCGGTGACTTTTCCATTCATAATGTGTGCATCCCAGCACCCCACTACCGATTCCATAAAGTTAACCTGAAGCCCTGTTCTTCTCTGCCCCAGTCCCCATTTTCTTAGCCCTGAAAGCCATACACCTGCTTTTGGTGCCTGAGCGTTTCCTCAGCCAAGACAGATCTCCAATACCCATAGCCACACCACCCTGAACATGCCAGTCCCTTCCCCAGTACTCCTAGGCAGGAGACTGGATGCCCATATCCAAAGTATAGTCTCCCTGAGAGTGCTACAGAGAGAGGAGCTCTGGGCCAGGGGTCCTCAGTCCTCAGGAGATTCCTCTTCAGTCTCAGGGACTGTGCTTCTCATTTGTGAGGTGCAGGTTGCAGCCCAGGCTGAGATCCTGGGCTCTCTGGGCAAGGCTCTGCTGCCTGATTTGAAAATTGTATGCCCCATCTTTATCCTCTTGGGTCTCCACTGCAAGTCCAGGCAGTGAGTATGGCCTCAGGGACAGTGTGACTCATATCTAAGGTTTGGGGTCAGTCACTTGAGATGTGGCCCAGTGGGGCCGCCTTAGCCCAGAGAGGTTGAGAAAGCTGCCCAAGGCCACGCCCCTGGCTCTGGAGGGGAAGGGGGTAGCAGGCAGTTTTTTCTGGTTATAGCTTGAGGTCTTGACCACTGGGTTCCCCTTTAAAGAGAAAGCAAGTTGAGGGCTTAGCCCAGTGCCAGCTGTGTGGGCAGTGTTTTAATAGAAGAGCCCATACACTTTACCACGTGTTGGGCATTGCGTCATCATAAATAACTCCATTCCAAAGTGGTTCTTGGGAGTTCTTCTCACTCCCTCAGCCCCTTATCTCCTCTAGGTTTCCCCTTTGCTCGAAATACTGGCCTCTGAGGAGCTGGGAGGGGCTGCCAGGCCTTCCTGCAGGTCGGGGTAGGAAGCTCAGGGGATAGTTTGTCCTCCCTCCAGTGTCTCCATGGCCCAAAGTCCATCCCCTTTCCCCAAACAGAGAGTTCCTTGTCAATCTTGGGATCTGCCCAGACTTGCCTGGTAGGGGACAAGCTGAGCAGCTGGTCCCCAGTTGGCTACTAAATCCCAGCTGCCTGTGGTCATGAACATTCCAGAGACCACTTGCCTCTGGGACCATCTCTGGAACTCACCCAAGCTGGGACACCCCAGGTCAGCCCTCAAGGCGTTTGCCTTAGATAAGGAAGATGGGGTCCATCCACCACTCCCTTCTAGCCCCTGTGGCTCCAGGATGACATTACTACAGAGATTAGGTGTGGGGAGGACACAGACTTGCCAGGTCTTCAGCCTGCCTCTGTCACAGCCCCAGCTTTCACAGAAGGAGGGAAAGGAATCTCTGTGTAATTTCCAATGGCGCCTTCTCTTTCCGGCCTCCCTCCCTAGTCCTGTCTTTCTCAACCTCTGTGACTCCTTGGCCTCAGTGGGTGGATCCAGACAGGTTCCCTCAGGTTGTATCTGGAGCCTAGCCCTGTAGTTGTGTGGTTGGGCTGGCCAGCTCCCAGGCAGAGGATCCCTCAGGCCCCAGACCCTATTGCCCTTTGGAGCCACATGCCTTAGGGCAGGTGACTAGGAAGCAGAGTCCTCCCAAGCAGATGTTGTTGTCCCCCAGTTCTCCATGGCTCTTGTCCTCCACTTCTCGCCTGAGAAAGGGGTCTCTCTTTCTCTGGGTCCCTGGCCCAGCTACCCTTACTTGACAGACAATCACACAGACTGCGTGCGTCTCTAGCCCAGGCTCACCCACACCCCTCCCGTGGGCTTTCCCTAAACACCTCAGCTGCCTTGGCCTGTGGGGCAGGGCTTCCAGTTCAGGATTTCAGATTCAGAATGACATCTGCACAAATACTTTTATTTTTCCAACTGCTCATCCAGCTGGGGCCCTAACACTGTTAAAAACTCCATTCGCTGTTGTTTGAAATTCCCTGTTTCTCATGAACTTTTTTTCCTTTTTTTGGTTCGCTGTTGTTTGAAATTCCCTGTTTCTTTTTCTTTTTCTTTCTTTTTTTTTTTTGGTTTTTCGAGACAGGGTTTCTCTGCAGCTTTAGAACCTGTCCTGGTCTCGAACTCACAGAGATCCGCCTGCCTCTGCCTCCCAAGTGCTGGGATTAAAGGCGTGCGCCACCACCACCCGGCGAAATTCCCTGTTTCTCATGAACTTTTTTTCCTTTTTTTGGTTTCTCGAGACAGGGTTTCTCTGTGGAGCCCTGACTGTCCTGGAACTTGCTCTGTAGACCAGGCCGGCTTTAAACATCAGAGATCCACTTGCCTCTGCCTCCTGAGTGCTGGGATTAAAGGCATGTGCCACCATGGTGACTTCTGCCTCTTGTGGTCAGAGGCCTCTGGTCTGGGCATTTCCCCAGGCCTTCTGCAAATGGCATCCAGGGAACAAGTGCTGTGCCTGAGCCCACTGGAACTTCCAGAATCGATGCCATCCTTGCTTCCTTGGTTAGTGTCTTCCACAGTCTCCACCTCCCTGGAGGCCAGGGCATGGATATCTCTGGGGAGCCAGGAGGAAGGAGCTCTCCAGGGATTTAAAGTGTAGTGGTTAAGGGCACAGATGAACCCAAAGGACACATTCTCATGTTCCTGGCTGGACACAAGGCCTGCCAGTGAGAAGATGCCATGTGTCGTCAGGAATATAAGTAGCACCGTGTATTTACTCAAGAGCAAATGCACTGGATGTGTGTGCGTCTCTAGGTGGCTGTGACGAGGGACCCGCCACTGGCTTGGAGCAGCAGAAGAGAATGAATTGTTTCAGAATTCTAAGGCCAGGGGTCTGAACTGCTTCTTGTGAAACCTGTACAAGAAGGGCCCTTCCTAGCCTCCTCTTTAGCTTCTGTCAGCTTCTTAGCAACTTTTGATCTTTTTCTTTCATTAATTTATTTTTATTTTATGTGCATTGGTGTTTTGCCTGCATGTATTTCTGTGTGAGACTGTCCAGTCCCTTGGGACAGGAGTTACAAACAGTTGTGAGCTGCCACGTGAGTGCTAAGGAATTAAACAGGATCCTTTGGAAGAGCAACCAGTGCTCTTAACTGCGGAGCCATCTCTCCAGCCCCCAGCTTTTGATCTTCCTTATCTTGTAAATTGTACTGCTCCAGCCCCTTCCAACCGCACTCCACCCCCCAGTGCTAATAATGGAACCCAGGGTTTCACCCGTGCTAGGCAAACACTCTACTGATCTAATCCCCAGGCCTCCTGTTTTTCTGTCTTCACAGGTTCTCGTTCCTCTGTGTGCATCTGTCTCTGAGTTCAGATCCTCTCTTTTTAGGATACTGGTCCTGTTGCCTGAGAGCCCTCCCTAATAGCCTTGCTTTAACTTGATTACCCCAGCAAAGACCTGTTTTCCAAATGAGGCTCCATTCTAAGGCACTGGTGGAAAGGGAATGACTTAATCCATAACATGGTAGCTGTGTTGTGCTGGACACACAACACAGTGAGCTCTGGGGACACAGTCACATGGAGTTTATAGTTCTAGATTGGAAGTTTGATATTTTTTGTTTATTTGTTTTGTTATTATTTATTTTTCTATGTGCACTGGTATTTTGCCTGTGTGTATGTCTATGTGAAGGTGTCAGACCTCTGGAACTGGAGTTACAGACAGTTGTGAGCCGCCATGTGGGAGCTAGGGATTGAACCCGGGTCCTCTGGAAGAGCAGCCAGTGCTTTCAATCCTTAAGCCATCTCCTCACCCTTAGGTTTGATATTCACTTATTTATTCGTTTCTGACAGGGTCTCATGTAGCCCAGGCTGGCTTTGAACTCTGCGTAGCTGAGGGTGGCCTGAACTCCCATTTCTCCTTCTGTATGAAAGGCTAGGCCTAGGCTATCCACACATGGATTTCTGTCCCTCATTCCTTCCCTTTCTCCCCCTTCCTGTTTTAGTCTGTTGCTGTGAGGAAACACCATTACCAACTTGGAGAGGAAAGAGCTTATTTTGCTTACTTTTCCATACCACAAGTTCACCATCAAAGGGAGTTGGGATAGGAACTCCAAAGGGCAGGAGCTGATGCAGAGGTCATGGAAGGGTTAATGCTTACTGGCTTGCTCAGCCTGCTCTTTTATAGAACCTAGGACCACAAGGCCAGTGGTGGCCTCACTCACAGTGGGCTGGGCCTCCCCCCCATCAATCTAAGAAAATGCCCTGTAGGCTTGTCTACAGCCTGATTTTATGCAGAGATTTTTTTCCAGTTGAAGTTCCCTCTGCTCAGATGACTTTATCTTGTGACATAAAATTAACCAGGACATTGCTTTCTCTCTGTGTGTGTCTGTTCTTCTATCTCTCTGTCTCTGTGGCGTATGTGTGGGGGTGATGCATGTGCACATATATGCACGTGGAGGCCAGAGGTCAATGCGGTGTCTTCAGTTGCTGTCCTGGTTTTTTGTTTGTTTGTTTGTTTTTGTTTTTTTGGTTTTTATTTTTGTCTATTTGACACAAACTAGAGTCTTCTGGGAAGATGGAACCTCAACTGGGGAATTGCCACCAGACTAGCCTTTGGGTGTGTGTGTCTGGGAACATCTTCTTGATGACTGATGATTGATGTGGGAGGACCCAGCCCACCTTCAGTGGCTCAACCTCTGGGCAGGTGGTCCTGAGTTGTATAAAAAGCCAAGCGGGGGCCGGGCGGTGGTGGCGCACGCCTTTAATCCCAGCACTCGGGAGGCAGAGGCAGGCGGATCTCTGTGAGTTCGAGGCCAGCCTGGTCTACAAGAGCTAGTTCCAGGACAGGCACCAAAGCCACAGAGAAACCCTGTCTCGAAAAACCAAAAAAAAAAAAAAAAAAAAAAGCCAAGCGGAACAAGCCTTAGGGAGCATGCAGCTTTCCTCTGTGGTTCCTAACTGGGCTCCTGCTTGAGTTCCAGCCCCTAACTTCCCTCAGTGACTGAATAAACCCCTTTCTCCTCAAGCTGCTTTTGGTCATGGTGTTTACACCGCAGGGGAAAGCCAACTAAGACGCCTTCTCTTCGGAGACAGGGTCTCACCCTGAATTGGGACCTCTCTAGGCTGACTGGCTAGAGAGTTGCAGTTCTGAGATTATAGGTCCCAGCCACTGTTAAACTGTTTATATGAGTGCCAGGACCCGAAGTCGGGTCCTCATGCCTTTGCAGCAAGTGTTTAACTAAGTTATGTTCCCAGCCACTTCAATAGCCTTTTTTAGTTGTAGCCTTACTTTCTGATTATTTAAAATTTTATTTATTAATTTTTTGGGGGGCAGTTTTCAAGACAGGGTTTTTCTGTTTAATAGCTTTGACTGTCCTGGAACTTGCTTTGTAGACCAGGCTGGCCTTGAACTCACAGAGATCTGCCTGCCTCTGCCTCCCAAGTGCTGGGATTAAAGGTCTGCTCCACCACCTCTCAGCTTTGTAGCCTTCTTTTAAATACCACCCTTCATTTATGAAGCATTCTGGAGAGGAGTCCATGATGTTTTTATTCGTCCGTGTTTCTTTGGGCCTGATTGCCAGGTCCCCACTTCACAAACGGGGATACTGCCTTTCAGAGAACTGGATGGACTCGCGTAAGGACCCATGAGGAATAAGTTGTACTTCAGGCAACAAGTTGCAATATCCAGCCCTTGCTAGATGCCAGCCAGGATAAGCTGGGTTTTCATCTTGCCATTTGATCCCCACAGACAGACTGTAAGTATTGAAGGCATCATGTTGGCTCTGCCTGTAATCTCAGCACTTTGGAAGTAGAGTCGTGAGGATAAAGAAATCAAGGTCACCCTTAGTTACTGCCTCTGTTGTGAATTGAACCAATAAATTTTATCAGCGCTCAGGACGGTTACAGCTCTACGTTTCTTAGGTTACCCAGTGCAGGCCTCACCTTCACTGAATCAACCTGGCCTATGAAACTAAAAGAGGAAGGAGTTGAAGAGGAGTAGTCCAAGGCCAAGTGGCTCATAAGAGACTCATAAGAGTCTAGGCTCACTAGGCTGAGCGGCCAGCTCTTCACTCTACAGCTCACCTAGTGACGCACACCCGGTGTGTCTCTCTCCAGTCCCTCTGCTTTGCAACAGCCAGTCAAGCCTGGGCATGATTCCCGCAGAGGGCCACGTCTGCTTCTGGTTTGGTGTGGGGGGCTGTCCCCCAAGGCCTTATGTGGCGCTAAGCCCTCAGGTCCTGTATGGGAGCCATGTGCACTCTTACCCACTGAGCCGTTTCTGTAGCCCTGGCCTATAACTCCAGGCCTTATCGTTCTGAGTGCTGAGATCACAGACTCCAGCCAGGCCCTGCTATGTACTGGACTCTCACGCCACTGGGACCCAGTGAAAGAGGCTTACATCACAGGGGCGCAGACTGAAGGGCTCTCTTAACCCATCTGTCTGAATGGGACTGGTGACGGGATGGGGCTGAGATTAAAAACAACTCTCCAACTCGGGAGGCAGAGGCAGGCGGATCTCTGTGACTTCGAGACCAGCCTGGTCTACAAGAACTAGTTCCAGGACAGGCTCCAAAGCCACAGAGAAACCTTGTCTCAAAAAACCAAAAAAAAAAAAAAAAAAAAAAAAAACAACTCTCCATTTTCCTGCCTCCGTTTCCAAGTGCTGGGTTTATAGGTGTGTGCCACCATGTCTGGCTACATCTGTTCGTGTTTTGTGAATTAGTCTGTGGCGTTTTGTCATGGGACCAAATGGACTATGATATGGAAGCATCAACCTACCCTCCTCAGGGGCCTGGCTGGTATTTCCCTTCATTGTTGCCAGGATAACTTGAATCTTAATGATCTGTCCTCCTGATTGGGATCCTGAGTATAAAATCCCTCCCTCAGTGCTTTTTGTTCCAGTGTCTTACACAGGGACTGATACAGAAAGAGTTTTTGTTGTTGTTCTTTCTTCTAACATATATATAGTTTGTTTTGTTTTGTTTTTGTTTTGTTTTGTTTTGTTTTGTTTTTTTGAGACAGGGTTTCTCGGTTTCAGTTTCTCTGTAGCTTTGGAGCCTGTACTGGAATTAGCTCTTGTAGACCAGACTGGCCTTGAACTCGCAGAGATCCACCTGCCTCTGCCTCCCGAGTGCTGAGATTAAAGGCGTGCACCACCACCGCCCCAAAATTTTTTTCAAGATGGCTCAGTGCTTAAGAATACTAGCTTCTCTGCCGGGCGGTGGTGGCGCACGCCTTTAATCCCAGTACTCGGGAGGCAGAGGCAGGCGGATCTCTGTGAGTTCGAGGCCAGCCTGGTCTACAAGAGCTAGTTCCAGGACAGGCTCTAAAAAAGCTGCAGAGAAACCCTGTCTCAAAAAACCAAAAAAAAAGAAAAAAAAAAAAAAAGAATACTAGCTTCTCTTGCAGATGGCCCAAATTCGGGTTCCAGCCCCCCACATTGGGTCATTCAAAGTTATCTGTAACTCCAACCCCAGGGGATCCAACATCCTTCTCTGGCTCCTGTGGCCACACCCCCATACACACAATAAAATAATAAATCTTTACAAGTTTTAATTTACTTACTTGTGTCGCTGCATGCACATGAGGTCAGAGGACAAGCCTGGGGTCACCGCTACTATGTGAGTACTGAGAGTCTGACTTGGTCAGCCTTGGCAACAAGCCCCTTTTCCCACTGTTCTCATTGGCCCACAAATAGACTTTATTTTGTTTTTGTTAACATTTTTTGTGGGGGTATGAGGCGGCTGAGAAAAGGTTTCTCTGTATAGTCCTGGCTGTCCTGGAACTCTCTCTCTGCAGACCAGGCTGCCCTCAAACTCAGAGATTCACTTGCTTCTGCCTCCAGAGTGCTGGGATTAAAGGCTTGCACCACCAGTGCCCCACAAATAGACTTTTTTTTTTTTCATGGTTTTTTTTTTTTTTTTATATTTAAAAATTTCCATCTCCTTCCCTCCTCCTCCCCCCTCCACAAATAGACTTTTGAGACAGGTTCTCTGGTATCCCAGGCTGGTCTCAAATTTGCTGTGTGTCAAAAGATGACCTCAAACTCCTGATCATCTTGCCTCCACTCTGCATGAACTGGACCACCAGGCATGGACTACCCGTGCACGGCTACAAATAGGCTTATTTTAAATATTAGATTGATAAACAAGTGAACGAGGAACCCTTCCCTTGATTTCAGCCTGCCTGGTAGGGAGGTTGCTGGTGGCAAGAGGAAGGGATTATTGAAGGTCAGCTTGGGTGCTCCAGCTCATTGTAATTTTATCAGCGCTCAGAACTTAAACCTCTGCCTTCCTCGGGTTACCCAGTGACCTCACCTTCATGCCTGTCAGTGAAGGCAAAAGATCCACTCTGCAGACCACTGTACCACGGTGGCCTTCCCGCACCTTCCGCTGGCAGAGGCGCTTGTTCGCCGCCCTCCAAGGGCTCGCTCTGCGGCTCAGCAAATCATCCGTTGCTCCAGAAGTAAGGCCCAATTCTCTTCTCCTCCCCAGAAGCAAGACCCGCAAAGCGCATGAAGCTGCAGCATGCCTCGCAGGCAGCTCCCTCGCTGACTGCAGTTTAGGCAGCTGCCATTTGCGTTCCTGGAAGCTGCTCTCAGAGCTGGCCATGCTTCGCTGGGTTCTGAGTGCTGGGGAGTGCTTTTCTCAGAGGCTGCATCCCACTTGGGGCCCAAGAGCAGACAAAATGTGCTTGTAATTAGTGGCTTCTTTGGTGTGCTGAAGCCTGCTCCGTGCATCTATCTCTTGCAGCATTCAAATCTATGCAATGCCCCATTTTCATGAACTTGTGTTTCAGAGAGCTTCTATTTCTGTCCCACAAAGAGACAAAAGAACCTAGTTACTACCTGGCTTGGTGACAGATACCTATGAACCCCTCACTCAGGAGGCTGAAGATGATCAGGAGTTCAAGACCATCCTCAGCTTCTTAGAGAGTTCCAGGGCAGCCTGAGACACCTGAGGCAGGGTCTCAAATAATAAAGCAGGGGAGCTGGAACTGGGAAGACAGTTTAGTCAACAAGGTGTTCACAGTGAAAAGTTGTCCTTTGTGGGTTTATATGCACATCCATACAGAACACACACTAATAATAATAAATACATAAGTTAAAGCCAGGCATGGATCCCTGGGACTCTCTGGTTAGCCAGCCTAACCTTCTAGCGAGTCCCAGGCCAGTTCCAAGACCCTGCCTTAAAAAATAAGGTAGGTAACACCATGGGAATAGCATCTGAGATTGACCTCTGGCCTCAACATGCATTTGTACACACTTGCGCAGACACCTCACCATATATACACAGCACACATAAGGAATCAGGTTACATGTATCATATAGATATACATCTTGTGAGGGGGAGGGGAGCTTTGATGAGGGTTTTTATTTGTTTGTTTGTTTGTTTTTTGTTACTAGAGTTTTGCTTTGTTTTTTGAACAGGGTCTTCATCTGGGCTGGAACTCCCTATATAGATCAGACCAGCCTCGAACTCATAGGACTCTCCAGTACTAGGACTGATGGTATGTGCCACCACACCTAGTGTTTTGAGACTGGACCCCATTAAGCAGCCCCAGGCTGTCCTTGAACTCATGATTCCCCTGTGTGGGTGCTGGGATCTAGACACTCTAGCTTTAGTAGCTTTATCTCTTGGTGCTAAATGGTTCTTACCATTGTGCTCATCTTGTTTTTCTGAATACTTGATATTTGTCTGATTAATATATTTCATAATTAAAGAAATTTAGCTAGGCATGCTATTATAGACCTTTAATCTCAGTTATTTAGGAAACTGAGGCAGAAGGATCCTTAATTCATGGCTTCAATCAAAGAAAGGGTGTGTGGGTGTGTGTGCGCGTGCGTGTGCCTTGGGAGATGGCTCAGTGGGTCAAGCATTTCCCATGATAAGTATAAGACTGCAGCTCACAATCCCCAGAACCCACATTCAAAAAAGCTTGGTGGGTATGGTATTTTACCTGTAATCCCATCTTGTAGAAGGTAGCTGGCTAGCCAGGCTAGCTGAAACAGCAAGCTCCAAGTTCAGAGAGAAACCCTACCTCAATATAGAAGGTGGACTATGGTTGAGAAGACAAAAGTAGCCGGGTGGTGGCGCATGCCTTTAAGCCCAGCACTCGGGAGGCAGGGGCAGGCAGATCTTGAGTTCGAGGCCAGCCTGGTCTACAAGAGCCAGTTGCAGGACAGGCTCCAAATCTACAAAGAAACCCTGTCTCGAAAAACTGGAAGAAAAAAAAAAAAGACAAACGTGAATATACGAATGATGTACCATGTGCGCACAAAATTCCAAGTATAGAATGGGTTTTATTTTAATAGGAAAGAAGGTGCTAAAATATGCACAAGGAAATTTCAAATGGTTTTCTTGCTTTATTTTTAAATATGTTTGTGTGCATACACACATGTATTTAGAGACTAGACGTCAACTTCAGGTGTCATTCCAGACTATTCACTTTCGGTTTTGGGGTTTTAAGATTTTATTTCTTTTTGGGTGTGAGTGTGTATACAGGTGCCTGCAGAAGTAAGAGGCATTCGATCGCCTGCAGGTATTTAAGGGCAGTTAATGAGCTGCCCAGTGTGGATGCTAGAAGCCAAACCCTGGCCCTCTGCAAGCATGGTACACTCTTTCAACCGCTGAGCCACCATCTCTTGCCCATACCTTGCTTTCTGAGACAGGGTCTCTCACGTTGGCCTGAGTTCTCCAAGTAGGCTTGGCTGGCTAGCCAGCAAGCTCCAGAGCCCACCTGCCTCTGTCTTCCCAGAACTGGGATTACAAACGCACACCACCACAGCCTGCTAGGGTAGGGTGTTGGGGATCAAACTCAGGTGTGCACGGTGAGGACTTGACTGACTAAGCTACGTTCCCAGCCTCTGTTTTGAGACAGAGCTTGGAGTTTGAAGCAATCCTGATTTAGCCTCTTGAGGGCTGGGATTATGAGTATGTCCGGCACACCTTCTTCAGATGCATTGTGGGGGATGAGGAGATGGGTCAGGAGGTGACATGCTTGTCATACAAGCATGGAGACCTGAGCTTGCACCCCCAGCACCCCAGTAAAGGGACGGACTTGGCAGCATATGCTTGCAAGCTGGAGAAGCAAGGACAGAAGGATCCTAGGGGCATCTAGACAGCCAGTGCCGCCGAAGTGGTGAGCGCCAGGTTCCATGAGAGACCCTATCTCCAAAACCAAGGTGGAGAGAGATCGACACTTGATGTCAGTCTCCGGTTGTACATGCATTCACACGTATGTATGCAAACGCACACGCATACAGAGTACTTCTGAAGGCAGTCTTCATTAATGAGACAGGATTAAATCTTACTTTTTTTTTTTTTTTTTGTAAAGCAAAGCAAGGATCCCATTTTGTAGCCTAAACTGGTCTCAAACTTTGAGCGTCCTCCTCCTTCAGCATTCCTAGACCAGAATTATAGTCTCGAGCTACCATGTCTACCCTTCCCACCTCTCTCTCACCTCTCTCTTTCTCTGTCTCTCATTTTTTGAGACAGTGTCTCTATATGTAGCCCTGGCTGTCCTGGAACTCCCTATATAGACCAGGCTGCCCTCAGACTGAGGGTCTTGGGTGCTGGTCTGAAATGCTACCAGTGGTTTTTGAAACAGGGTCTCAGGTAACCTAGACCACTCTCAGACTTCCTGTGACTGAGGTGGCTTTAATCCCCAGATGTTCTTGTCTCCCTTTCCCTAGTGTTAGGATTACAAGCAAGTGCCACCATACCTGGCTCTGTTGGTTGTGCAAACAATCCTGCCTCCTCCTTTTTCACGCCGGGGGTTAAACCTAGGGCCTGGTGTAGCCTAGACATTGCTCTATGATACAAACTCTGAGTGTGGGGACGTGGGTTTGGGTGTGAGTGCGCATGACGTCACAGGGTAATATTAGTTGTCTTCCCAAGTTGCTCTCTACCTCATTACCTTTTAATTTTTATTTTAAATTATTTTAACTTTATATGTATGAGTAATTTGCCTGTGTGTATGTTGTGCACCATGTGAGTACCTGGTGCTGGAAAAGCCAAAGGAGGATATCAGATCCTCGTACCTGGAGTTAAAGACAGCAGTGAGCTGTGAGTGCTGGGAACCAAACCCAGGTCTTCTGGGAGAGCAGTCAGTGTTCCCTCTGATGAGCCATCTCTCCAGCCCCCTCTACCTTATTTTTTGACATAGTCTTTTTACTGGCTATCTATCTTTTTTTAAAATATTTATTTATTTATTATGTATACAATATTCTGAAGGCCAGGAGAGGGTGCCAGACCTCATTACAGATAGTTGTAAGCCACCATGTGGTTGCTGGGAATTGAACTCAGGACCTTTGGAAGAGCAGGCAATGCTCTTAACCACTGAGCCATCTCTCCAGCCCCTCTATCTATCTATCTTGATACTTGTCTATCTACAGAGCAACTCTGGTTGCTCTGGAACTTGCTTTGTAGACTAGGCTGGCCTTGAACTCACAGAGATCCCCCTGCCTCTGCCTCCGGAGTGCTGGGATCGAAGGCGTGCATCACTGCCTGGATGAATATGAGAACTCTTTGCTTCTCATCCTAAACAAAACTTGGTGCTGTCTGCTTTTTTCTTTCTTTTTAAAAAAAGATATTTTATGTGTATGAATGTTTTGTTTGCATGTATGTATGCTTGTACCACATGCCCATGGAAGTTAGAAGAGGGGTATTGGCTCTCCTTCTCCCCCCCCCCCCCAAGACAGGGTTTCTCTGTAGCTTTGGAGCCTGTCTTGGAACTCCTCTGTAGACCAGGCTGGTCTTGAATTCACAGAGATCCACTTGCCTCGGCCTCCCTGAGTGCTGGGATTAAAGGTGTGCACCACCATCACCCGGAAATTTAGCTATTCTTATGGGGATTGACTTTCTTTTTTTATCCTTTTTCTTTTCTCTACCCCCTACCGTCCATTTTTCAAGCTCTCCTAAAGCTCAAACTCAGATCTCTGTATGCCAGACTTAAAAAAATATTTTTATTTATGTGTCTTCATGAGTTTGTGTGTAGCATGTACGTGCAGGTACTTTCAGGTGTCAGAGAGTGTTAGATCCCTTGGAGTTACAGGCAGTTGTGAGCTGCCAGATGTGGGTGCTGGGATCCAAATTCTAAGAACAGCAAAGTGCTCTTAATTGCTGAGTCATCTCTCCAGACCCCCCTGCCCCACACCTCCCCCTTCACTCTGCAGCCCTGGCTGGCCTGCCACTCAGAGATCCTCTAGCCTCTGCCTTTTGAGTGCTGGGCCTAAAGGCATGGGCTACCGCACCTACCCAACATTTAATTAATGAATGAATGAGACACTATCTCTTGTATCTCAGGCTGGCCTGAAACTTCCTATGTAGCTAAGGAAGACTTGAAATTTTTGATCTTCCTTCTTCTGCCTTCCACATGCCGGGATAACAGGCATGCGATCTACCATAACACACTACTATGTGCTACCATACCTAGTTTATGCAGCGGTAGGACTTGAGCCCAAGGTTACGCACGCTAGGCAAGCACTCTGCCACTGAGTTACATCTCTAGGTCTAGACACTTCTATTTGGTTGTCATTGTTTCCTCCTGTGCTCGTTATTTTGGCTCTGTGACAAATACCCAGGAAAAACAACTTAAAGGGCAGAATTCTTTATTTTGGCTCATGGTTCCAGAGATCTCAGTCCATTATTCTTGGCTCTGTTGATTCTGGGCCAAGGGGTAGCAGAACATTGAGGTGCTGGGTGGTGGTGGAAGAGGAGGAGGAGGCTGCTTACCTGAAGTAGGACAGGAATCAGAAAGCAAGCTAGAAACAGGGCTCAGGCATAATCTTCAAAACAGACACCTAGTAACCGGCTTGCCATAGCTAGAATTCACCTCCTAAAGCTGCTTCCAATTCCAGAAGCACCCACCAGTGGGAAAGCAGGTCTTCCACACGTGCGCCTGTGTGGACATGCCACCCTCAAACCACAGCAATGGGGCCAGAGAGATGACTCATGAGATAAGGTGCTGGCCCTGCTTTCCGGCTTGAATGGAAGGAGAGACGTGAACCCACAAAACTGTCCTCTGGCCTCTACACACGGGCATGGCGTGTATTTACGCGTTCACATGTGTACCACGTACATCCACAGACATAATAAATCAAGCATTAGAAATTCAGGCGTAGTTGTTCACACCTTTATTCCCAGCACGTGGGAAGCTAATGTAGGCAGATCTCTGAGGCCAGCCTGGTCTACATGGTAGTTTCAGGCCAGCCAGGACTAGAGTGAGATCCTGTCTCAAACAACAAAAATGCAAACAACAAAATCCACAAGATTTTATTTTGCTATGTGGTTCAGGCTGGCTTTGAACTCTCTATCTTCTTGCCTAAATGTTGAGATTACAGGCACATGCTGCCCACACCTCACCTGGTTACTTCTTTTCCTTACCTTTTAAAAGTTAAATTTGTTGGGAAGCCAGGCGTAATGTCGCACGCCCATTATCCCAGCACTTCCTAGGCGAGTGAGGCAGGAGAATCGGAAGTGGGAGGCCAGCCTCAACTACATAGTAGTTTGAAGATAGCTTAGACCAGGTGAGACCTTGTCTCAAAGCAACCAAAACCCAAACAAACAAAAAATCCAAAATCAAACAAGCAAAAACAAGTGAAAAGTATTGTCTAAATGCTTGTGATGCATCTTTTTTTTTTTTTAATTAAAAAAATTTTTTTTTTATTGTTAGGGTTTTCAATACAGGAAACAGGCTTTCTCTGTGTAGCCCTGGCTGTCCTGGAACTCACAGAGATTCGCCTGCCTCTACCTCCCAAGTGCTGGGATTAAAGCCGTGCGCCACCACCTCCCAGCCAAGATCATACATCTTTTATTCTACTCTCATGTCAGCTCCCTTAGGAAGGGGCTGCTGTTACCCAGGTTTTCCTTGTTTGTTTTTATCAGAGTCTCACTCTGACTGGCCTAGAATTCACTAGACCTGGCTGGCCTTGAACTCACAAAGATCTACCTGTCTCTGCCTCCTCGGTGCTGAGATTAAAGACTCACACGACCACAGCTACCATGCCCGCCCCAGTGTGTTTATGTTAAATGTGTTTTGTACATGAGAAATTGACTCTGAAGAAGTCAAAATAATATCTTTCTCCTTCCCTCTTACCACCTCTCTCCATTTTCCTTCCCTCCCCTCTCCCTCCTCTGCTCAGGAGCCTCTTAGATGCTGAGGACGGAGTCTGCCACCTAAAGAATTTCTTTAAGAGCCAGGCAATGGTGGTGCATACATTTAATCCCAGAGGCAGTGGCAGAGGCAGGGGGATCTCTACAGCCTGGTCTACAGAGTGAGTTTCAGGACAGCCAGGGCTACACAACAAAACTCTGTCTCAAAAAAGCAAAACAAGACAACAAAAAAAGAATTTAAGAACAAGCTGTGAGACTACTGCAGGGCCCTGGGCCCTGGCCTTCTGTCCCCAGGTCTGGTAGAAGTGAGGTCCCAGGAAGACAAACACTGGAACTGGTGAGACAAACTCAGTAAAAGGAACTTTATTCCAGGTGTACAAAGAGGACCGAAGAGCCCCGCTATGTTGGGGTGCTGCTGAAAAGCACAGACAGGAGTTGGACCTTTGGACAAGTCACCTTATGATAAGGGCGCCTCTGATGGTCCCGGTCAAGATCTGTGGGGCTTGTTTGCCTAGGGTAAATGTCCAGAGGGAAACCCGGAGGGGTGTGGAAGGCGCTGAACGGCCAGTCCTTCCTGGAGGCTAGGGGTGGGTGGACTTAGTCCCTGAACCGAAAAGTCCCTGCTCTGGAGACTGCTTTGAAGGCTGAGGGCATTGCCAGTCCCTCCTCCACCCCAGCACCTAGACCTGCCTGCCAACCTTTCCGCATCTCTACCCTGCCCCCTGGATCCCGCAGAAGGAACTGGAGTCCAGGGCTTAAAACTCTGAATAGGCCCCAGCAGGGCAGGCGTGGGATGGGCTGAAAACATTGTTTTGAACGACTAGATAGAGCCGCCCAGGAGGAGGGAAGGGAGGAAGAAGGAGGGAAGAGGGAGTGGAGGAGGGAGTGGGAGGCTCGAGCGGAGGGAAAGGGAAGATTAATTTGTTACTAAGGCTCTAGGGCCCCAATTGAATGAAGCCTGCCCACGACACCTCCTGTCCTCCTTTGGGATCATGTGAGGGGTTGGTGGCCTTGGGGCATCCACGGTAGGGAGCGAAGGCTTAGAAAAGCTGAGGGCCAGAAGCCAGGTCCAGGTGAGAATGAGTGAGGCTACTCACAGCTCCGGGGCTCTGGGTTCTGGAAGAAAAATCCAAGGGTTGACCCCCTCCCGGTCCCGGTGAAGCTCAGTCAGGTTCTTCCAGTGCCGACTCAACAGTGCCACCTGCCGACCGGGCCCTCACTGCAGGACAGGCCTCCCCCACAGCGCTGGGACCCGTGGGTGAGTCACTGCTGGCTTGGGTCCCTGGCCACTCCAGCTGTCGGATTAGAAAATGTCGGCAGCCTAGGAAGGAATGTTCTGAAGCGGTGGGGACTCTGCCTTTCCGGCCACCTGTGCCCCTCATTCTACCCTGTGCTCCGGGGACACTGCTGGTTCTAGCTAGCTCTGACTGGGAAAAAACAGAATAAAATCTCTAACTTTGTAAGATTCTTGGCTTGGATAGCCGTTTTACCTTTTTGTCTGCAGAACTTGGGGCTGGAGTGTATTGAACTCAGGACTTCGCGCATGCTAGCCAGTGCTTTGCCGCTGAGTATGTTCATAGTCGCTTTAGCTTGGTTGTCCTGGAGCTTACATTGTAGATCAGGCTGGCCTTAAACTCTCAAGAGATTCACCTGCCTCTACCTCCTGAGTGCTGAGACCTGCAACATCAGGCAAAGGCACTTGCCACCAAACCTGTCAACCTGAGTTACATCCCAGGTACTGCGATGTACCAGGTGGTGGAGGGAGAGTACAGACTTCCTGCTAGTTGTCCTCTGAATTCCCTACCTGTACAGTGCACGTGCGTGTGCATGCCCGTGTGCGCACACGTATGTGTGTGTGAATGCCTGTGTGTGTGCACACCTGTGGCCTGTGTGTGTGTGTGTGTAGGGGGGATGTACATACCACAGAGCACACGTGGAGGTCAGAAGACAACTGTCAGAGCAAGTTCTCCCCTTTCACCATGTAGGTCACAAGGATTGTACTCAGGTCATCAGACAATGACAACGACCTTACCTGCTAAGCCATCTTGCCAAGCCTCTTCCTTCCAGTTTTTTTTTGTGTTTGTTTGTTCTTGTTTTTTTTCCCAGATAGGGTTTTTCCGTGTAACAGTTCTGGCTGTCCTGGGACTCACTCTGTAGACCAGGCTGGCTTCGAACTCACAGAAATCCTCCTGCCTCTGCTTCCCGAGTGCTGGGATTAAAGACGTGCACTTCCACACCCAGCTTCCTTCCAGTTCTTGCCCTTGCTCCTAACGTGAGGCTCTGATGATGTGGCTGATCATGCCTTTCCTGCCGCTCCTGTCCCCATCGGTCGCCAGGGCCATTTTGTATCCTTAGTATGTTTCCTTAGGCCTTCCGGATCCTTCCAGACTCAGATTCCCACGATCCCTCTTTAGCCCCCACCCCCCATTGGGGTCACATCAAACGTGGTGCTTCTCCCAGTGGGCCACTGCCATTGTGCTGTCTTCCCCGGAATCGCCTTTCTCTTTCCTATCAGTTACTCCACCAAATGTCATTCTTAACTGTGAAGTCCTCCCAACCTCCTAGGTAGACTCTGCCCTTACAGCAAGGCGGAAAAGGTACCACTCTCGGTGCTCCCAACTTTATCCTTCCCCATAAGTAAGTAGTCCCTTGGGCATCCTGCTTCTGCGAGACCACCAGTGTCCAACACAATTTACTCGTTTTTGGGAGGAGGGTGGGGAAGAGGACTGGATCCCATGTTATTATAGGTCAGGCTGGCTTTAAATTCACTGTGTAGCCGAAGACGAACTTGACTCTTTATCCTCCTGTCTCCACCTCTCAAGAGCCAGGATTCCAGGCCTATGCCTGGAATTAACCCCTGGAATAATAAACCCCAGATCTATTCCTTGGGGCTCCAACAGAAGTTCCTTTCTTTCTTTCTTTCTTTCTTTCTTTCTTTCTTTCTTTCTTTTTATTCTTTTCTCTTTTTTTTCTTTTTGTTTTTCGAGATAGGGTTTCTCTGTAGCTTTGGAACCTGTCCTGGAACTCACTCTGTAGACCAGGCTGGCCTTGAACTCACAGAGATCCACCTGCCTCTGCCTCCCGAGTGCTGGGATTAAAGGCATGCACCACCACTGCCTGGCAATGGGATGGTTTCTATCTGCCAAGTACAGTATGTTACCACAGCTCACAGGGGCTGTTGAGCACTTGAAATATGACATACTGTGGCCAAAAACCCTGAATTTTAAATTTTATTTCATTTGAATCATTCATATTTCAATAGCCAGGGGCTAGAGAGATGGCTCAATGATTACGAGCACTCACTGTTGTTGAAGACCTGGGTTCAGCTCCCTGCACCCAAATGGTGGTTCAGGACCATCTGGAACTCCAGTTCCAAGGAATCCAAAACCCTCTTCTGGTCTCTCTGAGCTCTAGACACACATATGGTATATACTCATACATTTAGGTAAAATGCTCATATTCACAAAATAAATAATCTTTAAAAAATTTCAATCACATGTGTCTAGTTGTGGGGAATGAAGGAAGCCCTGACCATGTTAAGTCCTGAGTGAATGTGTGTTGTTGACTTGGGCACAGCCATGTTAAGGACGCGCTCCTGAGACCCTTCCCTTGTGGATGTTGACAGCGTGTGCTAGGATAGAACTGTCCTCTATTATCATCCCCAAAATGACAGCCTGAGGCTGCTCCCCTCCAGAGCTGCTCCCCTCCAGAGCTGCTCCCCTCCAGAGGCTGCTCTCCCCCCATGGGCTGCTCCCCTCCAGAGCTGGTCCCCCTAAGGGCTGCTCCTACTGAGAGTAGCTAAACTTGTGTCCTTGATCCAGCTGTTGACCATAAACTCCACCTCGTTTACCAGATGCAATAACCCCGCCTCTCTGTTCAACTCAAGGTGCTGCAGTTTCTGCATCAGAGAGCCCAGTTCTCTCGACCTCAGCTTTTCTGTGTGTCTGTGTTTCCTCACTCCCTCACTACCTTGTCAGGTCTGTCCCTGGAGCTGGGCAAAGGATGCAAGAGTTAGTGACTACCATATTGGATAGCAGAGGAGTAGGTTATCCTAGGCACCTGGTCCTACACACAGGTGAGGAGTGGGTCTCAAGTTATCCTGTGTTCACACAGACATCTCCTCATAAGGCAGGGTGCCCTTCACAGAGAGGCCTGGGTTTTTCTTTTTTTTTTTTTTTTTTTGAGACAGTCTCTCTCTGTGTAGACCAGGCTGACCTTGAACTCACACAGACCATTTGCTTCCTGAGTGCTGGGATTAAAGACATACCACCATGCCCGACCCTGAGTCTATTTCTTCCCTATCTCCCCGATTCCTGTCTCTGATATTCCATCTTCTTGACCTTGAACTAGTTATCCAGTCTCCCTGGGCCCAAGGTTTTCCATCTGTGAACAATGGGACTGCCTTATTTGTTTTGGGCTGCTATAACAGAATACCCAAGGCTGTTTATTATTGATTTGGAGATCAGTGCTCCAACAGTGAGGGCTGCCACTAGTAAGGCCTTCTTACAACGTGGGGGAAGCCATGACGTGGCAAAATCATCCACAGGGTGCTACGGCCGCCCCTTAACAGGAATCTGCTACTGTGATGACGTCTTTGCTTTGTCCATGAGGAGTTGGTTTTAACCACCCCTTACAGTTCCACTTCCCAAAGTCGTGCTGAAGATCAGGTTTCCAGCACATGACCTTCGGGGGACTCACTCAAACCAGAGAGAGTGTTAATAGTAGCAGTCTTTGCCCCTTACTCTGAGGACTTCCTTAATGAGATGCTTCCATAACGTCTGTGTGCAACAGGTCTTCCATAAAGGTTCATTCAGCGCTTATTAACCCTCCAGTGTATGCCGAGTCCACTACACGTGACCCTCAGCCCTCCTTCTCCACGCAGCCCAGCAGCTGAGCGCGTGGCAGGCTATGAGGCACAGTCTTTCTGCACTAGTTTCTGTGAGATTCGGGGTTCTGGATGGATTAGCCCCATTTTCCTGTTCTGACTGCAGTGGCAGAGCTGGTTAAGACAGATGGCACACACCTGTAATCTCTGCACTCGGAGGCTGAGACAGGAGGATGGCAAGTGTGAGATGTGTCACTGAGAAAGATGTGCCACCTGCCTCCGAGGGTGACAGTTTCAGAGATTACGACATTTCATTTAAGGTTAGGATTGGGGGTTAAATGGGGTGTGGTGGCGGCTTCCACAGATAACCCCCACTTGGAAGGCTAAGGCTGAAGGATGGAAAATTTGAGGACAGTCTGCATGAGGCAGTGAGACCCTGCTTAAAAAAGGAAGGAAGGGGGGGGGGGCTGGAGAGATGGCTCAGAGGTTAAGAGCACTGCCTGCTCTTCCAAAGGTCCTGAGTTCAATTCCCAGCAACCACATGGTGGCTCACAACCATCTGTAATGGGGTCTGGTGCCCTCTTCTGGCCTGCAGATGTACACACAGACAGAATATTGTATACATAATAAATAAATAAATAAATAAATAAATAAATAAATATTTTTAAAAAAAGGAAGGAAGGAGGGAGGGAACGAGTGAGTGGGTGACAGATAGCTCAGTGGTTAAAGCACTGTCCGCTCTTGCAAGGGGCCCAGGGTTCGATTCCCAGCACCCACATAGTAGCTCAAACCACCCCCACCTTCAGTTCCAGGAGATCCTAACACCTTCTGATCTCTGCAGACACCAGATAGGGGTGTGGTTCATACACACACAAGCAGGCGAAACATTCATACACAAAAAGTAAAAATTCAAACAAACAAACCAAGAAAAGGTTCATTTCTGGGGAAGCTTGTTTTTTTTTTTTTTTCTGCTTGATCAATCAGTTCAGAGGAGGTGGTTTAAATCTCTTCTGTGTTGTTGGGCGGAAGCTCTTGTGCATGCTAAGCAAGTGCTGTACTATTGGGCTCCATCCTCAACCGTCATCTTTTTATCATTTTATTTTTGGAGTGCTGGGATTAAAGGCATGCGCCATGATATGATATTTGGCCCTGTCCCACATTCTTTTTTTTTTTTGGTTTTTCGAGACAGGGTTTCTCTGTGGCTTTGGAGCCTGTCCTGGAACTAGCTCTTGTAGACCAGGCTGGTCTCAAACTCACAGAGATCCGCCTGCCTCTGCCTCCCGAGTGCTGGGATTAAAGGCGTGCGCCACCACCGCCCGGCCACATTCTTTTTGATATAGACTGAGGCAGGCAAGCTGGGTATCTCTGTCCCAACATCATGTTCTTTATTATTAATTATTATTATTATTTAGTCCCCCAAGTCCAATTAGTGCTGACCTAATCACATGGGTGTAGAGTCATTCACTTGGGGTCTGGAGCAACCTACAAGAGGTCACATGAGGGCTGGAGAGATGGCTCAGAGGTTAAGAGAACTGATTGCTGTTCCGGAGGTCCTGAGTTCAATTCCCAGCAACCATATAATGTCTCACACCTATCTATAAAGAGATGGTGCCCAGATCACTGTATACATAATTAATTTAAAAAAAAGAGATCATGGAGGCTGGAGAGATGGCTCAGTGGTTAAGAGCAGTGGCTGCTCTTCCAGAGGTCCTGAGTTCAATTCCCAGCAACCACATGGTGGCTCACAACCATCTGTAATGAGATCTGGTGTCCTCTTCTGGCCTGCAGGCATACATGGAGGCAGAATGTTGTATACATAATAAATAAATAAATCTTTTAAAAAAAGAGGTCATGTGCGGGGCAGTGGTGGTGCACGCCTTTAATCCCAGCACTTGGGAGGCAGAGGCAGGTGGATCTCTGTGAGTTCGAGACCAGCCTGGTCTACAAGAGCTAGTAAAAAAAAAAAAAAGAGGTCACATGAGCCTCCAAAAGTGAATCTTCCTCTCTCAGTAGCCATCAACTGCCAATAGCTTCTCAGTTGAGGGGGGACATGGGGAGTACCCCTCAAAGCCCTGAACTTTTCCATCATCTTGAATAACTGGGATTACAGGTGTAGACCACCAGCTCTGGCTTGTATTTCTTTCTTTTTTTTTCCCCCTTCTTTGAGATAGACTCTTGCTTTGTAGCCCTGACTGGCCTCAAGTCCACCATGTGACCCAGACTGACCTTAACCTCACAATCCTTCCATGTCAGCCTCCCAAATACTGAGATTACAGACATGTGCTAGAATGCTTGGTACCAATTGCTTTGTGTGTGTGTGTGCCTGTGTGTGGGTGCTTCTCTCTGTGTCCATGTCTAGGCCAGAGGCAGTCAGGTGTCTGGATCTATCATTTTCTACCTTAGTTCCTTGAGACAGGTCTCTCTGAACATGGATCTTGCAAGTTTTTTTTTTTTTTTTTTTTGCTAGACTGGCTAGCAGGCCGCTAGACCGCCCCCCCCCCCCCCTTGTCTCCTGTCTGTCTCAGCACTGAAACTTAGGTTTGTATACCTACACCCAGCTTTTTCCCCTTTGGCACTGAGTTGCAAACTCAAGTAAGTGCTCATGTTTATGCAGCAAGCGCTCTTAGCTTCTGAGCCAACTCCCTAGACTACAGCTTGCTTTTATTTTTTGAAGATTTATGTTTTACATGTTAGATGTATGGGTGTTTTACCTGCATGTGCATTCAGTGCTCTCAGAGGCTGGAAGGTGGCTCTAGCTGGATGCCCTGGCCTTGGAGTTACCCATAGCTGTGAGCTGCCTTGTGGGTGCTGGGAATTGAACCCCAGTCCTCTGAAAGAACAGTCAGTGCCTCTTTACCTCTGAACCATCAGCCCCTACAATTTGCTTTTGATTTAGCTTTTGAATAGGCAGTAAATATATAGGATTTGACAACTAAAATTATGTAGTGAGAAATTCTGGGGTTGGAGAGATGGCTCCTCAGTTAAGAGAACTGATTGCTTTTCCAGAGACCGAGGTTCAATTCCCAGCACCCACGTGGCAGCTCAAACCTGTCTGTAACCCCATTTCCGGAGGACCCAAAATCCATGGCAAAACACTAATGCACATAAAATTAAAAAAAGAAATTCATTGATAAGTTTTACTCCCACCTTGATTTGCCTCCTGGTTTCCTCAGCACCCACAGGCCACCGTTAGTATTTCCTCTATGCAAATTCAAATAAATGTAAATATTTACCCTCACTCATACCTCACTTCTCTTTCTTTTTTTAAAAAAGATTTATTCATTTATTTATTATATATACAGTGTTCTGCTTGCATGTCTGCCTGCACAACAGAAGAGGGCACCGGATCTTATAAATGGTTGTGAGCCACCATGTGGTTGCTGGGAATTGAACTCAGGACCTCTGGAAGAGCAGCCAGTGCTCTTAACCACTGAGCCATCTCTCCAGCCCCCCATACCTCACTTCTTAGATGAAAGATGATATAGCATAAATACTTTTATTTCTCCTTCTCCTCTTCCTCCTCCTCCTCCTTTTTTGAGGCTGGGCCCTCTCACATAAGTCATTGATCAAGAAAATGCTTCACAGACTTGCCTGCTGGCCAATCTGATGGAGGCATATTCTTAGCTAAGATTTCTCTTCTCAAACGACTCTAACTTGTGTCAGAGCAACAGAAAACTAACACTCAGGGATAGAAAAGATACAGTCCCTGCCTTGGAGAAATCTGCAGTCCAAAGAAAGAAGTAGATCCCGTGACTTCCAGAGAGACCTCACCTAAAGTCAGAAGGCTTGCCACTAGATCGTGTTTGTGAGGATATGAGGAAATGGGCATTCTCTTTTCAGTTTCTTTTTTATTGTTGTGATAAAACCCTGTACTGGAGCGGCTGCTGAACTCACATCCAGGTCCATAGACAGGAAGCAGAGAACACTCTGGGGATGGCTGGAGGCTTTTGAAACCTCAAAGCCCCACCCAAAGTGACATACCTCCTCTATCAGAGCAATACGCCTAATCTTTCCCAAACAGTTCTAGCAACTGAGGACAAGGTATCCAAACATATCAGCTTGTGGGGCTGTTCTCATTCAAGGTACCACACTCATCCATTGTTATTGCTGCAACTTGGTCAAACGTTTTTGGTGCAGTTCAGTAAATATTTATTACAAACTTTAAAGCCCAGTGGGACATGGTGGCATAGGTCTGTAATCCTAGCACTTGGGAGGCTGATGGAGAATGGAGCATCCAAGGGCAGTCCTGGAGGGAGAGGAGGAGGAAGGGAAAAGGGGGGGGGGAGTGAGAAAGAGGAGAGGGAGGGACAGAGAGCTGAATGTTTATAATAACAGAAAGGATTTCTATAATCTGAATATTCATAAGGAGAGGTATAATGGAATGAGTTGCACAAGCAGATGTAGAAAGTAGAAATAAGGTGTTGGACACTGTAGGATGTCAAACACACGCATTCGATACACACTGTTCAGAAACAAATCTCTCTGCAAGGATACATTCATTAACACTGTTCTTTTTCTTTCTTCACGTTAAGTTAGGGTTTCTTCATGTAGCATCCAACTCAGCAGGCAGTTGATGTTGAATCTGAAGACCAGATCTTCCATACCTCCCACTTCCTTGTGCTGGTATTATAGGTTTGCGTTATTACACTAAGCTGTGTGTGCTCAAGTGTACATACGCATGTGTGTATAGGAGGAGGTCAGAGGTCAATGTACAACATCTTCCTCGACCTTTCCCGCCTTATTTTAAAAGTTATTTTATTAATAATTTATTTATTTTTGGTTTTTTTGAGGCAAGGTTTCTCTGTAGCTTTGGTGCCTGTCCTGGAACTGGCTCTTGTAGACCAGGCTGGCCTCAAACTCACAGAGATCTGCCTGCCTCTGCCTCCCGAGTGCTGGGATTAAAGGTGTGCGCCACCACTGCCCAGCCATAATAATTTATTATTACCATTATTATTATTTTGGCTTTTTTTTTCAAGACAGGGTTTCTCTTTGTAATAGCCCTGGATGTCCTGGAACTCGCTCTGTAGACCAGGCTGCCTTGAACTCACAGAGATTAGCCTCTCCCTTGCCTCCCGAGTGCTGGGATTAAAGGTGTGCGCCACCATGCCTGGCTATTAATCATTATTGTACGTGTGCCATAGCATGTATGGTGGTCAGAGGACAACTATGTGGAACCTATTCTTTTACGCTTTTATGTAAGTCCCAGAGGTCAAACTCAGGTCAGACTTATGTAGCAAGTATCTTTATCTGCTAAGCCATCTTTCTGAGCCTCCACTTTATTATTTTTTTTAAAAATTATGTGTGTGTGTGTTTTGCCTACATGAATTTTTGTGCACTGCGTACCTGTGGTGCTGGTGGAGGCCAGAAGAGGGCCTCAGAATTCCCGGAACTGGAGTTACAAATGTTTGTTAGTTACCATGTGGGTGTTGGCAATTGAACCCAGGTCCTTTGGGAGAGCAATCAGCTCTCTTTTTGCGGGGAGAGCGGCGATGGTAGTGTTGAGACAGTATCTCATCATGTAGCCTTGGCTGGTCTGGAGGTCACTATGTGGACCAGGCTGACCTTGAACTCATAGAGACCTACCTGCCACTGCCTTCCAAGTGCTAAGATTTAAAGCATGCACCATTATGTCTGGCTCCCCTTTTCGTTAATGAGATAGGGGTTTGCTAGATAGTCTCAATTTTCTTAATTGAACCCACTATCCTCCTGCCTCAGCATCCAGAATGCTGGGACTATAGGCATGCTTCGCCATGCTTGCTCACCAGTCTCTCCTTTTCCTCTCTTCTCTTCCAGTAGTGAGGCTTGAACCCAGGGCTCTGGGTATGCTACCACTTTGCACTCTACCACAGAGCCACACCCATAGCCTACCCTTTTCTTTAAAGAGACACCTACTCACTATTTGTGGAAACAGGCTCAGTCACCTGAGTTTCGAATGTCCCCAGTGGCCCCATATTTCTTCCATTAGAGACCACAATGTGACAACAGTCCGGAAATGCCATGCGGCTGTGACCATCCCACCCCACACCTTCACTCTGTCTTGACTGTCATACCACCTGCTCACAGTAGGGGGCAACACAGACTTACTGAAACGTCGTCCTCAAACTTTACAACCAAGCCTGTCTGGTAGAATTTTCCCCATTGTGGTCCATGATTTGGGAAGATGCTTCCTGTCAAGCCAACTGAATGTAATAGGTAACAATTGATTAATCTCTTTGGTAGCTCACATTCCCCGTCAACAGGAGCACTAATGTAGGCTTGCTCATGTAATTTTCCACACAATAGGCCCTTTTTAGTTTGGCTTTATTTCCACCAGGTTTTGGGTGGGAGGTGGTTGGCAATGAGGACACAGGCTGGCAATTACTGCATTAGAGGCCCAGTTTTCAGTGCCCCTTAAAGTAGTAGTGATGGGCAAGAGGAAGCATGGGCGCGGGTCCCACAGGCCCTTCAATGCAGCTACTCTCCTAGGTGATCTGTTTCTCACAGGCCACGAGTTGTCCCAGGGTAAGGACTCCTTAACGGTCCCAGAAACCCCAGCGCTAAGCAGACAGCTGGGCACACAGCTGGAGTGAAGGAAACATTTGTTGATGAATTGAAAGAGACAGCTATGGAAGAATCAGAAAGCAAAGCCTTTAACAAATAAACAAAAAGATCTCCCAACCACTTATTGCAAGCAAGGCCCAAGGGCAAGGCTAAGGAAGATGGCAGTGGACACAGAACAGGTCACCTTCCCAGCAGGCCCAAGGAGACCCTGTTTCCACCTACCCTGGATGTCCTTGGTCAGGCCAGGAAATAGGAACTTTATTCCTCTATACCAGCGATGCTGGTGACCTTGGCAGAAGAGGCTTCAATCAGGTCCGTCTGGGGGAAGGGACTGGTTTGTGTCTGTTTCCCCTCATGATCAGATCATTAATTTCCCAGTTCCTGCTGAAACCCTTTGGCTCTGAGGATGAGAGCTGGGAATGAACTACTTAGGTTTCCTGATCTGGTACAGAAAAAGGCCAGCAGAGCTCATTCAGTGTGAGCACCCCATTCCATGGCCTGGCAGTACAGGGAGGGGCCCACTTGAGAGCCCCACAAATTAAGTGGGGAATTAGAGGAGCTACTTCAGGCTGCAGTTTGAGCCCCAGCCCTGAAGGTCTACCCCCTCTCTACTCTTCCGTCCGAGATAAGAGAGTGAGAGACCACGGCAGTGTAGATTTTGGACATGAGGCAGAAGAAGCCTGTTTCTGCTCTTATTAGCTGTGTGGCCTTGGACAAGTCCCTTGACTTCTCTGTTTTTCATTTCCCCATAACTGAAATGAAGACATCCATACCTACCTTTGCTGGTCATTGTCACAGATATCTTTCTGTAATTGTCAGATATCCAGGATTCTTACTCTTTAGGAAGAGAGGCCGGCTTAGGTCCCTCTTAGGTGTCAAGATTTTCCTCCCCTCTGCGGTGCATGTTTCTCTCCCAGCCTAGCAGCTGGCTTTAATCCTTCTTAATGCCCTGCTTCTCCTTGGCACAGTGGTCCCCAGGTTCTCCAACCTTTCTTTTCCCATGGATGCCCCCAGTCTAAAGCCACGGAGGATGGTTGGCATAAGCACAGCTGGTCAGGTCTCTATTGACCTAGGTCTGTGTCCTCCAACCTGTTTGCAGATGGTTCCCTCTGGTCCTCAGCTCATCTCTGGGCTCAACAGAAGACACAGAGGTGGGGGACCTGGAAGGGGGTTTCCACCTCCTTAGTCGGGGACCCCAGAGGGGGACCCCCGCAGCCCTTATGCCCTACCACCGCAGAGCCACCGTAGGTCTCTAAGGCGCGCATGCATTGGTTGGACAATCTTCCGCTTGGGAATCTGCCTCCTCCAGGCCCAGGCCCAGAGACCCCCACGGCCCGGCCCTAGGCGGGCGGAGAGCTGCGGTTCTAGGACCCGGAGGCGCCTGGCGAGCACGCCGCTGTATTCCCGGCCTCGCCTCGGTCGGCTCGGCTTCGGGCAGGTGCATCGGCGGCCGCCCCCTCCGCCGCAGGTGCAGCTCTCGGCAGCCCCCGGCCGGCGTGCCATGGCTGCGGAGGACCCCCGGCCAGCGCCCGCGCCTGCCCCCTCCCTGCAGCCCGCCCCCCTGGGGCCGGGTGCGCGGCGGAGAACTGCGGTTTGCGCGCACCGGGAGCGGCAGCAGAAGTTCGAAAATCGCCGAGGGGGGAGCCCGTGCCGCAGCTTCCTGCCCCCGGCCCAACCCTCTGGCCCCGGCCGCCTGCAGCCCGACTTCCTCCCCGAGCCTCGCTTGCCGCCCGCTCCCTCGGACGGGGCCGCCGCGATGGGACGCCGCACCTCGGCCCCTGCGCGCTGCTGAGCCGCGAGAAGCCGAGCCCAGCCCCGCCACCCGCTACTGCCTTTCGCCCCCGGCTCCGGGAGCCTAGTCCTCGACCCCTTGGGAAAACTGGATCTCCGAGGCTGGAGGCGCCTGGCTGGCTGGGTGGGGACCACCATGGGCAACGCGGCCGGCAGCGCCGAGCAGCCCGCGGGCCCCACCGCATCGCCCCCGAAGCAGCCAGCCGCCCCCAAACAACCGATGCCGGCGGCCGGGGAGCTGGAGGAGAGGTTCACGCGGGTCTTGGTGAGTGTGACCTGGTGCGCACCAGGAGCCTGGGATGACGGGGGCTCCGTATGAGTCCCCGCCTCTTGGGACTCCGATGCCGCTTGGAGATCCCTAGCCCACCTGCTGCCCCTCCAGGGGGTGGGAGTGACAGAGTCATCTTTCAGAGTGACTTATCACTCTCCCCACAAAAACTTTCTTTAGCCACCTCCAGTAAGCCTTCTTAAGGGACCCCTCCACCCCATGCTCCTAGGTCTAAGGTGTCAAAAATGCCTTGTGAGGTTGGGTTCAGAACGCGCGCAGGGTCGGGGGAGGTTGGCGCCCCCTTTTCCACTGCACGCAGGCCCAGCTGCTGGGTGCGGGTCTTGAGCGCCCGCCCTTCAGCGTCTCAGGGTCAAAGATGAAAGGGGTTATAATTTAACCTCCTGGAAGCCATAGCCCTAGCGGAGTCTTTGGTCCTAGTTGTTCTGGCCTAGGAGTTGGATTCAAGTCCTCCGTTCGTGTTTCTTACCCACCCCCTATGCCCCAGAATTGGGTTGCATCCATCACGGTCACCCCCTCCTAACCACTGAAAGGAATAACAGTAACAAGGGCGGGTCAGGGTGGATTGGGCACTCTGGTTTGGGGTGGAACAAAAGTCTGGAAGGCTCCCCTCCCCCTTGGCTGTCACCAGCTTGGGAAATTGGGGCAGGGGAGGGTGGGATGGGATGGAGAGGAGCTGGAGTCTAGGTCCCTGGGGGAGGGAGTCCGCAGCAACTCAGGCATAGCCTGAAGCAGTTGCAGTATTTCTTGTAGGGTGGGCACCCCAGTGCAGTCAGAGGTCCCTAAGACGGGTTCGAGGCAGAGGAAGGGTAGGAAAGGGGAAAGGCCAATGGTTTTCACTTCCCCCTCTTTAGCCCAGCACTCTTTCCTGCTCTTTTGTAGGTGGCTGCCCAGTGGCCAGTCTACCGTTAGCAATCCCTTGCTGGACTCTGGGTGACAGGGAGTAAGGCTGGACTGTTTCCTGGAGGCACTTGGCAGTGTCAGTAGGCTGCTTTTGCAGATCTGAGGGTGGGGAGCCCAGGAGAGGTTCACTCTGGAAACAGAAGTTCTGGCACCCTGTTCCCTACGCCTCCTAGACGGCATTTCCCCTCTCTGGCTAGCCAGTCCTTCAGCCTGACTTGCCAGATCCCTTGCATGGTCCCAAAGGGGCACCTCCCAACAGTTCCTGAGAATCTTGGCTCCCTTCCTCTCCAAAAGAAGGACAAGAGGAGCCTGGGGGGGGGGGGGTCTGTAAGATGGGGTGGGGCCTGTTCTTGTGAAGGCAGGGGCTCTGAGGGATATTTCAGACCAGGCTAGCCAGCCTTGGACTTCCCTATCTCTCCACCTGCCTCTAACTCAATCTTCCCCAAATCCAGACCTTGACCAAGTTCAGCAGAGCTGAGCGAGTGGGGGAGGGGCCCTCTAAGGAGCCTGAGTTAGTGATGAGTTCAGCCTCACAGCAGTACCCTGGGTCATCTTTCCCTTTATGTGTGTGTCTATGGATAGGGGTAAGCGCCAATCTGTTCAGTCATGTACACTAGCGGGGAGGAGCCTTCTGAATAATTCAGACCAGTGGAAATTCCAAAAGTCAAGTGGAGATGTTCTGAAGCAAGGGTGGGGCTTGATTGCCCTGGCTGGACTTGTGGTTGAAGTGATGAGTTCGTCTTGAAATGCAGCTGGACCCCTCTGAGGGCCGGAATGTGGAGGGAAGATCAGGAGATGGATCTTCCAGAGTGTCTTGGTGGCGTAGTGGAAGTCTAGGGCAGCAACCTCCACAGGGGTACCCATGCCTTTCAGGTTCCCTGGAACTCAACGTGTCCCTTCTCCTCCTTGGGTGGGTAAATCCATCCTCAGCTCACAGGGTGGTTTAGAACTGGCTTTTCTAGTTACCTCATCATCAGGGTCATGAGCTCTACCTGGATTAACAGCCTTGCCTTCTGCTTGAGGCGACCCAAGGCTAAAGATTTGGTGAACACAGGAGTTTTACAGTGGGTGTGGCTCCATCTGACGGCTAGGGTGGAGCTGGTGCTCAGCCTTTAGGTGATGTAGGTGATGTCTAAGAAAAGAACCAGAAGTTGTTGTGGGAGCCCAGCGTTGATAGGGGGACAGAATTCTCCGGTCACATGGCTCCAGGGAACCTGTCATTTCAGCTTAGCCCCTTCATCCCTGGAAGGGAGTAGGATTCCCAACTCCCTATATGTGCGTGCACTCTCTCTCTCTCGATTTATTTTTTAAATTTATGTATTTATTTTGCATGCAGTGTTCTGTCTGCAGGCCAGAAGAGGGAACCTGATTGAATTACAGATGGTTGTGAGCCACCATATGGTTGCTGGGAATTGAACTCAGGACCTCTGAAAGAGCAGCCAGTGCTCTTAACCTCTGAGCATCTCTCCAGCTCCTCTAAATTTATTTTATGTGCATTGGCGTGAAGGTGTAAGATCCCCTGGAACTGGGGGACAGTTGTGAGTTTTCATGAGGGTGCTGGGAATTGAACCCAGGTCCTCTGGAAGAACAGTCTGTGCTCTTCACCACTGAGCCATCTCTCCAGTCCCCTTCTTCTCTTAGCCATGGCTCTCTTTTTATGGGTCTGAGAGTGTTTCCACCAGCCAGGCAAGGGGAGTAAAGAGATATTTTCCCACTAAGGATAATGGGGTACTACTTTCTCAAGAAGGCTGTCAGAGGGGGGTGCCCTGCCTGAAATGGGGTTGGGAAGAAAGAGCAGGTTGAGCCAGGGTTTTTGGCTGCTGCCTTAGCAACCGCGGAGGAGCGATGGTTGCCCCACTACATAGGCCTATGGTGGTGGGAACACCAGCCAGCCAGGCTCTGAGCTCTCGCCTCTCCTACGCCCATGCCCAAGGCTGGGTGTCTTCCAGCATTTCCCTGTCTTCTCTGAGAGTCATGCAGGGTGAGGGGTTGGCATGGCAAGCCACCCTGTCTCGGTCTGCTTGGAGTGCTATGTATCTACTGGCTACAGGGCTCCTGTGATCTGCCTGTGGACCTGGGGTAAAGGAATACCTGGGATGTCTGTGTGAAGCTGAGTGATACCTTATCCAGGCAGGGCTGTACTATGTGGAGAGGGGTTTGCTAGGCAGGAGTCTAGCTCCCTGAGGGGCTCTTGAATCCAGGACACGGGTACTTTATCAGGCAGTTTGGGACAGTCGGGACAGCTCCAAGACGACTATAGGTCCTTGGTGCTCTGCCTCCCACTTCTGGGGCTGTTGGTGATGAACAGGTTGGATATCTCTGCTTTGTTGGTTAGTGACAGAGGTGTCATCACTTGGTCCCCGTGCCTCCTGCCTCTGGACTGTCTTCTCAGATCTCATTGGGGTGTGGCCTTGTGGCTAGATGCTGGGCTGGGCAAAGGCCATAGCTGACATTTCCAGCAGGCAGGGCTAGCACATGCTGACCTCAAATGCAGGGATGTAGTGGGCATGATTCACAATGGCATCCAGGGCCAGCTGGATGAGCTGAGCAGGAGCATGTGGGTTTGCCCTTGGGGCCACCTCTGCATCTTTCTTGGGAATACAAAATTCTGGAAGGTGGCTTGGTTCTCCCCGCCTTTGAAGGGGTTGGGGTTGGGGATCCTGCAGTTTGGCGGACAAGGTCCATCCTCGTTGCTTTATTTCATGTGTGACCTTGGGCAAGTTCGCCTCTTTGAGCTCCAGTTTTCCTTACATGTAAGAGAAGATAATAGGCATATGGCGACCTCATAGGATGGCTGAGGTAAAAGATTAAGTAGAGGACTCAGTACAGAGCTTAGCAAAGGCATAAATGTCAGTAAATACTCTCTACTGGAAATGAGGGGAGCTGTCCTGGGCTTCTCCCTCCTGTGGCCCTTTGCTCCTCCCCCACCAGGAACATCCCAGGTTGCCATGCATTATTGAGTCACCCCCAGGTCTTCAGTTATCTCAGACTCAGAGTAGCTTCAGCCATTGCACAGGTTAGAAGCAATGAGGCCTAGACCGAAAACTGCCTGGTGGCCGGAAACCACGAGAGGGAGGGCCCAGCTCTCCTGCAGGGTGGGGTAGCATGATGCTAACGGTGGTAGCCACCGGCAGTGGTGTGCACACGAGAAGGGGGTGGGAGGCCTCTACTTCCCTACACGGATAGTGAGCTGGGGGGGGGGGTTCCCCCAGTGAGTAAGAACCCAGTGTGGGCAACAACAGGAAGTGTAGGGTGCTGGGTGGCAGGAAGCTACTGTGGCTGTTCCTGGTTCCTCAGATGGGGGACTGGGGCTGATGTCTGCAGCCAGGACCCCAGAAACCCATTACTTCGGGCAGAGGCGTGACAGTGGCCAGGGGAAAGAATGGACAAACCTTGAGTTTTTTAAACCACATTGTCAGCTAGGTCTCCTTGTGCAAGTGACTTAATATCTCTGGGCTTCCATTTCCCATCTGGAAAATGGGGTTATGGTAGTAACTGGTTTGCTTGTTGATGTTTAAATGAGTTGATGATAGATCTACAATACTTGGAAGGGAACTGAGGCCTGAGAAGTGTTTAGGGAATAATTTATTATTGTTATCGTTATTCTCTTGTTAGCCTGGATTATATGGGTGGCAAGGTCTGGTGTCCCAGCTCTCTCACTCACCTTTGTCCTTGGAGAAAATGGTGACTTTGGGGGTTCTTAGCTCCTGATGCAGGGTGGGTGACAGCAAGGTTTCCTCTAAGCCTGGGACTGCTTGTAAGAGCTCCTGCAAGCCTGTATCTGGGATTTTAAGTGATGGGTGCCACTGATTGCTTCTGCATGTGTGCTGACAGCTTGAAGGCCAAGGTTGAGACAGGGGCAGGCAGCTACACAGACAGGCCTGGAGGTAGACTTGGCGTTTGGACCTGTCATGCTGAGCTGGGGGGTTACCAGACACTGGAATTGGGATCCACTTTCAGGAGCTTCCTGGACGTCAAGGGGCTGGGCTGTGAGGAAGGGGTGGGGTGGTGGGATGGATTCTGTGCCTAGATTTTGTGCAAATTGAAAGTGAAATCGTCGGGTGTGGCAGCGTCCAGATGTGGCCAGAGTCCTCAGTCTCCTGGGACAGCGTCTCAGAAGTCAACAAAGCAGGCGGTGCCAGGAGTGGAGGCTCAGAGGAAGAGCCTGCAGGGCTGGGTGGGGATGAACTGAAGCTGGGCTCAGCCTCTGGAGTCTCCAGAGGTCAGGGCAGAGAGAGAAGGCCGTCTCCAAACAGCCTAATAGGAATGCGAATGATATCAGCTCCTTTTATTTATTGTTATTATTTTTATATTTAATATTATTTTTGTTTTCCAAGACAGGGTTTCTCTGTGCAGCCCTGGCTGCTGTCTCAGAACTTGCTCTGTAGACCAGGCTGGTCTCAAACCAGGAGATCTGCCTGCCTCTGCCTCCCAAGTGCTGGGATTAAAGGTGGGCGCCACCACCACCCTGCTCTTATTTGTTTATTTTTTATACATTGTCTCACTATGTAGTCCGGTCTGCCCTCAAACTTGGAGCTAACACAGTGTTGGGATTATAATAGGCCTATGCCAGATGTCAGGTATCAGTTCCTTTGCTTGGCCACACCCCATCCAATTAACCCATCTGCTTCCTCACTTGGCCTGAAGCAATAGGACTGTAGGAAAAGGGCCAGCACAGATTTGGTCAAACTTTGGAGCCAGCTTCGGGCAATCCAGATGTTTTCACATCCCTGCTCACTTACCGTCCCCCCAACCTTGAAGTCTTCTGTAAACCCCTCCTATTTCCTGTGCCCCACATTGATGAGATGCCCCTAGCTGGTGGTGGGTCACCAGAGAATAATATTATATCAAAACATAGCTTCTGAATGTTGTCAGGCACTCTGGGAATATGAGAGGAACCAGCCTGTGCCCATTCTATGGAGGAGGAAACAGAGGCTGACGGGCCAATAAACTGTCAGACTAGGAGGGCCCAGAGTCCACCTAGGTGGGTCCTTTGAACTCAGTCCCAGGACCTCTGCATCCCAGCTCCCCTCCTCCATCCCTTCAGGAGGCCAGTCTGCCACTCATACACATGGACTACCTATCCCTTCTCGTCCTGTTTGAACAAGCCAGCCAGTCTTTTGTTTATCCCCCAGCACCTGCTAACCGGACTGTGCCCTTGCTGAAGGGCCTGGCATGGCCCTACCTCACCCTGTGTTCGTGGCATTTGCTGGCCCGTCTCCTGCTCCCTAGTTCCCCAGTTCCATGGTGGGCACAGCCACAGCCGGGGAGCAGCTGCTAATGAGTACTCCGTGCTGTCAGAGCTATTTCTGATTTCTGAGCCTAAATTTAGAGTGTCTGGCAGGCTGGCACGTGGGCCCCGGGGCCTGAAGAGTCCCAGGTAGGGAAGGGGCAAAGGGGCACCCTGCCTTCGGCCATTGTTGAGACAGGTACATCAGGCGGCCCCATGCAGAGGTTGTCTGTCCCTAACACTATCCCTGGAGTGGCCCTGAGGGTATGAACTAGGGCTGTGACTCAAAGCCAGTCAGCCCCCACTCTTACTGGTTTCGTAAGGTAACCTTGGGCGGGTTGTTGAGCTAATCTGTGCCCACTCTGTGAGATGAGCATATTAACAGTGCCAGAGTGGGTGGTCAGGACAAGAGGAGGTCAGTATTTGCCAGGAAATGCATTTAGGTGAGGTTACTTGTTTAGCCTGACTGTTGGGGTTGTTATTGAAATTAGAATTACCACTGGATGGTAGTGGCACAGTCTTTTAATCCCAGCACTCAAGAGGCAGAGGCAGGCAGATCTCTGTGAGTTCAAAGCCAGCCTGGTTTACAGAGTGAGTTCCAGGACGTAGTTAAACCCTATCTTGAAAAACAAACAAACAAACAAACAAGAAATACTACTGGGTCATTCCAGAGCCTAGTGGGTCTCCAAGGTAAGTGAGACCTCAGACTTCTCACATCAGAGAGGCTGTCCCTCTAAGGCTCAGAAACCTGAGCTCAGCTTCTCCTCATCTCCCTCCTCTGCCCTGACCCCAGCTTTAGGGCCCTGGGTTCTGGCAGGGCTGGGTCCCACTTCCTCTTTCCCCAGCCTTGCTGTACCTCAGTCCCCCCAGCTCTGTCTCTGTTGGGTGGGGGATAAATCAGACAGAGGGAGAAGTGGCTTCCTAGGCCCCTGAGGTAGAGTGGGCCCCACCCCACCACCATCAGACCCCTTTTGGAAAGACTCTGTCATGCAGCAGGAGCTGGTCTGGTGCAGTTTCTTTGGTCCAGGCTCACTTTCGCAATGGGGACAGGGATGACCTCAGTCCCTGGCTGACCTTGGCGTGTGGTGGGTGGGCAGTTTCACCTCCCAAATAGGGCCCCAGCCGGAAAGCTTAGGCAATGGGGGCTGATAATACCCAGCTTCCTGTTCCCCGAGGATGAGTCAAGGCAGTGATTTTGGGGTAAGGTCTGGCCAGAGCCCCAGACCTAACCCTGCCTGCCACCCAAGAGAGGAAGCTAGCTGAGGAGTGTGGAGTGGGTGTGGTTCTCTTTCTGCTCCAGCAATGGCCTCTTCTCAGAGCCAAGGGTCAGAGAGTATATAGCCTGAACTACCAGAGGGGGTGGCAGACAACCCCCAGACTTTGGTTTGGGCTCTTTGGGGGTTCCCATATCCCCAGTGGAGATCTAGGCTAAACTGGGGTCTCCATGAGGGCAAGAACTGGCATTGGGGGACTGACATATAGTTAGGTTCTCATTAAACTTGAGTTTTCCGGTATTGGGGTGAACTGGCCTTGTTTTCTAGGTCTGTTGGGCTTGCCCTTAGGTCCACGGGGGGCCCTACTTTTGGCAACACCTACTTAAACCCAGAGTCCTGGCTGAACTGCACATCTCATCTGAGCTGTGGTGACAAGAGTGTGTAGCTAGGGGAAGAGGACCTGGGGAGAGTACGTCTGATGTAGCTCAGATCCTGCGGGGTGTGGGAGAGTCCCAGCCTGGGCCACCAGAACCGCAGGCCCAGCGTTCTGCCTATTCTGCAGCGGGATGACTTCCATCCCTCAAATCCCCCCACCTCTGCTGCTGTGACACATCTTTCTGGAACTCCCTGGTGACTGACACACTGCCTTAAGTCCCTTCCACCTTCTGGTGACCTGGGGGAATAGGACCCTGCTGGCAGGTCCCAGCTGGGCCTGTCTGGAGATGGCTTCCCTGTTGGCTCCTCACTCGGATGGGGGCAGAGATCATATCTCCTTAGCTCCAGTGAAGAAAATGGAGCCTAGAGGTGTGGAGGTCCTTGAGGAATGCACACTGTTGCCTCATGCCAGGTGTGCCAGGAAGGTGATATGGATGGTGGGAGGGCCCAGTCAGATTTGGATTCAGAAGCACCTCCCCACCCCACCCCCATCCCTTTCCAGCTCGGGCCTGGGGCCTTGGGGAAGGTGGGCTACCTCTAGGGGCTTCGGTTTCCTTACTGGACAATGCTGATTACCTGTTAGGATAAGAGGATGTGCGTCTTTGGGGGAGCTTTGTGGGTTCTCTGAAGATGGGGGAGTCCTGGACTCAGGGGTCTTTGTCTTCTGCCTCCCCAGAACTGTATGAACCTGCCTCCAGACAAGGTCCAGCTGCTGAGCCAGTATGATAATGAGAAGAAGTGGGAGCTTATCTGTGACCAGGTAGGTGGGTGACCCAGAAGTGCCTGCCCTAAGGATGCAGGAGCTGGCAGGAGAGGGGTTCCGCCATGCTGCCCAGGGGATAATGTCTACCCTGGTGGCTAGGGGACCTTGTAGGATCCTGTCCTCCCTTGGAAGATCGGATCAGAAACCTCAGGGGTCATCAGCAGGGCGTGTCCTAGAGAACTAGCCGTGGCTGTCCTCGCGGCTCTGCTCTGCTGGGGACTGAACCTAGGGCCTCATGCGTGCTGAGCAAGTGGCGACCATTGAGGTTAGGCTCAAAGACTGCAGAGTAGAAGGCAGAAGAGGGGTTCTGGGCTGGGAAGGATAGGAGCCTTGGGGCGGGGGTGTGTCTCTGCTGTGGTCCCTGCCTCTGTGCGAGGGACTGGGGCAGTGGAGTATAGGAAAAGAACACACACAGGTACCTATCTATCTATGCGGAGGGGCAGGACATGTGTCCTCGGGATGGGTTCTCTACCTGCCAGGGAGCTGGCTCCTACCTGAACTTTCCACTCCAGTCCAGGAAGGGCAAGACAGGCCTGAATGAATAACCCCAGGCAAGCCTGTGGCAGGACTGGCCTCTAGTCCACTGGCCCCAGGAGAGGCACACACCAGGCCTGAGGCTAAAGTGTTCTATGTGTCCAAAGTTTGTACCTTGGGTATTCCAGAAGCGATTTAGACAACAGTGGTCTTTGGACTGCTATGGCTGACTCTCTGTGTATTCCATCTATCTCCCCAGGAGCGGTTTCAAGTCAAGAATCCCCCCGCAGCCTACATTCAGAAGCTGAAGAGCTACCTGGATACTGGTGGGGTCAGCCGAAAGGTAGCAGCTGATTGGATGTCCAATCTGGGGGTATATATCTCCCTTTCTGTTCTGTCCCTTTCCATCCTGTACCCTCTAAACAGCTGGATCAGCTGCATATATCTTTTTTGTGGCCTTGTGTGAGTTCATGTATAAGTATGCATGTGTGATTTAATTATCAGGGACTGAGTACCCCAGGCAGGCTCTCCCATAGACTCATATATATATGTATATGTATATGTATATATATATGTGTGTGTGTATCCTACAGGTGCTTACATGGGCATTCCTGTGTGTATTTGTATTGTGTGTGTACATATGTGCACCCTGTATATTCATGCATAGATTATGTGTGTTTTAGATGTGTTTACTTTGAGGCTTGTAGGTATGTTTGTTGTCATGTGTATCCCTGAGTCCGTGTACGGGAGAAAGACAGAGAGGAAGAAAAATGAACAAATATGCACGTACCCATATATAAGAAAATGGGTAGGCATGTGTACATGTCCAGGGTCTCCTGGGTGCATGTGCATGCTTATGTTTGAATTTTCTATGTCCAGTATGTTTGCATAGAGATGTACATGTGTGTATGTATGCTCTATCTCTGTGTGGAGTATGTCTAGGCACTCTGCATCTTCAAACATGTGTGGCTGTACCCTCCACGTTGGAGGTGGGGGCATGCAGTCCATGACTGTTCATTCTGCTGGGCAGGTGTGTGGAGGTGGTGGGGGAAGGCTAAACGTGAAAGGCCTTGCATGCATAGTGGGGGTGGATGCTTCTGGCTGCTGCCTCAGGACTGTGGGAGTCTGATCGCATGGTGGGGGTGCATACTTCTGGCTGCTGCCTCAGGACTGTGGGAGTCCACCCACAGACTTGTTGTTTTCTGCCCCCAGTTTAAGAGGCGAGTTCAGGAGTCTACACAGGTGCTGCGGGAGCTGGAGACATCCTTGAGGACAAACCACATTGGGTGAGTTTAGGAAAGCTCTGCCTCCGGGAAGCCTCTGGGGCTTTCCAGCCCCTCCATCATGGGCTAAGCCTGTGGTCCATTTCATTCTCCCCTGCTTCTTGTGCTAGTTGTGCACACACAGCTGGGCCGTGGGTCCCGCTCGGGCCCTCAGCATCTCCTGGTATCCTCTTGAGGGCAGGGGATGGTGTGATGCTCTGGGACAGTGGCACCCAAGGGTCAAGGGCTTTGCTTTGCTTGCTGCTCAGTTGGACAGAACTCTTTCTGGCTGTAACTCATTGAATCTTGTCCTCTGCAGGTGGGTACAGGAGTTTCTCAATGAAGAAAACCGTGGTTTGGATGTCCTGCTTGAGTACCTGGCCTTCGCCCAATGCTCTGTCACGTAAGTGACCGTTCCCAGCCCTTAGGCTGCCCCTCAGAGTCCTGATCACACATTCCTGGGCCTCAGCTACCCCTCTGAACAGGAACTGATCTCTCGCCCTGTCCCAGGAAAATTGGACTTGGCCCTGGGCGATGGTTCTTCAGATGGCCTGGCCTTGCCCAGGAGGGACATTCCTTCTGCCTTCACCGTGCTCAGCAAAGAGCCATAGATGAACCAGGCTGTGGTGGCTCAGATCTGTAATCCCAGCACTTGAGAGCCAGAGACAGTCAGTTCTGACAGTTCTGACAGTCAGAGACAGTGAGTTCTGGCCAGCCTGGTCTACGGAGTGAGAAGCTGTCTTAAAAATTAAAACCCAAGCTGGGTGGTAGTGGCTCACGCCTTTAATCCCAACACTTGGGAGGCAGAGGCAGGCAGATCTCTTTGAGTTTGAGGCCAGCTGGTCTACAAGAGCTAGTTCCAGGACAGGCTCTAAAGCTTCCGAGAAACTCTGTCTCGAAAAATCAAAAAATAAAATAAAACCCAAAACAAACAAAAATGAGAGCCGTGAATGAACATAGCCTCCTCCTCCTGCCCTAGCCTCTCTTGCAAATCTGCCTTGCCTGGCATGTCCCTCTGCCCCCTATTTAAGTGTCCCTTGTGAGCCAGCGGTGGTGGTGCACGCCTTTAATCCCAGCACTTAGGATTCACCAGCAGAGGCGGGTGGATCTCTGTGAGTTCGAGGCCAGCCTGGTCTACAGAGCGAGTTCCAGGACAGGCTTCAAAGCTATGGAGAAACCCTGTCTTGAAAAACCAAACCAAACTAAAACAAAACAAAACAAAACAAAACAAAAAAACCCAAAAGGTGTCCTTGTGGTAAGATCCCCCAAGTTCCTTCCATTGCACCTCCAGGTACGACATGGAGAGTACAGATACTGTGGCCTCTACTGCAGAGAAGAGCAAGCCTCTGGACCAGTCCGTGGAAGACCTCACCAAGGCACCACCCCCATCTGTGCCCAAAAATCGCCTGACCATCAAGTATGTAGGGCCCCAGATGGGATGATGGGAGTGAGGCGCATCTAACCTGCTACATCTAACCAGAACCCTGGGCTTGGTGGGAGGTGTGGTCCAGCATGGGGCTCAGAGTCTTGGCTTCTGGACACCAGAGTATTAAGTCTTCAGGTGGTGGCATCTAGAGACTAGTATCTGAGGGGGCCTGGAATAAGGAGGGGGTTTTGGGGTTGGTAGGATCTCTCTGTACTCATCTAACCCCTTGTTTCTTCCTATGCGGCCTCCAGGTGCCCCCCTTCTCCCCGGTACGTAGTCACCCGGGGGACAGGTGCATGGGGCCCGACTCTGTGGGGTGGTGGGTTGGAAGACAGCTGCTGTGGATTGGTTTCCTCATCCTGACACGGGACATTCTGCCATCTTGTTGGGATACAGGGAGGGGGAAGGTGATGACCCTGGAGCATTAGCTTCCTGTGTTAGGTCTGAGGGACCAAATATGTGTTTACTTATTTATTTGTGTGTGTGTATGTGTGGGTCAGTATTTGTGTGTATGCCAATCGCTGACCCAGCTAAGCTTGGCTTTTATATGGGTGCTGGGGATTTAAGCTTAGGCCTTCTTGCGTCTTCTTGGTAGGCAAGTGCTCTTACCAACTAGCCATTTCTGCAGCTCCACAAAATACACACACACACACACGTATATATGTGTCTATATGTATACACACATATAGGCATTGGGACTTGAATTCAGGACTTCAGGTATGTGAAGCAAGTACCACCATTCTGGACCAACTGTATATTAAGCCCCAAGATCTCACAATATGTTTCTTTCCCTCTTCATTCATTCACTTAACAAACAGTTTTTTTTTTTTTTTTAGACACTTACTAAATACCCTTCCTATATAGCCCGTATTAGTGGTAAGTGCCAACAAGACAGTTCATTCTGCTTTCCGGGACCACAGTCTAGTGGAAGGACAATTTAGCGTGGCACATCATCACAGAGATGTGACCTAGATCTCTGAGACGGGAGGTGCCCATGGCTTGCGGGTACTAGGAAGATTTCCAGAAGAGGTGACGCTGGACCAATGTCTGGCAAGCGATGGGGAAGGGGAAACAAAGACTGGGACATCTTCGAGCAATGATAGGAAGGCTGATGTGGGAAACAGCAGTGGGGAGGACTCAGCTGGAGAGGTGGGGCTGGAAAATGAAAACCTCGCTCTTTTTTCTTTTGGCCAAAAATAATAGAGAGCGCACTTGCTAGGTGCCAGGCTGCAGCTTATTACATAATCCCAACAAGCCTGTGAGGAAGGTGTTATTGAGGCCGAGGGGCTGGCTCAGTGGGTAAAATGCTTGCCTTGGAAACACGAAGGCCTGAGTTGAGTCCCTGGCACCCCTGAAAGCAGCTGGGCACAGTGCTATGCGCTTGTAATCCCAGCCCTGGAGAGGCAGAGACAGGATGGTCCCTGGGGCTCAGTGGCCAGACAGCCTAGCTAATTGGTGAGCGCCAGGTCCCCAGTGAGGTGACTTGGCGGGTAGAGTGCTTCTGTACAAGAACATGGACTGGAGTTAGGATCTCTGGCACCCATATAAAAATCGGGCACAGCTGCACGCACCTGTGTTCTCAGTGCTGGGGCCACCGAAAGGACCTCTGGAGCTTGTTGGCCTGCCAAGCTTAGTGGACATAGAGCGTCTGGGTTTAATAAGTGACCCTGTCTCAAAAACAAGTCAAGACTGGTAAAGGAATCAACCTCTGGCCTTCACATGCGCACTGAAGCGTATACACACATAGGCACACATGCATGCACACATCACACACACCCAACAACAAACAAGGTGAAAAACTTCTGAAGGATGATACTCAAGCTTGACTGGTCTACACACACGTGCACACACACACACGCTTGCACACACATGAAATGCACACGTGTGTACATACAAGGAAGATATCTACTATTGCTGGGTGTGGCGGTATAAACCTGTGAAGGAGGCCAGCCTGGTCTATATGAGACCTTGTCTCATCTCCCCTCTACCTCCCCCAGTATGGGACTAATGTCGCCATTCCTTTTAAAGATGAGGAAAGTGAGGTGTAGGGAGATTAAATACTTCTCTATTAAGTAGTGAGCTGGAATGTTCTTGAATCTAGCACTTTGAGTTTACTCTGCCTCTCAAGATGGAAGATGAGGCCAAGTGGATGTAAGCGCCACCTGGTGGAGACATTTCTGGTGTTACGCTATTTCCAAGCTTTGTCCTTGAGCCCTTCCATTCACAAATCAACTCTAATCCTTCCCTCCTCCTCCCTTCTTTCTTTCTTTTTTGAGATAGGCTCTCATATAATGTAGACTGGCCTTAAACTCCCTGCTATGTAGCCAAGGCTGGTCTTGGACTCCAATCCTCTTGCCGTCCCTTCCCAAACACTGGAATTACAGGCACGTGCCGCCATGCCTGTCAACAGTAACCCTTTTAAAAACCAAGTCTTTGTAAGGGCCTTTGCATCCTTTCCCGACCTTACTACCTCCCCTCAGCATGCCAGCTCCTGAGGAAGGTTGCCTACCTTCAGCTGGCCTGTTGGGTTGGGAAGACAGTGAACAGAGGCTTGGGGTTTCAAGATATGTCCTCCTCACTCCAAAGGACATTTTACTGGTGTGGGGAGCGAGAAGCTAGGGACTGGGGCTCTGACCCTACTGCCTCTTCCACATGCACCAGGCTGACGACGGCCCACAGTAGGAAGGCCCTGAGGAATTCCCGAATTGTCAGCCAAAAGGACGACGTCCACGTGTGCATCATGTGTCTGAGAGCTATCATGAACTATCAGGTCAGCCGGTGGCATGGGGTTGGGGCCTCAGGGGACTGGCTTGTCCCCATGGTCACTCTCCTCTGGAACCCTACCTGGGAAGCCTGGGGTCCTGAGGCTGATAAGTTTTGAGGGGAAGCCCCGGGTTTTATAACCTCATAGCTGGTTGGCTGAAGTGGCCCTGGGTGTGGTTGGGGAAAGTATGGGCTTCGGGTGGAGATCAAGGAGGGTTAGGTAGTGGAGTCTGTGGGAGAATAGGCTGAGGTACGACATTGGGAGGTTGGTGCAGTTGGTGCGGCTCCACAGTGTCTTGGCTTCGTCAGCCTGCAGCTGTGCCCAGCCTGTAGCCTGGGGCCACATGCAGCTGAGGATGGCTGTGCCTGCAGTCCACCACAAAGCCGTAAACTTTCTTAAAACACTGTGAGACTTTTATGTGTGTGTGTGTCATTTTTGCTTGTTTGTGTTTAGACAGGGCTTTTCTGTGTAGCTTTGGAGCCTGTCCTGGAACTCGCTCTGTAGACCAGGCTGGCCTTGAACTCACAGAGATCCGCCTGCCTCTGCTTCCCGAGCGCTGGGATTAAAGGCGTGCGCCACCATTGGTCGGCCGTATGTGTGATTTTTTAAAAAGTCACTCTTTTTCATGTTTGTCCAGCATCTTAGATGACAGCTTTGCATATATGTCCGTACGTCAAAAGAACACGCCTGCAAGACCTCGTTATATCCAGGGTGTTTGACAGTGACTTGAAAAGATAAACAACAGTGGCGCACGCCTTTAATCCCAGCACTCGGGATGCAGAGGCAGACGGATCTCTGTGAGTTCGAGGCCAGCCTGGTCTACAGCGCAAGTTCCAGGACAGTTTGAGCTACACAGAGAAATCCTGTCTTGAAGAAAAAAAAGGGCCGGCTTCTTTTTTTTTTTTTTTTTTTTTTTTTTGGTTTTTCGAGACAGAGTTTCTCTGTGGCTTTGGAGCCTGTCCTGGAACTAGCTCTTGTAGCCCAGGCTGGCCTTGAACTCATAGAGATCCATCTGCCTCTGCATCCCAAGTGCTGGGATTAAAGGCGTGTGCCACCACCGCCCGGCAAGGGCCGGCTTCTTAAAGAAGGTTTTTTGCCTGGATGTGGAGAACTTGTGCATGAGAGGCTAGAGCAGCATGGCCCAGACTATGCTGGGGGCGTTGGCAATCTTGGGGACTTGTCTGGAGGTGCTGACCTCTCCTCTCTCCACAGTCTGGCTTCAGCCTTGTTATGAACCACCCAGCCTGTGTCAATGAGATCGCTCTAAGCCTTAATAACAAGAACCCCAGGTGAGCTCCGTACCCTAACTGGTTTCTTGCTTCCAAACCTGCAGACTCATCCCCCATCCTCAGGTTTGCTGCCCAGGCCACCCCACCCCCGCTTCCCTGTCCTCTAGCCAGACTATTCCACTATGCTACAGGGACTAGCCTGCCCCTTCTCTTCCAGAACCAAGGCTCTGGTGCTGGAGCTGCTGGCAGCCGTGTGCCTGGTGCGGGGAGGACACGACATCATTCTTGCAGCCTTTGACAACTTCAAGGAGGTACCGGATCCACCATCCCAAACCTACTTGCCCTACTGGTAATGCTTGGAGTCTGGTTGCCAGAAACTGTGGCCTCTAGATAGGGCATCTGAGTGCTGGGATGAAAGGTGTATACCACCATGCCCAGCCAGTAAACCAATCTCTACAGCTGAATATGAGTGAAGCATGCTAGTGCAGGCTGTAATCCCAGAGCCGGGAGAATTAGGACTTCAAGATTATCATTGGCTACACAGTGAGTTCAAGGCCAGCCTCTAGGCTCCAAAACCAAACACCCCAAAGTTATGCCAAAATGAAAACCAAACCAACATAGACCCTGTCTCAAAAAAAGAACAACAACAACAAAAAGGTTGGTTGATATGTTCATTCATTCGTTCATGAGTGTTTATTTCTGTACCAGGCACAGAACTAGGCCCTTAGGATACATTTGGCAAGCAAAAGAAATGAGAGGGCTGGGGTAATAGTACACATTCAATATAGTACCTACTATGTAAACACAAGGACCCGAATCTCTGAGCCCACATAGAAAAGCCAGGTTTGTCAGGCATGGTAGCACACTCTCAACCCTAGCACTCCAGAGGCAGAGGCACGTGGATTTTTATGGGAACCAGACCATCCATGGCTACATAGTGAGACTATGTCCCAAAAACAGAAAGTCCCATCTAGGAATCAAATGGCAACCCACAACTGTCCACAACTCCAGTTCCAGGGGATGTGATACCCTTTTCTGACCTCTGTAGACACCAGGCATGCTTGCATATACATGCAAGCAAAGACTCACATACCTAAAATAAAACAAATAAAACTTAAAAAAAGAATAGAGCCAACTTTAGTGGCATGCGATGGGCAGTTCTCTGGAGCTGAGTGGTAGCCAGCCTAGCCCACTCTGTGAGCGCCAGGCCTCTGAGATACTCTGCCTCTGAAAACACGGTGTGAGGCTGGAGAGATGACTCAGCGGACCTGGGTTTGGATTCCAGCACCTGTATCAGGAGGCTCACAGCCACTTGCAACACCAGTTCCAGGGTATCCGGTGCTCTCTGTGGCCTCCGCAAGCACCCACATGTGCATTTTATACACACATCCACACAGGGACACATATAATATATATTCTTTAAAAACATGGGTTTGGGGGGGCTGGACAGATGGCTCAGAGGTTAAGAGCACTGATTGTTCTTCCAGAGGTCCTGAGTTCAATTCCCAGCAACCATATGATGTCTCACAACCATCTGTAATGAGATCTGGTGCCCTCTTCTGGCCTGCAGACAGAACACTGTAAACAAAATAAATAAATCTTAAAAAAACAAAACAAAACAAAAAACCCATGAATTTGCCAGGCAGTGGTGGCATATGTCTTTGATTCTAGCTCTTGGGAGGCAGAGGCAGGAGGATCTCTGAGTTTGAGGCTATCCTGGTCTACAGAGTAAGTTCCAGGACAGCCAAAGCTACATAGAGAAACCCTATCTTAAAACAAAAAATTGCTTCTGAAGACCTTGGTTTGATTCCTGAGGTTGATCTTTGGCTTCTACACACATGCACACATATGCACACACATATAAACGTATGCACATGTTATAATGAAAGTCAGGAAACAGCTTCTCAAGGAGTAACTAATGTAGTGTTAGAAAATGCTCCATATTATGGGGAAAAGGGTTGCCACAGAAGACAGAACTGGTTGTAGGGGAGGCCTCACTGAGACGCTGAAACTTGACTGGTCAAAGCTTTGAAAAAGCCGGGGAATTGGGTGTGGTGGTTCTCTTTGTCAGCCCACCAGGTGGTTAGAACAGGGGACGTGCACCCAGATGCTAGTGTGCCAGAGAAGTAGGGTGTGTGAGATGGAGAGGGAGTGGTAGTGAAATGGCCACGTTTAGATGCAATCAGAGAGGAAGCTATAGGAGCACAAGGGCAGCAACCAACAGATGGCACTGGAGGTGTGACCCATTATTTAGTGACCGCCATTCTCCCTCTCCAGGTGTGCGGAGAGCAGCACCGCTTCGAGAAGCTGATGGAATATTTCCGAAATGAAGACAGCAACATCGACTTTCTGGTGAGCTCAGAGCTCTGGGGTTGAGGACTGGCTGAGCCCTGCTGGGACCTGGGTGGCCGGGCTCAGGGCTTTGCTCCAGCAAAGTGTAAGGATTGAGTTTGTCAGAGGGAAAGGGTGGGTGTCAGGGGAGTAAGGACCTGACCAAGGGGAAGGTTACAAGGCTGGGTTAGTGGACCACAAACTGTAAAGGAGGAGGGAGGGTTGGAGACAAACAGGAAGTGGAAGAGAGCGCGCTGGTGTTCCTGGCCCCCAGGTGGCTTGCATGCAGTTCATCAACATTGTGGTCCACTCGGTGGAGAACATGAACTTCCGTGTCTTCTTGCAATATGAATTCACTCACCTGGGTCTGGACCTGTACTTGGAGGTGAGCCCTGCTCTCCACCCCTGACCCCTGATGGAACTACCCACCCACTGTAGAGTACACAGTTAATGTAATTAGCAGGTCTTGAGTTCAAATCCTGGCTCTGAGAGTTGGGTTTGGTGATATGTGCCAGCAATCACATCACTTGGGAGGCCAAAGCAGGAGAGTCTCAAGTTCAAGTTTAGTCTGGGTTTCATGTCCCCTCCCCCAATAATAAAAGCCCACAAATAAATAGAATCCTACCTCTGCCCCTTGCTAGCTGTGTGACCTTGCACACATCTGTTGATCTTTCTGAGCCTGTCAATCACAGGGGTGATAAAGACTCTAAGTGTGTAGAGGAGCCCCTGTTACAAGATGGATACCTAGTACGACATCTGTCACCGAGGTCCGGGAACAGGCTCAGGGGGCTCTGGGTGTGACCCAGGAGCATCAGCTCAGTCAGGTGCCCTGACTCCAGGACACGATGGGGAGCCCAGAGATGCTGGGCACAGAGGGGGGCTGTCTCAGGCTGAGTCTGGATCTTGGGTGAGCAGAGAGGCCAAAGCTTCTGGCCTGGTTCCTTTGGGAGGCTTTCTAGAGGGGTGGGGCCTTTGGGGTCTGATTTCCTGAAGCCAGGACTGGCAAATGGCAAGAGGAGGCAAGGCTGGTCTAGCCACACAGAATAAGATTCATCTGGAATAAAGAGCGTAGCCTGACACAAGCTTCCGCATGGCTGAGCCGTGAAAGAAGAGAGAAGCCAGATTCAAAAGGCTGAAGAAAGGACTAGAAAGATGGTTTAATGATTAAGAGCACTTACTACTCCTGCAGGGGACCCAGGACCCTCTGTGGTTCGCAGCCCCCATGGCAGGTGACTCACAGACTCCTGTAACTCCAGTCCCAGGGGATCAGATGTGCTCTCTGGTCTCTGAGAAGGCCTGGACTCATGTGGTGCCCATAAATTCTCAAACGGACACACATACACAAAAAAGCTGAATATTATATATGACTTTTGAAAATAAGAAATGTCCAGAATGGCTAAATCCATTGTGGCAGAAAGTAGACTCATGGCGGCCAGGGGCTGGAGAAGAGATAATGGGAAAGAAACCTTAGCTGGTATAGGGTTTCTGTCTGGAGTACTGAGCTTTTAGAAAAGAGGTAACACATCTTAAAATAGTGAATTGTGTGATATGTGGATCATGTCAATAAAAATAACAAGCAAACTAGAGTCCAAGTAGTGGTGGTGGTTGGCTAGACACCCCCCTACCACCTCGGACCTCACCATGCTCCTGCTGTCTGGGGACAGAGGCTGCGGCTCACCGAGAGTGACAAGCTGCAGGTGCAGATCCAGGCATACCTGGATAACGTTTTCGATGTGGGCACACTGTTGGAGGACACAGAGACCAAGAACGCAGTCCTGGAGCACATGGAGGAGCTGCAGGAGCAGGTGGCAACGGTGAGAGCTGCTCCCAACCTAGTCTGTCACTCAGTAGGCCCACAGGAAGGCTGGCCCGGGGCTCCTCTCGTGTAGCGAGTACTGAACGGAAGACATAGTTCTGGGTGTAGATTGGAGGCGGCAGTCTGCCTGGGCGCTGCGTTTGCCCTCGATCCAATTCCGGAGTCCTTTTGGTGTCTTTCTCAATGAGTCTTCAGGGAGCGCCCACGCTGTGTGGGACTTGTGCGCAAGGCAGGCGCCTCTTCCCTGCGCAGATTCCAAACCCGACTCCAGAGTGAAGTAGATCCTGGGGTCCCTCTCAGCACAGTCTTGTCCCCTACCAGCTTTCTTCGCACTGGTGTCTTGGTTTCCCCTCTTCATTTATTTGGGTTCAAGTAACGGGCTTGGCCCACCCTTGGCACGCTGGGGCAAGCGGATGTGGGTGCCACCCCCAGCCCTCCAGGCAGGCTTGCCTGATGCCGCCCCCTCACCGGCGGTGCCAGTGCCTGGCCGCGGGTGGTAGCTCACCATGTGCTGGTGCCACAGCTGACAGAGCGGCTTCGGGACGCAGAGAACGACTCCATGGCCAAAATCGCTGAACTGGAGAAGCAGCTAAGCCAGGCCCGCAAGGAATTGGAGACCCTGAGGGTGAGCTGTGGGTGTGGGCTGGGTCCAGGCTGGGGTGTGAGCCGGGCCAGGCTTCCCAAGGAGTCCTCTCCGCTTGACATCTCAGTCTATCCCAGAAGAGGATTGGGGCGGGGTTGCTCTATGCCAGAGAGCTTGCGGGTGGGCACTAATCCTTCTCCTGGGGCTTGCAGGAGCGGTTCAGCGAATCGACCCCCATGGGCACTGCCAGACGTATCCCTGAGCCTGAGAAAGTGCCTGCCCCCACTATGGTGCGACGACCCTCAGCTCTAGAACTAAAAGTGGAAGAGCTTGAGGAAAAGGGGTTAATCCGAATCCTGCGGGGGCCCGGGGATGTCGTCTCCATCGAGATCCTCCCAGGAGCGGTGGCGACACCAAGCGGTGACAATGCACCAACTCAGGGGGTGCCCGCTGACTCTCCTAGCCCAGGTGCACAGTTGCTTCATGCTGGGGGAGAGAGACCAGGGCAGGGAAGGGTGTCCTAGGGATATACCTGGCTCTGAAAGATAAGGAGATTTGGATTGTAAGGGTGGCATAGGTACACGCGGGTGGGTTGAAGTGGGTTCTGGATGCATGCATCGGGCAGGGAGGTGGCAAGGAACCCCTTCCCCAAGCCGTTAAGTTGACGGGTTCCTTCCACGCCCTCTCTGGGCTCACATCTCCCACCTGAAGCAGAGTCGGTTCCCGGAGCAACATCACCACCGCCACCGCCACCGCCACCGCCACTACCTAACCTCCAGTCCCAGCAGGAAGTGCTTCCCTCTGCACCCCCGCCGGCCCCGCCCCTCCCAGGCTGCGCAGAGCCTCCACCTGCACCACCGTTGCCTGGAGACCTGCCGCCCCCACCCCCTCCACCCCCACTTGGTACTGATGGACCAGTGCCACCTCCACCCCCACCACCTCCGGGAGGGCCCCCTGATACCCTTGGAGGACAAGACCCAGAGATAGGCCCAGGTAAGTGGAATGGACCATCTCAGATCTTCTAGGGCTGGTGAGGAACAGGGTCCCCACGGCCCGCTCTCCACCAGGAGTCTCCTCCTGCCTCCTGCCTCCTGCCTGTCTTGTTAGGCCTGACTGGGTTAGTTCCCTCCAGTGTCTGCACTACTCACCACTCCTTTCTGCTCCCAGGGGTGAAGGCCAAGAAACCCATCCAGACCAAATTCCGGATGCCATTGCTAAACTGGGTGGCGCTGAAACCCAATCAGATCACAGGCACTGTCTTCACTGAGCTCAATGATGAGAAAGTGTTACAAGTGAGTGGGCACCAGAGGGTTGCAATCTCATGTTGGGCATAGGGGTGGTCATCTCCTTCAGGATGGGGAAGCCCAGAAAGCAGTATCCTGACCTCTGTGGCCTTTCCTCTTCCCTAAGTATGGCCTCTCCTTTCTGCCCATTTCCCATAGATAACTAAAGCCCGGGCCCTTCTGATTCCGTTTTCACCTTGGAATGGGTTTCCTGTTCTTTGAACCGTTGCTTACATTGATTTCACTGCCCAGAATAATCTTTCTTACTGCCAGCTGCTTAGCCCCTCTCTCAGCGATAATGGCTGGGAATCTGGGTCCTCTGTGTGGTGTTTGTCTCTGTCTCCCCTGTTATCTCCTGTCAAGGCTGTGGTCAAGCCAGCTCACTGGTTATTCTGTCCGGTGGCGTTCCGTCAGGCTATACTTACAGCCTTAGCTCTGGACACAGTGTTGAGCCAGGAGTGTGGGCAGATCTCGGCCTACTTAGCCTAGCCTTCTTGTCCTTGCATCCTTAGGAGCTAGACATGAACGACTTTGAGGAGCAGTTCAAGACCAGATCTCAAGGCCCCAGCCTGGACCTCAGCACCCTGAAGGGGAAAGCAGCCCACAAAGCTCCCACCAAGGCAACACTCATTGAGGCCAACCGGGCCAAGAATTTGGCCATCACCCTACGCAAGGGCAACCTAGGGGCAGACAGAATCTGCCAGGCCATTGAGACGTGAGTACCTGCGCTTGGGTGTGGCCCAGTCCCCTCTCTATGCTAGGATCATCAGGCAGAGATTAGTAAGAACCCCAGCAATAGCAGAGGCAGACAGAACTCTGTGAGTTCAAGTCCAGCCTGGTCTACAAGGTGAGTTCCAGGATAGCTTGGGCTGTTACATAGAGAAACCCTGTCTTGAAAAAAACCAACCAACCAACCAAACAAACACACAAAGAACCGGAGCAGTGCGATGGAACCCACCAAACTTTACCCCAGGGAACACTGTCCTCATTTTCTTGCCAAGAAAGCTAAGACTGTACATGCCCAGATTGAGACCTCTCCACTCACTTCCTGCTTCTGCCCAGCATGGGCAACCGGGCCAAAGGATTTATATATAGCATCTGCCAGTGCTGTATGATAGGTCCGGGGCTTGCCAGCTCCCAGTTTCCCTTGACTCCTATCTCTTGTTCCTTGACGTAGATACTAAATGTTGAAGCTTGTTTGTTCCATCCTTTTCTCTGGGACTTGTATGGGATGACACCCACTCTCCCCTCTGCTTCCTCACGCAGGTATGACCTACAGACTCTCAGCCTGGATTTCCTGGAGCTGTTGACCCGCTTCCTGCCCACGGAATACGAGCGTAGCCTTATAGCCAAGTTTGAGAAGGAGCAGCGGCCGATGGAGGAGTTGTCAGAAGAGGACCGCTTCATGCTGCGCTTCAGCCGCATCCAGAGACTGCCAGAGCGCATGAACACGCTCACCTTCCTGGGCAACTTTCCAGACACGGCCCAGCTGCTCATGCCGGTGTGGGCAGGACGGGCAGGGCGGTGTGGTGGAGCCTGGGCTGGGGGGAGGGAGGGAGGCAGTGTGGCTCCAGCTTACCTCATCTTCATCCCACCCTTAGCAACTGAATGCCATCATTGCAGCTTCAATATCCATCAAGTCCTCTGACAAGCTTCGCCAGATCTTGGAGGTGAGAGCCCAGGGCAAGGGACTGGGGAGCAGGGCCTACCCTTGCCTAGTCTAAGTAGCATCTGGAGGGAGACTCAGGCCCTCTCCGCCTGGGATACAGCAGAGAGCGTGTTCCCGTTTCTCACATACGTGCTCCGACAGACAAGCTAAGGTGGGAAGTGGGGGTCGGCAGTTGTAACCTCAGCCATGCCTGCAGACTGCGCCTGAGCTCCTGCTCCAGGGCTAAGTCCCTCTAGGGATTGCTTTGTGAGAGAAATGGTAACTGCACCTGCTCAGTGCTGTGTCTGAAGACCAGAATACATGGCTGTCTAGGGATGGAGGAAGGAGATGTTGGTCAGCCAGTTTTGGGGTGGGTTAATGAAGGATGATGTTAGCGTGTCCTCATGGTGTTGAGAGTCTACAAATGAGATGTGTATACAGGTTGCATGTGTCGTGGAACTGAAGGGTCCATTCAGGAGGGCATGAGCGTGAGGACTGACTTCTTGCCACCTTTCATCCTTTCTGAGAAGTATATATTCTTCCAGGGATTTTCCCAGCCTGTATCTCATTGAGTCTTTCTCTGCCTTTCGCAGATTGTCCTGGCTTTTGGCAACTACATGAACAGCAGTAAGCGGGGAGCAGCCTATGGTTTCCGACTTCAGAGTCTGGATGCGGTGAGCGGGGGCTCCTGGTGTGGGGTGTGGGGTCTGCTCTCTGGTTGGTGGCCCATGGCTTATACCAGAACCTTGTCCAGTTGTTGGAGATGAAGTCGACGGACCGGAAACAGACATTGCTGCACTACTTGGTGAAGGTCATTGCTGAGAAGTACCCACAACTCACGGGCTTTCACAGCGACCTGCACTTCTTGGATAAGGCAGGCTCAGGTATAGAGCGTTGGGGTCTTGGGGCACTCATGTGGGTTATGAAGGGACACTCTAAGGTATAACTGTGTGCATGCTGCCTGGTCCCCTGACTCCATCCTGTCCATCCCAGTGTCCTTGGACAGTGTCCTGGGGGATGTGCGCTCCCTGCAGCGAGGCCTGGAGTTGACACAGCGAGAGTTTGTGCGGCAGGATGACTGTCTGGTGCTCAAGGAGTTCCTGAGGACCAACTCCCCCACCATGGACAAGCTGCTAGCAGACAGCAAGACAGCTCAGGTGGGGGGACACAGGAGCACTGAAACCTTAGGGTGGGGTTGTGGAGCCAAGGCCTGGAGGGGTGTGGCTACAGGCAGACCCCTGGGAGGATGGAGGAAGGGTAAGGGACCACCACCTATGTGGAAGATGAGATAGCAAGAGATGCAACAGTGGATGGAAGCGGTTGTGGATCCCTCAGGCAGGAAGAGGGGCATGGAGCACGGTCACGCTCCAAGGGGCCCAGGCTAGTGGGGCTGATGGGCTGTTCTTGCAGGAGGCCTACGAGTCGGTAGTGGAGTACTTTGGAGAAAACCCCAAGACCACGTCCCCTTCCATGTTTTTTTCCCTCTTCAGCCGTTTCACCAAGGCCTATAAGGTACAAGTGTCTGACGGGCAGGGCGCATCTGATGCATGGGGTGTAGGTCCTGCAGCCACTCCCTCAGAGCGGAGGGAGGAGTGGGGACTGCTTCTGTTCCAGGTGGGGCAGGGAAAAAGGACCGTCCTCACTAAGACCTGCCCTGTGCCCTCAGAAAGCAGAACAAGAGGTGGAGCAGTGGAAGAAGGAAGCGGCTGCGGATACCTCAGGCAGGGAAGAGCCTCCAGCACCCAAGGTAGGCAGCTGTCCCCCAGCCCAGTACTGGGGTACAGGGATGTGTAGCATTCCTTTCACCCTTGTGTTGAGATAGATCCCGCCCAATGATAAGAAGAGTGCCCTAGAAGCCAGGGGAAGCAGAGGGTTCAGGTTCCTTCTGCTTTAGCTGCCTGTCCTTGCTGAGGAACTGCACAGATGTTCTGGAGTAGGTGGGGTGAGAAGCATCCTAAAGTTAGAGCTCTTTGTCTCCTCAGTCTCCGCCCAAGGCCAGGCGACAACAGATGGACCTCATCTCTGAGCTGAAACGGAAGCAGCAGAAAGAGCCACTCATCTATGAGAGTGACCGAGACGGGGCCATTGAAGACATCATCACAGGTGAGGGAAGCCAGATCTCTGTCCTGCCTTCAGTCTGTATTACGTCATTCTGTTTCTGTTTCTCCCCACCACACCACCTCCCTTCAACTCCAGAGTCTTGATGTATAGCCCAGGTTTTCCTTGCTGTGTAGACCAGGCTAGCCTCAAACTCACAGAGGTCCTCCTGCCTCTTCCTCATGGGCCACCATGCCTGTCCTCCATGCCTCTTGCTACCTTTTCTGTTTTTCTTTTTTCTCTCTCTCTCTCTCTCTACTTTCTATCCCCAAAATCTCAGTGCTCAAGACAGTGCCCTTCACCGCCCGCACCGGCAAGCGGACATCCCGGCTCCTCTGTGAGGCCAGCCTGGGAGAGGAGATGCCCCTCTAGTTTCCAGGTACCTAGATAGCCTGATTCCAGTGCTGGCCCTGCATGGCTGAGATGTTTTAGGGGGTGGTGTTTTTGACTGAGGTAAATTAGTGTCCCCTTCCACATGAGCAAAATCAGATCCTTAGAAGAATGAGCCTGTGCTGATGTGTCTCTTCTGGCTTCCAGATCTTCGGAACCAGCCCTACATCCGGGCAGACACAGGACGCCGAAGTGCTCGCCGGCGACCCCCAGGACCCCCACTTCAGGTCACTGCTGACCTCTCGCTGTAGCCACTGTTTCCGTTGGTGGATTCTGTAGGGCTGTAGGCAGACTGGAACTCAAGGAAGGTGACTCTTAGCTCGGCTGGGTCGAGCATCTGCTCCTCTGGCTGACTTGAAGCCCCTCACCCCACAAAAAAAGAAAAGAAAAAAGAAAAAGAAAAAACAGGCTGCTTGCAGCACCCTCTCCCTCCAATAGCCATACTTAGCCTGAGCGCAAGCCTGGTCTGTAACTTATAAAGTGCACCTCGCCGCTGCCCTAGCGCGGAGGCCTCTCCTTGAACCTTATTTTTATACAAGATTAATAAAGATGTTTGCAAAAGATGCGCGTCGACTCGGTGCCTGACCCCAGAAGGCGCAGCCAGTTTCGCTCAGCAAACGCTTTACTTGTACAAGCTCTTCATAGCACATCTCTGGAAACAGGCTGGCGAAGGGGAGGAGGGGTGCTTCTGCACTAGAGTTGGCGGAGAGGGAGCCAGCTTCGAGGGGCGCATTTGCTCCAGCGGCTGGCTCGCTAGCCCGGCGGGAGGACGGAGGGGACCTGCGCAGGATAGAGAGTGCAACTCGATAGATATCCAGCGCGCGCTCAGCAACAACTGGGTGCATCTCCTGCTGCACCTGCAGCCCTCATTTCTTTTGGTTCAGTTCCCATTCTATGCCAGCCTCTGCTGCCTGCCAATCACGCCCCATCTGCTGCCCCGCCTCCGCCCCATCTGCCCTGTCCTTAGAGTCTCCTCGGACGATCTGGTCCGCGCTTGAGTCTCACCTTTGCTGAGTGGTCCCAGGTTGGGAGGGAGCTTGGGGCGGCTTGGCTGATGGGGCTTGGGGAAGCGAACGTCGGGGCCTGGGGCTCGGTTCGAGATCCTGCGTTCTGGTCGCGGGCGCCCGGTCAGGTTGGGAATCTGAGCGTAGGGGCTGCGCCCACCTGGGGAGGGGGATCCAGAGGAGGAAGAGGCGGGGACAGTACTGGGAGGGCCCCCTGCGGGAGCTGGTGGAGCTAGGCTGCGGATGACCTGGAGCATCCTTTCCACCTTCCGCGGGGTCCCTCCTCTGTTCCTCGAACCCCCCATCCCCCCCGCCCGCGGCCGGCTTGGGGCGCACCCGCTCTGTACAGTGTGTGCAGGGAGCGCGCCAGCTGGGTACTGGAGAGGCCGCTGAGGCGCGCCGCCTGGCAGAAGAAGGTGAGACCCGTGTGTGCACGCGCAGGCCGACCCTGGCCGCGCGCCCGGCTCTTACTGCACGTGCTCAGCCGCAGAGCCCGCTGCTTCTTTAAATAGTAGCTTGGAGGAGAAAAGTGGGACAGCGGGCTCAGACACCACCTCCCGATCTCTTCCATCTTACATGTGGAGAAAGCAAGAAGGACCGGAAGCTACTTGTCTTTGGCTAAGGATGACCTGGGGCCCAGGAAATGGATCCAGAACTCAGGGCATTCTCTGGGGGGCAGGAATATCAGGGGACTCCCTGCAAGGCTGGGTTCAGTTCTCAGAATGTTGAGTCTGGGAGCTAGGGGTGGCTGTGCCCACCTGGTCACCTCCTGCCCTGATTTGGACGGCACAAAGCCCTCCTTCAGCAGCTTGAACAGCACCTCGAGGAACAGGGTCTGCAGGCCCGGAGGCTCACAGACCCGATTGCTCTTCATTTGACCTGAGTACAGCAAATACAGGCAGAGATGAGGAGGGCTGTCCTCATTCAAGACAACCCCCCCCCACACACACTGCCAATCACCTCACCCCTCACCCATGTACTGAGCCAGGCGGTTGTTGTCAGTGAGGACACCCAGGAAATCCTTGAAGCTTACGATTCCATCACCTGGGGAGACAAGAGGGTGCTGTGGGTTCTTGCTCTTTTGGGAAGTTTGTCCTGTAGATATGTTAATAGTTTAAATATACGTTCAGAATGATCACAACCCTCCCCTAAACCATGTATCTCTTTAAAATAGGTTTTAATAAAGTACTAGTATCACTTATTAGCATACTTCTGTAGAAGCCAAAGAGTTCTAGCAAGTGTGGAGAGAAACCGCTCTTGCCCCGGGAGATGAGGATTGACTCAGTAGCCATGTACAAAGGCTGGGAGATAGGGGTGCTTCCCGGAGAAGGGAACCTTAAAAAAGAACTGGACTGGGACAAGGATTTCGTAGCTCTGGGTAACACTCATTAGGCAGCTGCCCAGAGGCGGGAGAGCACGGAGGCAGAGACGAGACACCTACCATCTAAGTCGGCCAGCCGAAGGGCCTCACACATTTGCTGCGGGCCCAGCTGGATGCCCACATTGCGCAGGGCCACTTTCATGCTGTGCATGTCTACGGTGCCCATTGGGCTGCAGCTGAACAGTTTGAAGATGTCCTGGAAGGCTGAGGGTGGAGAGAGGGGACTGTCACCCAGGTGAGGCCTCTGTGTGGTGGCCCTGCCACTCTGCTGGGTGGGACTGGGGTTTTAACACACTCATGATTAGAACATCACTACAACGGACAGCAGCGACTTGGTGGCCTGCTGCAGGATGGCTCTTAAGATGTTCTAGCCTTAGGTCCAAATCTTCTATTTGGGCATTTTCTTACAAAAAAGCATTTACGACTCATGTCTGGAGGCCAGAGAGAGGGCTCCGCAAGTAAGGGTGCTCGCTGTCCAACGTGACGGCCTGAGTTTGATCCCCAGGACACACGTGATAAAGAGACCTGGTTGCCGTAAGTTGTCCTCTGTCCTCCACATGAGTGTCACGACGCAAGCACACGAGTGCACGTGTGCACACACACCCAAGTAGAAAAATATTTTAAAAACTCACGTGGGACTAGAGATTTGGCAAAGTGGTTAAAAGAGCACATACTGCTCTTACAGAGAGCCTGAGTTACTTGTTGGGTGGCTTACAGCTGCCTGTAAGTCCAGCCCGGGGGAATCTGGAGCCCCTTAGCTTCTGTGAACACTGCACACCCCTCACAACTAAAATTAAAAATCTTTTTTTTTAAATTTGCATCCAAGGTTACATGCTGGAGTCTGGCTCTGTGGCAGCTTGGGAGCCCCACTGGAGTTTGGCATATAAGCAGGCACTCAGATTACCACTGTAGAAAATGATTCTTCTTTGATGGGTCCTTGTCAACATCAGGTGTGACATTTGAGGAACACCTTCTATCCTACGACCCGCCTCTCAGGACAGCCCCTGCGTTTTTTTTTCCCCTTTCCTTTCCTTTTTTTTTTTTTTTTTTTTTTTTTTTTCGAGACAGGGTTTCCCTGTAGTTTCTAGAGCCTGGGATTAAAGGCGTGCGCTACCACCGCCTGGCTTCCATTCCTTTTTTAAAACCCTCCCATCCATTCAGTTACGTCTCTCCAATTACCTAAAATACATTTAGTTTTATTTTCCTTATTTTCTTCACAGACACAGACACAAAGATAATCAGAGACACAGACACACGGAGGCACAGATGCAGACAGAGACACACACACTTTTGGGGCACATCAGTGAGGCCTTGGGCTATAGAGAAGAAAAAAATAGATTGGCATGGAGGAAGGGTTGCAAGGGTCATAAATATGCTAACCTCAGGGCAGGTAACTCCTTGTAATTCTGTCCTGAGCATCCCTCCATAGTTTCCTCTCTACTTCTGGACCTACGGTCCCTTACCTGCCAGCTCCCGGGGTGTCAGGGGTATCATGCTGTCATCGCTGGAACTGCGCCAGTTAAAGGAGTTGGACATGTAATACCTGTTTCGAAGAGATTCCAGGGCCAAGCAGGCCTTGCCCCCAAACCAGCACCCCAAGCCTGGCCTCCACTTCCTACCCTCACCTCTGAGAACTGGTATCCGGGTCTGACCAGTAGGTATTGCTAGCTTCGGGGTCCTTAAATTCTCTTGCCCTTGGTACGGTCTGGTCCTCCTTTGTGGCCATTGCTGCTGCTAGCTCTGACTGGAGCGGCTGGCTTGTCTGCAGCTGCAGCCGCCCTTTCTGCACCCTGCCTGCCTGCTCCTCTCGTGTATCTCGTGTGAGGAGACTCCGAGGCTTCTGTGGAGACCTTGGAGACAGGGAGAAGGCAGGACAGCCCGATCAACTGGGGGGCATAGACTCCAGGGGACCTAGAGGACAAGGGCTGTGGGTGAGCAGGCCCACCTCCTCCCCACAGGGTCCTCAGGCCAGGCTGAATCCACAGCTCTATAGGGGAGGGGCTTTCTGTCAGGCACAGGATGTGAACCCCCAGCTCAGTACCCTGCTCCAGCCCAGTGGCCTGTACCTTCTCAGTGTCGATGGGGGTCTCCTGGTCTTCTGGCCTCTGCTGCCTGAAAGGCAGAGTCACAGGCTCTGAGGCTGCCCAGAGGTTGCCTCTGTGTTGGCTTTTGTCTTTTGAGGGCTGTCAACCCTCTTTCACAGGCTGACTTCCTTCTGGAATGTTCCTTTAGTCTCCCCTAGTCTCTACCTCCCTCCAGGCACCTGAATTTGTGATTACGCTCTGAATCTGAATCAAGATGGCAGAGGCGCACCATGAAAAGCAGGCCACAGAATCCCAAAGCCAGGTACAGGGGCCATGGGCTCCTGTCTAGTGTAAACCCATTAGCCACATTTTAAGTCATTCCATGAAACCTTAATATTTAAAAACGATAGAAATCAAACAATGCTTACTCTCAGGTCACTAGTGAATGGAACTAGAAGCCAGCAGCAGAGAGCCGGAAGATCTCTAAATACTTGGAGATTAAATAATTCAGTTCTAAACAATTTATGGGGCCAGGTATAGTGATGTACACTCATTATTCCAGAACTCTGGAGGCTGGGCAAGAGGATTGAGAGTTTAAGGTTACCTTGACCTATATATTAAGACCTTGTCAAGAGGAGAAGAGAAAGCACATTATTAAAGCAAGACAATGCCAGGCCAGGCATGGTGGTGCATGTCAATAATTCCAGCACGTGGGAAGCAAAAGCAGAAGGATCAGGGGTTCGAGGCCATCCTCAGCTCTATAGTGAGTTTGAAACCAGCCTGGGCAGTATGAGAACCTGTCTCAACAAACAAGCAAACAAGCATGGACAAAAGAAGAAACCTCAAACTAAGCAAAAATAAAAAAATACAACTTATTTGAAATAGCGGGATGCAGCAAAAACTTCTTTTGAGACGTTTGTGGTGTTAGTTGCATGTTTTAGAAAAGGAGTTATCTAAAACCAATAATTAGAGTTTCTACTCCAAGAAACGAGAAAAAGAAGTCCATCTCACATCACAGGTAGAATTAAGGTAATAAAAATGTGAACCAAAGTTAAGATTGAAAGCAGAAAAGTCAATAGTGAAAATAATAAATGCCAAAGTCTTGTCCTTTGAAAGAGTAATAAGGTAGAGCAGGGCTGGCAAGATGGTTCAGTGAGTAAAGGAGCCTGCTGACAAGTTTGATGACCTCAGTTCAAAGGTCAAAGGTCCCCAGGACCCACGTGGAAGAAAACTGACACCTTCAAACTGTCCTGACACACACACAGAGAGAGACACAGAGACACACAGACACACACACACACACACACACACACACACACACACACATCACTACATAACTAAAAAGGTGGGAGGCCAAGATTAATAGCTTTGTGAAAGGGCCATCACTAATGATCTCATGGATATTCGAAGCATAATAAAGGAATAGTATAAATGACTCTGCCTATAAGTTTGATAACCTTAATGAAGTAGGACCAATTTCTTGAAAAGCAGAAGCTGCCAAAAGTTACAGGTGAAGAAATAATCTGAACAGACCTCTATCTACTAAAGAAATCAAACCAATAACCGGCAGCCTTCCACAGAAGAGAAGGGCCCATATAAATTCTCTAATGATTTTTTAAAATAAAACATTTATCGAAGGACCATCCCTTTTCTATGGTATCTTAACTCACCCTGTGAGGCTGTTACCCTGCACTCCAAATAGAAAAAGACTTTTCCAAGCCGGGCGGTGGTGGCGCACGCCTTTAATCCCAGCACTCGGGAGGCAGAGGCAGGCGGATCTCTGTGAGTTCGAGACCAGCCTGATCTACAAGAGCTAGTTCTAGGACAGGCTCTAAAAAACTGCAGAGAAACCCTGTCTCAAAAAAACCAAAAAAAAAAAAAAAAAAAAAAAGAGAGTTTTTCAGAAAACTACAATATTCCTTGAGAACATACATAGAAAAATCTCATTTTTAAACATTATTTTAGCCACCAGGCATAGTGGTATACACCTTTAATCCCAGCACTCAGGAGGCAGAGGCAGGTGGATCTCTGTGAATTCCAGCCCAGACTGGTCTACAAAGTGAGTTTCAGGACAGCTAGGGCTATACAGTAAAACCCCGTCTCAAAGGAAAAAAAAACTAAAACAAACAATAACAAAAATTTTGGCCAGGTGTGATGACACATGATTTTTAATCCCAGCATTTGGGAAGTGTAGGCAGGCAGATCACTGAGAGTTCCAGGCCAGCAGGGCTACATAGTGCGACCCCATCTTTAAAAAATTGTCTTCAGGGGCTGGAGAGATGGCTCAGAGATTAAGAGCACTGACTGCTCTTCCAGAGGTCCTGAGTTCAGTTCCCAGCAAAGACATACCCATCTGCAATGAGTTGTGGTGCCTCAAAACACTGTATACATAATAAACAAACAAACAAATAAATAAACAAACAAACTTTTAAAAAATTGTCTTTAAGGCTTGTGTGTGTGTGTGTGTGTGATATGTATGTGTTTTTGAATACCAGAAGATGACATCTGATCCCCTGGATTTGGAGATGCAGGTGGTTGTGAACTGTCCAATGTGAGTGCTGGGAACTGAACTCAGGTCCTCTGGGAGAGCAGGAAGTGCTAACTACTGAGCCATCTCCAGCACAGATGCGAAAATCTTTGACGAAATATAAGCAAGGTGAAGTCAACAATATATAAAAAGAATTGTACAATACCACACACGATAAATGTAATATTTAAATTAAGCATAGTGTGGTGATGCCTTTAATCTCAGTCCTCTCGAGGCAGAGGCAGGTAGAGCTCTGTGAGTTCGGGGCCCACCTGGTCTACATAGCAAGTTCCAAGGCAGCCAGGGCTACACAGAGAAACCCTATCTCAAAATTAAACAAAAATCAATCAACGATGAATTGCCAACAGCGTGAAGAAAATTAGAAGCCAATTATAGACTTGGAGACACACATTTAAAAGGACCGTTAGCACCAAATAAACACACAACCTTTAAAACTCCACGAAGAGAAAAATTAATCACTATGAAAATGGGCAAACGATGTGAGTACACACTTTAACAAATCAAAGATGTACACATGCAAGGATATAAGATCTTCAGAGAACTGAACCGTAAAGTGAGATGCCACCTGGATTTGGAGCACCAATGCCACCAAATGATGCCGATGAGGAGCATCATGCTGGGGCTGCAAAGCGGTGAGTTACCCTGGAAGTCACTTTACAGTCATGGTCCTTGGCATTTATCCAGAGGATTTTAAAACACAAAATCCTCACCGCGATCCTTATGGCAACTTCCTAAATGCCTAAACGTGGAATCCACCGAGATGTGTTTCGGTAGGTGGCTGGGAGAACAAACGGGTCCGTCTAGATGATGGAATGTTATGGAGTTCTAGAGGGAAATGAGCTGTCAAGCCGCGAGGGGAGTTAGCTGCTTGCTTACGAAGGGAAAGAAGCCTGCTTGAAAAGGCTGCGTGAAGTTCCGGTTCATGCTGGCAAAAGCAAAAGGGACTGGTGACAAATCGGTGGGTGGTTGGAGTGGAGGAGAGGATGAGTGGGCGGAGCGCAGAGGGTATTCAGGACCGGCAAACTATTTTTATGACACTGCAGTGAGACACATGCCATATATTCGTCACAGAAAGTACTCCAAGAGGAAATGAAGCCTAATGGCTCTCTGGGCTTTGGGTGATGCTGAGCCGGTGTGGGTCTGTGTAACCATGTGTCTCTGCTTCAGGATGTTCCTGTGCTCCAGGCTGAGGGGCTGGGGCAGAGGAGGAACACACAGGAACTGTCTGTGCTTACCCCATAGCCCAGGCTGGCCTTGAGCTTGCTATTTAGACAGAGTGTCATGATATATCCCTGACTGGTTTGGAACTTGCTCTGTAGACCAGGCTGGCCTTGAACTCACACAGATCCTCCTGCCTCTGCCTCCTAAGTGCTGGGATGAGAGGTGGATTGCCACCACCTCTGGTTAAAAAATAGAATTTACATTTAAAAACCCCACCCAAACGATAAACTAAAGGCAAATCCTGAGGGCTTAATGACACTCTAGCCAGAAATCTTCCAGTTCTCTTTGTCCCCATCCTAAATTCCGGCCCCTTTCCCTTCTGGCCTGCTTTCCTGCTGCCTAATCCCACGGCCCCATCCCTAGCTATGCCTCAGCCTCCTCCTAGGCTCCTGATGGGCTTCTCCTTGTCAGGAAGCCTGACTAGGGCTGGGAATGGTAGCATGCTTCTCTTATAACCCTAGCACTCTGAAGGCTAAGGCAGGTGGTTTTGCTAGTTCAAAGCCAGCCTGAGTTACACAGCAGTACCCTGTCTCAAAAGAAAAAAGAGTCTGCGTGGTGGTTCCTGCCTTTCATCCTAGTACCCAGAAGCCTGTCAGAGCTACAGAATGAGACCGTCTCAACAATGACAAGGACAAAAGCTGCCATGGCAGTGTAAGCCTCGGCCAGTAATCCCAGCACTCAGGAGGTACAGCAAGAGGCTTGCCATGGATCTGAGGCAGTCCAGCTAGGGCAATGTAAACTCCGACGTACAAGACACAGAAACGAGGTGTGACGTGACTGGCTGCAATCCCAGCACTCAAGAGGCCAAGGTGGAGAATGGCTACAGGTTTGAAGCTAGCTTGGGCTGCACAGAATGAGATGCCAGCCACCATACCTCTCTATCTCATACACACAGCTGTCTGTGAACCAAGCTGGACCCTTCTCTTTTTCTAGGCCCAAATTCCCTTCCCCACTTCACAGCCTTCTGACCTTTACCAAAAGTGGAAACTCCCTCATATTGCCTTTCTTCTGGGCCTTTGTCCAGGGGCATGGTGTCTTATGCAAGTGTCAGGCTGGTGGTGTGTGGGAACTTCTCTGGGTTGCCATGTTGGGTATGTCATCACACATGGGATCTCCTTACATCTGGAGTTACCTCTGGCTTGAGGCTGTGGCCTTCTAAAAGATCAGTCTATCAACCTCAGCTTTTCCCTCCTTCAAGCCAAACAACGTCCTCCCCAGGTCTCCTTACTGGCTACAGGAAGACTTCTCCTTGGATTTACTCTCTCATTCTGGTTAGCCCCACCTCCAGGGAGGCCCCTCCCTCCACACCTTCAGCCCCCACGTCCCTGGATTTAGGCCTAAGATACTGAAGCCAGGGATGGAGTTTTGAGGTGGCCTAGTGGTACGGTAGGTGGAAGAAAAGCAGGAACACTTCAGGGAGGAAGCAAAGTCTAGATGGCTGGCCAGAACTCTCAGGGAATGGGCGGGCTCACGGGAAACTAAAAAGTGGAGGTGCCATCCCTAAAAAAATTGCTTCCAGAATATAGCAGCCAGCTGTGCTCAGTGGTTAGGAGGAGCTGGTCCTCCCAAGCCTGAGCCAGAGCCCAGGCAGAATGGCATGTCCTTGCAATGTCATCACTTGAGAGTCTGCAGTAGGCAGGCCAAGGGTTTGAGGCCAGTCTGGGCTATAGAATGAGACACTGTTTCCAGAGTCCAAGGGATGAGGATATAGCCCAGGAGTAAGATGTTGGCCTAAGTATGCTCAGGGCCCTGGGTTTGGTCCCAGCCCCTTAAAAAAAGAGTCTTCAGCAGGGCCAGCACTGGAGGCTTTAATGCTTTTGTCTAATTTCTCTGGGGTGAAGGGGACGACAACTTAAAATGGATTTTCAGCAATAATGGATTCCCTTTCTTGGTTCCCGGCACTGAGCTGCAACACAAAAGAGACAGTGTCACTAGGGCCTTAGGGTCCGGGGGTCCCCCGCTGCGCCAGTGGGGCAGCTGGGGCTCTGTTCTATGTCTACATGTCATCAGAGGTCAAGGGCTCTGAAGCCCAGCTCCCTTACGCTCACCCACAGAAGTGTCCTGCGCCCTAGAGATGCGACCATTGTGCTCTCAGGAGACAGACGACACGAAACACACCTGTTTCCTAAGGCAACGTGGCCCTGCCCATTTTAAACCCAGGTTTCTGTCCTAGCCCTGGAGAGCTCACCCTCCATGGTCCCCAGGCCTCCTCCGGCCCTGGCTTTGCTACCACACCTCAGGTCACCGGAACCCTATTCCTAGCAGCCTTTGTGAGGTCATTGAGTTTGCCCCTGTCCCCTCCCTCAGCCCCTCCCCTCCATTCCACTTGCACACTCCACCTGGCTATGTGAGACCCGAGCCCATCCCCACCCACATGCTGGCCCTGTGGAAGGACTGCAGGGCAGCGTTACTCACTCTTCATTGGCTTCCAGAAGCTGGGGAGATGAGGGCGGTGCCTGGACAAACTTCACTTCCCCTTCGATGGTGGCCTTCTTGAACCCTGTCTTGCTAAAATCTATGTAAGAGCAAGCTACGCTTCTGGTTTCTTGAGTCCAAGATTCCTGAGTCATCACCTCTTTGGATGATTTCTCTTGGCTCTCCGAGGATATCTGGGTAATCTGTGTAGCCTGGGCATACTGGATGGACTGGACCGGCTGGCAAAGCTCCATAGACGTCTCTTGGGACTTCTCTGATGTACCTTTGATCATATTTTCTAGATTAGGCAAGTCTGTGCTGCTGGAGGAGGCTACGGCAAGGGAGGATGCAAAGTTGATCAGATCTGCCAGGCCAATGGCTGTGGGCAGGGTAGTGCAGGATACCCGGGGACTTGACGGCAGCGGGGCACAGTCTGTGAGAACCTGGGGAATGCAGACAGATTTCTTTTCCCGCGGGCTCTTGCGGTGCTTCTCCAAGGCCCGCTGGAGACTGTGCTCTGAAGCCTGGATGAGCTTGTTCGCCCAGAAGAGGTGTTGGGAGGTCTGCACGCGGATGGAGCGGAACTGGGTGGAGCACGTCTGCTCATCCTCCCTCTTGCTCGAGTTTGCGATGAAGCTCCAGGGCCTGGATGACAGCTCTTCCTCAAAGGGTTTGAGGGATTCGATCCTGGAGCCCTCCTGCTCCGGGCTTTCAATGAAATAGTCCCCTTCAGCTTCAGGTGTGGGCTTAGAGGGTACCACTGGCACCATCTCCTCCAGCTGTGGCACTGGGCCCGGGTCTGGATGAACTTTGAATAGTGTCTCCTTCTTGGGCAGTTCTGCTTTCTGTTGAAAGGTTTCAAACAGAAGTTTAGGCAACAGGAGCTGGACACCCCTCTCCCCAGGGCTCCTCCCACTCCCACACCAAGCCCCTGTCCTGATCCTGTGTGACACACTACTAACCCCTTACATCCACTTGCTTCTCAGAGACCTGCCTGGGCTAGAGAAGCAAGCGCAGAGAAGACGTGGTGAAGGCATGTGTGGGGCCCAGTACTACAGTCCCAGAAGGGACAAGCATCAAGACCCTGCTGTCCTGCCTGCGACCTCTGCATAAAGTGTGTGGTACTCTTACCTCTGTTTCTTCGTCCTCCTCTTCTTTATGGATGTGGGGCTGGTGGTGATAGTCATTCCTGAAGCATAAGGGATCCAAATGGGTGACAGAGATCCAGGGGATCCTCAGTGTTTGGGAGCTCTAGGGCCCTCAAAGCTCTGGCTTTGTACAGGGGTGGGCAAGAAGACCCCTGTGCTACTCCCCACTGTCCCTGCTCCATTAGGAGCTCTGGAGTGTCATATTCTTTGTGCGTGCGTGAGTGTGCGTGTGTGTGTGATGTATGCACGCACACATACAAATGTGGAGGCTAGAGGTTGATCTCGCGTGTCTACCTTAGCTATTCTCCACCTTATTTTTTTGGAGACACGATCTCTCTCTGAACGCTCACTGATTTACTAGAAGGGCTGGCCAGTGAATTCCTGGGATCTTCCTGCTTCCATCTCCCAGCTCTGGGGTTACAGTGTTCGCATGTTCAGCTTTCCCCCTGACTGTGGGATATCTGAACTCGGGCCCTGGACACTTTACCCCCTAACATGGTGGCACTCTTAAGACTTTCCAAACTTCAGAAGCTCTGGAGAGCTTGCTGATACCACTCTCCTACTCCATCTGGTTGGAGGGGGGCCTGGGAATCTTTATTCTTTTTTGGTGGAGGTGGTCTGGAGACGGGTGGGTTTCTCTGTCTCTGGAACTCACTGTGTAGACCAGGTTGGCCTCGAACTCACAGAGATCTACCTGTGGGATTGAATCTGAATGCCGGGATTGAAGGTGTGCGCCACCACCGCCCTGCTGGGAATCTTCATTTTAGTTAAGTGCTCTGGGTGAGACAGGGTGCTCTGAAAACGGCTCCCTACACAGGGAAAGACCCCCTACTCACCTGCCCCACTCCCAGTGGGTAGATTTGAGAAACCATGGAGACTGGGGCAAGTGCAGGGCCCCTTCACTTCTTCTCAGCCCCCTACTCCTTCCTAGCTGCTCCACCCTTAAACTCCTGTTCCCTCCTCAGGCACCTATCTTTTCCTACCTTGGACAGCTCTGTCTGCCCCCACCAAGGCAGCCTTGCCTCTAAGTCCTCCATCCTAGCCCTCTGCCAGGTTTGGAGGCTGAAGACAGAGATGGGATCACAGGCAACCCCAGCCTTGGGCCTGGGCTGTGCTGCTGAGGAGATTTGGAAAGGAGCTACAAAGGGAGATGCTAGTTGGGTGGGAGTGTGTGGTGTTGGGGAAAGGTCCGGGAGCCTGGGGTTTTAGGGGAAGGCCCCGTGCTGGTAGGGACAGTCCTCACGTTCTCTCCACAATGTCCACAGCACTCTTGCCACAGCAGGGAAATGCATTGACACCTGGCCCAGAAGAAAAGCAAAGGACAGGGAGCATCAGGGTGGGGGACAATCCCCGAGCTGGTGCCAAGTGCTCCTGCCTCCCCTCCAGCCCACCCGACATTATCGCTCCCATCTTACACTTTCCCTCAGCACCCCGTCTTCTGTGTCTGCTACCCTCCACTTGCCATCTTGGCCTTGTCCCAGCTCTGGGATCTATCCCCTGCCTCAACGAGCACGGGTGCTGATAGCACTCCATCTCATTGGCTCACAGAAAGCATCCGCGGGCGCTCCCTGTCCAGGCTTCCCATAGCTGGTGGTTGTTGAATCAAGGACTTGAATTCAGGCTTAAGGATTAGCTCTGTTTTCTGCTCTGCCGTCCTCCACAGGAACCCATCACAACCGTGAGGAACTCTCCCACCCCGCTCCCTTCTTCCTCTCTGCTGCTTCCCAAGTTCTCTTTGGTCCCCCGTCACTGATCCAGGCCAAGGCCTCCACTCAGAGTACTTGATCCGAGGTCATGCTAGCTCTGCACTGCTGTGTGGTGAGCTTGACTCACTCCTTGGAAGTCCTAGGAAGCTGAGTCTCTGGGGGCGTCTTGGAGTCAGGAGATAGCTAGAAGCTATCTAATACAGAAGCCACCCCTCGTTCCCTAGAAGTGGGGCACCAGGCTGTCTCAGCCTCTGCTCCCCTGGCAGTGATAAGCATTGGTTGGGGGGATTATGGCTTCTGTGCATTATGCAAAGTGGGTTCCCATGAGCCTAGGGTGGAGCAGGGAATGTTTTCTTTACTTTTTGGATAAGTGTTGCTCCCAGGATTGTGTCAGAACCATGAGAATGAGCTGTGGCTTCCTCCTAGGGATGGAAGCCGTGGCCCTTGCGTGACTGGTCCTAGGCATTAGGATTCACATGGAGATCATAGGTCAGCTGTGTGGGGAGACTTTCAGAGAAGCACCATAGACAGGAACTTGAAGGCCAGCTCTGCCTCCTTGACCCAACGTGTCCATCTGGCTTCCTTTGCACACCTTCAGCTCCAGCTCCATCTGGCCATGAGCAGGACTCTTTCCTGCCCAACCACAGAGCCTCCCTTGGTCACTTTGCAATTTTTTTCTGGATATCTGATCATCACACAATTTCAATCCTTCCATAAACTGCAGCTGGGTATGGACAGAAGAATTACAATTTCTTTCTTTTTTTTTTCTTTTGGTTTTTTGAGACAGTGTTTCGCTGTGGCTTTGGAGTCTTCCTGGAACTGGCTCTTTAAGACCAGGATGGCCTCAAACTCCCAGGGATCTGCCTGCCTCTGCCTCCCGAAAGCTGGTGGGATTAAAGGCATGCACCACAACTGCCTGGCGAATTACAACTTCTTAAGACTCACAGTGGCACGGGGTCTGGCAGCCAAAGTTTGACGTTGATTCAGTTTGGGACTTCTGTGCCTGATTTAAGAGCGTTCTGTTAGAAAAGCCAAGTGACAATCTGTGGTATATGAGGTGTTTCCCATGCCCAGTTGTTGCTAATATTCTAGAAATACTGTCTCAGATCCTAAGGGTGCACTGAAAAGCCATCCGTTCTGACAGCTTTTTTTAGAGAGCTCATGGACTTTGTACATCAAAGCGAATGTGTGTGAATCAAGACCACTCTGTCTCTTCCTTCCATGTCCTTTCTTCCCCTTTATATAATTATATAGTGGGAATGACCACTATACAATTGTGGAACGAGGGCAGACAGCCTTGCTTCATTCCCGTGTACCCGTGGGGAACACTCGGTGCTCCATCTTTACGATGCTGGTGGTGGTTTTCTTCACAGATGCCTTTTATCACATTGAAGTTTTCTTTCCTCCTTTGTTCAGCTGATTTTTAGAAATAGTTATTATTATTATGATTGCTGTTATCATTTAAGACAGGGTCTCACCATTTAAGACCAGGCTGGCCTTGAACTCACAACGATTTGCTTTCCTCTGCCTCCTGAATGCTGGGATTAAAGGCATTCATCACTACACCCGGCTTCCTATCATCATCTTCTTCCTCCTCCTCCTCTATCATTTTGAGACAGTGTCTCACTCTGTAGACCAGCCTGGCCTCAAACTCAGAGATCAGCCTATCTCTGCCTCCTGATTTTGGGATTATAAGTATATAAGCCTGGTCAATTTTTTTTTTTATAATTTTAACTTTATTTTACGTGCATTGGTGTGAAGGTGTCAGATCCCCAGGAACTGGAGTTACAGACAATTGTGAGCTGTTATATGGGTGCTGGGAATTGAACCCAGGTCCTCTGGAAGAGCAGCTAGTGTGCTTAATTGCTGAGCTATCTCTCCAGCACTTCTATTTTTAAAAAAGACTTTTATAATATCTTATTTTAATAATTATGTGTGTGTATGCCACTTGAGAGCAGATTCACTTAGAGGTCAGAAGTGTACGATCCCTGGGAGATGCATTTATATACAGGAGATTGTCAGTCAACAGATGTGGGTGCTGGAAGTTGAACCAGGATTCTCTATAAGGGCGTTGTGTGCTCTTGACCACTGAGTAATCTCCAACTCCAGCCATCAGATCCGCTTGGAAATGGAGTCAGATACAGTTGTAAGTGGCCCAGAGTGGGTGCTGAGAATCGAACTTGGGTCTTCTGCAAGACACCAGTATGTGCTCTTAACTGAAGAGCCATCTCTCCAACCTCCAGCTGTTACTTCAGACAGGGTCTCTCTATGTAGCCTTGACTGACCTGGAACTATGGAGATCAAGTTGGCCTTGAACTCATAGATCCACCTGCCTCTGCCCCGCAAGTGCCGGCATTAAAGACATGTGCTGCCATGCTTGATTTATCAAGACTTTTTGTCAAGAGCATGATATTTTTTGTAGATCTTTCTGAGACAGGGTTTCTCCATGTAGCCCTACTATTTTGGAACTAGCTCTATAGACCAGGCATGCCTTGAACTCAAAGATCGCCTGCCTCTGCCTCCCGGATGCTGGGATTAAAGGTGTGCACCACCAATATCTGGCTAAATATTTATTTTTAAAATTATTTTTTAATTTTGTATATGCATGTATGGTTATGCACAGGTATGTGCATGTAACTGCAGATGCCAGTGGAAACCAGAAGAGGGCACACGGGATTCCTTTGGAGCTGGAGTTGTACACGGTTGTGAGCTTCCTGACTAGATGCTGGGATGTGAACTTGGGTCTTCCACAAAGCAGAGCGGTCTCTCCCTCCTTCTCTTTCCTGCCTCTGACAGCATCTAATGTAGCCCAAGTGGGTTCAAACTCCCTACATGACTAAAGCTGTCCTTGAACTCTTGATCCTCTTGTTTCTCTGTCCCTGAGTACTGGGACTGTAGGCCACACCTGGACATTATACTAGTTTTCCTTCATGTATTTTGAAGTGCTGAAAGGGAACACAATTCTTTAGGATAGTTTTTCGTTCTTTTGTTTTGCAGCCCTGGGGATGGAACTCAGACTCTTGCATATACTAGGCAAAAATTTCACTTTCTAGTCCTAGATATTCCTTTTAAAATGATAATAGTATTGCTACTATTTTGGTTTCCTATATATACACATATAATTTGTTTATTGTTTGTTTGTTATTGAGACAGAGTTTAATGCTCCTCTGGCTGTGTACTTGAGGATGACCTGAAATTTCTGGTCCCTGCTTCTAACAAGTTGCTGGGATGGCAGGCAGGGGCTACCATACCTGACTTAGGTCTGGAACTCAGATCCGAGCTTTTGTGAATGCCAGGCAAGCACCCAACTGCTGGGCTACACTCCATCCCCTAGTAGTATAGTTTCTCGAGACACGGTCTTTCTATGTAGCTTAGGCTAGCCTGGAAATTACCATGTTGCCCAGGCTGTCCTCAAACTTGCAGTCCTCCCGTCTCTGCCTTGTGACTGCAGGGATTGTGGATATACACAACCATGCCTGGCTTTACTTTCCCTAGCCTCTAAAAAAAATATTTCCTGCTGGGAGGTGGTGGTGCACAGGTCTTTAATCCCAGCAGTTGAGAGGCAAAGCCAGCCTGGTCTACAGAGGGAGGTCAAGTACAGGCTCCAAAAAAAAGCTACACAGAAAAAGCCTGTCTCAAAAAACCAAAATAAATAACTACATAAATGAATAAATAGTATTTCCTTTTATAATTAGAGAATTAACATTTGTTGATTACTATGCTGTGTGTGTTTATGTGCGTGTGTGTATGCCCATGTGCTTGGGCACATATAGAAGTCATAGGGCATTCACAAGAGTCACTTTTCTTCTGGTTTGTGGTCCCAGGGATTGAACTCAGGTTGTCAGGCTTGGTGTCAAGCACCTTTACTGACTGCTTTTCCTAACTCTTGGTAAGGAACCTCTTTATCACTGTGAATGATCTCCTTTATCTCTGCTATTCTTTGGTTTGAAACCTGTTTTGACACTGATACAGCTTTTCGGCTTTAGTCTCACTTTCGTGCTACTGGGGATTAGCCTTAGCGTGAGCTATCGCTTCACTTTGAAGCTCTGTATTTTTCTGTTTAAAGTGAACTTTAAGAAGGCAGCGTTTAGTTGAGTCTTGCGTTTTTCTTCTCTTTTTCCCTGATACTGTGGATTTAGTCCAGAGTGTGCATTCCAGCAAGCTCTCCCTCAATACAGCTGTATCTCCAGACCAAATATCACATTTTCTGTCTACTTAGGTAATCTTTTTCTGTTTAGAAGTGACTTTGTGCGTGTGTGTGTGTGTGTGCGTGCGTGCGTGCGTGTGTGTGCGTGTGCATGTGTGTGTGTGTGGGGGGGGACTGAACCCAGGTTAAACTCTTGTCCCTGCTAAGCACTTGCTTTAGAAGGGAGTTATGTGAGCTGGGCGATGGTGGCGCATGCCTTTAATCCCAGAAATTGGGAGGCAGAGGCAGGCGGGTCTTAGTGAGTTCGAGGCCAGCCTGATCTACAAGAGCTAGTTCCAGGATAGCCAGGTTTCACAGAGGAATGCTGACTTGAAAAATCAAAAATAAATTAAATACATACATACATACATACATACATACATACATACATACATACATACATACGGAAGCTATGTGACATCTGCCTTTTGTGTCTGAACGGATTGTTTGTTGTTTTCCATGTGTCACTCTGCTTTTTTAAATGTCCCCCTTAGATTACGTATCTGTATGATTCTATTGTATTTTCAAAGCTATGACTCTGTCTTGTTAGTTTGATTGCTTTAAGACTTAGACTATGCATCTTTAACTTATCACAAGTCTGCCTTCAGGTGGTGATAATATGCCAATATGTCAGTTAGAGAGAATCCCAAACAGTATAATGTTGTTTCCTCCTCATGACTGGGTACTCAGAACGGCACGTAAGAAACGAGAAGATGAGAGAGGGCTGAGATACTGCTCCGAGGGACAGCATCTGATGGGCACTTGGGAGACTCCATGTTTGAGAGAGAGAGGGAGAATATGAATATGAACTTGTAATGGTTAACTGAGCCCATGAACAGCACACCAGAGAGTTCTTTTTGCTTCTAGAGTGTGGCAGGCAGAGGACTAGAAATGCGACCTGATGGAATGCATGCAGAAACTGAGGAGGAAAATCAAAGATCACAAGAAAGGGCAGTTCAGGGGGCTGGAGAGACGGTTCAAAGGTTAAGAGCCCTGGCTCTGAATCGAACTGGAACTGAACTGTCCTGAGTTCAATTCCCAGCAACCACATGATGGCTCAGAGTCATCTCATAATGAGGTCTCTTCTGGCATGCAGGCATACTTGGAGACAGAAAGTTGCATACATAATCTCTCTCTCTCTCTCTCTCTCTCTTTCTCTCAGCATTTTAGAGATTGGAGGGATGAAGGAAGGGAGCCCAGGGTTTAAGGGTAAGGCATCAGAAGATGCTGAAATTCCCACAGGTGTGACTGTGACAATGGCCAGGCAGTAAAACCTACAGTTGAAGGGGTCCCAGTGAGCTTCTTAAATGGTTTCATTCTTGAATAGGGGCAACCTAGGGCTACCAAATATTTAACAAATCTGTCAATAAGCAGATGAAAAGGCAATCCCAGGACACCAAAGATAATCTGAGAAACATAAGAGTACTTAGAAGAGAAGCTGATCATTTTCAGAGATTCAAGGACAACACTAAACATGTATCATATAAAAAAATAACAGGATGCTATTAAAAAGAATTGAAGGAGAAAATTTTCTGGGAAATAGCACTGGAAAACAATAGTATTTCCAGAAAGCAAACTCCAAATACCAAGCTATAATGAGAGAAGAGAATCAATACGGAGTCTGCTTCTTTTCAAATGTGTGCATGCGTGTGCATGCATGTGTGCATGTGTCCTTCCTCTGGAGCCGTCTATATTGCTGTTTGGGACAGGCTCTCTCACTGGCTATAAGGCCATCCAGGGGTCTCAAGGATCCTCCTGTCTGCCTTCTCAGCATTGAGGTTATAGGCACTACCACCATGTCTGTTTTCCATGGGTTCTGGGGATTGAACCCACATCCTCATGCTTGCAAGATACTGACAGCTATCTTCTCCACCCAGATCTGTTTATGAAATCGAGAAGGGAGGCCCAGAGAGAACAAAGAAGTTGGAGAAGAAAAAAGTTAAAAATTCCCCTTCAATGAAGGGTCCCACTGGTTTGGAAAAGTCTTATGAATATTGGGCAGATCCAGCCTCGAAGTGATCCTTGCTGTGTCCAATACTTACATCAGGTACAACTGATTCACAAATTCATTTTTCATTTGTGTGTGCATATGTGTATGCATGTGCACACGTGTGTGCATGGGTGCTGTGCATGTGGAAGCTGTAGGTTGGCGTGTGCATGTTTATGTGTGTGAGCATGTGTTTGCATGTTTGCACACATGTGTGTATATGCGTGTTTTTGTATGTGTGGGTGTTGTGTATGCATCTTTGCATGTGTTTATATGTGTCTGTATGTATGCATGTTTGCACGTGTGAGTGCTGTGTTTGTGAAATCTGGAGCTTGGTATGAACATGTTTGTGTGTGTGTTTGAGCATGTTTGTGTGTGTATGCATGTTTCCGCATGTGTGGGTGCTGTCCTTGTGGAAGATGGAGCTTGGTGTGTGCATGTTTATGTGTGGGTGGGTGTTGTGTATGCATGTTTGCATGTGTGTGGGTGCTGGGCATGTGGAAGCTGGAGGCTGACTTTAGGAATCATCCTCGGTGCTCTCCCACCTCATTCATAGAGGCAAGGTCACTCTGTGAACTCAGAGCTCACAGATGTGATTAGTTGGCCAGCTTTGCTTTGGACATCTCCTGTCTCCACCTTTGGAGGCTGGGATTACAGGCTGAACCTCTCACCCACTTGGCACTTATGTGGGTTCCAGGTATCTGAACCCTGGACCTCATACTTGCACAGTGGGTGCTTTAACCAGCTAGCTCCCTGTCCCACAAATACAACATCACGCTAGCTCTTTGTCCACAGATACACCACCAAGCTAGCTCCCTGTCCCACAGATACACCACCCAGCTAGCTCCATGTCCCATAGATACAACACCATGCTAGCTTCCTGTCCCACAGATACACCACCATGCTAGCTCTATGTCCCACAGAAACATCACCATGTCAGCTCTGTGCCCCACAGATACACACCAAGCTAGCTCCGTGCCCCACAGATACACCACCAAGCTAGCTCTATGTCCCACAGATACACTACCATACTAGCTCCCTGTCCCACAAATACTTTATTATTATTATCATTATTGTTGTTGTTGTTTTGAGACAGGGTTTCTCTTTGTAGCCTTGGCTATCCTGGAACTCACTCTGTAGACCACGCCCAGGCTGGCCTTGAACTCACAGAGAACTTTCCTGTCTCTGTCTCCCTGGGATTAAAGGCATGCACCACCACCTCCTGGCTCACAAACTTTTAAAAGGGAAACCTCAGCAATTTTTAAGAGGAAGAAACTCATACAGGCAGCAGAGTTACTAATAATGGTTGACTTTAAAATTCTGATTAATTTTTTACCTAGAATTTTTGTGGTTGAGAAAAGTTAAAATGGTAGGCCTGCAGCTGCTCTGAGACATGCCTGGGGACCACTGACTTTTTAATTTTTTTTTTTTAAATCAGCGAATAAATTCTCCAGTGCTCTTGAGTCAGGGGTATTTATTTCTTTGATAAAGCTGATAAGGAAGGGCTGAATCTCAGTTGTTGGCCACTGTATTGGGGGCTGAGGATAGAGATGGACAAGGCGTTGTCTCTACGCCACAGTGCTTTTAAGCTTGTGACCATGTTTTTCCTGGAAGAGACCCTAAATCTCAGTCTTTAAAACAGCACGTACCCGCACTCGTCAGAGCTCTCGGCTTCCCACTGCGATGACGTAAGACCTCAACAATTCTTGAGAGGCTTTCTAGACCTCACTGCTCTTCCGGTAGCTCCAGGCCCACCGTTCGGAGCACGTGGTTCCTGCGGACTCGCCCCGGCCCTCTGCGGGTGGCGGCATTACTCGCTTTGGGTCTCTCTGGTCCTCCGAAGTGCCTCATGCAAGGTGGATTCGGCGACCGCCTTTGCAAAGGTCTTAAATTCCCAACCCTTAGCTTTTGCCAAATGTGTGCATTTGTACCTGCGAATGTGATCCCGTTTGACAAAATTCATTAAGACCCCGGACCGATCCAGCCCCCATTTTTTCTGCACAGCGCGGGGCTGCAGCAGTAATCAAAGGCACCCAGAGGGGCTTGGCTGGGGTCAGCTTTCCTTTCCACTCCCCGCCAACTCTGCGGCTTTACTCGGTTTCCCTTTCTCCACCTCCACCCCCGCCATTTCTGGCGCCGCCCACCACTCGGCCGCCTGTTCCCACCTGTCACCCCCATGCTGACGGAGGCTCTGTCCGGGAGGCGGGGAGCGGGCTGGTGGCTGCTGCCCCTCCGCCTCCAGTGCGCGCTTTGGTTAGCCAGGTGGAGAGGCGCTGGAGATGATGGGGGCGCTGGCGCCTGTGATGCTGCGGCTTCTGTGACGTTTGGCCAGGGATCTGACAGGCAGGAAACTTGAAGATTCATGCCAAGGATATGGGTGGGAGCAGCCGAGGATCTTTAAAGGTTTGGAGGTGGAACAGCCAGGGCACCGAGATTCAAACCTGGGGCAGCTGGCCACTCCGAAGCAGACCAGGTATGTGGACAGCACACCTGAGTAAGGACAAGGCTTGGAACATCAGCTGGCCACAAAGCCTCTGTATTTTTGAGGGTCTGGGATTCCTCCAAGGACAGCCGAATCTCTATCTAAACTGTAGGTATGTGCAGCACACACATCCATGTGATGCTTTCCAGGGTGATCTTACAATTTTTTTTTATCATTACATTTATTATTTGTGTGTGTGAACACTTGCATACCATGGCCAATGTGTGGAGGTCAGAGGACAACTTTTGGGAATTGGTTGTCATCTTCCACCATGCAATTCCTGGGGATCAAATTCAGATTGTCAGGTTTGCTCTTAAGCCTATTTACCTAGAATCACTTCAGCTAGCTTTTTTTTCCTTTTTTTCCCCCTACCTAGACACAGTAACATAAACCTTTACTTAATCCCAGCACTGGGGAGGTGGAAGCAGGGGTATCTCTGTGAGTTTGAGGTCAGCCTGGTCCACACAGTGAGTTCCAGGACAGTCAGAGCTACACAGTGAGACCATGTCTCAAATCTATTAAGAAAACTGTTTTCATCTTGAGACAAAGTCCAATGTAGCCCAGGCTGGCCTCCAATTCTTCCTGTAGCCCAGGCTGGCCTCCAATTCTTCCTGTAGCCCAGGCTGGCCTCCAATTCTTCCTGTAGCCCAGGCTGGATTACAGGTGTACACCGGCAGGTCAGCTCTTTCTAGGGACCGGAGTCAGATCAGACACTGCTCCATGACCGAGGATCTCATGCTGGGAAAGTCCTCACCATCCCATGCCAATGCTCAAACTGATACCAGGTAAGTCCTCTGGCTGTCAGGCCTCAGGGACAGGAGACGTGGGAGGTAGTGCTGGGGCATGCAAGCCCCTCCCCTCTGGTGCTGATGTGCTGCCTGGCCTTTTAGAGGTTCCCTCCCCTCTGTCCAGTTTGGCTGTGAGAGATGGGGCAGCCTAGGGAATGGTAGGCAGAGCAGCCCAGGGAATGGTAGGCAGAGCAGACCACCTCAAGGGCTGATGCCAGTCCTTGCTTCCAACAATGGGGAGACTTGATGGAATTTACCCCAACAGCTGTCAGGATTATGGAGTACAGCAAGCAGACAGGCAAAAGAGATACCACAGCCTACAAACAATCATCACCCCAAATTTTATTGCTTTACAGAACTCAGGCACACCCCAAATGCAGCACCATGGCTGCAGTTCTTCACGGGCTGAAGCCAGGAGCAGCTGAGCGCCTTGCGAATTGCTGGACTGAATCTATCTTGGCTGGCTGGGGGTGGGGGGATGAGCTTCTCCAGAGGAGGGGGGTCTCTGTGCCCCTCCCCACAATGATTCACAGTTAACTTAATGCTACATGAGTCCAAGCTTGACCAGGTGATCAGGAAAAGCCTGGCTAGGGCAATGGGGCTAGGATGCTCATCTTAAATCTGAAGGAGGCTTGAGGCAGTCAAGCCTGTGTGGATGATGGGGCAAGACAGTCCCTTCCCCATCCCCTGGCCTGCTGTGCCCATGCAGAGCCACTGCTCTGCTGGAAGGCAGCCAGAAAAGTGCTTTGAGGTCATCAGAGTGCAAAGTGCTGCTGACAGTGTCTTGTCACCATGAAGCTGGCGTGCCGGGTATTATCTATGTGCCTTGGCGGATGGCAAGTCCTGCATCTGTGGCTTTCTTTAGCATCTGTCATTTGAAGACCATTCCTGTCAGGTCTCACGCCATCCTTCAGTTCCACAGATGAGGGTCTAGGGCGCCAGCTAGCCAAAGGGCAGGCCTCAGTGAGGCTTGATGCTCCGAGGAGGAGTGGTGTCCAGCAGCCACAAACCCGAGGCCTGAGACTCGCTTCTATTTGATACCTTCTATGGTCCTTGGTTAACAAGGAGCTCAACACAGGACCTAGGCTGCAATAACCCGAAGGTGTGGTACATTCTACCAAGGTGCTAGCATCCTTCCTGCCTGCTCTGTCTCACACTAGTGAATGGCCAGGGAGGCCAGACAAGGGCTAGAAAGCTCCACGAGCCCCTGGGCAGGTACATCTGCGGCCTTGCCCTACATGAGGCAGGCGGGAGCCCAGATCTTCCACCTTCCTAGGCACTTGTTCTTCCTGAGCAGGCTAGAAGCTGCACCCCAACTGCTGGCAGCTGCTGACTGATCCGTGAGGGTCTCCTTTGGAGCATCACAGAGAGCACTGGCTCTCTTCCTGGGGGATGAGACCCGTCTTCCTCCTTGTCTCCTCATGAGTGAAGGGTTTCTCCTGCCAGAGGCCAGCAGCACTCAGGAGGCAAATCCTGGGAGGCGCTTTACCTGCTCCCGTTGCTGCTGCAAGCCCTGGTCTCACAGCTAACCCAGGGGCTGGCAGATCTCCCTGAGCAGACTCAACCATCATCTCAGAGAAGTGAGTACTGAGATTGAAAGGAAGCCTGCTGTGGGCAGAACGGAGCTGGTGGTGGAAGACAGGGCTATGGCTGATTCTCCAGCTGGCCGTGCTTGACCCTCCAGCTCCAGGCAAAGCTGCTGTCAGGGGCCAGGGTGCACTGCAAGTCGATGCCTGAGTCAGGCACCTCCATGTCATAGTGAACAGGCTGTCCATCTTTGGTCACCAAGCTGAAGGCTGTGGCTGGGATCTGTGGGGAGAGCAAAGCAGTGGGAAAATGGATGGTCCTAGACATGCTTGGCACCTGCAGCCAGACAGGTGGCCTGTCCTTCACTGGCCAGACACTGCCTGTCCTTCACTGTGGAGGACTTGAAGAGTCCTTCCTAGCCCAAGTGTAGGCTCAGAAACCCTCAACAGCCCCTGCCTGTCTTGCCCTGGGACCTGGAGGACAGCTAAGGTATGGGCCACTATCTTCCAGGGTGCCATTTCTATTTATTTGAAAGGCTTCCTCCTGGAGAACTCCGTCCCTAAGTGTGACTTGTATCCGTACCTGGCTGCTGATACCAGTTGCAATGTCTCCCACCTTGACCCGGTGGAATTCTCGGATGTGCAGGTGTTCGCCATTGAAAGACTGTATTTGAACCTTGACACCTAGAAGGCAAGGCTGACAGTGAGGGCAGAGCAGTGGCTGGTCACCCAGAGAGCAGGGACCTGGGACGGGCAGGGGCAACCTCTCTGGAGGCACAACTCTGTTTTCATAGAGTGAAACAGTCCAGCTGGGTTGAAGCAGCAGAGGGGAAATTTAGGTTAAGGGGCCCTAATAATACACAGCTTTTCCCAGCCAGCAACGCCTGGAGTTTGGCCTGCACCTTGCTAAGAAGCTGAGGTCAGCTTCCAGGGGTAAGTAATGCTATCCTCTGGATGGACAGCAAAAAGGCACTGAAGACAAGGGTCCCCTCCCTCTAAGTTTTTGGTTTATCACCATGTCTGTCTGTCTGTTTACTCTCCATAATTCCTACATCTAGACCCTCCCTTTTGTTTAGTTTTTCAAGATAGGGTTTCTCTGTGTAGCTCTGGCTGTCCTGGAACTCGCTCTGTAGACCAGGCTGGCCTCGAACTCACAGAGCTCCGCCTGCCTCTGCTTGGGGTTAAGGCCTGTGCCACCACTGCCCAGCTATTTTCTTCCTCCTCATTTTTTGTTTTTTGTTTTTAGAGTTCAGTCAACTGAGGCAGATGTGATAACATGTGGCCATTTTAAAGTCTTCTACAAACCCAATTAGCATAGACTAACTTCCTCTTTTAACACAGCCAGGGTGGGGTCTACTCAGTGGTGGAGCAGTTGGCCAGCACGCACAAAAGCCCTGGGTTCAGTCCTCAGCGACAGCAAAAACCATGAGGGGTTAGTCTTCCTAACAGTGGCATTAACTGAACCTCTCGGTAAAACTCTCTATTTGATGAGGGGTGGCAAGTGACTTTGTCATTTCAAAGTCCTTTTCAGTTAATATACTCCTGACTACTCCACATTTTTCTGTTAAAATGGATAAATAATATAATGAACTGTGTGCAATTTTAGTTTCCTGGAATCCATTTTAAACCCTCTGAGGAAAGGGGTACAGATGAGTTAAAAGACCCCAATCCCTGATGCTTCTCTGGCAGAGTGTCAAGGACGTCAGGCAGCCACCCTACCACTGAGTATCCTCCAAGCCCCTGTGAGTCCCTTCTGAAAACTTCGGGCACAATTAAATAATTTTATGTTTATTTATTTTTCTTCTTTGAGACAGTTTCTTTGTGTAACAGTCCTGGCTGTCCTTCCTGGACCTCACTTTGTAGACCAGGCTGGCCTCTAATTCACAGAATCCACCTGCCTCTTCCTTCTGAGTGCTGGGATTAAAGGTGTGTGCTATCACCATGCCCAGCAAATATTTTTAACTAACATGCCAATTCCAGAAAAGTCAAGACTCAACAGACTTGTTTTTTTTTTTTTTTGTTGTTGTTTCTAATAAAGAGAGAGAAAAATCTAGAGCTGTAAGAGACAAATTGGGCTACCCATCTTGACTCAGTGAACGTTTTATTTAAATACTGCCACCCCTAAAGCTTACACTATGCCATCTCTGATGAATTTTGAGCATTAGCTCCTTTGAGTCATACCATCCCAATTTTAGTCCAGACAGGAAGCGAGTTTGTCATGCTTCCATTCTCCACACTCTTAAATTAGACGGTAGGCAACGTAAAGGGTCTCCGAGCTCAAGTGCCTTTGCTATGGCTATGGGGCCTGACGTGAGTCAGAGGGACCCTGAGGAGGGCTGGTACCTATGAACTGACAAGGCGCACCTCTAACCTAGCTGTGTAACCAAGCTTGAGAATGGGCATTTGTGTGTCTTCTCACTGTCTAACTTCAGGTCTTAGGAGATGACCCCTCACTGCTGACTTCCTGATCAAACGCTCCTGGTATGCTCCTTCCTTCCCACTCAGCTTCTGGTCACTTTCCTCCCCATATTGTCAGCCTTCTGCAGCTCTACTGGTAGCCAGAGGGGGTACAACTGTTCTCCACTCCTTGTCTGGAAAGCCTTGTGAGCGGTTGGGGCATTTGGTCTAAACCCAAAGATGTGAGGTTCTGGGCGGCAGACCCCTCCTTCCTGATCCCTCTGTGATGGAGAGAGGCCAGTGAGCTCTCTCTCCACTCCTCCCTGGTCTTTGGCAGGAGGGGGCTGGCAAGAGGGGATAAGCAGACCATACCGTTGAAGTAGCTTGGGGTGTCCGTGGGCCGCCCCCGGGCCAGCACCATGTTGCAGCTGGAACTTCCTGCCTCTGCCTGACTGTTCCATGAATGCACGCCGGAACTGAGGGTGTCACGTGAGCTCTGAGAGGCCTTTGACGGGTTCTGAACACAAGAAGAGCAGGCACACACTCAGTCCTGCGCGCAGGGAACTGGCTCTGCCCTTGGTTGGGACACGAGGTCCTGGGCCTCTCCTAGGTCAGGACCTGCCTGTCCTAGGCAGATGGGGAAGGTGCATTTCTGTGTAGTACCAAAGCTACCCTCCCCACTTTCCTCTTATGTAAAGCCTTTCCTGACTCCTAGGTGTGCTGAAGGCATACTGTCTCAGTCTGTGACCTCACCGCGCCCCTCACGAGCCTAGGCCCAGCTGCTGAGTAGCTCACCTTTTCACTCTCTTCCGACAGCGAGAGGCTGTCGATGCTGAGGCAAGAGAGAATCTGTTCCTGCTCCTCCAGAGAGAAGGGCTGCGACAGGCTGTTGAGAAACAGTTCTGCAGGGGGGAAAAGAGGAAGACGGCCTTGAGGGGTGGAGAAGTCGCTAGGTTCCCAGGGTTCCTCCTGCACAACCTGCAGGAGCTGGCCTGCCAGGAATGGGGTGGAAGAAAGAAGAGGCTGGGAACAACAACAACAAAAATCCTGTGTGTGTGTGTGTGCGTGCGCATGCACGTGCACGTGTGTGTTCCCACGTGAGCACACCCATGCACAGCCACAGCCAAGTGCCATTACCTGTCTCCAGCTGTTGTGTGTGTGTTCCCGCACGAGCACACCCATGCACAGCCACAGCCAAGTGCCATTACCTGTCTCCAGCTGTTGTGTGTGTGTTCCCGCACGAGCACACCCATGCACAGCCACAGCCAAGTGTCATTACCCATCTACAACTGTTTTGTGTGTGTGTGTGTGTATGTGTGCACGTGTGCGCGCGTGCATGTGTTTCTGTGTGAGCACACCCGTGCACAGCCACAGCCAAGTGTCATTACCCATCTCCAGCTGTTGCAGCTCCAGCTCTGGGAAGGTTGCCCTCCGGTCTGGGAAGCTGGGCCCTTTGGCAGGGGCTGGGTCCAGGGAGGACAGAGGCAAGGGTTCCCATGTGCCAGTCTCCTCCTTGCTGAGGTTCAGGGCTGGAGCTCTGCTCTGTTCTGGTGGTTCTGGAGGCAGAGGCTCAGAGGCCCCGTCTGTGCTGGCCTTGGCTGGTGGGCTCTCCCTCGGTGGCGTGTGTAGGCTCTGGTGACAGGTGGCTTGGTCTGGAGGTGGAGGTCTTGGTTCCTTATATTCCCCTTTCCAAGGGCTTTTCAGACCTCCCACTGTAAGAGAGAAGGCACCCAAGGTGAGCGGGAAACATGCAAGCATGCAGACACCAGCCCAGGCAAGGATGGCCCATCAACGAAAAAGAATTAAACTATGTGTGCATGTATGTGTTGGTTATATGTGTGCAGTGCCCACAAAAGGCCAGAAGAGGGCATCAGTTGCAGCCACAGGTGGTTGTCAGCCACTGGACACAGGTACTGGGAACTGAACTCAGGTCTTCTGGAAGAGCAGTATGTACACTTAACTGTGGAGCCATCTTTCCAGTCCCACCATTTATTCCTTCAACTACTGCTGGTCTCCTTCCCATCTGCTGGACTACATTCTATTATGTTCCATACTTGACCCCCCCATTTGAGACAGGGCCTTCCTCAGTAGCCCAGGCTGTGCTGGGAACAAAGGTGTGTGCTGTCACATTTAGCAGTCCTTTTTATTTATTTTTATTGTGTGCGTGTGCGATTTTTTTTTAAACAACGTCTCACTCTATATCTCAGGTCTCGAAGTCCAGCAATCCTTTTTGCCTCTGCTTCCTAGGTGCTAGGATTCCTGGCATGAGTCGTCACTCCCAGTTTAAAATGTGTGTTGCTTTCGTTATTGATTTTTAACTTGCAATAGCGCTCTTGTGTGCCAGGCCTCCTCTTAGGGGTTCTCTTCACTTAGCACTCACTGCCTGCAGCTTTCAGAGCTCTCCTGATACTCTGTGAGTACTGAGTGATTGCAAGTGCTGGGCCATGTCCCATTCCCCAGTCACCCGCCTCTCCACTCTCCCGTGAGGGACTCTTAATCACGCTCGACTCCCTCTAACAACAGGGCTGCAGCACACCAGGAGTGGAGGGGTTGGGTCCCGGGTGTACGAAGGTCTGCCTGAGTGCTGACAGGTTCCCTCCAGCATGGCTGGAGCCTCCTGTCTATGCCCTCCAGTGCCCAGGAGTCCTGCTGCCCCACAGCCCCCAGCACTCGGTGCTATCAACTTTCTGGTCCTTTATAGTTGAGTGACTATGGGTGTGGTTTTAATTTGCACTCTGAGTCCATGTCATAGGCCCGCCTCCTCCATCTCTCAAGTCTTGCATCAGCCCTAAGTTACTGCCTCAATCTTCCCAGCACTGGAGGGAAGATGGGAAACCGAGGCTCTCAGTTTTGACTATCTCCAGCTCTGACCTCCTCTCTGCCCATGGCTTGCTGTCAGCCAAAGCCAACAAGGCTCTTACCTTGCTGTAATGCCTGGCCCACCTTCCCCCGAAGCTCCACGGCAGACGCTCGGTGGACAGGCTCTTTCTTCAGCCCCTCTTCGATGGCCTGGGCTGTGAGGGGTGCACAGGAGGGTGGAATCTCTCTCAGAGGTGGAGGCTCGCTGGCAATCTAGAGACCAAAACACAACATCAAGACCTGTTTCCCTATTCCGGCTAGCAGCCTTGTTTGCTACTCTCCGCAATTCTATGCTAGTCTGGGGATCTACTCCAAGAAGGGGGAGGGCTGAGGCACAGTTAGTGGGGAGAGTCTCTTTAAAAAGGGAAATATGGATCCAAATAGGGCAGGACAGAGTCTGGCAACAAGACACCATGTCTCCCAGGCCTAGTCTAAAGGAAGCTGGTGAAGTAGCCCAGCGGTCAGGCAGAAGACTCCTGCCATGGAAGAACAAACCTCACAAGCCTGCGGCCTGGGCCCACAGCTGCTCTGGGACCATCACTGACCTTGAGACAGAGCGGGCCTCGGAAGTACTGAGTCCAGGGGTGGCGGCCATTGAGCATGTGCAGCATCATGCAACAGCTGCTCCAGATGTCCACCTTGGCGTCGCAGGGCTTCCCCATCACCACTTCTGGGGCCATGTGTGTCTCTGTGCCAGGAATGTAGTCCCCTGAGAAAGCAGCGCCAGAGACAGAATTGTTACCTATGAATGCAGTGCCCTCACTACTTAATTCCTGGGTTACCCCAGGTGACGTACTTTAAGTTAAAAGTAATTACATTCTTACTGTGTGGATGTGTGCACACGCATATGAGCCATGACATACCTGTGGAGGTCAGAGAATAACTCTGTGGAGTTGGTTCTCTTCATCTTTACTTAGGCTCTGGGGACCAAACTCAGGTCACCAAACTTGCAGTAAGTCTTTACCTGCTGAGCCAGCTCACTGAATCATGGTTTTGCTGTTTTGTTTGTTTGTTTAGAAGCAGGGTGTCTCTATGTAGTCCTGGAACTATGTAGACCAGGCTGGCCTTGAACTCACAGAGATCCACCTGCCTCTGCCTCCCAAGTTCTGGGATTAAAGCCCCACTATGCCTGGCTATTTTTTTTTTTGAAACAAAATCTCAGTCTATATCCAGGCTAGTTTTGAACTCACAGGAATCCTTCTACTTCAGCCTCCCAAGTGTTAGGATTATAGGCACGAGCCACTTATGTTTACCTTGGCTGCATTGTTTCCATATAATTACATGGTAAATAAACAAAACTCCAACCCGCTCTATATGAAACCCAGGAAATTCATATGCACAAAAGTATATGATTATTAAACAGGCAAATAACAGTCAACATATATAATTAAGTGGATGTCAACATTTTTTTTCCTTCCAATTTTTTTTTTAGACAGGGTTTCTCTGTAGCTTTGGAGCCTGTCCTGGAACTAGCTCTTGTACACCAGGCTGGCCTTGAACTCACAGAGATCTGCCTGTCTCTGCCTCCCGAGTGCTGGGATTAAAGGCGTGCACCACCACTGCCTGGCTCCTTCCAATTTTTGATATTGAGTCTAGGGCCTTATGCATGTCTGGCAAGCATTTTACCACTGAGCAATAGCCCGTCTTCGCTATTTTGTGATGGGATCTCACTAAGTTGCTAAAACTGGACTTGAACTTGCAATTCTCCTGTCTCAGCCTCCCAAGTAGCTGGGATTACAGGCTTGACTAACATTGTTATTATTATTATTATTTATATTTTAGATAGGATCTCACTATGTAGTCATGGAACTCATTTTGTACAGCAGGCTGACTTTGAACTTCAAGCTCTGCCTGCCTCTGCCTCCTGAGTTCTGGGGTTAAAGGCGTGCACCACCACCGCTTGGCCTAACAGTGTTTGTATACTGGTGCTTTAAAGTAGACATTTTTGTTCAATATTCTTAAAAAAATAACAGGAGAAAGGATATTATTTTTGCAATGAAATATCAAAAGAACTGCTAGTTGTTTTAAGGGATATGCTTAGTTTAGACCAACAGACTCGCCCACACAGCCTTTAGCATTACACTGTCTGTGCTGGACACAGGCTTTGAGTGTCCTTATCCAAAACAAGAGGGCAGAAGCATTCTGGTTTTCTTTTTTTTAAAGAAAATCTAAGAATGTTTCCAACATACAGTGTGTTGGCAGTCTTGGAGATGGGCCCAAGGCTGTGTATGACAATGCTGTGGGCTATAGGCCTCCTCCAGACATACTGCCAGTGTGCTGGAGTCTGAGAGACACCCCAGAGCTGCAGCTTCAGAGTAGTTCTGGAGAGGGACGCTCAGACTTCTAATAGCTTATTTTCCCTTTGGTCAAAATAGAACCATTTGGGGGCTAGAGAGACGGCTCAGCAAAGAGCTCTGGTTGCTCTTCCAAAGGACCAAGTTCTGTTCCCAGCACCCACATCAGGAGGCTCACAACGCCTAGAATTCCAGCTCCAGGGGAGCCGATGCCCTCTTCTGGCCTTCAAGGACACCTGCATATACATTTGCATACACACACATTAAAAAACCAAAAAAGCAGATTTTTTTTTTTAAAAAAATGAACCTTATATTCAATACTTTTAAGTGGAGAAAACAGGTTACAGAATTGAATTAAAATGGTTTTAAGGAGGCATGAAAAAAACTTATGGAATTGTATAAATTATGATTTTCTCTTTGGGGAAGAGGAATAGGTAGGAATGCTTCCTTTTTTTCTGTTATAGCGAGTATTTTCCAATGGGCAGGGATTGTTTTTACAGCTAGAGAGCCAGCGGGGTGTGAGGTACCGAACTGTTCACAATATTCAGAACTAGCCAAGACATGGGACCAGCCTACATACCTGTCAACTGATGGATGGACAGATATGTAGTGATATGCACAGTGCAGTTTTACAGAGCCAGAAGGAAGAAATTATATCGCTGACAGACACATGCAGACTACATGAGTTCTAGGCCAGCCAGGACCACAAAGCCTGGACCTACGCAGGGTCTTTGGCCTTTTGGGCCTTGCTATGTAAGGTCACACAATCAAGAACATCTGATATCTATTACTGTATTTATGCACAACCAGAACCCTGTAATAACTGAGGGTCATTGTGGGGTGAATTCTATGTACGGACATAACGTGGTCACAGCGTTTATCCCCACAGGGAAAGCACAGGGGTATAAGACTAATATTGAGTGGTGGCCACTGGCTATTGAAATCATGAGGTAGAGAACGGGGCCTTACCCGTGAGCAAGGACTTTCCGAGGCCGTCAGGTTGTAGGCACAAGGCATGGCCAAAGTCGCAGAGGGCAGCTCGGCTCCCGTCACTGGACAGGAGCACGTTGTCAGCTGCAGGCAGCACCCAGCGAAAGGGAAGAAGGGGACAGGTGAGTCACTTCAGGCTCCAGGCCCCGGCCCGCCCTGGCCTGGCTTGACCTGGCCTCTTGTCAGGCAGCTGTCTGGCCAGACCTCCATGGCAGCTGCTGCTTCCCATTAGTCTAGTTAGTCACAGAAAGCAGGGGGTGGGGTGAGGTGGTCATGGAGTGGACCTACTGCAACAGGCACCACCACTCTTCCAGAGAGTGGTCTCTTTGGCACCTTGCCCTCCCCCTGAGGTCATCAGGAGGCAGGAATTTAGTCTTCCATTTTCTGTGAACAGCCATGGAGACTACAGTGCCAGACTGAGGGCCCGGAGGACGTCATTCCCTCCCCACTACGCACAGCCCTGCCAGCTGACTCAGGCCCTTAGCTTGGAGGAAATCAAGACAGAAAGGCATGAGGAAGAGCCTGTTGGGACCAGGACCTTGGTGACTAAGGCCTTACCTTTGACATCGCCATGCAGGATCCTTCGTATATGGAGGTATTCCAGCCCTTCCAGGGCCTGGCCCAAGTAGTATAGTGCTCGGTCTTCTGGCAGACAGCCCTTCTGCTTTATGAGCTGGCCTAACGAGCCACCTAGGAAATAAACAGCCAGTCTTCATGTGGGGCTTTCTCAGGCTTCCGTGCAAGCCAAGAGCAAGAGCGAAGGGCAGGTGATATGGGAGAAGAGGATGTCACAGGGCTAGGAGGTACATGTGGACTGACTAGAGACCACGGGCAAAGTTGGGGTTAACTCTTGGCCTTGAATTTTGAGAGGAAAAAAAAAATAGGAGCGGTCTCCTTACCTTCTAGCAGCTCCATGAAGATGTTGACCCAAGGGCCTTCTCTCACAGCTCCATAGAGAGGCACAATTCTGGGTGATGTCAGTCCAGCACAGGCCATCAGCTCCTCTGCCCGAAACACCTCAAGCCGAACCTGAGAGAACCCGGAGGACTTGGAGTCAGGGTGAGGGGGTCAGGCTGGAGTCTACATCCTGCTGGTAGTACTCCCGGAAGTAATGTCCAGGCCCAGCGGGACCACGGAGGCCTGCCAGGCCCTCAGGGTCCAAGCTGTGTGCCAAAGTCTAACCCCCTGGTGTGAGACTCCAGTTCCACAGTGCCTACTATCAAAAAGAGTCACACTTCTTCCAGGCTCCTGGAATGCCATTCACCCTCAATCTGACAAACACATTCATTCCCCCAAGATCAATGGTCTGGAAAATCTCTAGGCCATGAGGTTAATCCTCACACCCCACCCTCTGGTCCTGACAGGGCCTCATTATGCATCCTAGGTTGGCTTGAACTTGCACTCCTGTCTCAGTATACCAAGTACTAGGATAATAAGGACATGGCACCACGCTCAATTCTGTGAGGAACTGCTAGGTCAGTGGTTCTCAAGCTGTGGGTTGTGACCCCTTGGGGCTGAGTGACCCTTTCACAGGGGTCTCCTAAGACCATCTGCATAACAGATATTTATATATTCATAACAGTAGCAAAATTACAATTATGAAGTAGCAATGAAAATGATTTTATGGTTGGGGGTCAGCACAACATGAAGAACTGTATTAGAGGGTTGCAGCGTTAGGAAGGTTGAGAACCACCACACTGGATCCTCGGCATCCCTTGTAGTAATTTTTTTTTAAATGGTAATTTTATGTGTGTGTGCTCGTGCTTAGATTCTGTTTAGGCCATTCATAAAAAGGTGGGGACAGGGCTGCCTGCTCCAGGGTAGTGTGAGGATCCAGAGAGATGGGGGTTGCCCACTCTGATTGTCCATGCTTGGTGACAAGGACACTCGGGCAGAGCTGGCTTCCCACTTCCTCTGGCCAACTCAAAGAGCTGACAAAGTCCTATCCTGAACTTGCTGACTGCTATGGGGCCTCTGCAACGGCACCGCCAGGGGGCGACAGCAGTAACAGACAGTCTGGCCCAACTTATGTTTCCAGATTTGCTGACAGGGCAAACAGGAGCTCTGCCCATGTGGGTTTTTTTGGACTTCTGCCTATCAATGGAAAATGTCTCTCTTCTGGTACTTAAAGTATATTATTATTCACCCCACATGAACTTTGACTTTTGATCTGTGTTTCCTCTAACAGGCTGATGAACTTGACTGAAACCGATTCACCTATGATTTCCAATTGCAATGTCCCTCTGCTAATCACTCCTAAAATGTGAAGCTTCCTAGGGCTCCCCAGAGAGCCTAGGAAGGTACCACAGGATTCTGCATCAGAGGAAATGGGAACATTCAGTGCCTGTGGGGCTCCTTGTTTGAGATGGCTCAGGTCCCACACCGACCACTGTTAAATCCTCACAAAGCGAGGCCTTTGGCGCTTGTGACCTAAAGAACTTTAGGAGACGATAGAAGGCAGGAAAGGAAATGAAGGTGGACTGTCCACTCTGATTCTGATGTTTGAGAAACTGTAGAGTGCTCAGGAAGGCCCACTCACTGCACCAACGGTAACTCAGAGGAAGCCTCACAAGCTTGAGGCCAATCTCACCTATGTAGTTAAGGTTTAAGTCAACTTGGGTACTGAGTCTTGACAGCCCCCCCCAAAAACACCCACAAAATTTTTCCAACTTATATAACTTGTTTTTCAATGGATCATAAGTTTTAGGATATACCTGACCATTTAATAAATGTAAACACACCAAATAAACACCAGAAAGTGGCACATGTCACATCTCATGTACCTCCAAGAATAGGACTGAAGAAGAGGCCTGGGTACCATGAAGATCTCACTAAGAGGCCAAGGTTGCTGAAGCAGGCTGGTGAGCGATCCTAACTCACTCTCTAGAGCAGTGGTTCTCAACCTTCCTAATGCTGACTCCCCTTAGTACAGCTCCTCATGTTATGCTGATCCCCAACCATAGAATTCTTTTCATTGCTACCTAATAACTAATTTTGCTACTGTTATGAATTACAATGTAAATATCTGATACTCAGATGGTCTTAGGTGACCCCTGTGCAAGGGTCATTCAAGCCCGCAAAGGGCCGTGAACCACAGGTTAAGAACCATTGCTCTGGCATCCCAGCAATGCTGAATCATTCCCAACACAGACCAAAGCTGGTGGGACAGGAAATCTCAAAAAAAGAAAAAAAGTGATTTTACAGTCTGGGTGAGCCTGAAGAAGCAAGGTAAAAGCGCCAGGCATCCCATAAAGTCCGGTGGGGAAGGCCTCTTACCCTCATGGCCAGAAACCACAGAAAGCAGCTCTTCACTCTTCAGCGTCCTCCCGCTCAAAGACAGTGCTGGGCTGTGAGTGGGAACTAACATTTAAGGTCCACTAACCTACGCCAGGCACTGCTCAGCACTAAGTGTTTTTATTCCACAGTTTCTGAGGGGTCACTGATGGGGAATCTGACGTCAGCACAGAGCTCAGTCACTGAGAACAGAGTACCACAATCAAGACTGTGGATGGAAGGCCTGACCCTAGAGCTGCCAGCTCTGATCGCTGGAAGAATTTTCCAGGCTCAGCCTTGACACCTGGCCATATTTACATATATTCAGAAGCAGCATCTCCAGGGAGGCCTGCAGACAGCACTCATGTACTGCCAAGTGCAAACATCCTTCCCTCCACTTCAGTCCCCAGGCCATACCTGGTGGCTTTTTCCTCCTTGAAACTCATTTTCTTTAGCAAACTAAATCTGTTTTTCTGTCAATAAAAAGGGGGTGCAAGGAACTCCATGGTTCTGAAGATCTCAGGAATATAAACTATGGGAAAGTTTATATAAACTCAGGATGGGACCCAAAGATGCCTAAGAAACCAGGAGTCCCATTTCCTCTTCCGGACAGCCCCCTTTGATCACCGCTCCTAGACAAGGGCTCACGGCTGACGCTGCTTCAACAGCACACCATGCAAAAGCCTGGGTTTGCTACAAAGTCTAGCTTTGGCCAGGAAGATGGCTCAGCAGGTGACAGTGCCAGCAGAGCAAGCCTGAGGATCTGGATCTGATCTCTGAAGCCACACAGAAAGCCAAGGTGGCATTGCACACCTATGATCCCAGCATTTGCAGTGTGAAGGGAGAGTGGCTGGAAGCTGGGGAGGCTGGGAACAGAGCTCACCGGAATGCACTTGGCTAGCAAGTGTGAGACCCTGATTCAATACTGACAACACGCATACCACAGCACACACACATACATACACATACCACAATACATACATCCTCCCACACCACTTACACACACAATATACACGCCACATACACACATATATACACACCAACACCTCCCCACACCCCACACACATACATACACATACCACAATACATACATCCCCCTACACCACATACACACACAATATACACACCACATACACACACCACACACACACACCACATATACATACACACACAATACATACATCTCCCCATACACACACCACACACACACACAAACACCACATATACATACACACACACAATACATACATCCCCCCATACCACATACATACACACACAATACATACATCCCCCCATACCACATACACACACATATATACACACCAATACCACACACATACACACCCTTCATACAGCGCATGCTGCCTTAAACTGAAAGGAGAGCACTGACCCTCAGAAGTTGTCTTCTAACCTACACACACACACACACACACACACACACACACACACACACACACGCTGGAGCACACTCACACATAAAGCTTCAAAACACCCCAGTTCCTTTGGGTCCACAGCTCTGTCCCTAGTCTCTGCACAGCATCTGGCACAGAGCAGGTGCTCCGTGACAGCTGGGTTGGCTTGGTCAGTGCCGCACTACTCCAGCTGGGTGACGGAGCCAAAGGGAGGCTTCCAGAATCCTGTGCTTGGGCCAGATGTCTTAAGACAAACAGCTCCTCGCCCTGTTGAGGGCAGATGGCAATTGTCCTCTGAGAATCTGCTGAGTGACACAGTCCCTTTGCCATCAAACTGTGCCCATGCTGCTAATACATTCTGGATCAAGTCCCAAGGATTTAAGGATCCTGTAAGCCCATCCTCTGGCAGGGAGAACTTATATATTGGTTGCTTAAAAAGCCTGACCGTTCTATGTGAACAAGGAGATCCTGCCTAGGGTGTATTCGATGCGGGGGGAGGTGTGTAACCTCTAGGACTGGATCTCATTTTCATAAAAGAAACAGCCAAATTTCTACATAGAGTCTAAAAAGACAATGACAGGTGGCACGTTTGAGGACAGGAGTGGGGAAAAACTTTGCTTGGTGTCACTTCATTTGTGGAGAGGCCGCACTTGTTCTCAGTTAAAGATGAAAGGGGGAAAGATGGCTCCGCAGGTAAGGTGCTTGCTTCCTGCCAGCCCCAAGTTCAGTCTACACGGTCGAAGGAGAGAACTGACTATGCCAGGTTGTTCTCTGACTTCCCCATCTACCCCATGACATGCGTGCCCTCAAACACACACAGAAATAGGTCATAAAATGATTAATTAAAAAACCATAAAAGATTAAAAACAAAACAAAATTTCACATTAAGGGCTAGACCTGTGGCCAACAGGCATATGACCCAAGCTCATGGATGTTCTAGAAGGAAGACCAAGGGGCTGCTGGTATTATGTAATCTCTCATGTCCAGGATCCTTCCCAGGAGCACTAAAGGGACATGGGCCTGATCTCTGATTCCCAGACCATGTCTCCTGTCCCTACTCACCATGTCTTTGCCAGGGAACTCTGGGAACTTTTTGTGTATGTAGTATCGGAATTTGAACTCAGGGCCTCATACTTGCTAGGCAAATGCCCCAAGATGATCTATATTTCCCGGCTCAGGGGACTTAGCCCTCATGTGGTCTTAGAGCTGAACACTGTACAGGACAAACTGCAAGCCCTAAGCCTCTCCTTTGAGAGAAAGGATGGGCTGTTTGCCCCACCGCGAGCTGGATGAAGGAGGTAGGAGCTCTGACTGTGGACAGCTAGAGCCCTGGGAATTCCAGGCCTTCTGCCTGGAGCTTTGACAGCTGCCCTGGACACAGGACAAGAGGAATGTATTAAGGTTGTTTACCTTGTTGCCTGGGACTGAGGACCTCAGCAGAGGGACAGCTGAGAAGCTGGTGACTAAGCTCCCAGCGCTGGGCACCCATCTCCAGGACACTTCCCACTCTCCCCCACCTCCCACTGCCCCTTGGAAGGGACAGCTGAACCTTCTCTGGTAGACTGGGGAGGGGACCTGTAGCTAAAGAGGTTAGGCACGTGGCCCTGGCATCCAAGTGGAAGATAGCCCATGCTGGCAAGACTTCAGTGTGTGCTTGTGCTGAGGGGTGAGGATGGCACTTGATCACTCCACAGTCTGTATGAAATGTGAGGTAAAACCACAGATTCTTCTTCCACTACTCTAAGTTCAGGTTCGACACCTGCCACAGCCTGGCCCAAGTATAAACCCAGGAAGTCAGTTTATTCACATTCCAGCTGGAGACACCCCCATAGCTAAGTGCAGCCTTAACGGAAGTGGCAGGGCTCATTCTGCATGACACCCAGAATATGCTGGATCTCGGTGGTCTGATTTCTTGGTCTCTTTTCTCTTGGGTAATCAGGGTGTCTGATATAAAGCCAGTTATTTCGCCTAGTGGTCAACTCCCCACAGAACAACAAAATCCCTCAACCGATATTCCCCAAAATGATCCACATAAATTCAGGTTCTTAGTCTTTTTGGTTAGGGACAGGCAGGCTTCCAAAAGAGCAGGGACCTCCAAAGCACAGGTTGAGGCCAGACGCCGAGGGAGCAGAGCTGACACTACTGAGCTCTGTGGACCCGCAGCTGGGACAATGCGACATGGTGGGGGAAGCCTAGCTCCAGGGCTCCCGGGCAAGCCACACGGGAGGCGACTTGAGCTTTCTGCTGCCCTTAGGACAGGATTCTCCTTTCCTTCCTCTCTCCAAAGCTACAGTCTGTGACGCATTCTGATTTGTACCCTGATTTTGTCACCAGTCCAGCGCGTTTCCACATGCTGGCCTGCCAGTCCCTTAGGACTTGGCCACGGGAGGCAGGTGTGTCCAGTGTCTAGCCTCCTCGCAGGAGACACCTAGCAGGTGGAGGTCACCACTCTCACCACCTGCGCCAGGCCCCACTATGTGGCATGAGGGTTTTGTTCAGCACACACTGTCTGGACTTGGAGAATCTTCCAGGTCTGGACTTGCCCCTACAGGCCCTGGCGTCTTCAGCGGCCAGGGCTGTATCCAGACCCAAGCTGCGTGCTCCTGCACTGCCTCTCACAGATATGCATACCACGGGCAGTGAGCAGGCCAGGTCATGTGACAGACTGCTCTCTTCCAACTCCAGCTGACCCAACCATCAAGGCAGAGCACTGGACACCCCACGACTGTTGTTGACAATATTGCTGAGACCAAATGCGGCAGCCCCCGGGGGTTTCCCTTCCAGCTCTCTGGCATTCTACTTAACTATGTATGTTTTAGAAAAATTTTAGGCAGGGTCTCATACCATAGTCCAGGCTGGCCTAGAATTCATGGCTATCCCCTTGCCTCAGCCTCCCAAGTGCTGGAAGTTCGGGTGTGAGCCCATCAGTGTATCAACTTGGCATACCTTTTTGACAGCACACTGGAAGCCGGTCTGCTTGTCCTTCATTCTGTGAACCTCACCAAAGGAGCCTCTGCCCAAACGGGGCTGGTGTGTCACCCAGTGGACCTCTTCTCGGTACTCATAATCCACTGGTTTGAGTTTCTAGGGTTGAAAAGGAGGGGGTCAGTTCCAATGGCCAGGACAGTGAGGAAGGCTCTCCTGCTAGCATCCCTCACTAGAGCTACCGGTGCTGAATAGCAACACCCAGAGATCCTACCAGCTCTGGGGGGGTTGTGTGGAAGACAGACCAAAGGGGTTGAGAGAGGAGTTAGAAGGCAAAGGTTCTAAAGCTTCACAGGCTGCCCGGGGGTGGGGGCGATGAGCCCTGGGATGAAAAGCAGAATTGCCTTGATAATGGATCAATGTAACTCAGTAACTAGAAGGGGAAAGAGAAATGAGCCAAGGACAATGTTAAAAGTGACTAGAAAAAACCCAGCAAGTTGAACAAGATGCTTCAAGTTGCAAAGTTACTTGACAGAGAACTAAAGGGAAAGAGAGGGAACGGGGAGAGAGCGGGTGGCATCCTTCTGTTCGCCAGGATGTTTTCATCCAACACACACAATTCAGCAACAGGAAAACTACCCAGAAGGACTGAAGAGAGTCACCTAGAAAGGCTGTGGGAAGTGAGGCTGTGGGTGGATGGCTTTAGGACTGCATGCATACGGTAAAGCTGAGATCACTCTGTGGCTTTTGGTTGGGTGGCACCTTTAAGAGGTGTGGCCTAATGGGAGGAAGTTAGGCCATTGGGGGTACACCCTTCAAATGTCGGGATCCACACCCTTCATCTTTCTCGGCTTCTGGGTTGTGATGATGTCAGTAAGTCATCTCCATCAGGGGCTCAGCCATAATGTACTGAGCCCAAAACCTCTGAAACTCTCAGCCCAAATGAACCTTTGAAGTTGACTGTTTTAGCATTTTGTCATGGTAACAGAATCCTGATTCAATCTCCAGTGAGCAAATTGATTTATTACCATGGGCATGAGTGACTCTTGTAGGAAGGAACCCTTCCTCAGGGCCTGCTGGCTTACAGCACACTTTGCCTCCACTGCTAGCTCCACCCTGCACCCCTATCGTCAGAAAGGTGACTATTGGGGGTCTGTGTATGGGAGTTTAGGGGGTTAGTTACCTCAGTAAGCAGGACACCCTCGTTGTCCTCAGTTTCAGGGCTGAGCCTCTGAGGCTTGGAGCTCCCTGATGACCATGTCTTAGCCAGGCTGGCCAGGCTGTTGGCCTGGCCTGAGCTCACACTGCCTTGTAGTGCATGGACCAGGTACTCCTCCACAGGAACCTTTTCTTGGGCACCTCGAGCTGGGTAGCTGGACTCCAGGTGTGGGCCGGGCAGGGGCTTCTGACTGTCTCCATAGGCCAGTTTGCTTAGGTGTGGGCCGGGCAGAGGCTGCCGGCCACTTACACCGGCTAGTTTGTCCAGGAAAAGGGATTCCAGCGGATAGGGTCTCCAGGGCTCCAGAGGGTGAAATGGGAAAGGATGGGGCAGTCTGTTGTAGGGGAAAGGGTGAGTGGAATGGGGTGGGGGGCCTACGGACTGTGGGTGGTGAAGTTTCCACACGTGGTTTAGACATTGCAAGGGGCTGATCAGTTTGTGGAGCTCAGGTCGGGGCAGCACGGGTCGCAGGCCTTCACCCTGCTTCTTACAGCACAGGTGCCCGAGGTCTGCTTCCTTCAGAGGCTTGGTGAACTGGGAGACATTTCTGGCATAGAGGGTGCCTAGTGGAGACTCATCTTCCTGCAGAAAAAATACAGGGGTCACAAGTCCCAGTCCAAACACCCAAAGCAGGGACCAGGACAATGGCGGAGGGTCTCACCTGCACAGGGATGGTACAGCTCTCTTGCTCAGGAGTTCGGGGCAGGGGCTTGGCTAAGGCCACTCCTGCCTGGACCTGTGACTTTGACCGCCTCTTCTTACGTTTTTTCCGGGCTTTGCTGCGACGCTTTCCCTTCCGGCACACACGGGCCATTTTGCCTTCAGTTGCGTGGGCCACATTGTTGGGGATTTGGTCAAGGCTCTCAGACTGGCTGTTAGAAAGGGGGCAGATCCACATTTTGAGCGCAGGAAAGCGAGAAGAGGGACAGTTGAGGAACTGTCTGTGGAGTCAGAGAGACTCTGAGTGCAAACCCCAGCTCCGTCATTCCAGTCATGCATGCTTAATGACATGACAGGGGACGCATGTGAGGAACGCGGTGTTAGGTGAGTATGTGTGAGGCTCACGGATGCCAGCACAAGCTTGGACGGCTGTTTATTACGACGTGCTATGGGCCTGTGCGACCACTCTCATGTACGTGGCCCGCTATTGACCAAAATGCCATGATGTGGCAGCTCTGTCCTTACATAGTGTGAGCACGTTCCTAAGCCCCAGAAATACCACGTTTTTTTCCCTTAGGAAATGAGCACAGTAGTTCCTGCCTCATGGGGTGGAGACAGGGTTTAAATGAGAACAGTTTATAAGCCTTAACACCTGGCCCCTCAGCAGGCTGCTCCATGAGCTTATTGCTGTGCGCTGGGGCGGACCCTCAGCCCTTCTCTGGGTGCCAGCTCTTTGGCTGCTCCATGGGTGAACTGGCCCAGAGAGGGCCATTCTTGGGGCAGGCACCTTTGCTCTGACAGATCTGAGTGGTTTTGTTTCTGTCATCTCTACCCTTTGTCCTTGGAGATATCTAGTTGCCACGGGACACGAGGAGCTGCCAAATGGACGCCCTTTTTGGCTGGTGCAGCCACCGAGGATCTGCCGGGCTCCTACCCCTTCAGGTGTTAAAGGAACTGGTTTGAGGAAAGGGTTTAGAAGGGCTGCTGTGAAACAGTGGGGCAGGGGGCACTGGCTACAGTCTCAGCCACAGCCCCTCTGCATCACTTTACCCCCACAATCGGCCCCTGGAGTGACAGGAGCCTGTAAGCCTCTAGGCAGCCAAAAGAAGAGGATTCATCAGAAACCCTGCTCTTTGGGCCAAAAGGTGTCTAAGGCAATATAAAGAAATGCCTAAGCCCTACGGAGGACAGTAGCCTCCCACCCTGACCCCTTTCCATCATTAGTGGTTTCCAAACGCTAATGCTCTAAGTCCTGGTGGAAAGAAGGGCCTACGTCTGGGGCAGACTGTATCTTTGGAGAATGGGGAGCCTAGACACAGACGAGCCTGGCCTAGCTCCCATCCAGGGCCAGGGCCAGATAAGACCTATAGAATGGCGAGTGTGTTCCCTCTGGCCCGTGCTCATGGCTAGTCACCATTGAAAGCCGCTGTTCCCGGCATCCTCCCTGCTGATGGGAAAGCAGGGGTGTATCAAGGACTTGGAGGAGAACAAAAATAAAATGTCAAGTTGACGGGAGCCAGAGGCAGCTTCCGCCAGGCTGACTTGGCTGAGAGTAGTTGGGCCAGGAAAGCTGGGCGGCTGCCAGGAGCAGAGCCCAGGTGCTGAAGCCGGGAGCCAGAGGCTGGTGAGAGTGGCTTGGGCAGGCAGCTGGCAGGTGGCCTGGTGTCAGACCCCTCCCTCCTGGCTCCAGCAGCTTGCTTTCTCACCTGTACCGCTGTGACCCTGCGATGAAAATGCGCTCCGAAAAGGTGGGGCTGAACTCCTGGCTGTTCTCACCTTTAAGTCAAGGAAAAGGGGGCAGATTAGCAGGGAGAAGAAAACAAAGACAAGTTTAGCAGTTAGGGGCGAGCCTTCTAGACAGGCCCTAGTGGCTCACCTCCGGCCACCACCCTATCTCTCACTGGGGGTCACCCTGTCCCCAGCTGACTAGTCAAGAGGAGACTGTCTGTAAAATGGGATCATAGGGAGACTGCTGGCCTCACTAACAGTGAAGCTTCCTAGAACATTCCACACACCACAGTGCACAGCTGATAAACAAGCTGGCAAGTATTTATGTTTACACGTGTGTTTATGTGTACACTCATTTCATGTCCATTTTCTCATTTCTTCTCAAAAGTCAAGTGGAGGGCTTGGGGAGGTGAAGCAGAGGGTGGATACATGGAGAGGAATGCCACCACGCATGGGCTATCTCGCTCTCCAGGTTCTAGCCCAGGATACCTCTTGGGCTGGAAGGTGGTGCTGAGGACAGTGGGGAGTTTCCCAGACCCCCCCCCCACGAGGAGTTCTTGATTCCAACAGGAGTAGAAGTGGAAGGGGTCAGACTTTGGCCTCAACTGCTGAGGCTGGCTGCCCAGAGACTGGCCCAGCAGGCCCAAGAGCAGGGTGCTGATTTGGGGGCAGAGGTCAGGGTGGGTGGAGCCATCTCTGGTTGAAGGCATTGATGTAGGCCAGAGGGGTTTCCTAGGAGTCTTGGCTTTTCCTGTCTGGGCCCCTCCGGATGCCAGCACAAAAGGCTAAGGGCCAGCTTGATGAGCCTGCAGAGCCCTTAAACATTTCTGCCTCTTGGTTGCGTCCCTGCTCGGGTCACAACGGCACAGACTCTATTTGCCAAGTCCCCACGATTCACCCTTCCCTCTTACAGCCCCTACTTAGATACCCCGGGCTAGACCTCCAAATGTGTCTGGTGAGACTCTTACAGCGTGGCCGTTATGACCTCGCTCTTCCATGGGGACTCTGAGGTCACCTCTCATGCCAGCCACCCATCTGCAGCCCATCCATTCACGCGCCACCGTGCTCAGAGCAGCCCCGGATCCTTACATTCAGCCTGGGCGATGATGGAGATGGCGGGTGGGCTGCCCTCGGAACCTTCCTTGGCTGTGCCTTTGGTAATCACATCGTTCAGGATCTCCCACTTCCCACAGAACACGGGGCTCTTCTCCACAGCCTCAAGCTTGTAGATGCAGCTTGGCTTCTTCCCCAGTGACTGTGTCTTCTCCTTGGCTTTGACGAGTTCCTTCTGTTCAACCGCTGAGCCAGGAGTGCCTGGGCAGGCTGCTTCCATCACTGCCATCTCCCAGGCTCGTGCTCACCTAAGGGGGCCAAACACAGACCAGGTCACTCCAGATCCCAGCCCCCATGGAGTGGTTAGGCACAGATTGGAGGGGAAACACATCTGTGTATGTGTGTGGTGGTGGGGGCACACTGGAAGGTTCTTGGCTCTTTAGGCCAAGTGTACTCATTCTCTGAACACCCCAAGAAGTAAGGAATCCAAGCTCACAATATTCGTGAGCATTTCATTTTGGGACCCCTGGTCTACTGGCACTGCATTGTGAATGGATTCCTCTGCTGGGCCTTCAGAGGGATGGGGTCATTCTCTTCAGGGTGTAGCCACTGATAAATTGTCCATGGTCCAATAAATAACCCCACACCTATGCTCATGCAAATGATCCTAGTTAATCTCAATGCAGTGCGCGCGCACACACGCGCGCGCACACACACACACACACACACACACACACACGACACGAGTGGGAGGGGAAATGCGAGAGAGATAAGACAATGGGGTGGGCTAAACAGACGGCTCAGCAGTTGGAGCACTCACATGGCAGCTCATAAACATTTGTAACTACAGTTCCCGGGATCGTGCTCTCTTCTGGCCTTCATGGGCACTGCACACACGTGCTACACACACACATATACATAAAGGTTTAACATACAATACTCAAAAATAAGTAATTTTAAATTTTAAATTATTATTACTATTATTGCTATACTATTTTTTGGTTTTTTTGAGACAGGGTTTCTCTGTGTAGCCCTGTCTGTCCTGGATCTTGCTCTGTAGACCAGGTTGGCCTTGAGCTCACAGAGATCTGCCTGCTTCTGCCTCCTGAGGGCTGGGATTAAAGGTGTGCACCACCACCACTACCATTGGCCTAAAAATAATTTTTTAAAAAGAGGGTAATGGGTGAATACTACCAAAATACATTATACACATGTAAAAAAATCATCAAAGAGCAAATAAAAACATGTTTTAAAGAAGATTCCACCTTTCCTCTGCAGACAGCTATGACCTGGAATTAGAACCAGACTTTTCTTGTCACTACAATGACTAAATCGCTTCGTGTTGTTCGGAAAACTCTGTTTCCTCAGGACAGGGCGATAAATCTCATCCTCTATAACCATCACCTCACAGACCCCAGGGACACCATGCCTTCTCAGAGGGCATTAGAATGGCTTTTTTCCAATGGAGAAAAATCAAGGTTTGGTTTTGCTCATAGCAGGCATCAATGTACAGTGACATGCCATTTAATGATGGGAATACACTTTGGGAAATGTGTCTTCAGATTTTAGCATTGTGTGAATATCACAGGGCACATTATGACATCATCAGGGGTGACAAAGTCTTATGGAGTCAGAGGTACGCTCAGTCCCATTGTGGTCAAAACACTGTCATGGAATGCATGGCTTTATATGTGTGTGCATAAACGTTACAAAGTCTACTATTCAGCCTAAAAATGGGGCTCAACACTTGGCTCCTTCCCAATGATGCAACTCTTTGTGACTCTCTAGAAGGTCCTGAAAAGTGGCATTTGCAGAAAACTTCTAAGCATTTTTCCCTTAGGTAATGGTAAGAGTAGTATTTATACTAGAAACCTTAATACTAACCGGTATCTGGGCACACAGCATGAAAGACTACCACTCTCTGGGTACCAAGTGGATTACCCTGAGCCTTCCCAAGGAAGCTGAACAGAGGGCAGCAGCGGGCTGCTATCAACCCATGCCCACAGCACAGACATCAGAGTGATTAAGAGAGAAACAGTGGCTGGCTGAGCTCATCAACACGAGAATAATTGTTTTTCTTTTTTCCTGAGACCAGTTTCTCTGTGTAGCCCTGGCTGTCAGGGAACTCACTTTGGAGACCAGAATGGCCTTGAACTCAGAGATCTGCCTGCCTCTGCCTCCAACTGGAATTAAAGGCATGCACCATCATGCCCAGTTAATATTGGAATACTTTTTTTTAAAGATTTATTATTTATTATGTATATAGTGCTTTGTCTGTCTATGCTTGCTGGCCAGAAGAGGGCACCATTACAGATGGCTGTGAGCCACTATATGGTTGCTGGAAATTGAACTCAGGACCTCTGGAAGAGCAGTCAGTGCTCTTAAGCTCTGAGCCATCTCTCCAGCCCCCTGGAATACTTTTTTAAAGGCAGGAATGTTTTTGTGTGATGCTGGGGATTGAGCCCAGGACATTCAGCATGCCAGATGTGTGTTCAATCACTGCACTACACGTACCTCAGCCAAGACAGGACTTAAAAAACAAAATTATGTGTGTGGGTGTTTTGCCTGCATGATGTATGTGTACCACATGTATGGTGGCCTGGGGCCAGAAAGGGTGTCTGATACCCTGGAACTGGATTTACAGACAGTTGTGAAGCCACTACGTGGGTGCTGGAATTCAAACCTTGTTCCTCTGGAAGAGCAGCAACTGCCCTAAACTATACTAAGCTATCTCTCTGGTCCAGAGACAGAGACTTATTAAAGAACGGGGTGTGATTTGCTTCAGACAAAGCCTGAGAAGGTACCACACGTGGGCAGGTCTTTAATAATTGTTCTGGGCTGGCAGGTTGATCTTAACGCTGTTACTCACAGATGTGGTCTTCCCGGCTATAACGCCATTAAATTGAGCTCATACTTAGTTGCTCTTAGAGCAGACGTGCAGACCAAATGAAGTCAACTGTCTAAGACCCTTGGCCTTCTGCCCAGTCACACCTGGAAGTTAGAGAGATAGTGGGGAGCTGAGAAATACCAGGCCCAAGCTTCTTCCCAGGACCCGCCTCACTCACCTCCTTCCGTTCCACTGGCTATGGAAGCCTTGTTGGCCCTACCTGGAGGTGGGCTGGGTTCTGTTCATTTGTTCTTGCATCTCTACCTCTTGAAAGCAGGCTAGCCCTGAACCCAGAACAGCTCCAGCCTCCAGCAGGGATGCCTGGTTCTGGAGGCTAGAATGGATAATCTACCACTTGGTCACTTTAAGACGTCTATGAGGAGTTCTGAATTCCAACTGGGCAAAAACCTCCAGATAGGCTGGTACTGTAACTTTTTTCCCTATATCCCTCCCCAAATCCCTCGGCCTTCTGAAAACTGACTTAAAGCCTACAATGAAGCCCACCTTTTTTGGCCTTTTTATCAGGGAAAATGCAATTTAAAAATCAACTAGGAAACTCTCCTTATCTAAGAGAAATAGACGTATGCTTAATGGGCTCTCAGGGTTGTTTCAATCTCCTTACTTTCTTGTGAAAACCTGAAGCCTACCCAAGGGGATCTCTGTTTAGGAAGTCAGCCCTTGTGTGGCAAAGAGGGGGCAGGCTGTGGACCCCAGGCTCCTCAGGCTGGATGTAAGCGCCTCGGGTTTCCCAAGTCACAGGCAAACATGAAGGGAAACTCAAGGTCCTCTGTGGTCGCAGGGCTCCTAAGAGTCGGGGGACCCTGTACATGGCTGCATCTTAGTACAGAGAACAACAAGACACAAATCAGGATGACTCATGCTGACTGGGACCCAAAGGGCCGAAGGCACATTTGCAGACCTTCAGACAGGATGGTCCCAAGCATGCGCCATGAAGAGCTGGGCCAGTGAACGAGGAAGAGGGTGGGCCCTGAGCTGCACTTTGCTCAGAAAGCCCGCCTCTACCTGGTGTTGAAAGCTCACCTTGAGCTCGCACTCTCAGAGGCTGTGGGGCTCTCAGCCAATCAGTACCTTTCTTTCATGTAGCTGGGCAACAGGCCAGGGGCCCTGTCACCCCCACCCCCAAGCACACACGGCAAACGCCAGGCTGCTCTCCCTGGGGAGAAGTTGAGGTTGTGGCCTCCCGTGTACTCTCCAGTGACTCATCCCCAGCCTAGCAGGCAGAATGACAAGGAGGCCATTGAGAAGCTGACCCAGCAGATGGCAGCTGGCCCTGAGAATGGCACAGGGAGCACAGGCTGACCCCCACCCTCCCAGCGGCAGACAGTTTAAGGCAACAGCAGCGGAGCTTCTCCTGCAGTTGGCTGTCCTGGGCCACATGACCATGACTCAGCCCCTCACTGACAGCCTCCAGGTTCGCTGGCCTGATGGCAGCTCTCCCACAAATATGGACAGGCCTGCTTCCTCTCTCCTCCCCCACCTCTATGTGGGGCTGGTCCATAACATGCAGATCAGTATCAATGTCAGGACTGTAGCTAGGTGTTCTTCCCAGCCCTAGGCTTTCGGTGCTGGCTCACCTAACCCCTACCCCCACCCCTTGGCCTAAATGGGGGCTAAATGAGGTCAAGGCTCTACTTCATCTCTCAACCCAACCCCCTCCTCAGCTCCACCTCAGCCTCCATGCATGTAGCTGCCTGCTAGCTTCACTGTATGGAAGTCAAGGATGACAGCAAAGGCAAGAGTCCCACCCAGGGCCCGCACAGAGAAAAGGCAGGGTTCACCCAGCACTCTTTCAGGTCCAGTGCATACACCCAACCTGATCTCCTCTTGCCATGCCTCGATCACGCTGCAGGAATCTAGGGGCAGAAGTGGCTAGGGTGCTACCAGATCAACCCTAGCCTCTGTCTGTAAGAGCACTTCTAGGTTTGGGCTCAAGGATGTCTGGGAGGCACAGAAGCAAGACACAGTTTGCATTTTTCCAGGGACAGGGTCATGGCACTTGCCTAAGGGTATACCACGGCCCAGGAGGTTGTTCTTGTCTTCCAGGGCTAGGGTTGCATGCCTGATTCTGCCTTTGGCCTCCCCTCTATAGAGTTCTCCAGTGCAGGAGTTTCCAACCAGAAAGTCTGGAGCTGTGCCAGATGACTTCTTAAAATGCACACATCCTAGATCGGCTGAGGAGCCAGTGGCATAGGGCCCAGAAAATGCTTTCCTTGCAGTGCTGGTCTCCGAAATCGGCCTCGCACACGCCAGACAAGTGCTCTGTCACTGAGGTACATGATGCTCCCAGGCCTTTGTTAGAAGACAGTTTTTGGGGACTGCCACGCCTGAGAACTTGAGTTTGATTCCTGGAACCCACAGAGTAGAGAAAAGAGAAACGACTTCCACAAGTTGTCCTCTGACCTCAACTTGTGCGCCATAACACACACACACACACACACACACACACACACACACACACACACACACACAATATAAACAGAAGAAAAGAGATCCTTTTATTTTAAGACTGTCAAGGGTCTTGAAATTGGCAGTCCTCCTGTCTTAGCTTCCTGAGCAGTCATCAGGCACAAACCATGACTGGCTAGAGTCTGAACCTTTAAAAAGAAATGAACTGACTTTATCTTCATGCACGTGGGGGAGCTAGGAGAGTCTGAAGGGCAGTCAGATCAGCTGAAGCTGGGGTCAGAGGTGGCTGTGTGCCACCTGACATGGCAGCGGAGACCCTAACCCATGCCCTCCACTGCTGAGCCACCGTCTCTCCTACCCAGAACCTGTACTGTTATTTTTATATGTAGGGATGTCTTGCCTCCACGCACGTCTCTGCATCACTGCGTCACCTGGTACCTGTGGAGGCCTGAAGAGAGCATCGGGTCCCTGGAACTAGAGTTACAGACGGTTGTGAGCCACCATCTGAGTGCTGGGCATTAGACCTGCCTTCTCCAGAGGAGCAGCCTGTGCCTTAATCACGAAGCCATCTCTCTTGTCTCCTTGATTCTCTACTCCTGATAAGCCTTTGGGTACGAGGTCTGCCATTTGACCCCTCTCCATACTGATCTAGACAGCCACCAGGAAGATGTGTTTGTTTACAGTTAATTACAATGATAGAAGCTGTAAATACAGGTGCACTGGTTCTCCTGCTGCAGAGCTCAGCCGGAAAACACATCTGTTTCCAGGATTCTGGGAGGGAAATAAGACTTAGGCCAAATGAGTCTTTGACTCATTAAAGGGTACAATAGTAGTATTTTAAATGTTGGCCTTCAGAGTAAATAGCCTTTCTAAAATGTATCATATTTCACTTCCCTCTTTTAGCAAGTATATTTACCCTGAGAACACCAGGCTGGGAAACAGAAGTTATGGCTTCTAGCTTTATTTAAAAAAAAAAAAAAAAAGGCCGGGCGGTGGTGGTGCATGCCTTTAATCCCAGCACTCGGGAGGCAGAGGCAGGCGGATCTCTGAGTTCGAGGCCAGCCTGGTCTACAAGAGCTAGATCCAGGACAGGCTCTAGAAACTACAGGGAAACCCTGTCTCGAAAAACCAAAAAAAAAAAAAAAAAAAAAAAAAAAGGCATTAGGGCCATTTTTGTCAAATGAAATCACACCTCATCACCATATAAGAGCTAGAAGCATTCATATCAGAAACAGCTGCCCAGGCTGATGGTGGTGGCAAGAGGCCCACCCACTCAGCCTTCTTCCCCTCCGCTGAGGACCTCTGTAGAACCCCAGGTCACTAAGAAGAGACTTGGCACCAATGGCCTCAGGTTCCTCCTAATTCTCAGAACAGGCTGGTCAGGAGGGCTGGCCGACTCCAATTCAGAACAATAGCGGCTAATATTTGCTAAGCACCTAGCATTCTTTAACCTTCCTTTCAGCAGTGGAAGTGAGAAGTTTCCCGCATGCCTAGATTGCACAGCTAAAGGTGTGCTGGACTTGGTCCCTGCGCCTGAAGCCTGTGCACTGACCTCGAACGGTTTCTCGGACTTCTCTCAGGAAGTCAGAGTCCTGACTTTCAGGAATCTTCGGAGTAGACAGAGGGAGAGAACACGAACTGCCACGGCTAGTCTGGCCAACAGGAGATGCCAAGTGCATGTTCGCCCCTTTGCCCTTTACTAGGCTGTGACCACTGAGTCACCGACACGTCTGTGCCTCCACGTCACATAAACGAGGTGTCCACAGTCTCACCTAAGGAATTCCATATTCACTTCACCAGAGGGAAATCAAAACCGTTGTGGCCATCCCGACAACGTTCACAGAAGGATCCGAGCAAATCTCTCTCAATTTCATCTAGGAGTAAGAATGTGTTCTTTTCTGAATGCCCAGAGGGATAAGCAGCAGAAGTGGAGTGGCCCAACTTCCTTAATAAGACATTGGTTGACACCAGTGCTGCCCTAATGCTTCCTCTTTTCTGCCTGTAGTTGGCCTAGCTGGCAGGCCACACCAAGAAGGCGTCACCCTAACAAGAAGGAGGGCTTGTGGAGCGCCCAGGGCAAGTGCCTGGGAGGGAGCTGCCCTTGCAAACAGCTATTTGACCAGTTGTGCCCTAGGTCCCCACACCTGCTTCATTCTGGTTCCCCTTTCTGCCCAGTTTGCCTCCCTGTGCCTGCCCTGGCACCTAGCCAGCCAGAATGGTCCCTTTGCTCAAAGCAGTTGGGCAGCCATGGGCAAGTCTGCTTCTCCTCCTTCCTTACCATGCTCCTCTCTCTGTGGGGCACTTACCCAGATCTGCCCTATCTTTTTCTCCTCAGGAGAAGCCAGTTACGGTGGCCTCCTGCATTTATTCAGCAAGTGTCCACTCAGCTAAGGAGATGCAGCAGCTGACACGGCTCACACGGGTCTGAGTGTGGTCACCATGCTGGGTGATCGTTCTGCATTGTTCATGCACCTCACAGTTACAAGGCTGATGTTCTTATTCCCACTTGACACATGAGGAAACTAAGGCTGAGGTAAGTCAGCGACAACTAGAGAACCTGACATGGACTTAGAACTCAAACAATTATCCAGGAAGTGGCCCACTTCCCTGGCGCTCAGGGATCATCAGCTCTTGTTAAATCCAGGAACTGAGAGGCATTAACCGGCTACAAGGCTAGTACAATTTCTATTTTGTATTTGGGGTACGCTCAGCCCCTGTAGGCAAAAAACACAAGAATGAAGAATTGGGGGGGAGAAGGTGTCTGGTCTGTCACTAAGTGCTGAATCAGCAAGTCAGGCTTCCAAGCCAAGGGCTCTGCCACATGCTGCCAGGTGTTATAATTTTTAAGTTGATGAGTTTTTTAAAAATATCTATCTATCTATCTATCTATCTATCTATCTATCTATCTATCTATCTATTATGTATACAATATTCTGTCTGTGTGTATGCCTGCAGGCCAGAAGAGGGCACCAGACCTAATTACAGACGGTTGTGAGCCACCAAGTGGTTGCCGGGAATTGAACTCAGGACCTTTGGAAGAGCAGGCAATGCTCTTAACCGCTGAGCCATCTCTCTAGCCCCAAGTTGATGAGTTTTAATAGGTCATTTGTTTAAAAATCTACACACAACATGTATGCACATAAACAAGAATTGCAGGTAACATACTACTATATTTACTTAAAGAGCCACTGAAGGGCATGCTTTGGAAAGAAGAGATGTATGGAAGAGGGGCACGGAATGTAAGAAGTAGCAGTAGGCACAGGAACCGATGCAATGTGTTGGTCAACTCAATGAACAATTGTGTGTTGAAAAAAATCAGTCAAGGGGCTGGAGAGATGCTCAGTGATTAAGAGCACTGACCACTCTTCCAGAGGGCCTGAACTCAGCTCAGCAGCCACAAAGTGGTTACAACCATCTGTAACTTCAGTTCAGGGATCTGAACTCCTCCCACCTCCGAGGGCACTAGGCACATATGTCGTCCAAAGACAGACAAAGGCAAAACACTCAAACATATAAAGTAAAATATTAAATCTAAAATGGAAGAAAAATAAAACCTGGTATTTTGGGGGAAATTTTACTTGTGAAAATGTATAAATTTCATCAAAATTACAATTATGTATGCACATTAAAGTTTAAGAATAACTTCCATAAGAACAGAGATACCTGTGGGGCAGTGGTGATGCACACCTTTAATCCCAGCACTTGAGCGGTGGAGGCTGGTGAATCTCTGAGTTCTAGGCCAGTCTGGTCTACAGAGCAAGTTCCAGGAGAGCCAGGGCTCTAACACATAGGAACTCTGTCTCCAAACAAACAAACAAACAAACAAACAAACAAACAAGCAGAACAGAACAGAGATACCACCAGAGCTTCCAAACCCAAAGGGTAAAGAAGATAGAAAACTTTGCCACTGTAACAGGAAACAAGGGAATGGAGAAAAAAGAAGCCAGGGTACTAAAATATAAATAATGCAAGTTAAAGTAGCAGAAATAAAAATGTTAATCTATCATTAATTTTAATACACACAAATATTTTAAAAACATATAATCTTGTTTAAACCTCTTCAGTGCTGGGTCTACACAGGAGGCCAAGAGGCCACACTCAGCTCAGAGGATTTTAAAGAAGATTATTATTGTATACATGTATGAAAAAAAAACCCACAGGGAGATGCTAACAAAAGAAACAAGACACCATCTTATAGAAGAACTGAAAAGATTTGGAAAACAGATGCTAATCTAAACCATGTGAGTTGGGCTTGGTGGTACACGCCTTTAATCCCAGCACTCAGGAGGCAGACGCAGGCGGATCTCTGTGAGTTTGAGGCCAGCCTGGTCTACAAGAGCTAGTTCCAGGACAGACTCCAAAGCTACAGAGAAACCCTGTCTCCAAAACAAAACAAAAAACACCAGCCTCCCAAACAAAACAAACCCCCAAACCAAAACCAACCAACCAAATAAACAAAAAAAAAACCCAAATCATGTGGTTCTCATATCAGATATAGAGCTCAGAGCGCATAGGCACAACCGTCTCTCACAGACCCCACTGAAGAGTCTTAGAGCCAGTGACTGGAGGCTTTTGATGAATAAGGTCTCTGTCTGTAGGTCCTGTCCTCCTGTAGTGCTGTGAAGGCCCTGGGCACGCAGAGTGGGTCTGCTGGGTACCCTGGCCTGGGTGCTAGGATGACAAGGAGGAAAACGGCACAGTTGTTGAAGGGGTTCATAGTACACTGGGGTAACAGACAAGCGGTCAGAGAAGGATGTAAAGCAGAGGAGGTTTAGGACACAGACACAGAGGCCATGCAGTGGGGCGGGCACACAGGGAAACCCGGAGCCGCTGCAGCAGGACCTGCAGCAGGAGAGGCTTCCTATGGGTGAACAAGAACTGCTCAAGGGAGGGAAGACACCAGCGAAGGGCTAGGGAGGTGCCAGCTGGTGAACCGCTTGCAGCCGTGTGCCGGAGGACTTGAGTATGAGCCTCAGGTCACAGCGAGAGACTCAAACACTAAGGTGGGGCTGGAGAGCCGGCTCAGTAGGTGGGGCTGCTTGCCACTGAGCCAGACAGTAGGAGAGAATTGGCTCCGAGTTGCCCTCTGACCATCACACCCACTCTGTGGCCTAAGGAAATAAAAATACAATAAAAAGTAATAGGTGTGGGTGACTCTTGAGGAACAATACCAGAACTCAGGCATCCTCATAGACAAGCACACACACAAACACACACACACACACACACACACACACACACACACACACACACGGTACTCCAAGTGAGGAGGGCCCAGGAAGATGTAATCCAGAGGTGGGGTCTCTCTGCAGACATCACTACCGCTTTAAGGAGCTGGTGGGTAAGCTGAAGCCACAGCTGCAGTTGGTAAGGTCGGGAAGGGATCATGAAAATGAAGCTGCTCCTCCTCTACCCCAGGACCTGATTCCCAGGAGAGTGAGGCTATAACCCCCCATTCCCTCACATTCGTGGGGGTAGAGATATAGGAGGAGGACCCTGGGGGCAGGGAGCAGACAGTAGCTGCTGGGCAACTATTGTTGGTAAAAGTTACAGGGCTCTGGAAAGGTTTGCTGAATTCTTTCCCAAAGGATATGGGAGCAGGTGGCCACGAGCTAGGGGGAGGCGGCACGCCAAGTACTGTACTTGGGCACTTCTGAGCGTCAATGAACTGGAAGGATCTTGACCCCCCCCCTTCCCCCTTGGCCAGCCTGAAGCCTGCTCTCTGGAGGGAGATTTCTTTTGTGCATTTCCCATTAATGAAGATATGAAATGTGAAGGTTCATTAATCATTAACATTTTACAGATCGATAATATAAAAAAGAAATCTCACATGCACACAACTACTCAGTCTTACTGCCAATTCCACAAAGACAATGGCAAGGCTAAGAAAACTTGTGGATAAAGCTTATTATAGTCCTCCAGTCCCCACCACATGTTTGGCAGCCCTGGCTGGCTCGGGGCCCGAGGAAACACCAACGCCCTTAAAGGCCCTCAGGATGCTAAGGGCAACCACCCCTATCTATTCTATTAGTGTAGGTCTTAGCCACTTCCACCCTCTCCCTGACCTCGGCCCATCCCCGCTGGGCTGAGCTCATCATAAAACATCACGTCCTTTAGACAACCTCAGGCTGAAAGACATCGGCCGGCTCTGCAGTGCTTATGGGTCCAGGCCCCAGCCTGTGGTCTATAATCTATCTGACCACTGTTTCCCTAAACACAGGGTGTGGCTCTGGCTGCCGTCTCTCCCCAACCTTCTAGCTACTGAGCTCTACAGGTCTCCCAGTGGGCCTTGCTGTGTGGGCCACCTGACACTTCCTGCTTGTCCTGTACAGATTAAGCTGAGGCCTTCCCCTTCCAGGAAGCCGCAGCACCCCAGTCTCTTTCCTCTTCGCTTTGACCTTTAAACACACCCTCATTCACTTTTACTTATCCATGCAATAACACAGCTCAAAGTACCAGGGACAGTAACGTGTTAGAAAAGACGGCAGCCACTTTTATGCAGCTATCACACAGAAATGCAATCTTGATAGGAAACAACTAGAAATACAGAAAGAGATGCACAACTGACGATGTTCAGTGTTTCCATAGCAACAAAAACCCAGAATGAAATTGATTATGGGGAATTATTAAATCACAGCACATCCACTAAAATGTTTATAAAAATTAACAATACGAACAAATATCACTGGAGACAACGTTAAAGAAAAGGTATATAGAAGTCTATGCAAACTCTGGCCCTGAATAGTACTTATCTTGTGTGGTTGTCTTTTTTTTTCTTTTTTAACTTTATGTGTATGGGTGTTTTGTCTGCATGTATGTCTGTTCACCTTCTTGTGCATGCCTGGCACTCGCAAATGCCTGCAAAGGTTGTTGGATCCCCTGGAATTGGCAGTACAGACAATTGCGAGTCACCATGTGGGTGCTGGGAACCAAACCCAGGTCCTCTGTAAGAGTAGCCAGTGCTTTTAACTGCTGAGCCATCTCTCCGGTCCCTTCTATAGTAGGTCAACATCTATAAAAACATAGACATAGAGACTCTGTCTTAAAACAAAAACAAACAAAAAATCCAGACACCAGCAGACAAAAAAAGGTTCTCTTTTTGTCAGACTTATTAATGTCTTAGTATTTTAAAATATTTTTATATAATTTTCTCATATTTTCTTCAGTGAGTTATTCTATTTTTATAGACAGCAATTTCAAGTGATTAAACACAGACAGACAGACAGACACACAGAGAGAGAGAGAGAGACAGGCAGAGAGAGAGAGAGAGAGAGAGAGAGAGAGAGATACCATAGGAAGTTCAAGTCTTCCCCACTCTTCTGCATCCTTCGGAGGATGGTCTTTACCCATCCCTCTCATATTCCTCACTGATGTCCTCTGCAGTATATCACTTTCATAATGAAGACAAGCGATAAGCAAAAAGGATCTCTTGGTAGGGGACAAGAATTGCAGAGGCATGGCATGTCTGCATGTTTGGGAGTGGTACCTGGTAAACTTAAGATGACCCCAAACATGCAGACACAAAGGTGCAAACCAAACCGCTGGCCACTCAAAGAAACAAGGCTGGAGAGGAGAGCGCCTCGCTCTGAGTTTTGGTTTTTATTTCTCTCTCTTTATAGTCTCCCTGGGGACTGTGAGTTTTAATAGTTGTGACTCAGGAAGTAAGAAAGAGATAGCCATCACATACCACACACACACACACACACACACACACACACACACACACACACACACACACACACGGGACTTCTGCAGTATTACAGGCGATCCATCTACTCTTCTATGGATGAATTCTGTTTCCAGATTCTCACTTAGAAATAGTACCACAAAAGCCCATCCTTGTTCACATTTTCTTTTGTACAGCTGGGAAATATCTGAGTGGCACATTCCTGGGACTGGAATTTCTGGATGACCCTCTGTTAGTGGGCTCATTCTTTTTCTCCCGGTTCAGGGTGTCAGGGAAACAGGTAGTTTTCACGCATCCTAGTTATTTGCTTAAGGTATTACCCTTATCCTCAAGAAATTTCTAAGCCAGCCGGGGAGAAAATGGATAGATGGATTATGTGCCATTTATTCTATATTTATTTAAATCATAAATGAGTCCTAAATTGATCTTAGATTCAGAAAGGCCTTTGGCAGTCATTTATTCCAACACATGACTTACTAATTAATGTTGGAGAAGGGCCATTCACACAAAGACAAGGATGGAAGAGCCGAGTGCGAATCACAGGCCTTTCACATTTTGAGCTGTAGGCAGGGGCAAGGCATTCAAGCAGAGACCTGGTATCTCGCCTGCGAAAGAGACATTCTCAAACCACAGACATGTTTTTTTTTTTAAATAATTTAATCCACTTTATTTATTTATTTATTTATTTATTTATTTATTTATTTATTATGTATACAATATTCTGTTTGTGTGTCTGCTTGCAGGCCAGAAGAGGGCACCAGACCCCATTACAGATGGTTGTGAGCCACCATGTGGTTGCTGGGAATTGAACTCAGGACCTTTGGAAGAGCAGGCAATGCTCTTAACCACTGAGCCATCTCTCCAGCCCAACACAGACATGGTTTTAATGGATGACTGATTGCAAGGAACAATGCTTAGTTTATACAATTCAGGGCCTGGCATGTGACTGGTATCCCACGAGTGGGGCTTGCAGAAGGATGGATGAAACATGTGATGAGATGAAGTCTTCTCCCTGACTAGAAATGCACACTGTCCCAAAGGGCTTTGCCTGTGCTCAGCAGCACTAATGTCAGCAGAACATCTCAAACAGATACTTAAGGGAGGCGGAAAAAGAGAATGCAGAACACAGGGGCAGACCCATCAATCAATAAAGGACCACATCTGAGGATGGCCCCAAAGAGCCCTCTGCAACCCGTCTGGCCTCTGTCTCCCCTGGCAAGGTCTCAGCACGGAATGGACTGAGGAATGACCTAGTGACACATGACGACCTCAGTAAAAGGGCTGGGATTAGTTGTCTTGCCGTATCTTTGGGTATTTTCAACATCTGTTGTCATCTGCATATATGTAATTACGCTCTGATTCATGTACACAGAAATTCATACTGGCAGCTATTACTGATCGTCATGTATTGTGTGGTGTATGCATTATTTCTTTCTTTTTTTTTTGGTTTTTCGAGACAGGGTTTCCCTGTAGTTTCTAGAGCCTGTCCTGGAACTAGCTCTTGTAGACCAGGCTGGCCTCGAACGCAGAGATCTGCCTGCCTCTGCCTCCCGAGTGCTGGGATTAAAGGCGTGCGCCACATGCATTATTTCTTAAATCCTTACAACTCTGTATACAAGACATTAATATTATATCCTTCATTTTTATTATTTTCATATTTATTTGAGATAGGTCTGGCTATGTATCCTAGTTGGCCTGGAGCTTGCAATTCTTCCGCCTCTGCTTCTTGAGAGCTAGGGTTACACGTATGAGCCACCATGCCTGGCCACACAATGCCCTTTATATAGAGGACGAAATTGAGGGTCTGGAGGTCATTTGTTTGATGTCACATTGCAGGGAAAGGGCAGCAGTAGGATATACATCAAGGACTGTATGCTGAAGTCCACTCAGCCATGGCACCGCATCTCTTACCCAATGATCCGAGCTTTCAAAGGTGGGGCTGAAATACAGAAGCTGCTACAATCCACAGATCTGTTAGTGACACACCCAGGGATTGACCTGGGAGGAAGCATCTCAATGGCCAATCATGAACAGACAGCCTATCTTATAGAAAAGGAGCAGAGAGCAGAAACTCTAAGGTGGAATTGTGGCAGGCCTTTGTTCCTTGGTCAAGGGATGAGAATCTCATCCTGGAATGAGTCTATAACCGAGTCCAAATTGGCTACTTCTTTGATAAAGTCTAGTTCTGGGCTTCTTGATTCCAGGTCACTGGTTTGTTTGTTTTATAGCAAAGCCTTAAGTACCAGCATCCACGCCATCACATGGCCAATACTTTGTCTCTAGACCCCTGGCACTGGGCACTTAATAAGCCTTAAAAAAAGCATTACAATGCCATTTTACATGGAACTTGCAAAAACTCTGCACTAAGAAAGTCAACACTAGCCAAAAGGTGATGGCACATGTTAATCCCAGCACTTGGGGGGCAGAAGCAGGTGGATCTCTGAGTTCAAGGCCAACCTGATCTACAGAGTGAGTTCCAGGATGGTCAAGGCTACACAGAGAAACCCTGTCTCAAAACACACACACACACACACACACACACACACAAAATGAGTGCAAACACATGCACGCACACACACATCAAAACAAACAAATAAACGAACAAACAAACAGCCAACACCAAATAGAAAAGATGCCAGAGAGGGCACCTCTGGGCCAAAGAGGCCATTATGGAATTAGTAATGCAGGAACTTCACTTTATACAATAAACAGTAAGAACGTTTTATATATGTTATGTAAAAGCATTTTAAGTGTCCTTTAAATATGCATATGAGGACATGTCCTTTAACTAGGATTTCTCGTGAAATGGGGATCGAAATATACACCATTCAACAGTTCCCAAAGATTACAGTGTTACCCCACTGCCTAAGTCACCCCACAGTCTCTCCCTCTTTTTCTTGTTCTCTTTTGCTTTTTTTGAAATGAGGTCTTGGTATGTAGCCCAGGCTGGCCTTGAACTCACAATCTTCCCATCTCAACGTCCTGAGTGTTGGGATTACAAGTGTGAGTCACCACACTGTGTCAAACCCGTTTTTCTGATAAATCTAAATGCATTTCAGGCTCTTGCCAAGTCTTGAAGTCATCATTATAAGTAACAATTCTGTTGTAAACTATGAAACCCCTCTCTCTCTCTCTCTCTCTCTCTCTCTCTCTCTCCCTTTTGGACTGATTTATAGCAAGGAGCTGTCCCTTAGGCATAGCCAATCCTGCTGAAATATAACCATTAGCCTCCTTTCTGGGTTTATATATATGATTTTTTTTTTACAGGTGGGGCTGGTTTCAGGCTTTAGTGGATAAAAGAAGCCAGGTTCAGTGTCTCTGTAAGGGAGGAGGCTTCGAGTTCATTGTAGTCACTGGTGGCTGGTTCTGAAATTGAGGAACTGATTTGAGGAACTTCAGAATAAACAAGAAACCCAAACAACGTGGCTTTCTGCAGAAGACTTCCAATGTAGGGGGATGGGGGTGTGTTGAAGGAGACACATGGTCTGTTCTGTGGAGCCCTGACCATGACCTAGTTTTAGATGCTGTCCTACATAATCTTTGACAACCTATTCTGGGTGATCAGCTGGAGACAGCGGTGCCAGGGATGCATCTGACATGTCCACTTACACTAATGGGTCACGTCTTTGCTCTCTCCTGTGGTGGGTGATGTGGGAGATGACAGGTAGGTTCTCAAGAGGTTCTTCGGCAAAGGGAGGGAAACTGGGGAAAGCCTATGGCTCTTCCTCTTCCTCAGACCAACAGGGCCTAACAGGAGTATAGATCTGCACCCTGCACTTCCATTTGATGACAAATATCTACTCTACCCAGTGGATAGATACCATTTTCCGAGTGCTGGACTGGCCAGTGGAGATATGATGGTGATTAAGCCAAACAAGAGCTTTCCTTGCTCATGTCCCTGACAGACCTTCTTGGCATACTGACCCTGGTCATCAGAAGGCTTGACATGGGCCAGGCCTTGAGCCGTCTGCACATGATTTGGACCTACATGGCACCAAGCACTGTGTGCTCCTGAGCTTAAGTATGTTGGAGCACCTTTGCACAACCAGGGCCATCACATTTGAACATGTATACTGAAGACTCCAGAGTGCGAGAAAGCTTCTCTTCCAAGGTGAGAAGCAGGAAAGTGTTCTAGGAGGAGAGAGATTAGACACCGGCAGACTGAGGAGGGTGGGCTCCTCCTATAGGGGAGCTCTCTGTGGGACAGTCAACACTGACTCAAGCTGCAGCACGTCTCCTTGGGCATCCACTTTCCCTCTATGGTGAGTTCTTTGGCGGAAGTGCCCTGGTTCCACTTGCTTTTAACAACAGATGCTCAATGCTGTATGATCCAACAAAGCCATCATCCGATGCAAACACTGTCGAGTAAAATGCGTGGGTTGTGCCTAATGCCATAGCTTACTGATCACCACAGATGAACAACACAGCACTTTGCAGTATTGGCTACGTTCCCTCATGACAGTGAGGCTGACAGGGAGCTATGACCCATAGCCAGTGCACAGCCGCACCATGGCATTGTATTACTTAACGCCAGCCCAGAAAGAAATCAAGTTAAAAATCTGGAGGATTTTCTAGTGGATACCAATTGCTTCTGCATCATAAGGTCAGGAAACTGTAAGCTGGACCATCATCAGTGGGACATGGATGTGTTCTACCTAATTGAGCTTGGCAGTTAGCACTCTTTACAAACATCATTCGAGTGGAAGGACACAGGCGTGGCAGCACATGCCCGTAATCCCAGCATCCAAGAGACAGAGGCAGAGGCAGAGGCAGGAGGGTGGCTGCAAAGTCAAGGCCAGCCTGGTCTATACAGTGAATTATGGGCTCGCCGGGAGTGCATAGTGAGACCTTGTCTATAAAACAAAAAAGGAAGCAAAAAGGGCCAGCATGATGGTTCAGCAGGTAAAGGCACGTGTCACACAAATCTGTGGCCTGAGTTTGATCCTAGAATCCAGGTAACAAGGGAGCAGGACAGAACCAACTTCACAGGGTTGTCCTCTGACCTCCGTGTGTGCACTGTGGCACACATACCCCATCCCTCATCTATTCATACAGACACACACGTAAGTAAAATTTAAAAAAAATGACAAAATAGATGAGGGCCATAGACTCCGAGAGCCTGCCTGGGTTGGTATATGTGTGTTCACACTCATATAAGCTCAAGGTAAGCTCAAAGGCATGGCGCCTGGGGTGGCTGCAGAAGTGGAGCATGGTGATGACTGTATTCTGATTGATCCCTGTAGGAAAACCTGCAAGTTAGATGCTGAACCTCTTCTCTTAACCTCTTCCCTAAATACTGACCTGGTGACCCATTTATTTCTGATTGAGAAGATGAGCCTTCTGGCCCTGCGATCCAAACAGTATCCATCTGGGCTGACCTGCACATGCACCCTACACAGGGATGGATGGTGCACAGACCCCTCTCTTACATTTCTGTCTACAAAGCTATTCCTGCCACTCAAACCACAGAACATAACAGGTGCGACTTATGGGCTCGGGGAGCTGTTCCCCACATTCACTCCCCCAGGCAGAACACTCCTGGTATTGTCTTAACTGGCAATCACCCCCTCATTTGGGGTTAGCTAAACTCCTCTTTCCTTCTAAGCCTCCCAGCTATTCCTAATACCAACTGGAAGAGTCTAGTCAGTAAAGGGGAAGGCCAGGGTCACCAGAAGGATCAGCCAGAACAGCTCTTTGCACATACAATGGGCCATTACCCAGCTATGACATCATGCTTTGCCCTCAGAGGCCTCTCATGGAGAGAAGCCAGACAGGTCCGGCTGGAGTGACACCGGCTACTCAGGCTCTTCTGGCCACCTGTATGCTGTGGGCAACATGCCACATATTTGGAGCAGAAAGGCACAAATGCTCCTTAGTGTCCAGTGTTTTGGAATCTCACCATCAATCAGTCGTCACTCAAGGCCATGTTTAGGTAAGACACTGCTTGGGGACATATGAAAGTATCTTAAAGGTGGAGACAACCTTTGAGACTTCCGGGCAACCCTGCCTAGACTTTATTTTCTTAACAACCCCGGCCTCCTTTCGACCACACAAACCTAATGGTAGTGGAGAGAGTCAGAGAGCTTTCTGTTTACTTTTTCTTAGAAGCAGAGCAGAAGCCACACAGGTCCCATCCTTCCCAGGCCCCAAGAGCTTGCAGGGAGCCTGAGAGTGGCGGCGCTCCTGTGGGGAACCGGGAGCTGTTTCACAAAATTCAAGTCCTACGCTGGGGTAGCTCCTGGGTCCAGCGGCAACAAGACACAGTGCAAAGAGCTAAAGCTCTGCCTCCAAGTAGCTGGATGGCCTCAGCCAACCTTTTGCAGAGGTGGGTACAAATACTAATGCACATCTGCCCCTACCCCCATGTGTACCCATGTGTGTATGTATGTGTGGACACCAGAGAGTGACTGTCATGTCAGGGCTTTCCTCAATGGCTCTCCACTTTTTTTTTTTCCTCTCTCACTGAAACTGGAGCTTACTGATTGGCTAGCCTGGCTGGCATGAGCTCCCAGGAGGCCCCTGGATCCTCCTGTCTTTACTCTCGAGCCTTAACACTGGGATCACAGGGACACAATGGTGCATCTGGCTTTTTAGGTAGGTGCTGAGTTCTGAACTCAGGAGGACTCTGTGACAGGGACACTTGCAAGGGATTATCAGTTACCGAGGCCCTGGACTGTCAAGTCCATCTTGTGGATGGTCCTGGACACGCGGACTAACACTGGGTGCACTAGTCGAGGACACACTGAAGACCCTCTGATCATGGATGGCTCTCTGGAATGAGAGTCAGCAGAAGCTGTGACCACTGGAAAATGGGAGGGGAGGATGGTTCAGGCCTTCCCCCACTGTTTCTTGCAGGGCCCACACACTGACCTGGTATATGGAGACTAAGGTGATCAGCTTACCTAACCCAAAGCTTCCTGAAGCCCAGGGAGCAACAGGCCTTCCTTCCCAAGCACTGCAGCTCTCGTGAGCCTCCAACTCAGGTGACTGGAAGGAAGGCAGAGGTGAAAAGGGCTCTCCCCAAATATCTCATCTCCAAGTACAATTTGTATCTCTCTAACTCTCTGCCAAGGGATTTCCCAGCTCCCCAGGGCCGAAGCTCCACTCCTGCTGCCACGCTGAACTGTCACTGGACGTGAGCCATTTTCCACCCTCAAGGTGGCTGGGCTCAGGAGTGGAGACACTGCTGACCTGGGCTCTGTGCCCTGCCCATATGACCCACCAGGACATGGCTGTCAGTCAGCAAGCTTTAGGAGCCTCCCACCGGCTTCCCGCTCCCTGCTCCTAGCCCTTGGGCAGGAATGAAGGTGATCTTTGGCAGAGGGCTTTTCAACAAGGCCTGCTCAGGACTTCCTCTGCAACAGGGGCAGGGGGAACAAAAGGCCTGTTACCTACACCCCTGCACAAGTGACTCACCTTCCAGAGAAAGTACTCCCCTCACCTAAAAAAAAGCTGCTTGAAAAACTAAGGCACCTATCACATGCAGGCTGTGGGGCTGGCCAGTGACTGAGCAGGTTCAGATGCTTGCTCTGTCTTCACCTCCAACCTTGAAGGCAAGTGCCACCCCGGGCCTGCAGCTTTCATTTTCATCTGAGCAAGCTCCTCACGAGGCTTGACATCCGGTGATTTATTTTTTCTAAAAACTAGATTCGCTTTAGAAATGACTCTTCGCCTATCAAGACAGCTTCCCCAAGAGAAAACAAATGCAGTTTAGAGAGAATGTCAGTGGGGTGGGAGCCAGTATTTTTGTTTTGTATTAAAAGGGAGAAAGGAACTTAATCCTCTACCCCCCCAAAACCCTGTGGTATCTGAAGCAAAACCTGCACATTCTTTTTTCTTTTTTTTTTCCTTTGGTTTTTCGAGACAGGGTTTCCCTGTAGTTAAACCTGCACATTCTTGACTCTAGCTCCAAGGCCCCCAGACCTGGTTATAGAGATCAGACAGTTTTAAGGGAGAAGAGGTGGGTGCCATGTGCTGATGGAAACCATACTCCCCCAAAAACAAATGTTGCCTCCTTGTCTCCCAAAGAACAAGCCCACAGTGGTTTATATTCTATGAGTGCTGTCTTTCTCACCCCAAGTTAATGCTGAGACCCACTTAACCACAGGGAGGACATCGGGGAGCTCCAGGACAGGCCCAGTTCTGTTTGGACCAGCGTCCTGAGAGGCATGCAGGTAACCCTATATTGGACTTTGAACTCTGACCAGACAGATCCTAAGTCTTTTTGGGCTTCTCTGAAGTACAGTTAGGGCAGGATGTACAGTAAGCCTGGGGTGCCAGCGGCTAGTGAGATGCCTCAGTGAGTGAGTGCGCTGCAGCCCAGCCTGAAGACCTGAGTTTGCTCTCTGGAGCCACATGGAGGAAGGAGAGAAGTGATTCCTGCATACTGTCCTCTGATCTCCACACGTGTGCTGTGATACACATGTGTGCACACACAATGATTATATACAATAATGTGTGGGAAAACTTGACAGCTAAGCCATCCAGGCTAGCTGAAAACAACTACTGACCTGTCAGACACCCCATTTTCCTTCATATCAGCTTAGAGAAGTTAGATCTCGTCACAGGTTAGCAGTCAGCTGCTACGACTACTGTCACAGCGACCACGACAACGACCAACAGCAGTGACAGCCATTGTGCTCAGCCCAGCATACGCTCCTCTTGTATGCTCAAAGCCTATGAACATTTCTGATCCCATCTGAGATGAGGCACTCCATGCTCACAGAAGTGAAGCCATTCGCTCGAGGGTACACAGACAGACAGATAGACAGACAGAGGCAGGCCAGGCCCTGACTCAGGTCTGTCTGACAACATAAACTGCTACACAGATGTGGTGGCACTATGACATGCTCTCCCACTGCGCAGACTGCTTGCGCCTTCTTCCTAAGTTTCTATGTCTGGAAAACGAGCATAGGTACAGTTTTCATAATGACCAGTATCAACAGTCAGTAAATAGCGATAACAATTAAGAACCGTTATGATGGCTGAAGCCCTGGTTTAATTACGTTCAAAACTGACTTTCTGAGGAGGGTGACTTATCACTCATTTATACAAGTGAGTATCCTAAAAGGATGAAGTGTATGTCAAGAAAAGTCAGTTTAGATTCTAGCCACAACACCAAATCCTGAGGATTAGTGTCTGTTTTACTTAGTACTCATTTTAAAGATCTTTACCCTATACTGTAAATATATATATAGGCTGTCTACCAAATTATTCCCTATGCACACAATTCCAAAGGATTTCTACTAGGGAGTTCAAGATGAAAGACTCTATGACAGCAAGAGAAGAGGCGAAGGGAGCCTCAATTTAAGCATGAATAAAAGAACGCACAGGCTTTGGAGGAAAACATCCTTAGTCCTGTCACTCAGGCCGTTTAGAGAAGCTCAGAACGCAGGCCCCCACCTCAATGCCCTGCACAGAACTGCCTATGCTGCCTGCCTTCCACCCAGTCTTCCCTCTCTGCCCCACAGCTGTCAGTCCTGCAGTCGGCGCCCCCAAGTGAATGCAGGGTGCTCACACTTGAAGTGCTCACTCTACCCGGATGCTCACGCTTGAAATGCTCACCCTACCCTCACCCGACCCGTGAAGACACTCGACTCCATTCCTTTCCCTTATTCGGGATCCTGGTGTGCAGAGGGCTGACTTATCCTTATAGCTCCTCAAATCCACTCTCCAAACCGCCCCGCTCCACACCCACTTCAGGCTGGTGCCACCAAAAGTGCCCAGAGTGCCCAGATGCCTCCAGTTTAACTGAAATACTAAAATGGGGCAAACAGGAAGCATCACACACAACTGCGGTAGTGACTTATTAATCATGAAAGCAGAATTTTAGTTGCATTTTAACCTTTTGCCAGGAAAAAAAAAAAAGCATTGAGATGATGGGAGCCATCGGTGGAAATGTCTGCGCCTGTATGGGAAGCAAGCTGACCTTTCCCTGGGACTGAATTTGGTTCGGATTCCTTCTCTCTTCCCAGAAAAAAACATCTGTCAAGCCACCCAGGATGAACCTGTGAGCTCTTCCCAGGGCAGAAACAGCTGTTCGGAGAAGTCCATGTTCTGTCCACTGAGAGAGAGAGAGAGAGAGAGAGAGAGAGAGAGAGAGAGAGAGAGAGAGAGAGACAGAGAGAGAGAGACAGAGAGAGAGAGACAGAGACAGAGAGAGGAGAGAGAGAGAGTGAGAGTACTAGCTATATAGAGATACTCTAGTCTCTCTTCTCCTCTCTCTCTCTCTGCTCTCTCATCTCTCTCTATCTTATAGAGAGAGAGGGAACCTAAAAGGGACTTCAGAGGCCAAGAGGACAACATAAAACTCCAAAGAGGGGCAAAATGGCCTAAACCAACAAACCCGGATTTATGTTTTTATCTACGGTACACCCCTCCAGTCTCCTTCCAGCCCCTAGCTAATGATGAACCCTCTCCCTCACAGAAAACCCTCCTAACAGTCGCCCGGGGTGGGGGTAGGGGCCAGTCGGGGTGAGTCCTGTCCTCTCTCAAACAAACACTCTAAGCTGATCACAAAGGAATCAGTGTTCGTCAGGAGAACCAAAATGAGGAACCAAACCTCTATCTGCCGAGGCTGAACGACAAAACCAGACGTTTTTGTTTAATGGACGAGGGTTCATTTGCCAGGGTCTCTGTGGTGCCAATCACACAAACTCTAACAGTTACCAGAGGCAACAAACAAACAAACCAACAAAACCCCACCTCAGAACAGCTCCTTCTACCCAGGAACAATTAGAAAATGACCACTTGGTACTGTTTAATTGCACAGACTGCTGGGATATATTTTTGGATACGTACAGTTGGGTACTTATTTCTAAAGTCAGACATTAACTATTATTATGAGATCTTCTGAGAAATTCACCACACTCTTCCAAATAAATCAGGATGTCTTCTTTTTTTTCTTTCCGGTGTTCTGAGACAAGATCTTGCTATGAAGCTCTCACTGCCTCCCAAGTCACAATAATCCTCCTGCCTTAGTCTCCCAAGTGATGGGATTACAGATGTGTGCCATTATGCCTAGTTTTCAAGATGTCTTAAAGGCATTTAAAAAAAACTCAGAAAGCTGGCATCGTTCCAAAGGAATTGCCTTTGACATCACTTCAGATATAAGAGAAAATCCACATACATCATAAGCAAGACAACAACCTTCACAGCAACCTTTCATGTTAAGAGAAAAAAATATTACCTCAGATCTCCCCCTTCTTCATCTATCTAGTTACCATATGCAGTCTGAATTCAGAGACCTGAGAACTCACCCTCAGTCATGGCTTTGAGGCCTCAGACAAGGTATATGCGCCTTCACCACCCACACCTGGTTCAGGTACTCCACTTAACTGGATACTACTCCATCCGTCTTACCACACCTACCACTGTAAGGGGAAAGTCACTCAGCAAACCCCTGCATGGCTGATGTCAGGATCCCCAATCTTTCAGAAAGACTGTTTCTAGCCACAGTGCCAGTGTTCCAAAGTTCACTTGTCTTGGTGCCATGCTCATCACTTAGTTTCCTTCGCTTTTAGAGACGTTAATCAAGTCACTAGTGTTCATTGTCTCCAATTAACAACAACAACAACAACAAAACCCCTGTTATTAATACACTGATTTTTGAAACCTTTCTTCACTCATCCTCTCCTTTACAACCCATAGACACCACTATCCATCCTTTGGTGCTGACAGCCATCTTTTAATCCCAACTTAAGGGGAAAAAAACCCTTTTTTTTTTTTTTAATGAGCACGGGGGGAGGGAGAGACTTTTTCTGAAGTTAATAAACACGGAAGAGGCTCCTAAGCAGGTGGGAATCTCTGCCTCCGACAAATGTTTCTTTTTACTTGGTGACAGGTGGCTGCAAGCTGCCAGAGCTACGGTGAGCTTCCAAGATGGGACTAGTACATATAAACAGACACCAAAAGTCCCGAGTAGAACACAGAATCACACGGATGGGTCAGGATCATCGAAGAGGAGCGATACTGTGGGCGACTAGCAGTGCCCCGCTGAGTACCCAGGGCACTCTCGGCTCCTTCTCCCAGCACAAGTGACCCCATGCACTTCACAGGGAAAGACAGAGCATTTCACGGCTAGGGCGGAGCGATCTCCTTCTCTCAAGGGGCACCTAGGAGCAGGGTCTGGTAGTGGGGCGGCTGAACTCGATGGCACGAATGTTGGGGAAGGGGAGGAAGGCAGTCCCCGCGCGCGATCCGGGTGAGCGTGTGACCCGTGGGTGCGCGGCCTGGAAGCTCCGGGCGAGCACAGCGTTGCGAGCGTGGCGCTGGTGGCGCGGCGCGTGCGAGCTGGTTAGACCGCAGACACCCGGCCACCCATCCGAGCCAGCCCTCGCGGAGAGCAAGGCCGCAACCCGGCCCCGGCCTGAGAAGCGTCCCGTCCCCGCCCGCTCAAGCCCTCAGCGCCCCGCTTTAGGTCTCGGGGCTATGCCCAGTCACCTACCGGCTGAGCGCCGTTCTCCTCAACCAAGCGAGTGTGGCGCTTCGCCGACCAGCGATCGCTCGGGGGCCCAGCCGCCCCTCCCAGGCCACGCCCCCAATCTAGCCCCGCCCCGGGCCACGCCTCTCCCCGTGGCTGCGACTTTGCGAGCTTCCCGCCTCCTTTCTTTGGCCGTACCGCGACCCTTGATCCCGCCCACACCCACATGTAAGCCAATAAGGCGTCTCCTCCCCGCCGGTCTGCAACCCACTCCCTAGCAGCGATTGGCCAGCGCGGTCTTTCCCAGTATGGACACTGTTTCCGGCCAGGGTTTCTAGAGGCGACGGCTGGGTGGACGGGCGGGCAGTAGGCGGAGGAGGCCTGGGTGTTGGTGGAACACACATGCGCTCTCGGCTTCTGGCAAATCTTTTTACGGGTTGCATTCTTTTTGAGGTTACGGGAAGGAAGGGCGACTGTACGCATGCGTGGGCATTCCCGGCTTCGGCTTTGGTTACCTTGGAGATGGCAGGGCGCTCTCCCTCCAAGGTCTTGAATTCATCTTTAACGGTGTGCTTGCTTCCTGGGATCCTGGTGGAGCTAGAAAGACATTTATGAAACCCTTAGTGTGTGTCTGGTGCTGTAAGGTGTCTGACGATGAAGTTACCATGCCTGCCTTCAAGAAGCGCGGGGGGGCCAAAGGCCTAGTGTTGAAACACAGGAGCGTGCAGATGTGCGGTTCAATCTCTTTCCACCCCAGGGGAAGCTGTGTGGTGTGAATGCTGCGCACAGGATCCAACCTAGACTGCAAAGCCAGAAAGACCTGGTGTTTGAAACGGTGTCTACAGTGCCCTTTTGATGGGGGCGAGAGAAAGTGTAGGGAATGTATGGATTTTTTTTTTCTTTTCTAGCTTCACTAATGAACTTTCTACTGTACAGCAAGCTTCTACTTAGCGGTAATAAGGAATCACTTTTTTTTTTTGAGTGTCTAGAGTGAAAGATGTGTTGCAGCCGTAGGGTCTCTGCTAGGAGTTCTAACTGCAGATGTAGGGACTGGCTGTTGGTGGGAGTGGGCAGCCCCATCCAAGACTGCCTTGGGGAAAAAACGAATCTCTTGTCTGGAAAGGTTTGAGCCAGGGCCAGGCCACTGTCTGCTTGTGACCACTTTGCAGACCTCGCTGCTTTCTGGAGATGTGTACAAGCAGACATCTGTTGTTGGACACTGGAAAGGCCATTCATTTAGACTTTGTGGAAATCCCACAATCTGGCCTGCATTCCGGAGACTGAGGCAGGAGGATGGCAGGTTTGAGGCCAGTCTGGGCTGCATAGCCAGACTTCGGTTTGAAAACAAAAACAAACAGTCTACAACCCAAGAGCCCCCACCCCCACCCCCGCCCTGGCCAAAAATACATTAGAGCAAGGCCTGCAGTTGCTCATAGCCCTAGCCTGTCTTATTCTCAACCATGGCAAGTGTGGCTCCTAGAAACATGTCCGGCTGTGACTTCCACAAAGCCTATACTTCAGAGTCAAGATAGTCTCTGGGACATACCGGGGCTCTGCCAGGGAGCGGCTGAGAGAGATGGTAAGGCAAGAAAACGGCTGGACGGGGGCGGGGGGCTTCTGAGAAGCTCCTGCCATCCCTGGGTTTGGCATTTCAGTGACTCAGAAGAGAGGCAGAGCTGGGCAGATGTACAGGTTGGTATCGGGTCTTGGGTGTCTGTCTTTTCCCTCCCACCACCTGCTTGCCTCTGGGCAAAGCACTTCTCAGGAAAGATGTGGGCAGCGGGCCCAGATTCTGCAGTCGCTCCCTGCAGGGCTGGCTAACTTTTGCCATCTCCCTCTCACCCTTCCCTCCTTAGGACGGCCAGTGTTTCTGGGCTTTACTAGTTCTTCTCGACCCCTCTGTGGTCCTGGTTCCCGTCCATGCGTCGCCTATTCCATGGAGGTGATTGGGTCTTTAATCCTGTGGTGAGAAGTAAACCCTTGACTCGGAGCAGGAGGTCACCTAGCGCAGGAGAGAACAAGCCTAGCAAGGAGAGCACTAGGGAAAAGCAGGGCATCTCCACTGCAGCTGCTTTCCCCCTGTGTGTGAGGCGAGATGCAAATGCCCCTCTCCCCTCTCCCAGTGGCCCCTGGGGTGTCTCTGAATCTCGCTTGAAATAGCCAGCACCCTAGGAGATACTTGGGGCAGAAGGGACTTCCTCCTGGTCTAATAAGTGATGGTGGCCTGGGCAGGGTTCTAGCCCTGAGTCACTTGTGCAGCTTCAGCTCGGCTTTAAATAAAATAATTGACATTTACAGGGCGACTCACACCTGGGGCAGTGCTGGGTTCTCAGTACATGGGGTTTCACATCCATCTAGTTCAGGTTTGGAAACACGAGGGTAAGACTATGCCAGACTGAGAGCACAATGGATCTGTTTGGGTCCAAACCCAGGGCCTTGCATACCCTAGGCAAGTACTCTACCATGAAGCTCCATTCCCGGTCCTTTTTCTTTCTTTTCCCCTAGGTAAGGCCTCTGTGGCTGATAACTCAGTATTTAGTCCCAGCCGGCCTCAGCCTTCATGCTTTCTCCTCCCCAGTACCGAGACTACAGGCGTGTGTACTCTTCTCACGCTTACACCTCCCTAGGACTGAGATTACAAGCATGTGCTACTAGTCCCAGCGCCTCTGTTTTATGTTTGTTTACGTTTCTCTTTTTAAAAAGTAATTCTTAAAGTTAGCATGCAAAGGAACGGATTGCATCATAGCATTTTTACATGTGCGTGTCATTACGCCTGGCTCTCATTTGTTCAGCCTCTGGCTTTTAAGAAATTAAGGACACAAGCCAGCTAGGTGCATAGTGGTGTATGGCTGTAACTCCAGCTAGGTGCATAGTGGCGTATGGCTGTAACTCCAGCTAGGTGTATAGTGGCGTATGGCTGTAACTCCAGCACTTGAGATTGGAGGCAGGAGGATTAGGAGTTCAGTGCCATCTTCACCTACAGAGCGTGTCTGAGGCCAGCCTGGGCTACGTAAGACTCTGTCTTCAGTCAACCCACAGACCAAAGAATGTGAACCGGACACTAAGTGTGTGGTGTGCAAAACCTCAACGGATAATCTCAGTCTTGACATTTTGTATTGGCCAATTCACTGTCACCCATCAGGCAGCCCTGTCACCTTGTCGTTGCAGGATGTTTAAGAGCATTCCTGACAGTCTGCTGGGTTAGGAAAACACGCTCCCCTCCCACACCTCCTGTGACAATAGAAAGGGCTCTGGATGTTGCAGTTGTCCCTACTTGAGAATCCCTGTCGTGTTATTGCTGTCCTCATCCCGTGGCTGAACAAACTGAAGTCTGGAAAGAAGTGGCTTGCCCCTGGTCACTTTGCTGCACAAGCAGACCCAGGATCCAAACAACACAGTCCAGCACACCCTCTGCAGGCAGGACTCCCCAGAGACTTTGGCATTCGAGGAGCAAGTACCCCCATCAGTTCTGTGGAATCGATGTAGTGGTGAGGCAGTACTGTCTTTGGGTCATTTTCCTTTCCTGTTTGCCTTGGAGAAGGGAAACTGTCTTCTGGCCTTAGCACATTTACAATATGAGACATGTCTAGTGAGAAGGTGCTGGGCAAATCACCTGTTTCCGTGGGTCTTGGGCACACATTCCTGTGAACGCGAGTTCAGGTGAGGGCTGGTGTGAGGATGACTTGAGAGAGGACCTAGGCCTAGGGACAGACATTCCTGGAGGAGAAGGCATTCTTCCTCCCACTAGGGACTTGCCTGCACTGCAGCCATAATGTTATTGCTGGTCCCTAGTCTAGACCCACCCCATTCTTTGCCGTCAGTTCAGACATCTAGGTGGGGGATGGGAAAGCAGTGGAAGAAACAGATACATAGCTACAGTCCCTCTTCTCCCTACTGTGACCTCATGTTGGTAGCTTACAGTGGGACTGTTTACACCACAGAAATTGAAAGATAGCATAAACCTGAGCACACCCTCAATCCAAACTAGTTGTTCCATGTTTCCCGGCACACTGCCACCTGCTGCTGCTGACCTCTGCCTGCTGGCCCATTTTATCACATCCTGGGGCGATGGAGGGACACACGCCATAAACTACAGAACTGGTGGGGAAGAGAAGCGTTAAGATGAGAGGGAGAAGAGGTTTGAGTCTTGTCCAAGGCTGTATAAATGGGGGTCTCTGATGGGCACTGGACAAAGATAACCTTACCAAAAGCTGGCCTGGACATACCTGCCTGAGACCCCCCTCCCTGATCCCATCAAAGGGATCCCTGGCTTGACTGGTATTTTCTCAGTTCCTGATTGGTTTTCCCCTTCTAACTCTCCTCCCTCCCTCCAGTGTCCACAACCCCTGAAGGTGTGGCTTGACTGTTAGAATGTTTGCCTGGCAGACGTGAAGCCCTGGGCTCAGCCCTCAGCACCAGCACCATAGAAACCAGGAATGACGGCATGGCCTGCGACCCTAGCACTCAGAAAATAGAGACAAGAAGATCACAAGTTCAAGGTCGTCCTTGGCTATGTAGGGAGTTCCGGGCCAGCCTGGACTCCGTGAGATCCTGTCTCCAAAAAACAATCCATACCATCTCTGACCCTTCTGGTGGCTTTAATGCTCATGTGAGGCCACTCAGGTCATATTTTCCCACAGCCAAGGCCCAGCATCTCCTGCATAAAACAGCTTGCTCCTTTAGCCTCCTCCTCTCATCCCACGAATGCGATCAAGCTCCTGGCCTAAAAATAATCAGCCAACACCAAACAGCACCTTCCCACCCTGGCTTTCCTGTACGCTGTTTTCCAGTATCTTCCATTTGTATGTTCTCCTTGCAATATGATTTCTGCCCTCTTCCACTTCTCTCTGTGATCACACACTAACTCAGCTCCTGTTCAATGTCCTCGTCTAATTCCTGTCACACAGTGTGGTGTGCTGAGCACCCATGGGTCAGCCTGGGAAATGGGCACTGAGCCTCTAGACTGGTCCCTGATCTAAGTCACTTCAGATGAGGACTTGAGTCATCCTGGGTATTGGGTGGATGATGATGGAGGGATGGAGCCTACTGTACCAGGCAGGACCCAGCCAGGCAAGCAGACCCATTCTACTCAAACAGTATTTCGTGGAGGAATAAGTTACACAGGAGATGGAAGAATGGCAAAGGCAGACAGAAGACGATGGTGACCAGGAATCCACTCCTGCCCCCTGGTGGGAAGGCAAGACAGGGCAGGGCAGTCAGCTGCCGGGTCCTTGGGAAAGAGCTAGAACCACATGGCAGACATACCCTCTTCCACAGCTCCCACTCAGGATGGACAGAAAGCCTAGATTTTCCTTGTCTTCCACTTTCTAGTTTCCTACCAGAGCCTCTGGCTGGCCTGTGAGCTTACAGGGCTCAGCCTCAGAGAGAGTGAGGGCTGGACAGTAGGGCATACAGCCTAGGTGTTGGGGATGACAGGGACTACTTCACAGAGGGGGTTCGTGGAGACTGTCCTAGAGGACTAAGTGTGACCTAAAAGAGAGAGTCAAAGGGAACAAACTTCTGACAACCAGTGACATTTGGGGCCAGTTCTTTTGTGTTTTATATCTGTCTCCTCCTCTCCCCTTCTTTTGAGACAGGGTCTCACTCTGTAGACTAGGCTAGCCTCGAACTCACAGAGATCCGTCTGCCTCTACGTCCCAGGTGCTGGGATTAACAATATGTGCCACCACAACCACCTCATTCTTATTCTTTTTAAAGACAGGGTCTCTGTATCCAAGGCTGAAGATGCTCTTGAACTTCTGATCTCTGGTGTGTTTTGGGCTCAGGGCTTCCTGAATGCTAAGCACATTCTACCATCAGAACACTCCCCAAGTTTTAGTTCCAAACCCCTAGATTTTCTACCTTCTTTCCCTTGTTCTCGTCAATTCCTGGCTTCACTAAATCATTCAGCAAACATTAATTGAGCATGTAGCATACAACCGGCCCTTGACTAAGTCCTTGGTGATAGTGATGAGTGAGGCCAGGATGCTGCCATTCATAGGGGGATTATCAGTACAAGGTCAAGGGTGGAGGAGCTGCTGGGTGAAGGAAGGTTATATAGGACAGATCAAAGAAAGCTTCCTGATAGAGTCAGTACTGAGAAACAATGGAGAGTGGAATGCGAACAGGGATGGAGGGCACATCTGGGATGCTGGGGCCATGTGAACAGGGATGGAGGGCACATCTGGGATGCTGGGGCCATGTGAACAGGGATGGAGGGCACATCTGGGATGCTGGGGCCATGTGAACAGGGATGGAGGGCACATCTGGGATGCTGGGGCCATGTGAACAGGGATGGAGGGCACATCTGGGATGCTGGGGCCATGTGAACATGGATAGAGGGCACATCTAGGATGCTGGGACCATGAGCCATTGGGGAGAAGATTCTGCAGAGGATTCTGTTGGATTTGGACGCGGCATTTCTGTTTCTTTGCCTCTTCTGTTGTCTTCTCCTAGCTGTTGATTTCTAAATTGACACCTTCAGCAGCGACTTTCATCCTGAGCTCCAAACTAGAATTGCCATTGACCCAGAGAATGCTTCTGTCCTCTGGCTCTCTAGCCACTGGCAGCTCCATCTCTGCTTTGCTCTCCCTATGTTAATGACATCACTGCCAGTATCTCCCCCCCATCTCCATTGCCTCTTTTCGTGCCAAGCCACACTGATTTGTTTGTCAGGCAGTTCCCTTTGTGTATGGAACTTCCCTTTCTCTCTCCTCTCTTTCTTTTCTCCTGCTTCCTTTTCTGTGTCAATCTTTTTTCTTTTTGTTTGTTTCTGTTTTTTTTTTTTTTTGTTTGAGACAGGCTTTCAGTAATATAGTTCTGGCTCTTCTGGAACTTGATATGTAGACCAGGATGGCTTTGAACATACAGAGGTCTACCTGCTTCTACCTCCCTAGAGCTGAGATTAAAGGGTGTACCACTATGACGGGCTATGTGCTAATCTCTCTTACTCAAAAATGGTAATGCCTTTCCCACTGCCTGCTGATTAAGTTCCAGCTTAATATGTGTTAGCTTAAAGCGTCATTTGCTCGAGAGATTCCCACTCTCTCCTTTGTGTATGAGCAGAACTCTTATTTAATTATAGTGGTGACTTATTTGGTTTGAATGCTTCCTTGCCTTCCTTGCAGCCAGAATGAGTGTTACCCAGTCCTAGCTAGGGAGATAGGTGAACCTAGAAGTCTTTGGATTGGTTATAGGAGCCAGCTCAGCTAGCACGTATCCTTTTGTCTTTTGTCCTTTGCCCTACTCTCTTTCTTCTTTCTAGGATGTAGGTAGCATGGAAGCATAGGAATAAAAGTCATCTTAAGGGTAAAAATTCTCCGTCTGAGGATTAGAGGAAGTCTAGGTTCAATCCCCCAGCCCAGATGGATTAGATGTGGTGATATGTGGCAGTAATCTTCATACTCAGGAGGAAAAGGCAGGATGATCAGAAGCTTAAGGTCATCCTTGGTTACATAGCAAGTTCAAGGCCAACATCAGCTATGTAAGACCTTGTTTAAAAAAACAGCAACACAAGGCAAGAGAAATGATGTGGTTAAGAACATTCTCGCCGGGCGGTGGTGGCGCACGCCTTTAATCCCAGCACTCGGGAGGCAGAGGCAGGCGGATCTCTGTGAGTTCGAGACCAGCCTGGTCTACAAGAGCTAGCTCCAGGACAGGCTCTAAAGCCGCAGAGAAACCCTGTCTCGAAAAAACAAAAAACAACAACAACAACAACAAAAAAGAGCATTCTCTATTGTTCTGGAGGATTCAGTTTCCAGCATCCATGTCAGGTGGCTCGCAGTCACCTGCAACTCCAGATCCAGGGGATCAAATGCCCTCTTCTGGCCTCCACGGGTGCCTAAATGTATGTGTATACACCCTCATATAGACACACATATAGATGTAATTAAGGTGTAAGTGTAAAACCAAACAACAGGGCCAGATGACTCAGCTGGTAAAATTCTTGCCACATAAACATGAGAACCTGAGTTCAGGATTCCAGCACCCACATTAAATTCTGGGCATGGTGGGACTTGTCTGTATTCCCAGTGCTGAGAAGGCAGAGACAGGTTGATCCCACGGGCTTGCTGGCCAGGTAGTCTAGCTTAATCAGCGAGCTCTGGGTTCAAGGAGAGATGGTGTCTCAAGATGTAAGGTGGGAAGCAATAGAGAAATACACCTGCCTCTCAGGTCTCTCTCTCTCTCTCTCTCTCTCTCTCTCTCTCTCTCTCTCTCTCTCTTTCTCTCTCCACACACACACACACACACACACACACACACACACAGAGAGAGAGAGAGAGAGAGAAAGAGAGAGAGAGAGTTGTGGGAGGCTGCTTGTTTGTTCCCGGCTACCCAGAACCAAAATAATCACTCAGAATCTATATTGTTTGCAATACTCCTTGGCCTATTAGCTTATGCATATTTCTAGCTACTCTTATCTCATAAATTACACATTTCTATTATTTTATATTTTACCAGAGGCTCATGGCCTACTAGCAAGGTTCCAGCTATCAGCTTGCGTCTTTCTCCTCTGGCAGCTCCATGGCGTTCCTTGACTGCGCCTACTCTCTCTGTATATCTCTCTTCCAGCCTAGCTATGTCCTGTTAAGCCACTGGCCGAAAGCAACTTCTTTATTCATTAACCAATGAAAGCAACACATCGACAGAAGGACTTCCCACACCAGAGAAGCACACATGAACACACATGTACACACCACATACAACAGTAGACAAAACTCTACATCTGTGGTCACAGAGTAGAAAGTCACCAGGCCCCGAGTGTCCAGCAACCTCACAGGACTGTTATGCAATCAGGGATGCCCACCTCCTCGATATTTCTTATCCTCAGCTCCTGACTGTATGATTAATCCCCTGGAGTTGAGATTCTGTGATACTCATTACTGGCACACACTGTGAGATTTGTAGGATTTATCCAACTTGAGAATCCCCATCCCAGTAGGCATGGGAAGAAAGGATGCTGAGGCAAAGCCCTTGCTTAATACGTCCTTCAGTACGTGCATCTTAGGATTAAAGGGTCACAGGGAAGCAAAGGACAGCCAGGTCTGTAGCCTGGGTGCACTGACAGGGTCACTCCTGATTCCTGAGAAGGGAACCTCCCCTGAGAAAGCTGCAGAAAGAGATGGATGACTTACAATGGGCTGCAGCACATACCAGGAATGCCAGTCAAAGATTGCGTGACTCTGCTAAGGGCTGATTGGGAACAAGATATGTTTTACTCAGATAAGATAGAGGATGATCAAATTAGATGGAGGGGAAATCCAGGTGTTTGGATTCAGAACTCAGCGCAGACACTAGTCTGTGGGGACAAGAGTGTTTCCAGTACCCAGCGACACGCTGACAGGTCTTTCCCATCAGAGGGGCACAGGGTTCCCCTTGTGGTACACTAGATGGTGTGCAGCAGGCCACAGATCTAAATCACATTGGACTCATGCAAAGCTAATTCTCTTTCCGACCCTTGTTTTTCTTTTTCTCTTTTTTTAGTATTATCCTTGGTGTTTCTTGTCTATTGAACAGTGGACATTGCAGAAGAAGAACAAACTTGTTTCTTCTACCCCTGGTCCCTGGTGTCCTCTGTTGAAGAGGCCATTTTTACCTGCTTCTTTGCATTTTCCCCAATATAATTTATGAATCTACAAACATACAAAATGCATTGATAAGCCCCATTACATTTATGTATTGTGCATGTGTGCAACCTGCCATATCATATGTGTGAAGGTCAGAAGACAAGTGTTGAGAGTTTGTTCCCTCCTGGGGATCAAACTCAGGTCGTCAGGCTTATAAGCAAGCACCCTTACCCACCCAGCTATCTTGTCAGACCTTCGTACGCACTTTTTACAATTTAATGAAGGGGGGGCTGTCGAGATGGGTTGGTGGCCATGTAGCCTGACCACCTGAGTTCAATCCCTGGAGCCCACATGGTAGAAGGAGACAGCGGACTCCCAAAAGTTGTCCTCTGACTGTCACACCCATGCCCAAGCAATACACAAACACAAAACAAATAAAATGCAAAAATATAAATTATTGGAAGTGCACTCACTTTACCCAGCTGCTCTATACTGTGCTCATTTCACTAACGTATCAGTGAGTTCTGCACACACATGCAACTGTCACAATCTGCAACCTCTTCCACTGCATGACTGGAATGGGATTTATTTGGTTCTCCCTTAACAGACTTACCTAAGTCCGCGCATCTCCTGGTGTAAGAACTGCTTCAGCGAACCTGCACCTCTTTCATTTTGCGTATTAATTAATCCATGCAACCAACAGATATTTACTGAGTGCCTGCTGTGCATCAGGTGGGCTCTGGACACCGGAGCGCAGGGCCAGGAGATGCATTGCTTAGTCATGGAGCTGCACTCACAGGGGAGAAGACTGGATACATTCCTAGCAGGGGTTCAGAGTTTCCATCCTGTGGCAAGAAAGGCTCCCTCCGGTACCACTCCATCTCTCATTCCTTCCTCTGACTCCTGATAACCTCCTTTCCCTTTTGGTAGTGAGGCTAAAGATTGCACCTGGGCCTCTGCACATGCTAGGCACGCACTCTACCAGTGCAGTGCACCCCATCTTTGGTGTTGCTGTGTTTGTTACTTGGGATAAAGCCTCATGTAGCCCGGACTGGCTGTGAACTTCCTGTCCTTTGCCTCCACTGAGTGTTGGGATTACAGGTATGTGCACGATGCCTTACTTCTCAGACTTCCTTTTGTTTGTTTGTTTGTTTGTTTGTTTGTGTCTTTTTGAGACAGCATTTTTCTGTGCAACAGTCCCGGCTGTCCTGAAACTTGCTCTGTAGACCAGGCTGGCCTCAAACTCACAGAGATCCATCTGCCTGCCTCTGCCTCCTAAGTGCTGGGATTAAAGGAATGGCCACCACACCCAGTTTCCTTTTGCCTTTTCAAGATTTGTTTTTATTTTAGCATCTTATGCATATGAGTGGTTATGTTTTATGTATATGACTATTTGCCTCCTGTCTCCATCATCCAAGCGCAGGCGTTATTGGCACACATTACCACGCCCAGCAAATCCAAGCCTTTGAGCAGACAAAACTGGTGACTAACAGCCCACAGTGACCAAGGACCGACCTACCAGCCGTCTGGCACTGGCGGGAACATTTTCTAAATGTTGATTCAGTGGCTCTCAGACTTGCTAGTTTGTAAGGAAATTGTTGAAGACCCCCCCCCCCAAGACCTTTTGTTTATGTTGATTTTTATCTGGTGTTAGGAAAATAAATATTTAGTAATTGGTTCTCCAGGAAAATCTTGTGACAGGGTCTCCTGTAGCCTGGGCTGGCCTTGAGTTTGCTGTGTAGCTGAGTTTGCCTTGATTTTTCTGACCCTCCTGCCTCTACCTCTCAAGTATTAGGATTATAGGGGTGTACTACCATACACCCTTTATAAACAGCAGTAAAGATTTATTTATTTTTAGATTATGTGAATGAATTTTATCTCATCCTATGCACTATGTGTATGCAGTGCCCCAGGAAATCAGAAAAGGACATTAGCTCCCCTGGAACTGGAGTTACAGATGGTTGTGAAATGCTATGTGGGTGCTGGGAATTGAACATGGGTCCTCTGGAAGAGCAGCCAGTGCTCTTCACTACCGAGCCACCTCTCCAACCCACTTAATTTTATTTTACAAAAAAAAAGAATAGTGAAAAGAATGGCATGTTTTACATTTTCCTAAATCTCTTTCATGAACATACTCAAAGGGAGCTAGGTTGATACCTACATTTGATTGTCATGACGCCAAAAAATGCTGTCTCAGTGTCTTGCACGGTTTTGACTTCATGGAGCCCTTGGAAGGGTTCTGGGACTTTCAGGGGGTCCTAAAAACACCCAGAAAGAACTGTTATGCTAATACATTTGGTTTTCCGTACAGTCCAGGCAGGTTTCTTATATTCCATTTACAGATAGATGAGGGAACAGGTACAGAGAATAATTTAGCAAGGTACGGGGCGGGGGAGTATTTAACCCAGAAAGTGGCAAAGGCAGGACTCTAACCCAGTTTGTTGATATGGATGAGGAGTGGAGTGGGAAGTGAGCTTTTGCCAGATGTGTGATCCTGGGGAATCTGAGGTGCTGTCCTCCAAGTCACCTTGGTTTGACCTCCTCCCTGAGCTGAGGTCTCTCATCTGCTTCCTTGTATTAGTCCTGTCTCCTATGCATTTGGCATTTTATTCCCACTCTGCTGTGACATTGGGTCACACACTTTATGGAGACAGCTGCCGCATCTCCCTGGACGGTGGCTGCTCCACTGCGGGCTGACACAGCGCTAAAGCTCTTTGCAAAAAAAGAAGTGAGTAAAGCAATAGACGAGCACTGTGCGCGAGGGCAGACATGGTCCATCTACCTAGGCAGGTTCTGTGCTGCTGGCCCAGGGAGGGAGAGAAGAGGATCCCATCCCCCAAGATGCACTTCCATGTGTGTTTGCACCACTGTGCCTACTGGACAAACCACAGGCTAAGAAAACCCTCCCGAATCTCTTTGTGAGATCTCCCTCTGCTCCTTCTCAATCGCTTTGTTCTCAGATACTTAGTTTGATAGTCTTTCCAGATAATCCTTCATCCTTTTAGGAAATTCGGCAGCCCCTCGATTGATGGAGGTGGGATGAGAAACACTTTGGTTTACACTCTCCTATCCTGGGCTTTGTGACTTGCCAGTGATGCCCCCAAACCCTCTTTGGTAGGACAGCTAGACATTTTTCTTTCATCACTGGTCAGGTCAGGGGAGGGAAGGGTGTCAGACAGCACTTGGCACCTAAACAATAGAGGCAGCTGGGAGCAGTTGAATGGGCCACGGTTTCTCAGTTTCCTCTTTTGCTATCAACGAGGTCCTTCCTACTGGTAACCTTCTAGGATTCTCAGAAGGCCCAAGAAGGGAGAAGCGTAGTTATGGTGGTGGTGGTGGGGGGGGGGCTTGCAGAAAGTGTAGCCAGGATCCTGCCTGGAAGGTCACGGGGCTGAGCTCTGGCTCAGGGACCTTTAAGAAGCAAAAAGGAATTGAGAATGAATGCTGTCAGGAGCCTGCTCAACCTGGACTTCCTGGAATCCGGCTCCGTAGTGAGCTTTACTGAGAGTGTCTTACTAAGAGGAGACGAGAGAGGGAAGCTAAGAGGGCAGACAGAGAGGAGACTAGGCCTGCCAGCTCTCCCAGGCACTGCCAGCTCACCATATTGGCTCCAGTTTTTAAGAGCTGAGCTAGAACTCTTGGGAGCCTCAGTGGCATGGGGAGGTGACTGCCAGCCTGCTGTGCCTGGCTGAGTTAAGTCTACAAGGTAGGTGCTTTCCCATCTGCACCTAGCCTTCTACTCATCTGGTCTGGAGTAGACAAGCCAACCAAGACTGTTGTCTCTCAAAAGTCATCTTTAAAATGTGGTCACGGGGCTGGTGAGATGGCTCAGAGGTTAAGAGTACTGAATACTCTTCCAGAGGACCTGGGTTCAATTCCCAGCACCTTCATGACAGCTGTAGACAGAAGTTTCTGTCCTGCCAGGCCCTGCAGTCCCAAAGAAACCACAGAGGCTTATATTAAGTATAAAATGTTTGGCCTATTAGCTCAGGCTTGTTATTAAGTAGCTCTTACAACTTATATTAACCCATACTTCTTGCCTATGTTTAGCCACGTGACTTGGTACCTTTCTCAGGAAGGCATTCTCAACTTGCTTCTTCTGTGTCTGGCTGGTGACTGACTCTGCCTTGCTTCACAGAATAGTCTGTCAGATATGAGAGGCCTGTAGGCCAAAGATGGATGCCCCATCATTGTAGAGGTACTTTGCATGACTGTCCAGGCAGCCAGCTGTTTCTACCATTTCTCACATTTTTTTGGAAGTAGCTTGCTTGCACTTCGTGCTTACTCAGTTAATATTATTTCCTTCTTAGGTCCCTGAAGGAGTTGAAGACTAGGTAGTTATAATTTTCCTTGTTTACCAGACACAGAAAGCAAGTTATAATAGAAAGTAAATTAAGTACAAGACTTTGGACTCACCAAGATAGGATAGATATGGAGTATTTTCTCGGAATTTGTCAAATGCAAATGGGCTAGGCATTGTTGATGTATTTACTGCCTGTATATATTGTATATAGTCATTGTACTTATTGTTTATAGTTTTTTATATTAGTTATAGTCTTCTTTATTTTAGACAAAAAGGGGAAATGTAATAATACTCCATTTGTATTTTAATAAATAAACCTTGCCTAAAGATCAGAGAGTAAAACAGACCAGGCAGGAATGACACATACCTTTAATCCCAGTATACACACTAGTAAACCATAGGAACCAGGCAGTAGTGGTGCACGCCTTTAATCCCAGCCCTAGAGAGGATTACAAGACAGGAGGAGACAGGTTTCAATCTCAGTCTCATTCTGAAATTCCTGGAGGCAGGATTGCCATTTTGGACTGAGGTGAGCCAGTGGCTGTCTTGCTTTTCTGAACTTCAGGTTGAACCCCACTATCTGTCTCTGGGTTTTTATTAATCGTGCTACAGGCAGCTCACAACTGTCTGTAACTCCAGTTCTGGCACCCTTACATACATGCAGACAAAACACCAATGCACATAAAATAAAATAACTTATTAAAAAATGTGGTCATGGCAGGTGACTGTGTGGGGGTGTAGCCACACAGAAGCTGCGGCTGGCTCTGTTTTGTATTTTAGCTGTTCAGAGCAGTTCCCTGCCGTCTGCCCACCGGAGGTGTCACGATCTCTAAATTCCCAGATAAGACGGTTTATTCATTCCCTCAACAAATATTTACTAAGCACCTGCTGTGGCAGGCCTGCGTTCTGCAGAATCGGTGATGAGACTTAACACTTACTCTGCCTCAACGCTTTCGATGCAGTACTGTTAAATAAGTAAACACGGTGAGCAGTGACCCGGGAGGACTCCAAGAGCGCGTGGGAGCACGTAAGGTCTCATCCTACCTGAGAATAGGTGATGACGGAGGCTGAGCTCTCCAAGCCAACAGAACCTGGGCTGGAGATAAGCGTGTAGGAAGTCGTTAGGAGGCGTTGGGGACTGGCGCCAGTCACAAAGAAAAGGCAGAAGCAAGGCGGGGCAGAGGAGAAGTTAGGCGGAATGCAGTTTTGATGAAGGCCTCGGCTAACCCCACAGAGCTCGGGGCTAAGGTGGCTTTTCAGTACCATCTGGGTTACATCAGTCCTTGGCTGCTGGCCTAGCCTTGGATGAAGCTGCTTTCTGCAGCTGAAGGCAGTCTCTAAAGAAAGCTGACAGCTGAGATATCTCCAGAGCGTTTTCTAGAGCCTAGGACTTGGGAGGCGCCTCCACAGACCAGCTGCAGGGGAACTGTGCGCTATCATGCCCAGACCGCCATGGTGGATGTTAGTCGTATGCCAGGGATGGCTCAGGTGCTTCATCTGGGACACCTAACTGTGTGTCCTGGTTGCTTCCTGTGTGGACGTGGGGTGGCGTGAAGCTCCCAGACATAGGAACAAGCTACTGCTCTCCTTCATTGTCTCCTTTGCTTCCTCGGGTTCCACGGCTGTCTGTTACCATTTCATGTCCCGGGAAGAGCATTCACGTTCTCTGTATCGTTTGTGATAATGTGGGAGTAGTTATTATTCTTACCCACTCATCCAAACTATCAGGAGGTCTTCACTGTTGCCAAACTTCCCACTTCCTGTCTCCATCCTGGTTCTTGCTATCGCTGTCTCTCTCCTAACTGCTAACATCATTTTGTTTCTGAAGTGAGGTGGCCGGTAACATGGAGTTTCGAAGAAGACAGGTGACTACATAAATAAACAAACACATAAAAGCAGAGGAAGACCCACAGAGAGAGGATCCACTGCGGACATTTTAGAGAAGCCCCAAACAGAATATATGGACGAGGAAAGTGATTTTGAAGTTTAAGAAAAACAAAACGCTAAAATCTGGTGTCATGGCTCATGCCTTTATTCCTGACACTTGACAGGCAGAGGCAAGTGGTTCTTTGTGAGTTCAAGGCCAGTCTGTTCTATACAAGAGTTCCAAGCCACCCATGGCTGTCTCAAAGAAAGAAAAAAAGAAGGGAAAAAAAACTGAGCAGGGCATGGAGTACACACAGATAATCTCAGAACTCAGGAGGCTGAGGCAGGAGGATTGTAGTGAATTTGAGGCCAGCCTGAGCTACGTAGCAAATTCCGATCTCTCAAAAACCAAAATAATAAATAAATAAAAATGGAGAGGCAGAGTTTTCCTGCTCAGGCCAGAAAGTCTGGACTTGTGAAACCTTGGGCCTGGTTCAGTCAATGCTTAAGTCCCTTGTCTCCCATATCTCATGGGCCCCCAAATTTCTAGTTAAGTCGCCCTGTGCTTGCTTCAGATGGATGTGGAAGCAAGCACTGCTGTCCTTCCTCAGTCATTTATTGCTACTTCTTCTCCCTTCTTTGAGACAGAGCCCCCTTATGTAGTCCAGGCCGTCATCGAACTCATAATCTTCCTGCCTCAAACTTCTGAGTTCTGGGCTTACACAGCTTCTAGCTACTTCTTCTGTTTGGGCTTGGGTCTTTGGTTAGGAGCAATGCCATGATGTCTCAGACCAAGAGGGTTTGTCAGAAAAGGGGGGCAAGTGTTTCCTTGGGCTCTGTGCAGCATGGAGCCCTGCTCATTCATATGGGCCCGTTCACCACACTGATCCCAACATGGCCTGTGCCTTCTCTTCCTGAAAGCCAGCTGTGCATCTCAGGGAAGGCTGTGGCAGAAGAGACAAGGGAGAAGGAAACAGAGGGGGAGATGGGGCAGAGTGAGTGGTGAGGAGTGGAGAAATGAGGATCAATGAGGTAAGAAGAGTTGAGATGGAAAACTGGAGAGGCTGTTGCTGGCTACATTTGACGGATTAACTCATTAGCCCACACTCACAAGCTCAGCACTATCACTATTTGGGGTCGGGGTAGCGGAACAGAATCTCACTGTATATTCTCTAGCCTAGGGAAAACTGTGGTCCTCTTGTCTCAGCTCCCTGGATGTCGGGATTCAGGATGTGTGCCACCTCACTTACCTTTATTATGCCCATTCTCCAAAGCTGACAGAGACAAAATGAGTCATGCAACTTGCCCAAAGTCTTACACCTTGTAGCTGGCAGGGCTGGGGTTTGAACTTGGAGAGTCTGGCTCTACACCCTGGAAAAGGAAGGACATCCTGAGGAGGCATGAGCTCAGCATATAGCAGGCACTGAATGGTGTTGAAAAGACAGTGGGAGTAGGGTATGGCCTGATGCTTATGGACTGGCTCTTTACAGAAGACCCTCGTTTCTGTTGGTGCCAGCTAGCAAAGTGTCCTGTTGTTCTCACACAGTGACTCCTTAGCCACTTCCATCAAGGCCCCACAGTTCACCGCCAGAGGCACTCCCGGAGTTCCCAGGCATTGTCACACCAGCGGCATGAGGAGGAAGGTGGCTGGGCTGTGGGCGCAGGGCTCACATTTGCTGATCTCCGGCTCCTGTGCATATAGCCCTACTTTCCCCTTTGCAAAATCAGGCTCCTAAAGTTCTCGTATGTTGGAGGGGGGCTCTCGGAGATCTCTGTGAAGATGAGATGGCACGAAAGGCCCCTCACAGAGCCGGGATGCATGCAGCCAACAAGTACCATAGACACTGCTGAGCTCCTTGTCATAGGCCCTACTGTGCCCGTGGCCATTGGGGTCTTTATGGTGGACAGAGCTCTCCATGTCCCTGACTTATCTACCTGGGATCCTCTTCCAAGCAGGAAGATACTGTAGACTGGCTCACTCCATCTCCTAGATGAGCAAACTGAAACCCAGGTCAGAGGGGACCCGGAGGCCTTGTAGGATTCTGCAAGGCTGTCAGAGCGGTGGGGCCTCTACACAGAGAAAGAGGAACCCAGAGGCTCAGTGTGGTTCAGAGCCCCCTCCTTCCTCCACATGGGTGGGATTTGTTGCCCTCTGTGGTCCCTGCATCGCTTCCCAGCCACAGCCTGACCTTGTCCACTTGGAGAAAAACAGGAAATTGGGCTCTGCCAGGAACTGGGACCCAACCTTCCTCAGCTCGGGGCTGTAAGGAGGCGGCGTGAGGGGATTTGGGGAAGGACGTGGGGCCAAGTGTGGGGTGAGGCTCTACAGGTTGCTGGGGTGGCCTGGGCCTGGCTGAGAGTTTTAACTCCATCAGGTGAACTCTGGCTTTGTTAATCAAAGCAAGGCAAGGTTGTGAGTAAGAAGTTGCTTGTGTTCTTCTCCTCACGTATGAGGACAGAGTCATGGGAACCAGGGTCACATCTGACATTCACTGTTATGAATTCTCTCGCACATTAAAAACAAAATTAAACGGGTCTTGGGGGATGTCCCAGGCCATAAAGTGCTTGCCATGCAAATGTAAGGGCCTGGGTTTGATCCCTAGGATCCAGATAAAAGCCAAGTGCGGTGCCAGGCACGGTGGCACATGTCTTTAGTTCCAGCACTTTGGAGGCAGCGGCAGGTGGAACTCTCTTAAGTCCAAGGCCAATCTGCTCTACATAGCAAGTTCCAGGCCAGCCAGGACTATATAGGACCCCGTCTCAACAAAACAAAACAAACAAGCCAAGTGTGGTGGCAGCACACACCTTGATCCAGCACGGGAGACATTTATTCAGAGTACTGGATCCCTGGGACTCACTGACTTGCTGGCCTAGCCTAATTGGTAAGCCCCAGGTCCCAGTGAGAGACCCTGTCTCAAAAAACAAGACGGAGGGCTATTGAGGAACAACATCCAACAAGGTCTCCATCCGTATAAACACAAATGTGCATATGCAGCTGCATACAGACATGCACATACATGCACACATGCCCACACCAATGAAAAGTGTATCATACAGGAGTCGGTGAGATGGTTTGGTGGATAAGGGAACTTCCTGCCAAGTCTGATGACCTGAGCTCAATCTACAGAACCCATGGTGGAAGGAGAGAACTGACTCCTGAAAGTTATCCTCTGACCTCTACATGCAAGCCATGGCATACACACACACACACATACACACACACACACACACTACACGCGCACACACACACATGCATGCACACCCACACCCCACACAGAAATAAGTAAATAATTATAGTTTTTAAAGTTAAAATATATTTTTTTAAAATATTTATTTATTTATTATGTATACAGTTAACCAGAAGAGGGCACCAGACCTCATTATAGATGGTTGTGAGCCACTATGTGGTTGCCGGGAATTGAACTCAGGACCTTTGGAAGAGCAGGCAATGCTCTTAACCACTGAGCCATCTCTCCAGCCCAAAGTTAAAATATATTATATAGACATGTTTGTATAAAGGAAATTCCTCCCCGCCCCCACCGGGATTGGTGGATCCTGGACACCATGCCTTCTGGGTCTGCTGGAGAAGTCAGCCCCGTGGGAGATGTTCCCAGTATTCTCTGGCCCCCTAGAAGTTGTGTTACCCACAAAGCCATAAAGCACAGAAGCCCATCCCCAGATGTCACAGGGGGTGTTGCTCTACCCAAAGCATAGCCTCACCGAGCCTCAGTTTCCCCTGTAGGGTGGAGAAATTGGAACACCTGCCTCCTGCTGCTCCTCAGGAATAGTGTTTGACCAGGGCCTGACCTGAGGAAGCCTTGGCTCTTTTTATAGTGCATGAGACTCTGAGCTCATGCAGAAGAGAACCCTAGCCTTAGGGCATCTTGCTTTGGGGTGTGAAGATACCCCCACATCTCCCAAGTCTTCTTTCTCTCCTGCCTGTTCCTCTTGGACACCTGCCTCAGAGCCAGGCGTCAATCATCACTCTATTAAATTGCTTTGGTCCAGTTCAGAACCCAAGTTCTCCCCAGGCTCTGTCAGCCATCGCAGCCTTTGAGAATGTCCCATGAGGTTACTCACCTCCTTTTCCCCGTGCTGGGTTCCTGTCCAAGGTCTAAAAGGTCCAAACATCTGGAAGAGACAGAGCCGGGAGAAGACTTGAGATCTGTCAATAGTGGCTTCAGGTAGTAGATGCCCCTAAGGTGTGTGTGCTGTAGGGCACTTAGCTCTTGTGACGAGGTGAGAGGATGGAGTAACCCTAGGAAGGCTTAGGAACTTGCTAGGCTGCATGGATGGGTGGCTTGAAGGTGTTCCAGGTCTCCCTGTTGTCTGCCTATATGTCCTTGATGGTCTGAACTGTGTGCCTTTGTCCTGTTCGGGGCTGGGGCTGCTCAAGGCAGGGACAGAACCCTGGGCTCTCATGCCTAACACTCTGCTAGGCTATCCGGGTGTAGCCTCTCCCTCCCAAGGCCCCGCTCACCTTTACAGCTGGGCTCTCACTGGCACCACAGTGCGGGCACCTTCCAGGTACAGAATCTGCCATTTTATAGTAGATTCCTAGGGATGGTGTGTGTGTGTGTGTGTATGTGTGTGTGTGTGTGTGTGTGTGTGTGTGAGAGAGAGAGAGAGAGAGAGAGAGAGAGAGAGAGAGAGAGAGAGAGAGAGAGGTCTTGTATAGAGGTGCACATGTGTGAGAGTATACATATGAAGGTCAGATGTCAACCCTGAATGTTGTTCAGCAGGAACCGTGTATCTTGTTTTCTTGAGAGAGGCTCTCTCTTTCGGGGATCTGGGACTCTCTGATTAGGCTACCTGGCAAGGAGGCTCCCAGAATCTGCCTGCCTCTGATCTAATGTCTGATAATGTGTGTGCCACCACACAGTTTTTTTTTTTTTTTTTTTTTTTTTTTTTTTTTTTTTTTTTTTTTTTTTTTTACATAGATGCTGGGAATCACGCTTACATGGCAAGCAGTTTTCCAACTGTGCTATTTCTCTAGCCCCATAATTCTTATTTATTTTTAATTGTTCGTTTTGAGGTAGGACCTTTATATAGCCCAGGCTGGTGTCACATTCATTATGTAGTTGAGACTGGCCTTTGGCTCCTGATCCTTTTGTCTCCATGGACCAAGTTCTGGGAATTATAGGCGTGTACCATCATGCCTGGTGATTTTTTTTTTTTTTTTTTTTTTGACAGGGTCTCACTATGTTATCCTGGCTGGCATGGAACTCATGATGATCTGGCCGCCTCGGCTTCCTGAGTGCTGGAATTAAAGACACGGGCCACCATTTCCTTTTAGAAAAGAGTTTGCTGCCTTTAAATCTGTGTTGTTTCACAAATAGAAATGTGCTCAAAAGTCATCTGTAGAATGTTCCGGCGGATTTTGGCTCAGCTGAAAGAATCCTGAGTGTTAATTGCTTAAGTACGAAGGCTGGACTCAGGGCCTGTGAGACACGGGTATGGTGAGACCCACTCCCATCTGGCAGTGCTGGTCTGGGCTAAGGTTTTTAATTTCATGGAGGTTTCAGATGGAAGCTTTCCAGCTCCTCTGGCTGAGTTAATCCACTTTGCTGCCTCCTTATTTCCTCATTTCCTAAGAACCGACCGAGGCTGGGTGGCACATATGGTCCTTGGCCCGTCAGCCCTTGACTATGGCTCAGCTCCTCCTTTGCTGGGAAGGCTGGGTGAGGTGGCAGGGCCTGTCATCACGCCTATAGGTGCTGTGACAGAATTTGCTGTTGGTGGAGGAGCCTTGAGGACTCAGACTTCATCCTGTCATTGCTCTCCTGGTCACCTGAGGGCCATGCAGTGGCTCTCCCAAGGGCACAGTGTCTGAGCAACCTTGATTCCTTTGGAATCAAGCCGGGCTTTCTCCTGGTTTCTTTCCCTCACTTCTTGCCACTTTGGCGAGGCAATCCCTGTGGCTTCTCCCAGTTCCAGCCTCCTGTTGGCTTCCCTTACAGCCTATAGCATGGGGAGCTGCTCCATTACCATGTGTGAGTTTGGGTGGACAGAGTCCTCTATCCTCTGGTTCAGGAGGTCCCTGAGGTCTCCTCCTAACCTGCCCAGCTCACCACTTCAGAGTGCCAGGCCCTCTGGAGGTACCTGGCCGAATGGATGCACTGAACATTTCCTTCTTGGAGGAAGAGCTTAGCAGAAACACTAGTCTGGGCAGTCTAGGTTGGTATTTCATCTAGGCACATAGTAGCTCAGCCACTTGAGTCCCAGGTTCACCATGGGGATAATGAGCCCAGTATAGTGGCTCACATCTGTAATCCCAGCTCTTGGGAGGCCGAGGGAGGACATTTGCTACATGTTTAAGTCAATCCCAAGTTAGTCTAGGCTACAGAAAGAGCCTCTGTGTTAAATAAACAAGCAACATGGGGATCTGAATTCCACTTAGCTTCACAGGCAGCTGCCGAGAGAAGAAGCGGTTCATACACGGCCCTCGGCAGGATGCCTGGTGCTGTGGGGACACTGTTCTGATGACAGGGTGAGTGAGACCCACAGGACAGCCGACTCAGGACAGACAGGGCAGAAACAAGGTCAGAAGCCTGATGTGCCTGAACTGGCAGGAGAGGACAGATCCGTGCTGTTGGCTCAGGCCCCATCAAGTCAAATGAGCTGGAGAAGATGCTCCACTGGTCTCTGTTGGTGGTCAGGAGGGAGGGTCTGGGGGGCAGCACAGTAGAAGAGGGAAACCAGCCAAGTAGCCTGAGTGAGACAGGCCACTGTAGCTCAGAGTCACTCTAAGTGGAAGCGGCAGGATGTGAGCATGGTGATCTGGTACCACGGACTGGGCCACTTTGCTCTCTGTTCAGGGGACTCTAGTTTAGCTTAGTCACTTACCCAAGGTTCCCATTCCAATCTTCAAGTGACTATCAGAACTTGAATTCTAGGCCTCAGTTTACTAATCTGTAACATGAGGAAATATGCTCCTTCTGCTACGGGTACTGATGCACGCCTATAATCCCAGTATCTGGGAGGCTGAGGTGGGAGGATCAAGGGCGGCCAACCCAGGCTACATAGTGAGACTGTGTCTCGACAAACAAAACAAAACAAAACAAAAAACCCAAAACAACGCTTCTGATGAATTGTGGGAAAACCAATCAAGGGTAGCCATGAGCAAATATGGCCTGTGGTGCCCGGCACTGATGAATGTCATGTTCCTGTATGTTACCAAATACCGGTGACCATCAATGATAAGACACATCTCACTTAAAAAAGTAGTTTATTTTGTGTGTGTGCGCGCGTGTGAAGGCATGCATGTCCCACAGTGTGCCTGTGGAGGTTCAAGAACAACTTTTGGAAGTTGGTTCTTGCTTTCTACTTTTTTGAGGCAGGTCTCCCCTTCGTTCTGTTGCCTTGCTGCACACTCTAGGCTAGCCACCCTGCAAGCTTCCAGATGATTCTTCTGTCTCAACTTCGCATCTCCGATGTAGGGGTGCTGGGATTACAGATGCGCACCACCACGTCCACCTTTCTATGTGGATTCCTGGGCTCAAACTCAGGTGACAGGGAGTAGTTTTGCCTGGTGAACTCTCTCCCAACTCACACCTCACCTTAAAAGATATAAGCAAACATGGACAGTGCATAGCCCTAGAATCGAGGAGATGTGGTTTCATTAGGCAGCCCTCACAGAGAACAACAGTGTAAACACTGGTAATCAAGACAAGTTCCTGGACATGTCCTGTGTGCCAGGAGCAGAGCCAAGCCTTTATAAATATTTATCATTTAATCCTCAAGTAGCCCTGTCAAGACATTCGTTCTTCAGAGGAGGCCTTAAAAGGAGAGGGGCCTTGCCCTTACCGGCGATCACACACCTTTGCCTGCATAAACGGTAGACAGTTATTCATCAACTACAGTCGAAGGAGCTCCACCCTTAGTTGGCTCCATCTGTTTCAGAATCCTTTGACTCCATGGTTCTGAACTGGGCTTGGATCACTGGGGAACTTTAAGAAACCCTGAAGCATGGCCTCCACCCTGAGAGATTATGATGCAATCAGACCGGGGTATGAGCTGGACATGGGGACTTTTTGAAGGACCCCTGTTGATGCTAACGTGTCACCGAGAGAGAGAGAGAGAGAGAGAGAGAGAGAGAGAGAGAGAGAGAGAGAGAGAGAGAGAGAGAGGACTGCTGCCTCCTTTAGTGGTGACGTTAGAGGTGTCCTATCCTCTTTCGGGTGTCTTCTCAGCTGCTTGACACTCAGCCAATGGAAGAAGAAATCTCTTGGTGGTGTGCAGACTGTAGATGCCATAGAGTGTGGAGAGGAAGAGCTCACTGACCGCACATGCTATTGTTGCAGTCTCCTTTGCCTTCCGAGTAAGCTGGGGAATAGAGCTGAAGGGCTGGTCCTGGGACGGAAAGGGAAGTGGATGGAATCTGATGTCTGGAGACGCTTGTCCTAATCTTGGCTTTGCTCCACATGTTTGGTGTGTGTGTGTGCGCTGGGGACTAAACCCAGGGCCTTGAGCATTTTAGACAAGCACTGCTCACCATACCCCAGCTCTGACCCACAGAAATAAGGACAAATCCCATCTCCTCCTCCTCTGCTTTCCAGTCTCTGCCACCCTCTGTGACAGGACAGGACAGTCCCTGGAGAGCTCGGAAAGTAAGAACCAGGCTTCTAGCAGCTTCTAGCCTGCGCATCTACACAGCTTCCCCAGGGCCCATCTTACCCTGCTTTCTGATGTTTATTTGTTTAACACAACCGAGTGACTGCAGAATTTCCTTCCCAGAAGACACCCGCTGTGCTTGGAGAGCTATGAAGCAACTCAAGTAAATTTACGAGGTGTCGACAAGCTGAGGCCATGGAGAACAGCATTTTACTGCAAAGTCTCCTGTGTGATCAGCTGGAGGCTTATCTTCGGTAAGGGAGAGGGCTCAGTGTTTCCTTTCCTTTGCAGTTCACCATGGAGGCACTGTGGTTCAAGGGAACTCTGTCTGCTCTTGTTCCTCTGGTTACTAGCTGATTGACAAGGTTTTATAGCACTTGGAACAGAGAAGAAATGGAAATTCCAAGGAAGAGCCGGGAGACTTACAAAGGGCTTTTAATGAGATACAGGAGTGAGTGAGCAGCAGCCGTGGCGCATCCTGGAGTCAGACAGAAGGGCGTGGCCAGGAAGTTGTTCCTGGGTAACTATTCTTGACTTCAGATGTTTTTCCAAAGTCAGGGCTGAGGTCCTCACAGCCCTGGAACCTCATCAGGCCATGGTGATTGCACAAGCCACCAACATTTATCCGGAGCCCAGTCAGGCCCCAACCCAACTCTATTGAATGTTACAACTTGCACATTTGAGGTCAAGCTCAATTGGATACAAAGAGGAAGGATATTCCCGAAAGGGCAAACTTTTTCCAGGAACGCTTTGGCACTTAGCCCTCCTCATCCTTTCACTTCAGTTTGTGTTTGGCAACACACTCAAAGTGAGGAATCAGAAAAAAAACAAAACAAAACAAAAAACAAAACAAAACACAAACTAACAAAAAAAAAAAAAACCTACTCAGGGGGCTGGTACCTGCCATACAAGCCTGAGGACCTTGATTTGGATCTCCAGTCCCCACATAAAAGCCTGACCCTGTAGCTTGTATCTGTCACCCCAGCACTGGGGGTGGAGAGGATATGGGGGTAGGGTGGAAACAGAAGGATTCCTAGATCTCACTGGCTAGTCAGCCTAGCTAAATGGGTGAGCTCCAGGTTCTATGGAAGACCTTCTCTTTCTCCTCCGGGCTGGAGAGATGGCTCAGTAGTTAAAGAGTGCTTGCTGCTCTTCCAGAGGACAGGGATTCAATTCTCAGCACCCACACAGCAGCTCACAACCATAAGTATCTCCAGTTCCAGGGGATCCAATGCTCTCTCTAGACTCCTTGGGCTCCGGGCACAGAGGTGGTGCACAGACACACATGCAGGCAAAATACTCACACACATAATAAAATAATTAAAGGAAAAAGAAACAAAGAAAGAAATTCCTGTCTCAAAAAATAAGAGTAGCCGACAAAGACACCTGATGTCATGAACTTCTGGCCTCTACTTGCAGATGCACACACTTGTGCACATGCACACACATGTGCACACACATATCCTTTCCTCCCATGCTGTTCCTAGTCTTGGGATAGCTTCCTTCATGAAATTCTCCCAGTTGACAGGAACTTGCAGTGGCCAAGTTCCCTTGTGCCTTGTCGTGGGTTAGATGCTCTTAGAAGCTGGGAGGTAAAGAAAAAACATTGAGCCTCTTCTCCATGGGTCTCTGAAGTCTTTGCTTCTCCAGGGACGAGTTCAGAGGTAAGGGGAAAAGATCTGTTCCTCCTCTGACCTGGAAACAAGCCATGGGGACAAAGACTGTAGGCCAGGCCTGACTACACGTACAGGCCGGTGCTCAGGCACAGTCATGGGGATCATTAAGTACCTCTTGAACTGTTGGGTCCCACCTCTGTAACACTGCCTGCCTGGAAGGTTATCTTATCAAGATGACTTCCAAATATTCATTTATCCTGACTATTGACTTTGGGATACCCTCTGAAAGTTTTGAAGGGAGTTGCCTAAGTCACTCAAGTCAAGTAGAGGCCGACTTCGGATAGATAGAAACAGTGCAGAAACAGTTCAGGCCAGAGGCGAGTTCTGAGAGAAAAAAAAAATCCCATTAGGCTGCAGGGACGGTTAAGTCCTTCTGGGACTGAGCATCCCAAAGTGTGCCAGGGAACATTAGTGCTGTGGAGTGCTTCTCCAAAACCAAGGGAGGTGTGGACTACAGAGTTTGGGAAACAGTGCATGCCTTAACTCCCCGGTAGATATTCACTGTGGATTCAGAGGCTAGAGGCTCTGAGGTTCCTGGATTATGAAATGTTACTTTTCTAGTTCAGTCAACTTGGGCAAGTCTGCTCTGTGTGTTTGTTTACTGTGCTGGCTAGTTTTATGTCAACTTGACACAAGCTAGAGTCATTTGGGAAGAGGGGCTCTCAACTGGGAAAATGCCTTCATAAAGATTTGCTTGTAGGAAAGTCTATAGGGCATTTTCTTTTTCTTTTCCTTTCTTTCTTTCTTTCTTTCTTTCTTTCTTTCTTTCTTTCTTTCTTTCTTTCTCTCTCTTTCTTTCTTTCTTTCTTTCCTTCCTTTCTCTCTCTTTCTTTCTTTCTTTCTTTCTTTCCTTCCTTCCCCTTCCTTCCTTCCTTCCTTCCTTCCTTCCTTCCTTCCTTCCCCTCCCTTCCTTCCTTCCTTCCTTCCTTCCTTCCTTCCTTCCTTCCTTCCTCTTCTTTTTTGTTTTGGTCAGGGTTTCTCTGTGTACCCTGGCTGTCCTGGAACTTGTTCTGTAGACCAGGCTGACCTCAAACTCAGAGATCCACCTGCCTCTGAGTTCTGGGATTAAATGGGTGTGCTACCACCACCTGGTCCTGTAGTGCATTTCCTAAATTAGTGACTGATATGGGAGGGCCCAGCCCCTTGTGAGTGGTGCCATCCCTGGGCAGGTGTCCCTGGGGTGTATAAGAAAACGGACTGAAGGAGCTGGAGAGAGGAATCAGCAGTTAAGACCACTGGCTGCTCTTCCAGAGGCCTGGGTTCAATTCTTAGCACCTACACAGTGGCTCATAGCTGTCTGTAACTCCAGAGGATGTGACACTGTCAAGCAGACTTACATTCAGGGAAAACAACAATGCACAAGAAAGAAAAATGTAAGTCATTAAAAAAATTTGTGCACACTTTTAACCCAGTACTCGGAAGGCAGAGGCAGGTGGATCTCTGTGAGCTTGAGGCCAGCCTGGTCTCCAGGACAACTAGAACTGTTATACAAAGAAACCTTGCCTCAAAAAAGCAAAAATAAACAAACAAAAACAACAATAACAACAAAAAAAAACAGACTGAGTAAATCATATGGAGCCAGCCAGTAAGCAGTGTTCCTCTGTGGCCCCTGCATCAGCTCCTGCTTCCAGGTTTCTGCCTGACTTTCCTGGATGATGGGCTGCGAGTTGGAAAATGAAATAAACCCTATCCTCTTCAAGTTGCTTTTAGTATTTTATCACGGCAACAGAAACTCTAAGACATTTACATTTACTTATTTTTGAGGCAAGATCTTGCTAGGTAGCCCTGGCTGGACTCGAACTCACAGAGATCTGTTTGCCTCCTAAGTGCTAGGATCAATATCCAGTATTTTAAAGGGAAGTGAGAATACTCATCACAGAATCTCTCACAGATGTTTGTTAGCTGGAGCCCTCTGACCAGGCACAGTTTCTGAGGCCCAGGACCCTGGAATCTTCTGGTGGAAAGTGACTGACATCTGATGTCTACCTCTGGATTCCACGTATGTGCACATGCACACACTCGACTCCACACATACACATGCATGCACACACATGCACACACACACTTTGGACTCCAGATGTGCACACACTCACGTGTACACACACACATAGACACACACACTCATGTGGTGTAATAGTTTCCTCTAAGATTGAAACATTGCGTCCTGCAGGAAAGCTCCTTGAGTACGAAAGCAAACAACTCAAAAGAACTGGAAGAAGTCCCTGAAACTGAGCAGAATCAGTAGGCCCCTCCCTGCCCGAGTAACCAATAAAAGCTGAGAGTCTATCTCAGAGAGAGTGAAGTCAAGTGAAGCTGAAGACCACCACCTGCAGTCTGGAAGAAACAGAAACCAGCTGAGCTGCCTGGAATTGGTTTAGACCAACTGAGGCACCTGGCTCCAACCTGCTGAGCTGCCTGCAGGCTGTGCAGTGTGCTCCAGGTTCCTAGCTTAGTGAACTGCCACCCATGCTGGGGTGGTCCTTAGTGATGCAGCTGTGTTTGAATAATTCCAGCTCCTGTAAGTAACCCCTCACCCGTATTCCTGTAAGTAACCCCAGTAAAGCTCTTTGATTCACCAAGTTGAACTTTGATCTGCCATGGGTTCCCTATCTAGGGTGAGCAGACGTTTGTGTTGGGATTCCCCAGAAAAATCTTGCCACAAAAACATGTGCACCTCAATCTCTCTCTCTCTCTCTCTCTCTCTCTCTCTCTCTCTCTCTCTCACACACACACACACACACACACACACACCAAAAGAAGAAATCTACTCACGTCCCCCCCAGCTCATTTCACAAGGCAAGTAACACTCCAACATTAAAATCAGGGAAAGCCATTATAAGAAAACTAGACCAAGCTGTGTTATTATTATTACCAATGTGAATCTTCAGCAAAGCACTAGCAGTCCAACCGAGCAGTCCGTGAAAAGGATTACACTCCATGACCAAGTGTTTTATCCCAGAGCTCAAAGCTGGCCTCACATCTAGAAATCAATTGATGTCATCCATCACGTCAACAGACTAGAAGACAAATGCCATGTAATCATTTCAATATTTACCGAAAAAAGAACCATTGACAATATCCAATACCCTGTCATAGAGAAAGCATTCAACAGACCAAGAACTGAAGAGTAAGGAACTTCCTCATTTTGATAAAGGGCACTGAAAATGAGAGAGGGGATGGAAAGAGAGAGAGAGAGAGAGAGAGAGAGAGAGAGAGAGAGAGAGGAAGGGAGAAGCAACATATAAACAAACTAACACTAAGACCATACCTAATGGTGAAAGATCAAATGCTTTTCCCGTCATTTCAGGACTAAAATAAGGATTTACCTTTAGGAAGTGAAACCATCCATATTTTCAGATGACTTGATCTTTTATTAGAAAATAGAAAATTAGAATAAGGAACCCATTTAAAAAAAAACCACAACAACCTCTTAGGGTGTCTGGGAGGTGGTTTCAAAGTAAGGTGCTTGCTGCAGAAGCCAGAGACATAGAGTTCAGACCCCTAGCACCTTCGGAAAAGCCAGGCATGCTGGCTCGAGGCTGGGTAGGTGGGTGGAGACGGGACTCTCCCTGAGCACATGCACACCTGAACTTGTGCAGACACCACACACACACAAGCTTGAACACACACCACATGCACATACACACATCCTTTACACAAAGACACACCCAAACAAACTATTAGATCAAGGTGTGGCGACACATGCCTCCAATTCCAGCACCTGCGAGCTGCTGTAAGAGGGCTGTAAGTTCAGTACGACCTGGGGCAATGACCCCAACACTGTTAGAACCGATAAGCAAGTTCAATAAGATCACAAGTTTCAAAAATCAGTTGTGCGCTGATGGGATGGTTCAGTGCGGGGTAAAGGTGTCTGTTGCCAAGGCTGAGGATGTCAGGCTGATCTCTGGGCCCCACATGGTGGAAGGAAAGAAGAGACTCCCATAATTTGTCCTCTGACCTCCACACGTGGGCTGTGACACAAGCATGTGCCCGCAGACACACACGCTACCCACACGTGCACACACAGAGACACACACGACAAATGTAAAATAAAATTTTAAATAATACTAAAACCGTTTTAGTGTCAAAGAGCACCAGTTCTGAGAGAGTAAAAGGTGGCAGTCACTTACAGAGGTCTTCCCCTGTGGCGCTGCTCAGGAAAGCTTAACTTTCCTTTCCTTCTGGTCCTTTTGGCCACTGGCCAAGGCCTGGGCATGTTTCCCCTGACACTCTGGGATTTCTTACTCATCAGCTCTCTTTTTCTGCCATGTCTCTGCTTGCTGACTTCCCTTACAACTGAATTTCTCCCACCCTCTGCTCCATCCACCCTCTGCTCCGTGACTGTGGACGTGACAGCTCGCCTGCTGTGTGTGTCTCTCTTAAACTCGAATAAAATTTCCTCAAGCTTAAAAAAAAAAAGTGTTAGGCAATTCGTAGAAATGGAGAAACTGCAAATCCCATATGTGATTGATGACCGCAAGTGAGCATCTTATTTCATAACAATCATTATTTATGCCTTTCTTCACTTTGAGATTGTTATTGTTGTTTGCTTGCTTTTGAGGCCAGGTCTCTATCCCAGACTGACCTTGAATTTACTAAATAGTTCAACTCTTGATCTTTCTGCTCCGACTCCTAAGGGCTGGGATCTGCAGAAGTGTTCCACAGACCAGTTACATCAGAGCTGGGTGTCAAGGCCAGGACTGTACACGTGTTAGCTGTCTTAGTTACTGTTCTATTGCTGCAGAGAGATGCCGTGACCAAGGCTGCTTACCAAAGAAACCATTTAATTGGTGACATGCTTATAGTTTCAGAAGGCTAGTCTATGCCCATCATGGCAGGGAGCATGGCAGCAGGCAGCTTACACCTTATCTGGAAGCTTGTAGAAGGAGTGGCGGGCTGCATTTCCCCCCTCTTCCCCCCCCCCCACATGGCTAGCTTAGCCTTGGAATAATTACAAGGAAACTGTATTTATTTAAACACTGCTTGGCCCATTAGCTCTAGCCTCTTATTGGCTAACTCACATCTTGATTAACCCATTTCTATTAATGTGTATAGCACCACGAGGTGGTGGTTACCAGGAAGATTTTAACTTTCGTCCATCTCGGAGAGGAGAGCTATGGTGTCTGCCTCACTGCCTTCTACCTAGTATCCTGTTCTGTTTACTCCACCTACCTAATTTTCTGTCCTATTAAAGGGCCAGGCAGTTTCTTTATTTAACCAATGAAATCAACACAAAACAGAAGGCCCACCTACATCAGAAGTTGGGGGCAGAGAGAGAAGGACTGGGCCTGCTATAGACTTTTGAAACCTCAAAGTCTACCTCCAGGAATACACTTCCTCCAATGAGGCCACGCCCCCTAATCCTTCCCCAAACCGTTCCACTGAGAGCCAAGCCTTCAATATATGAGCCTGTGGGGCCATTCTCACTGTAGGCAAGCACTCTGCCTACTGTACTAAGTCCCCAGTTCTTTGAGTTGCTTTTATATTTGATATGTATGTCTTCAAAAACTTTTAACATTTACTTATTCGTCTGCTTGCTTTTTTGTTTTAGGTTGTTTTTTTTTCTTTTTGAGGTAATTATTTTACTATGTAGCCCAGGATGGCATTTGAACTCACTACAATCCTTCTGCCTCAGACTCTTGGGTCCTGATTGCAGGCATGCGCCTCAGACCAGGCTTTCTGCAGAGCCTTTCTGGTCTGTGGTCCTGTGTACTCCTAGCTTTCCACACTTATCCATTTCTGAGCATGTGACTCACATGGCTCTGCTGACAAGCCTGGCGGCTTCCTCTAGATCCCTGAAAGCATGCTTGGACTACGCACTTTTGGAAGCTTCGGGGTTAAGCATTGTTCACTTCCAGGACATAAGGTGAAGATCTAGCTCCCTGTCCTCCCCTCTGCTCTCCATCTTATTTTGGTGAACTGTATGGAATATGGATTTTTTTAAGACATAGTTTCTTTGTATAGCCCTTACTGTCCTGGAACTCACTCTGTAAGAACAGGCTGGCCTTGAACTCAGAGAGATCCTCCTGCCTCTCAAATGCTGGGATTAAAGGCATGTGTCACCATGGCCTGGACTTGGATTGTATCTTAATAAACTATTATAAAAAGAAGAAGAAGCAGCTCAGAGATGTGCTCCAGTTGCATCCCTGATCCAGTAATCTGGTCAGTTCACAAACAGAAGTAAAACAAACACAAATCCGCACTCCTGCCTCCTCGTGCTTTCTCCCACCCGGCCTTTTCATCCTGTGACCTCACAGGCAGATCCCAGGAACCCATCTTATCCAGCCTGGTGCTCAGGCTGGGCCGTCTGTGTGCTGTGTCTGCGCCTCTGGCTGCTGTCAAGTGTCCCGTCACACCAGTGAGCATTCATGTAGCATCTGTGTTCTGACAAGCACTTTGAAGCAAAACAGATCCAGGCATTGCCTTCCTGTCGCCTGCAGCTTCCCTCGCAGGCCAGATCAAACATCATTTAAGGTTCATTCAGTTGATTTAAGAGAAAAATCCAAATGCAATGGTTTACTAGAAATAAGATTGAATTTACTTCTCTCACACAAAATAGAAGTCTGAAGGTCAGCAGCCCAAGGCTGCTTTTGCGGTTCTTTGGGACTATGGCTGACTTCTCACAGAGCACACGTTCTACTGGGTGGAGAGCTGACAAACAGAAAGGATGGTTTCATTGCAGTTAGAAGGCAAAAAAAAAAATGCTATTAAAGAAGAAAAAATAAAGCAGGTCAGAAGGCTGGGTGTTTGGGTGGGAAAGGAAGAGGGAATGAGAAGGGCTTGGGAGGAGGAATAGAATGGCAGCTTTATGTACGTTTTCTCCATAGAACACTGGTGTGGGAGGAGGATGGGGCCGGAGGATGGGAGGAGAGCTGGAAAACGGTGTCTGAGTATGGATGCTACAACTGAGTGACCAGAGGTGGGAAAGGCCTGGCGCAGGCGGTGTGAATGGGCTAGAGTTCACCCTGATTTGGAATGGAGTAACAGATCTTTGGAAATGAGGAAGCCACGTGACCGAGAAGCCCGCATTCTCACCCAAGCGAGGTGAGATCACACATGTTGACAGGGGTGGAGGGTGAGAGGAGACTGCCTAGGAGCCTATGACAGCGAACTGAGAGGCCAGTCAAGAAGAGACAGCGTGATGAGGAATGCCCCAGCCAGCGACTGCAAAACTTCAAAAGGGTTGTAGTTTTGAGTGGGGAGAAGAGAAAATGGGGTGAAGACAGCACCTGCCCGCTGCCCCTGCTGGCTCCAAAGCTGGAGACTAAGAGAGAAACCAGCATCCCTTGGTGAAGGTGTCCTCTCAGGGGAAGTTTGGGCTCTGTTAGAGCCAGGAGGTAGGTGAGGAAGTTTCTAGAAAAGAATGGGAATGTGTTAGAGCTTCAGGGAGCCTAGAGGAGGAATTGAGGGGGGAGAAAGGTTGGCATCTCAGCACCAGCAGCTGGGGAATGATGCAAAGCCTTGATTCTCAATGGTCTCCTAAGAAGGGAAATGTCTGTGGCTGCAGAGACAGCTCAGGGGTTAAGAGCACCTGTTCTCCCAGGGGACCAGGTCCCACATGCACATGGTGGTTCTCAGTTGTCTGTGAGATTAGTTCCAGGGGTTCTGATGCTCTCTTTGACCTCCTTGGGCACTGCATGCATGTGGCACACATACATACATGTCCTGATTGTGCTCTGTCTTTTATGAAACCAGTTCTGTGATGAAAAATTTCAAGGAAAAAAAAATGGAGAGGGACTTGGGGGATGGCTCAGGTGGCTGAGAGTTTCCCTTGCTGGCATGAGGGCTTGAGTTAGCCCCTCCCCCCCAAAAAAAACCCACACAGGAAAAAGAAAAACACTCATATCAAACACATGTCAAACGTGCATACACACAAAGTGTAAAGGAAACAGTGAACATACATGTTACATACCTATCACCTAAATCCTATCAACAGTTTGTTCTAATTGCTTGATCATATTTCTACACATCCTCCTCCCTAGCCGTGTATCCATCCATCCATCCATCCATCATTCACTTTGTTTTTTGTCTTAACTGTTTCAAAGAAAGTCACGGAGATCAATGCAATCCATTTCTAATCCCCTCAGGATACCCACCATTGGAGTTCAATGGCGCTGTGCATACGTGTGTGGTTCGAGCTCCCGGTGTCACATATCCTACACCCCTGCCCCGAACCACACTCCAGTCCTTTCTGTAGCTTGTTTCTAAGGTTAAAATTCACGTACAGAACTGCACGGATCTTATTCCCACGGTCGGCAGCAGATGCCTGCTCCCATGTCACCAAAACTCCTATCAAGAGACGTTGCAAACACTCCAGGATGCTCCTCCGGCTGACTCCAGGCTACTCTGATCTCTTTGCCTGCCCTATATCGGTTTCATTTGTGTTGGGCCTTCACAGAAATGGAATCAGGTTAGAAAACCTCTGTGTCTCTTTAAGTCATCACCTCAGGACATTCGTTCACGTTGGGGCTCGTGTTTGGTCATTGACCTCTTTTATTGCTGAGTCACGCATCCATCCGAAGATCCTATCAGGAGAATTTCCACTCTCTAGGTAGTCACCGGGGCTGTTCCAAGAAGAGATTGAACACAGAAAGCTTTAACCATTCTTAGATGCGTCTTTCACTTAGGTAAAGACCTAAAAGTGGAATTGCTGGCTGTTTTATCGGTTTAGCTGCGAAAGAAACCGCCAGGTCTTTATGTAGAGCATCTCTTTTCACAGACTTCCCGACAATGCACGAGAAGCCCCAGTGTGCACTTCCCGCCAGCACTTGGTACCAGCCTTTAATTCTAGCTATCCTGGTGGGTGGTTGGTGTTTCATCGCAGATTTTATTTTGTAGTTCTCTGATGACAGATGATGCTGAACGGTTTTCTGCGTGTTTCTTGGCCATTGGTTTATCTTCCTCTATGAAGTTTCTGTTCAACCATTTTGCCCATTTTAAAGACAGCTCTTTATCTTTTGGTTATTGAGTTGTAGGCATCCTTTATTTATCTTGTTTACAAGTCTCATGGTTTACAAGTCAGGTATACCTTCCATTACTTTCTTCTAGTGCAGTGATTATCAACCTGTGGGTCACAACCCCTTTGGGGGATCAAACAAACCTCTTACAGGGGTTTCATATCAGATATCCTGAATATCAGAACTTACACTACGATTCATAACAGCAGCAAAGTTGTAGTTATGAAGTAGCCAAGGGAATAATTTTAGGGTTGGGGATCCCCATAACATGAGGAACTGTGTTAAAGGGTTGCAGCATTAGGGAGGCTGAGAACCACTGCTCTAGTGTGACATTGGTCCAGCATTTTGGGTGATGCCTTTGATGTATATACAGCTTTTCTCTTTCAGGCCGGTGAGATGAGTGTCAGTTCAATTCTGACAACCTGAATTTAATTCCTGAGACCTATGTCCTGGAAGGAGAAGGCTGATTGACTCCTTTTGTCCTCTCCTCTGACCTCTGCATTCACTGTGACATGCACACACACACACACACACACACACACACACACAGAGAGAGAGAGAGAGAGAGAGAGAGACAGAGACAGAGACAGAGAGAGAGACAGAGAGAATGAATAAGACACAGAAATAAACATTTTAAAAAGAACTTTTTAATTTTGTTTTTTTTCTTTTTTTCTTTGAGACAGGGTTCCTCTGTGTAGCCTTAACTGTCCTGGAACTCGCTCTGTAGACCAGGCTGGCCTCGAAATCACAGAGATCCACCTGCCTCTGCCTCCTGAGTGCTGGGATTAAAGGTGTGTGCCACCACAACCCAGAGAACTTTTTAGTTTTGATGAAGTCTAATTTGTCAATCTTGAAAAAAAAATACGTGTTGATTCTTGTGACACATTTTAGGTCTCTTTGCCTATTTGAAGTCCCAAAGAAAAACCCTGCATTTTCTTCTAGAAAAGTAATGGTTTTAGTTTCTGGTTGATTTCTAAGATTTTTATGAATGGCGTAAGGAAGAAGATGCTGATGTTTGGCTTTGCATGTACGAGCATGCAACTGTTATAACAGTCTGTTGAAAGATTTTCCTCTGTGTGTGCATGCGTGCCACATACACACATGTGCAGATGCAAGGGTTAGAGCCCAAGGCCTTGCATATTCTGGGCAAGTGTTCTGTTCTGCCACTGAGCTACATCCTGTGCTGTGCTTGGGTCTTCCTGGATATCTCTTAGCAACCTTTCTTAGTCTTTACTGTAGAGGTCTAAGACAACTCTTGTGAAACTTATTCCTACGGATTTTGGGTTTTGTTAAAAAAAAAATACTATCGTAGGGCAGAAGAAACTCAGTGTGTAAGGTCATTTGATACCTAAGCTTGGTGACCCAAGTTCCATCCCCAGTAACTATGTGGTCGAAGGAGAGAACTGACTCTTGCAAGTTGTCCTCTGACCTTTACATGTGTGCTATAACATGTGTGGTGGTGGTGGGGCGGGGAGGGAGGCTAGCACAAAAACAAATAGATGCAAAAATATTTTCACTGTTATTATAGCCGGGTGTGGTGGTACACACCTGTATGTATTCCCAGCCCCTGGGAAGTGGAGGTAGGAGGACCAGGAGTTCAAGGCCAGCCCAGCTGTATAGCAAGTTCGAGGCCAGCCTGAGCCACATGAGATTCTGTCTCAACCAGTAAAACAAAACAACGTAAAGGTCCCACAGTGACTGGAAATTGTGTAACTCATGTCTTCTATCGCTAGTCACGGAGCTAAACATCAAAACAGTGGCAGAAAAGACAGTACATCAGGATATTGTAGGTTTGGGGAAGTGAGAACCAGAGAGGTGACAGTTACTGTTAGTTAGTTGCAGGAGCTCTGAGAAGGTGGGAGGAAGGTGGTCATGTGACAGGAGAAAGGCTGGAGGAGTAGCAGGGAGGGATGCTGACTTCCCTATCCCTGGCAGGTGCCTTTTCCTCAACGTTCTTCTGAAAAGAGAAGTCAGGGCAATGCTGAGGTCCCAGCAGAGCCCACCTGTCCCTAGAACTTTCCTAGATGTGCCACCTCCCCAGCCCTCAGGCGGAGCTGCCACCGTGGGCTAGGATGAGCATGACCTTGAGGACCAAGTGGTAAGCAGCTTAGTGGTAGAGGTGGTATAGTTTGCCCTTTTAGGAGCTGCATCGCTCCTGCCTTTGGCTGTCTCCGCTAGCGGGTTGGGGATGGGGGGCGAGGATGGGAGCCGAAACCTGGGCTTTCCCTACTCTTAAGCACACAGCCCAGCTCCTTTTGCCTCGCATCTCTTTCCCTTTGACTGCCACCAGCTCCACTTCTTCACGGAGCTCCACCCAGTTATAGAGTCAGCTGCCCACGTCTCTCAAAGCAGCCAAAACTTTCAGCTCATGCAATGAGGAAAGATTCTGAAGAAGCAGAAAACCCAGACAAGCCCCAACCCCACCCGGCCCCGGGTCCCATCGCTGTCACGATGGGAAGAGCGTGGGTGAGGAAAAGAGACGATGACAAGAGAATTTTCCCTCGTAGTGCACTCAAAGCCCTTTAAAGAAAGGTACACTCACTGGGTGTTGAGACCACACTAGTGGCTGTAACAAACAGACCCCCAGTACAGTGTGTCGGTCCCTTGGTCACTACCGGCTCACCAGTTTGGCAGATGGATGTCCTCCATGCAGTGACAGAGAGACCGAACATTTCACGTTTGAAGCTATAAGTCATTCCCTTCTCCACAAGACCTGTGGGGAGGAAAAGAGACTTCTGGGAGAGCCGAAGAAGCTAGGTCCAGTGGACTGGGGAGATGGTTTCAACAGGTACAGTGCTTCTATGCAAGCTTGCTGACCTGAATTCAGTTCCTCACACCCATGTGGAAGCTGGGTGTGCCAAGGTGTGCCTGTAACCTCAGCCCTTGGATGGTAGTGGCAGGGAGACAGGCAGACACCAGAGCTCACTGACTAGTCTAGCTGAACTGGTGGGTGAGTGCCAGGCTCAGTGAAGACACTGTCTCCAAAGAAAGGTGGAGAGGGGTAGAGGAAGACATAGGATTTCCACCTCTGAATGGCACACACACACGCACACACACACACACACACACACACACACACACACACACACTGAGCCCAGACGTGACACATGCTAGTTCAGTTCCATTGGTAAGAACCTGACACAGGGCCAAAGAAGCCTGGAAATGTCCCAGCTTCCTAACGGTTTCCCAGTGACAATTAGTACCAGGAAGGGCTATCAGATGTTGGTACCCCTGCCATCAAGGGTGGCGGAGTCCTCACCAGTCCTGTGGCCTCACTTTGGGAACTGGGGGGAGGGGCTGTTACGAAGTGAGGGTTCGTCTTCTTCTCCATTGCATCAAGGGTGCTCCATGCTTTCTCCATCTTTGAAGTGGCTTGGGCTGCCCTCCACCCCCTCCTCTTCACTCAGCCATTCCGGGGCCCGCCTCTTCTAGTCATCTCGAAGCTTTTCAGGGAACTTAATACCCACATGGCAGGCACCCATTCTTTAGGCGCCCTATTTGTCATGAGTGGGAGTGGGAGCAATGCCTGGGGACACAGGCCCCATCTCACCAGCTCACTGTTTGCAGCTGACGACCAAGGTCCTTTCTTCAGCTCCACCCAGGCTTCATGTGTGCCCTGGGTAGAGGAAGCAGATACATTCATTGGTTAGGAGTTAGAAGGGACCCTCTTAGAAGGGAGAGAGAAGAGAGCATGGAACCCCAGGCAGAAGCAGGAAAGGGGGCTGCTGATTTAAAGAGAGTCTATATGCCTAATGCATTTGTTGATGTCCTATGTAATTCCCCTCCTCAGTTCCCTCTTCTCTTCTCCCGTCTTTTCTCTCCTGCTTTTCTTCTTCCCAGCAGGGACTGCACCCAGGCCTCTTGTGAGGCAGGCTACTTCTCTCCTACTGAACCACAGCATCCTCAATAACCCCCACACAGAGTTAACTAGAACCATTTACTTGTTAGTGGCTCCTCACGTGTTGGGCATTAGAGTGAGCCCATCTGGCTTTGCAGCAGCCTCATGAAGTAGGGACTTTTGCTTCATCTCCACTTAGCACAGAAGGAACGAGAGGCTCAGAGAGGCAAAGTAAATCTCCCAGAGTTGCACAACCCGTGCTTGGTATCTGGCACAAAGTCTGTGTTCCTTGTGTGACTCTGTTTTCTTTCCTTGAGGGACATCCAGTGTGCAGGCACTAGATCCCCCTTGGTGGTCCATGCTCTCTAGTGTTCCTGTTTTCTCTGTTCCTCCACAGCCAACAAGATCACAGCTTTAAAGGGTAGAGCCACTGTTTAAAGCCACCGTTTTTTTTTTGTTTGTTTGTTTGTTTGTTTTTTTTTTGTTTTTGGTTTTTCGAGACAGGGTTTCTCTGTAGCTTTGGAGCCTGTCCTGGAACTAGCTCTTGTAGACCAGGCTGGCCTCGAACTCACAGAGATCCACCTGCCTCTGCCTCCCGAGTGCTGGGATTAAAGGCGTGCGCCACTGCCGCCCGGCTTAAAGCCATCGTTTTTACGGTGGCTTCCCGGATCCCTGGGTCATTGAGCAAGGGACAGCTGACCTGGAGATTTGCTAATTTTATCTTGTCTTGCATGGATGAAAACAACACCTGTGTAAAGAAGTTTATGTTGGTTTCCATGGAGATTTGGAGGTGAGTCATCACAGTACAACAGAGCCAGGCACCAGGGCTCCATTTTTCTGGCAGAATGGTGACCCACATATCTCATGGTTTGTAAACCCTGGGGTGCTCTCGAGTGGAGATGGGACTCCAGACAAACCCAAACACCCGCTTCTGGGAACAGAGCTGAGCACTCCAAGGGCTTTCCCAGTCCACTGGTGGCTGCAGCTGCCAGGCCTGGCTTCCTGGTCCTCATGCTAGGCCTTCTGGTCTCGTCTTCCTCTGCCCTGTATCGAGCCAGTCCACATTGCTGGCTTCTTAAGCTGTTCCCTTTTGGTACAACCCCCTTATTTCTGTGCCCCCAGTAGACAGCTTCCAGAAGAGATCCTGGGATCTCAGGACCCATCCCCAGTACTGGTTATAGTCCCTGCAAGTCTCTTACAAACCACAGTGTCTTTCATTTCTACCCCGAGGGACATAGGGCACTTACAAGCCAGACATCCTCCATGTTATTTTTGTTTTGTTTTGTTTTGTTTTGTTTTTGTTTTTCGAGACAGGGTTTCTCTGTAGCTTTAGAGCCTGTCCTGGAGCTAGCTCTTGTAGACCAGGCTGGTCTCGAACTCACAGAGATCCGCCTGCCTCTGCCTCCCGAGTGCTGGGATTAAAGGCGTGTACCACCACCACACGGCCATCCTCCGTGTTTTGACCCTGCTGATGGAGCAGCCACCCTCTGAGTGTTTGGAATTTCCTAAATGGATCTGGGGCTGAGGATGGAACTGAATGGCAGGGGGCTCACCTAGCATGTCCAAGGTCCTTGGGTTTAAACCTCAGCAGCAAAAGGAGAGAGGGAAGCAGGAGGGAGGGAGGGAGGGAGGAAGAGATCCACTGACAGGAAGCAAATAAAGCAAACTAAGGCTTATCTATATGACGGACCACTACTGAGCTACAAAAGGATGCACTCTCATAACTCAGAAATAATGAGACAAATGGCCAGGTGTGGTGTTGCACACCTGTCACCCAGCACCTGGGAGGCTGATAGCCTTGGGCAACATAGAGTGTTCTGCGCTAGCCTAAGCTAGTCAGACAAGACAGAAGGAAACAAAAACAGAAAATGAGGCCAAAGAAAAAATTTCAAGGTAGATCAAAGGAACTTTCAGCTCCTTGTCCAGTACCAGGTCTGCCTGCTGCCATGCTTCCCACCACGACGGTAATAGAAATAAACCTCTGAACTGTAAGGCAGTCCCAATTAAATGTTTTCCTGTGTAAGAGCTGCCACGGTCATGGTGTCTCTTCATAGCAACAAAACCCTAAATAAAACAGATGTTTTACTAAAAATGTTATATGAATGGCTAATTGGTACATGGAAATGCCCAATGGCATCTGTTGTTAGGGAGACACAAAATCACAATGAAATACCACTGCACATACTCTGGCTTGGCTACAAATCTTAAAAAGTTCAGTGAGAACACGGAAACATTAGAGCTGTCATCTGCTCCTAAGATGGCTTAATCATGTTGGAAAACAGTTTGGCATTTTCTTAAAATTCATGAGCTTGGAGTGCTTTGCCTAGCACGCTTGAGATCCTGGGATCCATCTCCAGCAAAACACACATGTATGTGTACACACACACACACACACACACACACACACACACTTAACCAGACAGCCTAGTAATTCTATTCATTGGTGTCTGCCTGTGGTGGGTTAGATGACAATGGCCCCCGTTTTCCCATCAGCTCATAGGGGGTGACACTATGAGAAGGTGAGGTCTTGTTGGAGCAAGTGTTTCACTGGGCATGCGCTGTGAGGTTTCAAATGGTCAAGCCAGGCCCAGTGTCACTCTCTCTTCTTTCTGCCTGCTGATCTGGATGGAGAACTCTCAGCTACCTCTCCAGCACCATGTCTGCCTCCGTGCCATTACACTTCCCGCCATACTGATAACAGACTAAATGTTTTCCTTTGTAAGAGTTGCCATGGTTATGGTGTCTCTTCACAGCAATAGAAGGCCTAAGACACCATTTAAGGGACATACAAGTATATACCCACTAAAGGACTTAAACATGAATGTTCATAATAATCATGACAAACCTGTAAACATCAAAATGTCCATCAACTGGCAAATAGATACGCAGAATATGAAATGTGTGTCATGAAGCACTACTTGCCAGTAAAAAGGAACAATGTGGAATAATTAATAATTAAACATATGCAACAATAAGGAATAATTCCAAAAGTATGTAATTTCACATGCTTGATTCCACTTATATGAAAATTCAGGAAAAGGCAAGCTGACAGAGGCATTGAATCAGTGGTCAGCTGGGCCTGGGATGGGAGTGGGATGAACCACGATGAACCCAAAGGGACTTGATGGGACAGTGGAAATAGCCCAAACTGGACGGTGATAACAGTTGCATGGCTTTGTGAATTTGCTGAAGATTGTTGACTAGGAAGTATCCTTACTGTGGATGACTTCACTTTTTTTTGGGTTTTGGTTTTCAAGACAGGGTTTCTCTGGGTAACTTTGGAGCCTTCCTGGAACTCACTCAGTAGACCAGGCTGGCCTCAGACTCACAGAGACCCACCAGCTCTGCCTGGGATTAGAGGCCTGTGCCACCACTGCCATCTTGACTTCACTCTTAACAGAGCTGTTTTGGTGGGGGAGGGGAATGAGGAAGCTAGTAAAGCAAAGGTCTAGAAAGGTCTCCAAGTTGCATTTTTAATAGACAAGGCAAGGTACAGCTCAGGCGGCTGCTTGCATTTTTTTTTGTTGTTGTTGTTTTTTCGAGACAGGGTTTCTCTGCGGCTTTAGAGCCTGTCCTGGAGCTAGCTCTTGTAGACCAGGCTGGTCTCGAACTCACAGAGATCCGCCTGCCTCTGCCTCCCGAGTGCTGGGATTAAAGGCGTGTGCCACCACCGCCCAGCTGCTGCTTGCATTTTTTAAAAGGGGGAAAAGTGTTGGAGGACACCCTCTGCATGGGTTTGTATATACACCTCTGTGCTAATACATGTCTCTATGGTTTGCTTGTCTGTGCCTAGATCACTCTGGAAGGATTCTTGCACAAAGCTGGTAACAACAGGTGTTGGGGGCTGGGATTAGATGAGTTGGAGGTGGAACGGGGAGAGGACTTTTCCTTTTTATGATGTCTTTTAAATTATAAAATATGCTCAAAACTTAACCCTTGAGTCATTTTTTATCGCTGTTCTTGAGACAGGGTCTCAATATGATGCTGTGGCTGGTCTCAAACTCTTGGGCTCAAGTAAACCTCCTTACCTCAGCCTCCCAAGTGGCTGAGATGCTGAGATTACAGGCGGAGCCACGCCCATCACAGCTTAGCCAGCTTTAGGTGTACAGTTCAGTGGTATTAAATCAATTCCTATGCTCTCCCCCTCCCTCCGTGAGCACTCACTCGGAACTATTCCCACCATCCATTTTCAAAGATCTTTTTATCTTGCTGCACCGAAACGCCACACTTTAGATCAGACCACTGGCAAATCCCATTCTACCTTCTGCCCTCTGTGAACGAGGCTACCCTGTGTGCCTCATACAAGTGGAATCCCACTATTTTGTGTGTGTGTGTGTGTGGTTGCTTTAGCAGACCTTCAAGTTTCATCCTTGTTACATTTCAAAAAATGCCTTCTTTAATTTTTAAATTTATTCTTTAAATTTATGTATTTATTTGTGTATCTGTGAGCCCGTGTGAGTTTATATGCACCATGGGCTTGCAGATGTATGCTGTCTAGCAGATGACTTTGAATCCCTCATTAGGAGTCCCATGTGGTTAGGAGTCCCATGTGGTTGCTGAGAGCTGAACCCGGGTCTCCTGCAAGTGCACTGAGAGATCTTCACGCTGAGCCATGTCTCCTGCCCCACGGAACTGGTATTTAAGAGCATATGAAGTGCTCTTCCGCTATGGCATCCCCACCCGTACCTACCATTGGACTGTATTCTTATTCATCTTCATCTTGCCTTCCTATCTAGCTGTCTATTTATTTATTTTGAGATAGGATCTCACTCTAGAGGCGAAGTCTGGAACCCACTATGTAGCCCAGGCTGGCTTGGAACGGGAGCAATCCTCTTGCCTCAGTCTCCTGAGTGCTGGGATTGAAGGCATGTTTTTGTTTTCGTTTTCCAGTCTTAATGATAGCTGATACAGCTCGTGTGTACACACGACGTCCTGTTCACTCATTTATCCTATCCTAGCGCTCGAAGCTTCCACCCTCTGGCTCATGTGAGCAGTGCCGATATGAAAACAGGTGCGCAATTATCTGTGAGGCCGCTGTTAGCTTACATCTTCTAACTATGAATGTCTCATGTAAAAGACAAATTAAAATTAAAGCAGGTGTAATGATTGTGCCTGTAATTCCAGCAGGAGGAACACTGGACGTTCAAGGTCAGTCTGGGCTACAAAGTGAACCCATCTTAAACAAGAACAAAACATCGAAAACGATAGCATAGAAACGGCAGTGTGCTGTTCTTTTCCGTGGTCCATTTTGGAGGCTGCTGAAATCCCTTGATCTCAGAGGGGCGTTCCCCCAGGAGCTGGGGACTAGCCGGTGCTCCCCCACCAGGCTCTGCCACAGTCTGGCCCGGTTGCACCCGCGGGGGTCTCTCTGAGTCACAGAAGCTCTGTCGTGCCCTCGCCGGCCTCCCGCCGCCCACCCGCTGCCCTTGGCTGGCAGCCTTCCTGAGCTCCACTCCGCCGCCGGCCGGTGACTCAGGGAGCAGGCAGCCCAGGAACGCCCGTTCACAGGATTGGGGGTGCAGCTCGCCTCGCCACGTCCCGCCGGCTTGCTTTTCCTCTCTGGAAACGCCTTAGCCGCCACCTCCGCTTGCAGCCAGCCTCCTCCCGGGTACCGCTGCACCCACGCTGTAATCCCCATCCAGAATCCATGAAGGAATTTAGGATGCTGACTCTTAAATTAACTGTGGAGTGGGAAGGGGCAAAGTTATGGTCCTCACTTCCCCACTTAATGAGGATATTGGAGAGGTTTGCAGCAGAGAAGGACCTGTTCTAGAATACAGACTGGAGCTGCTAGCACTCCCAAGGTGCTATGTAATATCCATCGGATGTGTGGCCATCTCAGCCTTTGGAAAGTTCAGGGCCCATGGACAACTTCTATTCCTCCTCTCTCCTTTTTCTCCTCACTCCCCCACCCCCACAGGGTCTTACTTTCTAGCCCAGGCTATCCTCCCACTTCAAGAAGCTTAAAATTTTTCCTTGCTTTCCTTCCTTCCGTTTATGTGTGTGTGTGTGTGTGTGTGTGTGTGTGTGTGTCTACATGTACATGTAGGCCAGAAGTCGTTCTTCAGACAGTTATTTGCTTGGTTTTTTGAGGCAGGGTCTCTCTATCATTGAGACCCCAGAGTTGGCAACCAGAAAGTCCTGGGGTTTTTATCTCAGGGACCCTTTTGTCTATGCCTCTCCAGTGCTGAGGTGAGTCACCAAGCTGACGATTTCCATATGGATTCTTGGCATTAGGCTCAGGTTTCACGCTTCCATGCCAAGCACTTTACTGACTAAGCTATGTCCCCAACCCTAAAGTTTCTTTCTAAAACCTCAGGAGTTCTGAGTTTCCAAACAGTCTGGTCCTAGGGTTTGGAACTGGAGACACTGGTTCTGTTCATACCTGTTTCACAGAGCAGGGGCAAGCTCACAAGACTGCTCCAGGATTCAGCCCCACTCCACCTGGGGGCCTTTGTCACCCTGTCCTTCTGGTCCCCCTCCAAGATAGCATTCTTCCTGTCTGGTACGTATCCCTGTTGGATTCCAGAGCCCAGCTCTGTGCCCCTACTTCTGGGCACTTACTGGGAGGAAAGAGCTCCCAGCTCAGATTGAAGTCTTCAGGTAGCACAGACCTATAATCCCTGCTACTCAGGAGTCAGAAGCTTGAGGATAATGTGAACTGAAGTTGATATATATATATATATATATATATATATATATACACATATATATACACATATATATACACATATATATATGTATGTATGTATATATATATATGGAGAGAGAGAGAGAGAGAGAGAGAGAGAGAGAGAGAGAGAGAGAGAGAAGCCTAGACCCATGTTAAAGACCAAATAACCGAACTTTGTGATTTGAAAGAGTTAGACCAGAACCAAATTGTCCTGGGCTATTTTTTGTCACTTAGAAAGCCATTCACTGCCCACCCCATGTCTGACCTAACAGCTATCTGTGACTATCAAAAATCTTTAAAATGTATTCTTAGCCAAACACTAGCTTCCACCATCCCCAAAGCAAAACAGTGCCCTCAGACACCGTCTGAATCCCATAGGGGTGTTTCCCCACTTGCTGGGCACACCTACCTGTGGTCCCACAAAGTTTTTGGTACTTGTTTTAAGTTACAACTTTGTCTTGTAACTAATAAAATCCCCCATAAAACCACTTCCACGGTGGACCGTGTCTTTCTGGTCATGCACATTTAACTCGAGAACCAGCACTTTCTTGTTTTGAGGGGAGAGATGTCATTCTGTGTTGCCCGTTGCAGGTTCACGGCCTGCCTGGGTGACTCTGAGAGACTGTTTTAAGACGAAACGGAACAAAGGTCTGGTGCTGTGTGTTGTGGGGCGCGCCTGTAGCCCCAGCGATCGGGAAGTCTGAGGCAAGAGGATCAGGAGTTCAAGGCCACACTCTGCCACACAGTGGCTTCGAGGCTTCGAGGCCAGCCATGAGATCCCTAGTGAAACCAGGCAAAATGGTTGAGGCATTAACTCGATGGCAGAACTCTTGTTAACCTAACAATCACAAGCCCTCAGTTCAATTCCTAGTACTACAAAAGGAACAAGCAAAGTAGACCCTTCATTGCCCAGGGTCTAGCCTTGGTTTAGTGACCTTTGAGCTGTGTGACTTTAGACGGGTTACTTACCCTTCTGTGTCCCTGAACACTCATTTGTAAAGGGGAGCAGTAATAAATAGTAACTCCTCTGCCCTAGGGATGGTGTGAGTTAGAGAATGCGGCTTGGCCCAGGGCTACCAAATACAGCACCAGACTCCTATTGCATGGTACATGGCTATATTACAAACAAAAGAAAACAAAAAATAACTTGTTTATTATTTAACTGAAATTCAAAATATTCTTGGTTAATAATCAATGTTACCGTATCAAGCAAAAGTTTATACTGTCTTACTAGCTGGAAATGTTCAATTGAGAATTGGATTTTTCTTTTTCTTTGATCTACAGTAGTGGTTAAGCTCAATAATAAATATGTGGAATCTTCTGGAAAAAATAAAACAAATTTAACTAGGCATTCTGAATTTGTCCATTGCTAAGCTTGGCAAGTGTATCCTGACATGGAATTAATGCCCAGTATATATTAGCCAGTGTGTAAACTATAAACGTCGAGGGGCTGGGCTCTAGCTCGGTATCAAAGCTTGTACATTAGCATTCATGAAGACCTGGCTCAGCCCTCAGCACCGCCAATAATAACGATGACAATGTCATCGGGGTGTTTATTCATTTATTCCTTTAGCAGTTACGTATTGGCATCAACACCTCCTATGTGCAACTCACAGTTGCAAGCCTCGGGGACACAGCAGTGAACCAGCCCTGGTGCCTGTCTTCATTGGTACTTCCAGTCTGGCAAGGAAACAGAGTATTAAATTCCCACAATGCTTAGTAATTATTGTGACAAGCTCCGAGAAGTCCCAACTGCAATGCCAGTCTACCATGGCCCCCAAACTGGTCTGGGGGTAGTGGCTCATACTTTCCCATTTCTCCCTCCCCCTGCTGTCCCCACCCTGAGAGTGGCTGGCAGTGGCACTGAGAAAAATCTTGGGAAGGATACACTGGCCTAGGGAAGGAAGGCAGGAGTTGGAAGGGGGCGGGGCTCAGCAGTGGTACCGCCCACTCTCAGCAAGCTGGGTCAGGTGGAGCTGAGGAGAGGTGATGAGCGGTGGGGGTCTGTGGAACCGCAGGGCAAAGTGTTCCTACAGCCTGCAGGCTCTGGGTGGAGGACGGGGCTGGAGGGGGGGGGGGGTTCAGAGTGACTGGTCTCTGGTGGTGTCAGGGCAGGACAGGACCATAAAGATCAACCGACCTGACATTTGATAGATGAGGAAACAGCACAGAAGAGGGAAGTGACTTCTGTAGGTCACAGAGATCTTTCCTGGTGGTGTTGCCACCAAAACCCAGGCTGATTCCCTGCCAAGTCCCCACTCCCTCACCAGAGGTGGAGCTAAAGGAGAAGGGCCCTATGGAGTGCCTGGCTCTCCCTCCCTCCCTGGGAATCCCCCACACAGGGTCACCAGAAAGCTCGTGGCCCTCTCTCTCCCACATCCCCCAGGCCGGTTTCACCAGGCCTTCTCTGCATCACGTAGGGGAGTTACTGACAACCAGCCTCAAATAACAAATGAGGCCCTAGAGGAGTTTCATTTCCTAGGGGCTGAGGTGGACTTTATTAGCCTGACATTCCTGATGCTCGCCAACCAGCTCCTGGCAAAAGCCCAACTGCCTAGGAGTGTGTCTTGCTGCCCCATCCATCTGGGAGTAGGGGCCCCTGGGCACACGGACCTTTGCTGTGTTTGACAGCTCTGGGGATTTGGGGAGATGGCTTAGTCCATAAAGAACTTGTTTGGCTAGCATGAGCCTTAGAATCCATGTACCATGCCTGGCCTGGTGCCCTGTGCTTGGGATCCTAACTCTGAGGAGACGAAACCAAGCAGATCCCTTGTGCTTATTGCCAGCCAACTTAGCTAAAGTGGTGAGCTCCGGGACGAGAGACCCTGTCTCAAAGGGGTGGACAGTGTTCCCGAAGATGACACCTGAGGGTGTCCTATGACCTCTACACTCACACATACACACGCGCACCCATACACACACAAACCCATGTATGCGTGAACACCGAGCAATAATAAAATATTAATCTGGCCCACAAGTGCTTTGGGCCTTCTTTTAGTGAGATGCTGTGTCTGCTGTGTCCATGTTTTCTCGCCTCAAAACCGAGTGGACCAGGTAGAAGATTTGGGGCCTCCACATCCTTCTCACCCCACTAGGGCCCTGGCTGGTTTTCCTCCTTAGCCAGGTGGGGGTAGTCTGCCAAAGATGACCTCGGGTTGGGTCTCTACGAAAACAAGGCTAGGAGGATGGGTCTCAAGCGTAGTTCAGCTCCCTTCAACTTCTTCAGGGACACCTACTGCTAGAGCCCTCAGTTGCTCTATGAACATAGTGAGGGCCTGTGCTTCAAGGAAACCCCCAGCAGTGACTAATGGTCTGGTCAACGTCGGAGCTAAGGGACCTGCTCACAGCCATTATCAAATGCCAGGAGGCTGAGAAGGAGCTGACTGGTGGAGAAAGGGTGAGCAGCCGCTGGGGATGCTGGGAGGTCCTTGGTTCCAGCTCAAATCACTTTTAGAAAAGCTGATTAATCTGTACCAAAGTCTTGCGACTTCTCATTCACCTTGGGAACCTCCATCTTCCTCAGTGTCCCTGGACATCGCAACCGAGGACCTCTGTTCATATTCAGGCACCTGTACTGGCCTGCCCTTGGGGTCCTGACAGCATGCATCCTCGGCTGCAGCCACTAAGAGCACTTCCTGTGCACATTCGCTGCATTCCCTTTAGAAAGGTAGGCCTTGCCCTCCTCTAGTCCCCCCCCCCCCAACACTCCTGCCTTTCTCTTCTACCACTCTGTCCCCAGGGATCGTTCTCTGCCCTCCTCTCGGCCTACTTCCATCTCCTCTTCCAATAAATCTCCTATGTGAGCCCTGTCGCGTGGCGTGACTTCTCTTCGTGCCATTTTAGAATAAATTACAAAACCTCTGTATCTTTTTCTGCCATCAGGGTCTCAGACTGGTCCTGTGTCTCAACCAGGTCTGCCAAGGAGTGGCCCCATCTTGACCCAGCTCCATCTCTAGGCCGCCTTCTGGACTCCTTTGCAGTCCTTTTTGTTTCTCAGGTGACTTCCCATCCACTTGCCCTGTGGAGGCTTCCCAGCAGCGCGCCTCAAAGCCAACACCTCAGGGTTGAGATGTGGGGGTGGGATCCTTCTGCTCCTCTCTGTGGCTTCCAAGCTGTTCCCCTTCTATCTCCCGGCCTGCCTTTATTTATTTTGCAGTGCTAGGATGGAAGCCAGGCCCCAGCTAAAAATTTATTTTGAAGCAGAATTTCACTGTGTAATTCAGGCTATCCTCAAACTCATAATCCTCCTGTCTCAGCCTCTCAAGGGCTGGTGTTAGAGGTGTTCATCACCGCACCTGCCTCTCTCAGGCTCTTCCAAACACACCCTAGTCACCCATGTCTTGTGATGGCCTCCACTTGGTCCCAGCCACTCCCACTCAGGACAGGGGTTGGTTGGGGCTTTGGCTCCTAGCTCACTGCCTGGCATTTGCCCCAGCCTCATTCCTGATGATTCTGGCACACACGCTTTTGACCTTCTCACCTCGGCTGAGTGCTTTTCCCACGCTCACACCCTGGTCCTTGACGGTGCTGCCAATAGTTCTGCCCTGGATTTCCAGTCCCTTGCCTTCCTGCTTACTTTCTCTGAATCAAACTTCTAAGCTCCATGTTCCCATGGGACATCATCTCCACTCTTCTTTGTTCATGTCCCATGCCGATATTTATGGTCTAGCATTTTTAATCACCCTCTCAATGAAATCCAGGCCATTGCTACCCACTTAATGGCCTCTTTGCCAAGTAGAGCCTTGCTCTAGGGGTCCATGGTCTCCCTACTTATGCTGGGGAAATGGGCCAAGACACCTGGCCTGGGTACCTGGCCTCAAATGTGTAATGAGTCTTTCTCTGTCCTACCAGCCAGCTCCCAAATAATGACATGGAGACTTCTTTAATAATTATGAAAGCTCAACCTTAGCTTAGGCTTGTCCCCAACTAGCTTTTATAACTTAAATGAACCCATTTATATTAACCTATGTTCTGCCTCGTGGCTTTTTACCTCTTTTCCATCTTGTACCAGTTTCCTCTCCATGTCTCATGTCTCTGTCTTTCCTCTTCCCAGAGCTCTCTCTATCCAGAAGTCCCAGTTATACCTCCTGTCTAGCTATTGGCCAGTTAGCTTTGAATTAAACCAATCACAGTAGCATATATATGCACAGTGTAATCATATATCTCAAACACAAATGTGCGTTGGGAGATCTCTGGTATCCTGGTGTGGATACCCACAGAGCAAGTCAAAGTGGAGAGAGATGGGAGGAAAGGGTGCAGGTAGGACACAAAAGTTCAAGGCTGGGGGTGTGCAGGTGGAGATTAGCCAAGGCTCCAGCAGGCAGTTGGTCCTCACACTTCTGTCTTGGCAGAGACTGGGGCTAGAGATGCTAGAGATATCACTGTTGCTTGCTCATCTCTGCAGTCTTGCTGACTATCAACCAGAGGTGGCTGAATGTGTAGGTGGAGCACTTGCCCAGCAATGCCAAGGGCCCTGGGTCCTGCCAACAGTATCACAAAACCAGTCCCCAAAGACACAAGACAATCAGACTTCATCAGTTCACTTCCGTGGAGCCTTTCAATGGGTTTACATCCCACTGTAAAATGAGTCCAAAACCCACAAGCCTTTTCCATGCTAGCTGCTGGCTTCCTCTTCACCTTCCACTTCTTTGTTGATCCCCATAGAACATTCCAGGTCTCAGTCACTTTCCTTCTGTTCCTCAGGAGCCAGGACACTGTCTAACTCTTGTTTGTACTTGCTGAGAGCTTTACCCATTGTATCCCTTCCAGAGAGCCTGCTCTGCCAATTGTCCTAGTCACACCCTACCATATCCCTGTTTGTTGTGTTACCATGGAACTGACTTTCTCAGCTTGACTCTATGGTTTATGCATTTATCTTCCCTTCCCCATGGAGGGTTCTTATTCTCCAGGCTTCCTGTCATTACATATTGAGCTCGTGACATATGTTGAATACTCAGTATATATTGTTTTAAATAAATGAACACATAGCTTAACAGATGGGTGTAAGGAGGGGGTATGGTTCCTATCTTGCTTTAAGGACGAGGTACCATACTGGATAGATGGGAAGTCCTCTGGCAAACAGGTCATTGCCTATGGAGGTATTTCTGCATCAACACCACACCTGGCCTGCTGTAGGTGTTCAGTAGGTGCCGGAAGCAGGATTTTAGGGGCGAAGTACAAGGTGAGGTAGGTGGGGTTTCCTAAGAGAAATGGGGAGGACAAGGCCTCCAGTTGTGCTGCCTGCTGTTTGGCTAGCCTTGTGTCTTGTCTCCAGGATCTGCCCCTTCCCAGTGCTTGCTCAGCACACAAAAGGTCCTGAGTTTGATCCCCATCACCAACCACATGAAAACATCCTTGAACACTAATCTCCAGGAAGCATTCCCTCACGCTTGCACTGCTCCAAATCGCCTCTGTCTCCAACAGACCATTGACCCCTTGAATGTACACGTCACCCTATGGGCAAGTTTCTGTCTGCATCTGCCTCCGTGTGGGAGGCTGGGATTCCTGCCTCTCCCATCTTCCTCTGTCAGCACCACAGCCATGTGTGATGCTCACCGTGCCTGCGAATTGCACTCCGCAGTAAAAAAGTTGTGGCTAGGGACAACGTAAGAGGTAAAGACAATGTACAGTGTCAATGCTTGTGTGGGGGGAGGAGAGCATGGGGTATTGGGAGAAAGATGAAGGGACACACAGTGCCATGCTGGATCTTGGAGGGCAGTGTAGGTTTTCCTATAGCACTTTCCTTCCTTCCTTCCTTCCTTCCTTTCTTCCTTCCTTCCTTCCTTCCTTCCTTCCTTCCTTCCTTCCTTTTTTGGTGTTTTGCCAATCAAGGTTTCTCTGTGGCCATGACTATCCTGGAACTCACTTTGTAGACTAGGCTGGTCTTGAACTCACAGAGATCCACCTGCCTCTGCCTCCTGAGTGCTGGGATTAAAGGCATGTGCCACCATGCCCATTAAAAATAATTTTATGTTCATTCATTCATTCATATCGTGTGTGTGCATAGACACGCCACAATGTGTATATGCAGAGCTGTAGCATTAATAATAAAAACCCAGAGACAGATATTGGCGTACGACCCGAAAACTAGAAAAGCAAAGCAACAAAGCTTCTAAGTCTTACCTCTACCAAGGCTGAGCGACCACAGACTAAGCAGACTAAGCCTTTCTCTCCTCCCATTTAATATTCTCTCTAGAGCTGGGATTAAAGGTGTAGGACTTTCTAGTGTGAGGCACCACCACTTGGATTTTTTTCTGCACTGATCATGTGTAGCCCAGGGTGGCCTTGAACTCACAGAGCTCCATCTGCCTCTGTCTCCCAAATCCTGGGATTAAATGTGTGTGTCACCACTGCCTGACCTCTAGTGCCTTAACTTTTCCCTTCTGATTTTTAGGCAAGCTTTATTTATTAAAACATAAGCAAAATATCGCTATGGAGGACAGCTTATCAGAACTGGTTCTCAGTCCTCTCTCTTCACCCACCCTGTGGGTCCTGGTACCAAGCTCAGGTCCTCAGGCTGTGGCTATGCATCTTATCTACTGAACCCATGGTACTTTTCCTAGTAAGAGGGTCTGACTTGATTTACCAAAGTTCAGGGACAATCATGGGTTCCCCACATATGAAATTATATGTGAACCAGTTACTCCCTGCATACCCCACGCCCAAAAGCTTAAAATACTCCTGCTTCTCAGCAGTGATCACCTGGTTTCTAGGGAAGCGGCCGAGCTACTAAGAGGTTAAGTAGAAGTCGGAGGAGCTCTTCTGGGTGACCTATCCATATAGGGCACTAAAGGGAACTGGGATGACTTGGGGGCATCCCTAACCTTTGAGGATGATGTCATCGTGACAACTGCTCACCCACAATACATCTCGTGGTCCAGTTCTCCGTAGAGAGGCGAGAGTCCAACGCAGGGATACATGTCTAGTGGTCTCATGAGCATGCAAGAGGAACTATGCCCAACCCCCTCCAAAAAAAAAACCTGCATGGATTTGCATCATATGAAGACCTGCTTGTTCTTTCCTCCTGTAAATATATAGGTCTCGAGATCCTGCTCTTAGCTGGGTGTGAGGACACATGTCTGTAAACCAATGCTGGGAGGCAGAAGAAGGAAGATCATCTCAAGTTTGAGGCTAGCCTGGTCTATATAATGAGTCCAGGCAGGGCTGTATGGTGAGGCCCTGTCTCCACCAAAGCAAAACATGCTCCCCAACACAAAAACAAATCTGAACTCAAACCACCAACCAAGCTGAACTTTCTCCATAACACATGGCAGGGCCCAGAAAGCCGGACAACTTGAATTCTATTCCAGGGATCCAGGCTCCCCAAATGTCTGCCATGGGCATTCTGCCAGCAAGGCACTTAAGTGTCTTAAACTTCCATTTTCCTAACGTTTCTTTTAGTGATTTATTTTTGAAAAACCTAAGTTTAAGTAATTGTTTTCTTTTAATTATGGTGTGTGTGTGTGTGTGTGTGTGTGTGTGTGTGTGTGTGAAGGTGAGACCACAACCTCAGGTGTCCCTCCCAGGCATGTCTTACTGATTTAGGCTAGACTGCCTGGTCTGGGAATCCCACAGACGAGACCCTCCTGTCTCTGCCTCCTCAGTGCCAAGTGTATCAGCCCGTGCCACCGCACCTCATGCTTGGGCAGCTAGCAGTTTCCTGATGGCTCTCTCCCACTGCCCCAAGTCTTGCTGCTTTTGAAGTTTACACAAATCAAAGTGTGGAGACTGCTTTCTCTGCTCATCTTTGTCCTGGCCTCTTTGGCTAGTTCACACTTTGCCAAGTCCTCCATCCTGTGGACATGCCACGATGCACACCGATATTTTGTCACCGATAGGTCCACAGACTGCTTTCAGCTTGCAGCTCTTATGAACCAAGCCACTGTGAAAATTCTTATTGGTGACTTTTGGTCAGCGCAGAATTCTTGCCTTCCTATATGTGCTCAGCTTCAGTGGATGCAACCAGTTTCTCAAAGTCGGTGTACACACACACACACACACACACACACACACACACGCACACTCCTTGCTTCCAGCCAGTGGCGTTCTAATTGACCCACATCCTTGCCAGCATGTGATGTCAAGTCTTTGACCCCATCTCTGCTGGGCATGCAATGAGACCATGAGGTGGTTTTAATTTTCTTTTCTCCTTTGCCTAATGAAATCAACACACATTTATTAGCCTTTTACACATCCTCTTTCGTGAAGCATTGAGTGGTTTTCCAGATTTTCTATGTGATTTTCAACAGTTTCTATTGAATTTCCTGCAGGTAAGTGAGAGCTTATTGTATATTCCAGATATTAATCTTTTGATGGACGTGATCTATGGTGCGATCTCTCCAGTGAACTCTACTTTGTGGTACAATGTTGCTGTAACTGGAACTAGAATCATAGGTGCTGTAAAATAAGTAGACTAAAACGCCATTCTTACATTCTAGCTATCTTCGCTTGCTGGTGGGCAGCTATGGTCAACATCCTGGTTCATATTCACCACCAAAGAGCACAGCAAATGAAAAGAAGGTTGAGGAGATGGCTCAGTGTCCTTGGTCTGAAAGTGTGAAGACAGAGTCTGAATCCCCAGGACCCACGTAAAAGCCAAGCAGGCGTGCTGGCTGCTGTAATTTCAGCACTTACGAGGCAGGGACATGGAATCCCTGGGACAAACTGGCTAGCCAGGCTCACCAAATCAGTGGATGTTGGGTTCAATCACCAGACCCTGCCTTAGAGGGTGAAGTGGAGAACTATTGAGAAAGACAGCCAACATGAAGTTCACACACACACACACACACACACACACACACACACACACAGAGATACATACACGCACACATATACACATCAAGAAAATAGTAAAAAGTAAGCTGGGCAATGGTGGTGCACTCCTTTAATCCCAGCACTCGGGAGGCAGAGGCAGAAGGATGTCTGTGAGTTCGAAGCCAGCCTGGTCTACAGAGCGAATTCCAGGACAGCTAGGGCTACACAGAGAAATCTTGTCTCGAAAAACCAAAATAATAAATCTCAGAAAATAAGAAGGGAGTAAAAGGATTCTAAGGACCTCTGGAAACTTTCTTTTTGATGTAATGGGAAAGTTTCACAGAGTTAAAAAAGAAACAACTTCCCAGTGTTGCTGCCCCGTGATCACTGTCACCCTGCTGTATTGTCATCATTCTGGAAAGGAGGTCCTGGCACCCCCTGCAGTCTTACACTGGCAAACCTGCGCGTGCGCAGTGGATGCAAAGAGGGTCTGTGGAAGCGGTTGGCGGAATGAGATGGCCAACTGAGAAAAGCTGTTTGGCTGCCGTCGGGTGTGGCAGAGAGCCGTGTGGTGATATGGTTGTGTGGCAGCAGGTGGGAGCTCCTGAGCTGGGGACAACAGGGGCTGAACACAGGGGAGGGGCTGTGAGATGGTCACTGTGAGGTGTGGTGATGGCAAGGAGGGCAGAGAACATTCTGGGCTGGCCCCGGGGGTTTCTAAGCTAGAAGACAGGAGTAGCATGCAGAGGGGAGGGAGGTGATGGAATTGACCCGGGGAAGTGACCTGGAGATTCATTGTTCATTCATTCATGTGTGGGTCTCAGGGAGCAACAGTGTGTCAGACAGACAAAAGTTTTTGTTCTGATAGACGTCCAGGTTTATGAAGAAGATAGACTGGGGAAGGCAAAGGCTGGAAAAAGCAAAGAGGAGTCAGTAGGAGTGTTGGGCAATCTTTCCTGGGGAGTTATGAACACAGGTGTACTTACCTTGCATGGGGCACCAACAATGGCCCAAAGAGAGTGGACCACCCAAGTCTGAGTCTTGTTTGTGGAGAATGACTGTTGGGGTTACTTTTCAGGAGTATGGGTGCCTCAGACGGATGCATCATGAAAAGGCCCGCTTCAGTCTGGGTCAGATGACTCATACAAGGGACATTTTGAGTTCCCTGTGTTGCTTGCAAAGTTCTTGTGCATTCTTCTACCTTTCTGAAGAATTTCCAGAGCTTCTTTCTCTCCCTTGCTCCACCAGGAGGGAAAGCTTCCTTCTGCAGCTGGTGGAGCACACCCGGGACTCAGTGGTACATGGATGCAGGGGTCTGGACTGCAGGCTTTGGTTGAGACCTGGCAACAGAAGGGCTGCAGTTACAACCCTGTGGGTGGCTGAGCCGGCCAAGAGTGAGGGGGCCAGTGGCCAACACTCAGGGGAGGAGAAGAGACCCTAAAAACAGCCAGCCCTTGGAGCGATGGGTTGTGGTAGAAACAGGTGACTGAAAGGGAGTTTCTAAGATTTGGTAACTGATCTTTCAATCAAACTTTAACCCCTTGTTGTGCCAGGCTCTGGGCAACCAGAGACGAAAGGGAAGTCTCTCAGGGAGACAGGTGTGTGAATTAGAGTTAAGCAAAGGGCATGAGAAGGTTCTATTACTATGATCTAGGACTGACATGCACACAGTACCCACTGTGCAATTACAGAGACAGGGACTTACATTTGCACATGATACATGTATGTGCATGTGTCTGTGGGTGCCCCTGGATGTATGCATAGCTGGGTGATCTTGTGTGTGTGTGTGCATGCCTGTGGAGGCCAGAGGTTATTATTAGGTACCTGTCACCCAGCAACGTGCCACCAGCTGGACAGGGACCAGAGGTTCTGCATTCCAGGGCCCTGGCGATGTTGAGGGCGGGGCTCTCTTCTAGATCTACAGCGTCATCTGGTGGCAAAGCTCATTAAGATCCTCCGCCCCGGCTGGATGCATACTTAGCATGCTAGAGAAAGCTGGGAGTGAAGGGGCCTCTGGAGAAGAAGGTGCCCTGGGTGGTGTGAGAAACAGAGATCCAGTACCAGGACAAAGAGAGGAGGGCATAAACCACCGGGCACTTGGGAGACATGCAGGTATGGATTAGAGCGGATAGGAGGAGGTGCTTAGGCATCCTGAGCAACACCCACCTTCTTCTGAGGGACACCCCTTCTCCATTTCCAAGCTTAGTCTCTCCTCGGGGGCTAAGACACAGTGGACACGACACTTGGGTTCTCTTGGCTCACACAAGTACCAAAATTCCCCTTCTAGCTCTGGGCGTGTCTGTGTAATTACCCCTCGGGTAAAAGGCCTCTGGTGCCCCCTGCTGGCAGCTCTGCTCCAAGCATCCCAGTCACTCACGGGACAGGAAAGTGCCTGGTGAAAAGCTAAGCTGGTTTCTGGCTGCGGGATGGGGTAGGGGGTACGAGATGAGGGTGGAGGGTAGAGTAGGGGTGGGGGTGGAACAAGGTGAAAAGCTAGGCTGGTTTCGGGATGCGGGGTGGGGGTAGGGGGTGCGAGATGAGGGTGGGGTGTGTAGTGGGGGTTGGGGTGAGGATGGAACACCGGCCTGCCAGCGTGGGGGACTGGTTTGTAGTATTCATTTGGACCCCGGAGGCTTCCCAAGTGGTTCAGCTCCCTTTATCCTTTACTCCCAGCTGGGAGCGGCTCTTCACAAACCTAACAGAGGCAGACCTGGGAGCCTTAAACCTCTAGGCTGGCTCTGAAGGATTTGTGCCTAGGGCAGAGAGCCAGTCTCCAAAGGCTATGTGCTGTGTGAGTCGCTCTACACGACAGGTTCAAGGGCAGACACAAGAAACGGAGAAGAACCAGGTTAGAGAAGAAGCCTGGTGGGAAAGAAGCAGGGAGATGTGAGGATAAAGGGGCATGGAAAGGGGGCCCAAGAGTTGGCTCAGCACTTAAGAGCACTGTTGTTCTTGCATAGGACCCTGAGGACCCTGGTTCAAGTCCCATTCAGTTCACAACTGTAACTCCAGTCCCAGATGCCGGCTCTCCTGGTGCACATACATACACACAGGCATGATAAACACTCATGCACATAAAATGTCAAAAATAAAGTATAAGGAAATTCCTTTCCTGATCCACCAAATGATTCTAAGCAAACTGTCTCCAGTCCAAGAGTGGATTTTTTTTTTTGGTACAGGGTCTCACTCTGGAGCTTTGACTGGCCTAGAACTCACTATGTAGACCAGGCTTGCCTCCAGCTTATGGAGAGCCATCGGCTTCTACCTCCCGAGCACTGAGGTTAAAGGTGCGTGCCATCGGGTCTGGCAGAAATGGGGTTTTTGAAGTGGTGGAACACTTCTGCTTTGATTGTGGTAGTGGCTGTGAGAATCTGTGATTGTGATTAAAGTCAGAACTCTCCATGAAGATTCACAATGAAGAGTGTGCAAAGGCCAGTGGAGTAGGTGAGCCCTGTAGTACAGCCGGCTGGAAGGAGTCACCGCTTCCCAGGGTTGATGTGAACAGTAGAGTGGACGATAGCATGGTGGGGTTGGATGCTAACAATGGCCTGAAACTTCAGCACCAGGAGATTCCATGCTCTCTTCAGGCCTCCTCATCACACACCTGCACACATGTCTCTCTCTCTCTCTCTCTCTCTCACACACACACAGATACACAGACGCATAAAAATAAATACATGTTGGAGGGAGAGGAGGGGGAGAAAGGATCTTGGTGTCCTGCGATCACAGCACTTGGGGTGTGGAAGCTGGAGGATCAGAAGTTCAAGGTTACCTTTGGCTGTATAGCAAGTTGCAGGCCAGTCATGTGACTGTCTCAACACTGTACCTTCCACACGGACACTGGAAGACCTGGCCACACGGTCCTTCTGATCATCTCCACCTAGTGGTGCATTTGAGTAATGCAGGTATGAAGCTGTTGCTGGTCCTCTACTTCCACCTCTTCTTAGTAACAACAATAATAATAATAAATCTACAGGTTCCCTCACCCCTCCAGGCCTGCAGCAGACACCCCAGCTTGGAAGGCCCAGGAAAGCAGGCTCCCTTCCAGCCCTCTTGCCATCCAGAGAGTCCCCTTCTGCTTATGTCTGACAGGGCCACTCTGCTACCAGAAATGCTCTTGTCCCAAACCATAAAGAGTCCCTTTCTTGAGGCACTGCTGGGCTGAGGTCTTGGAAAATGGCTGCTCCAGAGCCCTGGGATCAGAAGACTTTTGGGCCCAACATGATGGCTAATGCTGGCCGTCACTCTCCAGAACCTAAGCTAGCCTAGGAACTGGGGGAGAAAAGACTAATGTGGCTTCACAAATGTCCCCATAATAGGTTCAGGGCTGGGCAAGGGTCACACATCTCACTGTGTATCCATGCACGTGGAGGTCAAAGGGCAACTTCTGGGACTCAGTTTCCTCCTTAAGTGGTCAGGTTTGGCAGTAGACACCTTTACCTTATGAGGCACCTCACTGGACTCAAGTCTGAGATTTTAAATTAAGACAATAATATAATCAGGGCTGCGTTTTTAAACCGAGGCTGAATTTGGGGAGCTGATTTCGTGGGATGCAGAAGGGGCTAAGTGGTAGTTCAGGCAGGTGTTTGATCCCGAGACCAGGCTGGTGAGGAAAGAGAGTTGGTAAGGAATGTGCCAAGGATGCAGAGATGGACTGGAGGGAGCCAGCCATCTTCCCTAAGCCTGTCTGCCTGTCCACCTGTCCGCCTGTCCACCTATCCACTTGTCCGCCTGTCTACCTGTGGGATGGCAGAGCCATTTCCTGGGAGAGAAACCCTAGAGGAGGACTCGCTTTGGGGAAAGCCATGAACCTAGGCTTAGTCTGAGGTCTGTCCCAGGGGAGACATCACTGATGCTGCGGGTGTCATTCTGGGAGTGTGGACGGGTGTGGTGTGTTGGTGAATCCACAGGACAGTCTGTGATCTGTGCCGTGCAGGGGTGGAGGACAGTGAACATGGGCACCTCTTGCCGTCAAGCCTGACAACCCCCGTACCCCAATGGTGAAGGAAAGGACCACCTTTTGCAAGCTGTCCTTTGACCTCAACACACACATGCCGTAGCATGCATGCACCTTCAACACACATACACAGTATGAGAACAAATCAATGCAATAAACTAAAACTTTTGTCTTTGAGAGGAGGAGGATGGCTGTGGTTACAGAGAGGTATATGGTGGAGGAATTCCTGGGGTGACCGTGACTGGAGCATCTTTCCATGGGTAGGTGGGGGGAATAGTGAATACTGTGGGTACCACAATCTCCTCTCCTCCTTGACTGAGCATCAGCTTCCTCAGAGGGTGTAGGCCTGGCTTGTTAAGAGTGGTGACCAATAGCTCTCATCTGACCTTCTGGGATATGCCTAGAGCTGAAAGGAGATGCCCAGATCTGTGCTGTCCATCAGGCAACGTGGGTGGTTACTAGGCAGCCGGCAGACCTGGCTTCTTGCCACAAGAGGGACAATGTGTAAGCTCACCCAGAGCTTCTGGGAGCTTGGTGGAGTCTAGACATGGGGCCCAGTCTTGCGGCCTTCATCCCTTCGCAGGGGTCGGTCGGAACCAAGCTGCCCTCCCTGCTTCTATTTCCTGCTGACTTCAATTCGGCACAGCAGCTCAATATGGGAGAAGCATGGAGAACCGTGGGCATGTTTAGGAAAGAAAGGCAACTGGTCATCCCCAGGGATGTGCTAAGAAGAGAGTTGTTCTGGGGCTCACTGTGGTTGCTGTGTTTTTATGATTGCTGGGGGCAGAGGCCAGCCATCTGTGAGAGGGAGAGAGGCAGACTGGGCTGTGAGGAGAGCTCCTGAAAGCCAACGATGGGAGAAAGCACAGACCTACCCTCCCCATGGCTGCTGATGAAGATGGCAGGGGAGGTCCCCAACAAGTAAGATACAGGGATCACAGAGGGATCCAGCAACAGCTGCATACCCAAGAGGACCGAAAAGCTCGAGTTATGGACTGGAAGCTCACACTCTCCCCGAGTCACAGTGAAGCGTGAGCCCCAGTGTGACGTGATTGGAAATGGGGCCTTGGGGAGTGCCACAGTTTAAGTGATTGGTGTTGGGATCGGAGTCCTTGTGTGGAAACACCAGACCTTTAGCCTCACGGCCATTTGAGAACGCAGCAAGAAAGCACTGCCTGTAAGCTAACGATGTCCTCATTCCACCCCACCCTGCTGCAGCCTCACCGTGAACATCCAGCCTCCAGCTTCATGAGAATGCATTTCTACTGACTGAGCCGCTTGGTCTGCGGTGTTATGGCAACAGTAGCACACTAAGCCAGCGTGGACACAGACACACGTGTGCAGTAGTGTCTGTCACAACCAGAGGACATAACCCAGAGATCGTTTATTTGGCAAATAATTAGGAAAAGGTGGCTGCTGGTCCTGGTGATGCACTGTCAGTACTTGGGAGGCGGAGGCCGGATGACCAGGAGTTCAAGGCCAGCTTTAGCTGTGCAATGGGGTGGGATGTAGACAGACTGAAGATCAGTGCAGGCTGTTATTGAAGTATGTTCGCCAAAGTAGGAGAATAAACATATTTTATTTAAACGTTGTTAGGTTGCTTTAAGACTTTAAATATGTAGGTGTATGGTGGGAGGCCTCCATTTATTCTCTTCTTGGCCCTGCTAGCATCAGGGCTGGGATTACCTCAGCCTTACTCACTGGGCCCTAAGCTCCAGAAAGCACGTGTGGACCCCTGCCCCAGAGCACAGTGCCCGGCACACGAGAACCCACAATAAATATTGACTGCAAGAAACCAAGGGGGACATCGGAGTAAAAGGCTGGCATGGTATGAATGCTCAATAAATATTAGCTATCGTTGTTTGTTGAGTTAGTGAGGGTGGGTGGAGCTAGGGGCTCAGATCCATAAACTGAGGTGGTGTGTGCATGGGAAGGGGGCAGCTGATACATGCTCAACTCTCTGTGCCCGAGGCTGTGACCTTTCTCCAGTGGGCCCCTCCCAGCTCTGCATGGCAAGGGAGTACAGGGTAGGCACTCAGTCAGGGTGCAGGCAAGGAGCTTCTATTTGTGTTGCTTTTCTTCCCCAGAACAGCTATGGTAGGTTCCCTGTTGCCTGAAGGGACCCCACCCCCTCCAGCCCATGCAGGGTGCTCCGGGCTGTTTGCTCTGCTCTGACCATCCATGGTGCTGCAGAGGGGGTGAGGAAACCACTTCCTCCTCTAGGGGCTGGGTTTGCAAGGATTCAGGTCACCTTTGGAACCTGAAGTCATTTGACTTCTGCTGCAAGCCCCAGTTCCCTGGAATCATGCATAGTGGGCGTGGGGTAAGCATGTGGTAGTCATGAGGAACATGGAGAGAACAGGGGTGGCCCAGGGAGAGAGCAACGCGGAGGAAAAGCCCGCAGGTGGCCTGCAGTAGGGTGGCACAGGAGCATAAGGCTGAAGAAAGCAGTCAGTGGCTTGGGCTGGCGGCCAGGGTTAGTCCTCCCCTGGCAGCAGGGACAGTGTCAGTAGCTGCTTCATGACTAGCGCAGGACCTCCTGCATAGCACGGGGCCTACAGAGTCTCCATCAAGGCCTGGCCAGATGCAGGCCTGTGGAAGCCAGAATGCCTTCATCCAATCCCTCCTCCCAACCGCAGCCCTAGGAAGCACTCATCCGCCCCGACTTCCCGGAACATTCTCGCATTAACACAATAGGCGGCGCTGTAGTCAAGAAAGGGCCCTAAGGAACCCCAAATAGGGATACAGCAGGGAGAAATCACATTTCATGAACTGGGGTCATGAAGGGGGTCACCGTACCCTCTTAATCGAGGGGTGTAGAAGTCACAGTGCAGCGGGGTGGGAAGTGGAGAGCCTCAGAGGAGGTCCAGCCTCATGGCCTCCAGCCACCCAGGGTTTGCAGTCAGTGCGGCGGGAAGATGTCTGAGCACTGTTGTAGGATGAGCTCCACCACCTGGTTCTGGAAGACCATGGTCATAGGCATGCTGGCTTCCTCCATCTCAGGCCGCAGCAGCGTGGGCCCGAACACTATGGCCACATTTTGCACGGTCATACGGTTCTGCTCACCATGCTCGATCACCCTGCAGTGGGAACAGTGGGGCCAAGAGCTCAGAGGCTGGGGAGTCTTTCAACAGGGGCCACAGCCACAACTAGCCCTCTTTTTTGGCCCTGGGAAGTTTGGCTTGCTCACCGGCACAGGTGCTGGATGAGCAGTCGGAGCGTGTCGTGGTTGGGGGCGGGCAGCGTGCGCACCAGGTCACGTACACAGCGGCTGCGCTGGGCTGGGTCCTGCAGCTCTGGGTGAGGGAAGGAACCAGAGGTGACAGTCTGCTGGCTGTGACAAAGGCGGGCCAACCTCCCCACCCGTCCTCTCCCTAAGCTGCTCACTGATGGCTGCTATGAACTGGTGGAAGTGCGAGAAGGGGAAGAGGGGTTCTGGCAGCTCCCGGAAGAAGAGCTTCAAAGCGCCCGTAATCACGTGGACGTCCTCCCAGCGCCCGTCGTCCAGGTCCAGGCGCTCATCTGCGGTGGGGGGAGACCAGGGGTGGAGAGGGTAGGGGGGAGAGGCAGTCAGCATCCACTTGTGCTTTCAGGCCCCAGAGTAGGGACTGGGTTAGAACCTCACCGTGATCCACCTTATAGCGCAGTTTCTGGATGGTGGCCAGGTTCCCACTGATGCGGTACAGCCCATCGATGTCCAGTCCTGCGGAAAGGGGAATGGCTGAGCCTGGAAGGGCTAGGGACCCTAGCAATTTCAACTCAGGATCTGCCCATCTGCTTCTCCTTGACCCTGTGCTCCCCCAGGGGTCTCCACCCTTTGCTTCTAGAAGCCGGCCACGGTGCTCTGCCCTGTCTGTGCATGCGTACATACCCCGGGCCTCGACAGTGCGGATGCATTGCTGCACGAAGCGTGGCACGGGACTCCTCTCGCGCTCACACAGTTGAGCCAGCGCACATCCAAACACCTGGTCTGGGGGAGAGATTGGTCAGCGCCGCCCAGCCCCGTGCCACCTGAGCCCGGATCCCGGCGAGTTGCAGGTACCTTTGATGTAGCCCTTGTCCCGCAAAGATTGCAGAGTGGGTCTTCTCTGTAGGAATTTGCGGAGCTTGTGCCGGACCTTGCTCAAGTCGCTCTCCAGGCCTCCAGGGCTCGGTGAAGGTGAGGCTGTCACAGACCGAACTCGGTCAGTAGGTGGCAGTGATAGCATTGGTCCTAGATCCCCAGCCAGGGCATCACTTCCCGCCCCCCAGAGGGGACTCTGGTTATCTCCCCACCTGACCCCATTGCACACCTGCATTCTGCTGCACATCCTCCTCCCGCCAGCTTCCAAGGCGCTCGCTGGACCCGAAATCAGCACTGCTGGGCTCACCTTCCACCCCCTGGAGCAGGTCTGCGGACTAGAATCAGACAGCCTCAGAGAAGCAAGGCCTGGGGCCAGTTGGGGCCTCTCTCTAGCAGCTCTAGCCCGGAGACATCCCAGGAAGAGACAGATTTCTCTTGGCAGGTTAAAGTCCTGGAACCAACTTCCACCTTCCTTGGCTGCAGAGTCCTCCAGGAGCTGCGAGGTCATTCTACCCTCTCTCTTTCTTACCCAGGCCGTCTTTAGCACCCTCCCAGTTCCTGACCTCCTCAGAGTTTTCTGTCCACTCTACATCCCGCTAGACTGGCTCTCACTCATAAACTCGCTGAACCATTACTGATTGCACCAATACCTCCTGCATCTGGATTCCTACTTCTATTAGGACAATCAAAATCTGGACCCAGTGCTAACTCATATGAAATCAAGAATCAAATACTATGAGGTCATTTCCATCTAAATAGCTGTTGATTTTGTTTCTCACAGCTGGGGACCAGACTCAGGACCATTTGCATACTGGGCAAGTCCTCTGTCACTAAGCTATGTATTCACAATGCATGACTGACACTACCAGGGCTATGGCTCAACGATGGGCAGGGCATTTGTCTAGCAGACGCGAGGCCTTGAATTCAATCTGTTGACCCTTCATCTTCCAGTTTGAGCTGTCACCCCTGCCTGAGTCTGGTTCTCGGGGTACTTATGTACTGTTCCACCTGCCTTATAATGAGAAGGCTCCTTCGGGTTGCGGCTGTTCCCTCCCGTGGAATCCTGCAAGACCAGCCCAGAGCAGGCGTCACGTGCCTCTGGACAGCCCCTCTCACCAGCAGATGGGCTGCTTTTGCAGAAATGGCACCATTCCATTGGTGTCATAGGTGCTGGGTGCATAACTTGGGGTCCTGCATAAAAGGCCCACGTCCCTCTCAGTCAGCCCTGGAGGTCCCAGACTCTACCTACCAGCTCCTCGATGCCTTTGGCAATGGCCTTGTGCCAAGTGCTGATGATGGCTTCTGAGTCATGCTGGATCAGGTATTCTGAGCCATCTCGGCTTCGCAGCTGAAGGGACACAAGCCAGTCAGTTACCCCTGCTCCCTGGGTCTGTCTTGGGAGTAGGCTTGGAGTGTGTGTGTGTGTGTGTGTGTGTGTGTGTGTGTTGAGAGGGAGTTGACCTGTCCCTCCCCAAGAGGCTTGGAGCCTAATAGAGCAAAGGCCTCAAGCCAGATCCAAGTCTTCCTCTTTGTTTAATGCTGTGGACGACAGTGTTTGCGACAGGCAAACTAAGTGGGGTCACTTTCTTCACGAGCACACAGCCAGTAGTGACAGATCAGAGCTTTGCCGGGCTCCTTGCTGCCTAACACAGAACACAGCAGGCCTCTCCCAGGGCACTGGCAAAGTGATAGAAAATTCCTGTGGGAGTCTGGTTGCTGGAAGGGCAATGAAAAAAAACTTCAGGGAGTAGAAATAGACCATTGTTGGCCGGCTCTAAACACAGAGTTGGCCCAGCTGCAATGCCTAGCTTTGGAAGTAGATATCAATCTAGCCCTTCGGTCCAGAGTGAGGCAGAACCTGGCTCAGACGGTAGGGAATGAATTCTAGAGTCAGAGAAAACGGTTTTTTGGTTGTTCTCCTTTTAAAATTATAACTCAGAGGCCAGAGAGATGGCTCAGTCAGCTGTTAAGAACACTTCTTGCTCTTGCAGAGAACCTGGGTTCCGTTCCCAGCACCCACAGGAGGCTCAAAACCATCCGGTTCCAACACCAGTTCCAGGGAATCCAATGCCCTTTTCTGTGGAGTACCAGGCACAGATGTGGTGCACATACATACATATATACACACATACATATATTTAAATAAATATAGACACAAATAAGGCTTGGAAAATCATCAAAAATAAGCATGCAAGCTCCCTGCAGAATGTCTGGACTGTGTATTTGACTTTCTTCATAATAAACTATCTGAAGCAGACCCAAGGTCCCGGCTTAGCTTCCATGGAGCTCTTTGGAAGGGCACATATCCCTCTGGAGCCCAGGTTCATAAAACTGCACACTAGAAAGTTCTTTAAGAACCAAGAGTTAAGACAGTTTGGATTCCCAGGAACCTAGAGAGGACCTTCCCTCCCCCAACAGGAAAGATCTATGTGACCAATCGCTGTCCCGTTTCTCACTTGCTGCCTGGAGAAACGGATCTAAGTTTCCCTCAGAGACCACCCGAGCACCGCCTGTTCACTGTTTGCTCCTAGCTCCTCCCCATCCTGGACCATCCCTAACTTGTTTTGACAGATACTGGCTACTTTTTTTTTTTTTGGTGGTGGTTTTTATGAGTTCACTGTCTACTGTCTATGGGGTTTGTTTGTGCATGGGTGTGTGCATTCATGTGTGTGCACGCATGTGTGTATTGTGTGTGCATGCATGTGTGTACTGCGTGCATGCATGTGTATATTGTGTGCACACATGTGCAGGAATGTATGTGCATGCATGTGTGTATTGTGTGCACGCATGTGCAGGAATGTATGTGCAGGTGGAAGCCAGAGTTCAACCCGGATGTGATTCCTCAGGCGCTGTCTACTTTGCTGTTTTAGTACAGGGTCCCTTGCTGACTTGGAATGCAACATTTAGGTTAGATTGGCTGGCCAGCAGGCCCCAGGGACCCATATCTGTTTTCTGTGCCATGGGACTACAAGCATGTGCCACCAACCAGGCTCCTGAGTCTGTGTGACAAGTACTTCACTCACTAAGCCCCATCTCCTCTGCCCCTCACGCCTGTGCTTTTCTGGCGTTCTGCCTCACTGCTCTTAGGGACTGTCACCCCCGCTCCCCCCCCACGCCCCAACAGCAAGGAGCGTGGTACTACGAGGCCTTTGCCAGAGTCCTCTTGCTCTACCTGCTGGGAAACCAGACCAACTTGTTACTAGTCTACTCATTGGGGACCCAATAAAAACTGGAGTCTGGGCTCTGGCCGGTGAAAGCAGGTCGCTGGCTCAGCCCATCACAGGGAGCAGCTAGACTCAGTTCTCAGTCTCAGACTGGTGGCTGAGAGAAGGTCCCTCTGGGGATGGCATTTTCATCTCCTAGAGACCTACTTCTTACCCTCAGTGGCAAAGGCTATGAACTCTATACCCAGGGTGGTGATTTTCGGACAACATGATGAGCACTGAACCCAAGATGGGGCAGCCTTGACTTTGAGTCTTGAGCACTCCAGCCCTACCTTCTGCAGGACCCCATTCCTGCGCCCTGTCTGCAGTGGGATTCAGGGGTCCCTTCCCCCAATCCCACCACTCACCTCTAATACATTCTTCTTGCTGGATTTGTCTTTGGGGGCCCAATCAAGAGAGGCCCCCTTCAGTTCGACGGTGTACTCAGGGGTGGAGAGCTTGGAAGGATGCCTCTGTGGGGAAGGAAGGAATGGAAAAGGCAGGATTACAAGGGGCACCCACCCAGATGGGCTTGCTAAAATACCTGGCTCCGACACACCAGGCTCCTAGAGCATCTTTGTCCTAGGACCTGCTAGCCAGCAGAAAGGAAAAGAGAAAGGAGCCCAACCCCATTTTGTGAGCAGGTAGGCCAGGCCCCAGCCTCCCAGCTCTCCAGACCGGAGCTGTCTATCACCAAGTTCTGTTCTGCAGGCCCCAGTAGCTGGAGTGCTTTGTACTGTGGTAAACCTGCCATCATTGTCCCTCTTTGCCACTATCCAGCTACCTTGGTACTTGGGAACCCATCTTCTAAACCAGCCTTTCCTAAGCCAACTCAGAAAACAAGAGCGGAAGGTCTCCCTTGCTCAGGGACAGGTCTCACCAGGCCGCCCGCAGCTGAGGTTTTTGAGTCTTTGAAGAAGGTCAGGACACCGCCTTCCAGCACTGTCCAGGAGGCACTCCAGTGTTTCTTCCTAAGGACAGAGGGAAGTTGGGGTGGGCGGGGTTGAGATTTGCGCCTAGTCTGGAGGACTCACCCCACCCCACCCCTCACAGGAGCTGGGGGCACTGGCCCCACAGAATTGGATTCCCACCACGTAATAGCTGGCAGGCAAGGAACCTTAGGTGCCTCAGTTTCCTCACAGGACTTCACATGAAGTCACCACGAGGATTAGTACGAGTATGACATAAGGGAGCTTAGCATTGGGGAACTGGATCATCGCGGCCCACCCTGCCACGGTTGGGGTCTGGACAGGCCCTCACCGAAGTCTCTTCCCCTTGTCAACTGTCTTGGTACGATGGAGCACTCCGGCCTTATCCAGGGTCTTGATCTAAGAGAATGAGGGGAAGGGGAATGGTTATGACAGGAAAGCACGAAGGAACAATGCTAGCATCTCCTCAGCTGGATGTTTTCTTACAGGCTTGGCCTGAGGCTCACTGCACCCTGCTGGGAGGGAGGGTGAGGTCCCTACAGAAGTAGTCACAGGGAGGTTCCCCCAGGGCCTCCATGCCCCTCTACACTGGGGCTTACTGGGAAGGGAAGGATATATCCCATCAACCCCTGACCCCACCTTCTCCTCCGGAGGGCTAGCCTGGGCTGGAGTGTCACTATCCTGGCTTGATTTGCGAACGCTTCGAGGGGCGGGAATGGGGACCTGGGGAGAGAGACACTGTCACCCATTATCCCCTCCACCTTCCCCAGCTCTCCCTTCCCCAGCTGTTTACCTGGGGCAGCTCCCACTGCACAGAGGAGTCCTCTAGATTGTAGAAATATGGCTTCCCATGCTGGTCCTCCAACCTCACCCACTGTGGACACAGGAACATAGTCAGGGCCCTCGGCCCAGAGTCCAGGATGGTACTAGGGGCTGCAGTACCAGACTCAGGACTGAATGGTGTGGGTCTGCCCTTTAGTATCGAGGGGAGGTCCTAGTGGAGGAAGTCTGGGGAGTGCCGTGCCAGCAAGGTTGTCTAGGTCCGGCTGCTAGCGATGTCCTACCTGCTCTTGAGTGAACTGGTTGGTGTACAGCGTCTGCTTGTCTGGGGTAATGTGACAGGACCAGCCACGGGGTGCAGCCACGGGAGAAGTGGGGCCAGGATCACTGAAGGAGCCCACAGGAGAATAGTCCTCTTCGGGGTAATTAGTCAGCAATTCAGGATAGTCTGTTTCAGGAGTCGGGGGCTGCAGGGACCAGAAGATGGAGTCAGAGGTTCTGTCTCCTGCCTCCCTCACTTTGTACCAGGTCCACCTATTACTCTCTAATCCTCGGGGCCAAAAATCAGGAGAAGTCAGAGACCCTCAGAGATGGCCTGTCTCTATCTCTGGTCCCTGAGAAGCAAGAGGTCGGGTCAGAAACGCTCAGGGGGGGCCGGGCGGCGGTGGCGCACGCCTTTAATCCCAGCACTCGGGAGGCAGAGGCAGGCGGATCTCTGTGAGTTCGAGACCAGCCTGGTCTACAAGAGCTAGTTCCATGACAGGCTCTAAAACTACAGGGAAACCCTGTCTCGAAAAACCAAAAAAAAAAAAAAAGAAACGCTCAGGGGGTGGCCCCGCACCCATTCTGTGATTTCTGATTAGCATGAAGAGGGGTCCAGGATGCTCGGAAATGCCCCACCCCCATTGCCCCACCCCATCCTCTGATCTTTAAGCAGTAGGTGGGATCAGAGGCCCGTCCCTTACCCTCTGAAGTCCCGGGCTTCGCGGGCTCAGGCTGGGTTGCATCTCCAGCGGCTCCTGGGGCTCCTCCTCCAGGTCCTCAGCCTCGTCCTCCCAGGCGGTCTCACCGGTCACAGGGTTGTAGAAGAACACCCTGCGACTCTCCTCATCCCAGTACTGGCCCCACTCTGTCTCCAGGCTCTCCCCACTGCCCACAGATGCTCGGGAGGTGGCTGGACTGGTGGCGCCTTCAGAGGCCTCAAAGGGTGACTCCCAGGTGGTCACGCCCGTGTCCGGGTTATAGTAGTAGGGGCGCCCAGTGCCCGAGTCGGTGTGCGTCTCCCACACTGGGCTGAGCCGAGGAGGAACTGCAGCGGAGTGCGGCGAAGTGGCCCTAGGTTGCCTCTCTACATTCGCATACACTGGCTCCTGGGGATCATCCACCTGCAGGAGCCGAAGGACATGACGACTTTTGGGGTAACTCCAGGGTCGCACAGGGTGGCCTTGGACATTTGCAAACTGGGCAACCTTCAGCAAGCCCTGGTACTTCTCTGACTCAGTTGCCCTGGGCAGAAAACGTGTGCTTTGCCCATGCCAGAAATTGTGGTAAAAGAAAGGAAACACTTTTTGAAGGAGCTCCCTGAAGCAGCATGTGCCGCAGAAGGGAAGGTCAGATTGTTAATCACAGAACACTAACTAAGCTCTCAGGAGTCTGCATTCCTCCGAGGGGAGGCACTGGCAGCAACAGATCAAGGGCCTGGGACCTGTTCTTTGTGGGTCTCATTTGGAGTCCTTTTGCAGTCCATAGCCCCACTAAAGCTGCACAACCCTTGGTGGCTCCGGTGATGGAATCTGTACTGCTGGGAGCTGCTTTGCAGGTTTAGGAATGAGAGAGAGAGAGAGAGAGAGAGAGAGAGAGAGAGAGAGAGAGAGAGAGAGAGAGAGACCCAGATGGGCTGGAGAATAAAGGGTCAAAGAAGGGAGACACCCCTTCCCCCCAAAGGGCGAGCCATCTGGTGTTTCATCTGGCTAGGCACAGAGGAGAGGCTGGGGTGAGTCATACTCTCTGCCTCCTCCTGGGCAGAGGGGCAAAGTCTGAGGCCTGCAGAGGCCACCCATCACCTGCCGGAGCTTGGGTTCTGTTTCCTGCCACTCCTTGCTTGCCCCTGGCCTTGAACTTTAAACTCTAGCTGCAGGGCCCCACCCCTCTGCTGGAACTTCTACTGCAGGTTGCACTCAGCTCCTTGACAGTCTGTCTATGTTCAGTTCTACTCAGCTCACCCCACGTTCTTCAAGTCTCAGCTCTTGAGAATGTCAGGTTTCAGATCTGTCCCCAGATCTCCCCAGATTCCACCAACAATGCCAAACCCCTAGAGAGACAGACAGTCTCACTATCAAACCCAAGGCAGCAGGAGTGCATCTGGCTAACAGATTTCTAAGAATACACACTGCTCCCAGCAAACAGCACACCTCAAAAAGCTATTATGGTGGACTAGGGAGGGGGGGTGGAGCTCACAAAGCATGCAGGGAACCCTGGGTCTGATGCCCAGAACTGCATACAATCAGGCACGGTAGCACATGCCTGTAATTCTAGCACTCAGAGGACAGAGGCAGAACTTCACAAGTTCAAGGCTCTCCTTATCTACACGTGGGGTCTGAAGGCAGGTTGGGGTACGTGAGATCCTGTCTCAAAAAGACCCAAATCAAACAAAATGCTGACAATGGTCTATCTGGCCAGTGTAATTATAAGGCTTAGGTTTTTGGGGTGGTGGTGGTGCTGCTGGGTAACTGAACCCCAAGCCTTAAGTGCAGAAGACAAATAAGTGTTGGTCTGTGGGGCTCCACCCCAGTTCTTTTTTCCTTTAAAAGGTTTGGAGTTTCCATTTCTTTTTTTGAGATTCCAATTTTGTAACAGTATTGATTTTTTTTTTTTATAGGAAAACCCAAAATGTACCGTAAAGATGGCTCAGTGAGCCAGCATGATGACCTGAGTTTGATCCTCGGGCCCCGCGCTGAGAGGCAAGCACTAACTAGCACAGGTTGCTTTCTGTCTTCCATATGTGTGCTGGGACACATTCACACAGACACAGTAAATGTACTAAGATAAACTCATCACACATGTTCCTCCTCTGTTGGCCAGGACACGCGTGTAAGGGAAGCATGGCCTACTCAACACGGCTTCTCCCTGGGTTTTAGGAAGATAGAAAGGCACCCATTTGGGGCTGGAGAGATGGCTCTGTGGGTTAAGAACACTGGCTGCTCTTGCAGAGGACCTGAGATCAGTTCCCAGCCCCCACATGGTGGCTCACAACTCTCAAACTCCAATTCCAGGGGATCCAATGCCCTCTTCTCACTTCTTTGGGCACCAGGCACACACGTGATGCATGCACATACATGAGTGTTTGCACTCACACATCGAAAAATAAGTAAATATTACCCCCCACACACATCATGCATCTTACTCCTAAGATCCCTCTGCTCTGCCCTGTAGCATGAACTGAGCCGGACGCTGGGAATGCAGCAGAGAACAAGTGGACACAAGTCCCTGCTCGGCAGAATTGGCCTCCAGTGCACACACGGCAGGTGTAGGGTGCGGCAAGTGAAGCTTACGCTCACTGCTGAGAAAGACTGCAGAGGTAGGGGCCAGCGAGAGGGCTCAGTAGTTAAAGGCACTTGCCGCCAAGCCTGACCACCTAAGTTTGAACCCTAGACCCGCTCAGTGGAGCGAGATAACTGACTCTGCCAAGCTGTCCTCTGACTTCCACATGTGCCGTGGCACACATGATTATGTGTGCACACAATAAATAAATAAAATAGGATAAAAAATTAAAGGCATGGTGAGACACGGGAGGGCACAGGCTCTGACAAGATGGCTAGCCCCCAGGAGGCAGGTGCTGGGCTGAGTCATCGATTCTTCTCCTTTCTCCCTGACCCCAAACCTCATGTGTATTCCTGTATTTCAGCTACCCCAGGCTAGCCCACCACACCAGAAGTCCCTATCCACTTCCTCACTGTCCTCTTCCTTAGGCTGTCCCCTCAGCCTGACTGTCCTTCTCTCCTGTCCTCCCCATGCGGACTTTGCTCCTTGGGGAGCCTCAGGTCACTGTCTCTCAGTGGAGAGGATTAAGACACTCATTGCTTTGTTAGGCTCCAGTGGCATTCTGCCTTGGAGGTTGGGGAGTTGCCTACCAACCTGGCCCTCTTCCTTCCTTCCTTCCTTCCTTCCTTCCTTCCTTCCTTCCTTCCTTCCTTCTCCCTTTCCTTGTGTATGCACAGTACATGTGTGTGTATGAATGTGGGTGCACATACGTGTGCATGTGTATGGTCTGAGGTTGACTGTGGCTGTCTCCCTTGATGGCTCTCCACCTCATATATTGAGGTGGGGACTCTCACTTGAAGCCAGAGCTCACTGATTTGAGCTAGTGCGCTTGCTTTAGCGATCCCATCTCTGCCTCCCCAGCGCTGGGATTATAGACAGACCACCATACCCACCTGGCATTTACATGGGTGCCAAGGATCCAAACCCTGTCTCAGACTTACACAGCGAGTACTTTACCCACAGAGCCCTCTCCCTTTCCCCAAGGCCTGCATCTCTTGTGAGTATGACATAGGATGATGTGGCAGATGCCACTGCCCCCCTCAGGTGAGACAATGCCCTGAAGTATATAGCGGATCTATTCAAACACTGCTTTAATGTGCAATTCAGTCCTGTGGCGAACTTTGGAAACAAACAGCACAGAATGTGAGAAAGGATTTGCTGGGGATGAAAGTTTGAGCCACAGAGCCCAGGAGAGTCACTGAAACAGGACAGACACCAGGATGAGAGGGAGCAGAGAGGCCAATATGCCTCCTGCCCCACACCTAGACACACTGGGACTGTGGCCTTGCTGTTCCAGGATGGGTGGCGGTGACAGTGACAGTGGTGGTGGCTGGAAGGGTCCATGGGTCGTGTGGAGAGGCTGAGGTGCTGCTGGGCTCTTTGGAGGAGGGATTATGCTTGACAGACCATTGGAGCTAAGGGATCTCAAATAAAGAACACACGGGCAGGTATGGGGGATGTTGAGGGGAGAGAGAGTTAGGTCCCTGGAGTGGCAGGGCTATCGCAAGAAGAGATGATGCAGAGACATGTGTTGGGGACAGGAAGCATTAGGAAGACGTGCTGTCTAGAGACACTAAATGCTTGGGGTGGAAGATAGGGACCCCCATAGAGGGAAGCAGGCAGAACCCACTCCTTTTTGAAGCTGCGGCCATGGAACTGTAGCAGTCACTGGTCCCTCAAACTCTGGACCTCTCCATGGGTCCCCCTTCCTCAGCGATGAGCTAAAGGGACTTTCCTCTGCTGGCGGGGTTCAGCTGGGTTCTCATTGCTCCTGGGTCTGTGTAGGCCCTTTGCTTGCCTTTTTTTTGGGGGGGGAAAGATAGTGGGGTCTGCCAAGCTGGCCCCCACTCTGGAGATTCACATGCTGCCACAGTCTAAAAATAGTATCAAGTTGTACCATGTAGACACAGGGGCTGGGCAGGGAAGAGGAAGAGGCCTCCCCACCTCTGGTTAGAGGGCTGAGCCAAGAGAGACCTTTAACGCTCACCACAGAGATCTCCCTTCACTTGTTTATGGTTATGCACTCCTTACCTTCAATCCCCCACCCCAGATGCCCCCTCCCCCTGCCCCACGTCCTCGTCCACAGTGGCGGAAGCCCTGTCTCTCTTGCCCCAAGCTGGGTATCTCAGATCTCTCTGTGCACCCTTGGACAGGGAAGGCCTCTGAGAGAGAAAGTGCTGAGATCACCTGACATACACTGCTCTGAGCTTCTACAACCAGCTCCCAACAGTGGGGTGCAGACCTGCTACAGCTCCGAACCCAGAAGGCCCTCTGCTGCCCCGGCAGAGGCTGAGCCTGCCCCGACTCCTTCCTTCTATCCTTACCTGTGCCCGCAGGGCCCGGCTCTGCCTCCTGGCCAGTTTTGCAATCATGTCCACCATCCCGGCCCCTCTGAGTTCTGGGATACAGCCTGGGAAGTTTTTAGGGGGTGGAGCCCAGGATCACAACTCTGGGCTGGCACAGGGCAACTGGGAAACAAGAAGTTGCCTTGAGATGGCGCGAGGCTGAGTCTGTGACTGGTTTCCTGTCAGGGCTGCGGAAGTGCCTGAGACAAGGTTGCCTGATGGGTGGGGGGTGGCGCAGATTGGGGTGTTTTCATGTTTCCGGGACTCCACTGGCTGTCCCCCTGTGCTCAGTGCTCTGGTGATGTAGCTCAGAGCATCCTGTACCAAGATGCTCATACCTAAGTCACAGGTGGGATGGAAGATGGGCTCAGGCCTCATCAGGCACAGGTGAAGGAAGGACTGAGGAGAGGGCTTCAGCCTGGGCTAGCCTAGGGTACTGTGTAGCTCCTGTGGTTGTGAGGATGTGAAGGGGAAGGTTGTGGAAAGACGTTCAGATGAGGAAGGGGTTTGGATGCAAGCGGTTTGGGGAAGCTGGTGTCTAGACTCTGCCAGCCATGAGAACGGAAGGGGCAGTGACCATACCACTGTCTTCCCACTTGACCACCTGGTCCTCTCCTCCAGACATGGTCACCAAGCCGCACCTGCCCTCTTCCGCCCGGGTGGCCACACGCACTGATCTTCAGAGGTGTCTCTGCATCTGTGTGTGAATCTGCCTACCCTCCACTGAGGACTAAGAGAAAGAACACCAACCAGCTGCCCCCTTCTGATTTCTCCTCTGTCCACTGCCTTACGCAGGTGACACTCCAACCCAAGCACACACAGTGGACCCAACATACTCCAGGGGAGCATCTGTGGCTGCTCCACCAAGTCCCTGGCAACCATCTTGTCTGTCTTGCCCTTCCCCAAGGTGTTCTTCCTTAATAAGCCCTGTTTTCATGGGTCCCCGGCTTGTTTCCAGTTTGGGCTCTGACCCCCTGCCTGGTCTCCCATTTCAGAAATCGCACGGTGACACGGTGACGCGACAGAATTGAAACACTTGCTGAGAACACAGAAGGCTGAGTCTGTGGTCCTCCGCCCTTTTGGCACCCACGTCACGGCTCCGTCAGAAGCCCCCAGGACATAGGGCCACCGTCCTGGGAAGCTGGTACTGCTCCGGATGTACAGGCTAAAGTGGCTTCCCTTCTCCCAGCAAGCGGAAGTGATGGCCACAACTGGTGCCCACAAGCACACCACGCTGAGAGTTACCCAGCAGGTGGGGCCAGAGCCACCAGCACAGACTAGCTGCCTGGCACTCCATCGGCCTCTCCCAGGCTGGCCTCACCGTCAAAGCTCTCGAAGGGAGGAGGTGTGTGTGTGTGTGTGTGTGTTTGTGTGTGTGTGTGTGTAGGAGACTGTACAAGAGGAAAATCTTGTCCTCTCGATTGAGAGGTAAAATAAATGTCCCAAAACATAGGACATATAAAGGCACAAGCCTGTAATTCCAGCACTCAGGAGACGGAGGCAGGGCTGGAAATTCAAAGGTAGCCTGGAATTCATCCACTGTGGCCTCTTGGCCATTTAGTGAGAATCTGTCTCTAAAGAGAAACAAAGGAGAAAGGGGAAGGAGGGAGAAAGAGAGAGAGGGCCTAAATCAAAGACTCAGCCAGGGACGGGCAGGGACTGGCCTCCACCCACTCACTGAGCCTGCCCACTCTTTGCCACTTAGACTGGGTGGCGGGACAGCAGGAAGGAACTGAGCTTTTTGCCTCAGTGTTGCCCTGCTACAACTTCCTAGGGGCCAGAGACTGTGTTTCTCTTGTGTTTCTCTCTGCATCCCAGCCAGGCCAGGCTGAGAGCCACATGCTCACTACTGTACAGGGGGAGCACGAAAGGGATTTCACTGCAGCATCCCAGACAAAGCTTTTCACTGCTCCCTGGGGTGATTGTGCAGCCCAGGCCAGGTGTCCTACCTCAACGGAATCCTAAACACAGTGGGGTTAGGGCTGAATTATCTCGATAAACACAGAATAAACAGGCATCCGGAGGTGTGGGGGCAGGGATCTCTATAGTGCGGGGCTGTCCTCTTCCCTGTCCCCAGGGCTGGTTTCTGTGAAAGCCCAGCTGGCCGCTGAGTTCCCACACCCGCAGGGCGGGCGCTGGTGAGAAAGCAGGGCGAGCTTCTGCTTTTCTGGTTCTGGGTTTCGGATTGGGCGCCCTCAGCACTGGACTCTGCCTCAGCCTCTGTATGACCTCGGGGAACTGCCTGCTGAGCCTGCTCCTCCGGGGTGGGCTTCTCCTGGGTACACACTAGAAGTAATGCCGGCGGACTGCCTGCAGAGCCCATCACGGACCTCTGGGCTGGCCAGTAAGACTGTGACTTCCAACCTAACTGCCCAGGTAAGGGAAGTGCGATAAGGGGTGGCCTTTTACCCACCACTCCTCAGACTTTTCCCTGGCTTTAATGTAGGGCGCAGGGGCCTCCTGTTCCAGTAAGCTTCCTTGACCTGGATCTCTAGAGTCTCACCAGCTATGAAGGCCTCACCTCTCTCTCTTTCTCTCTCTCTCTCTCTCTCTCTCTCTCTCTCTCTGACAGAGACAAAGACACACACACACAAAGAGAGAGAGAGAGAGAGAGAGAGAGAGAGAGAGAGAGAGAGAGAGAGAGAGAGAGAGAGAGAGAGAGAGAGGAGAGAGAGAGACAGGGAGAGAGAAAGTCTCACACACCTCCCTCCCCCCCCCCATGGCGGTTCACATCGTTATGTCTTGTAATCTTGGCACCAAAGAAGCTGAGGCAGAATTTGATGCAAAATAAAGAAAAGGAAAAGTTGGCAAAGTTTGAGCGCACGCATCGTCCACAGCTGTGCACATGGGAGCTTTGATTAACAACCATCAATGGTAGTATTCTGATGAGAATTCTATGGAGCTGAGATCAATTCTTTTTCTTTCCTTTCCTTTCTTTCTTTCTTTTTTTTTAAGCTGAAGCATTCTTATTCCCTGAGTCACCCTGGCACCATAAGTGACAGCCCCAGGCATTAGTCACAGCTCCTGGTGATGGCAGGGTAGACACATCTGTGACCTTGGCAGCTGTATACATAAACCTATAGCACAAGCAACTAGGTGGGGCGTACAGAGCACGGGACCTGACAAATGCGTGCACCTGCGACCTAAGCCTCAGCAATCCTTAGTGCAGTGTCCCTCCCCCCACTTTGGACAGACACTTCCCTGTGAAATGGCCAGTAGTCTCATATGTTTGGTTACTATGTCTCTTGATCACAACAGAAAGTCATGCCGGGTGACCAACCTGTTTGCCATCTAGGTTTGGTCAAATCCACCCCATGACACCCACAAGACAATGAAATCACCTCACAATGCATTCCTCAGGATGTGTCCTCGGTGAGTGACATATGACTGTGTGTCTTAGGACCTTTGTAGCAGTTTAACTAAGTCTATGATAAAGCCCTGAGGTTTAAGAGCCACAAAATAAATGAAAATATATCTGAAAATTTTTGTACTGAAAATATTTTATTTTTTTGTGGTACCTGGGATTGAACCCAAGGATTTTTAGAGGCTAAGCAAGGGCCTTACTGCTCATCTACATTCTAGATTTTTTTTATTTTTATTTTTTATTTTGAGACAGAGTTTTGATAAATTGACCATGTTACCCTCCAATTTCCAATCTTCCTGCCTCACTCTCCCAAAGTATTGGAACTGTGAGTACCAACTTGCTGGACTTACATAAATGTGATTAAAGAAATCTTTTTTCTTTTTAAATTGAGAAGCCGAGACAGGGTCTTTTGGGGGGGAGGGCGGGGGACAGGATCTTACTATGTAGCCTTGGCTATGTAGACCTGGCTAGCCTCAAACTCACAGAGATCCATCTGCCTCTGCCTCCAGACTGCTGGGATTAAAGGTGTGCACCGCTCTTGCCCAAGTCTTAGTAGGTTGTTTGGAGTACTCTCAAATTCCTGGGTACAAATGATCCTCGTGCCTCAGACACAAGCACGTGATACTGTGTCTGGTTTAAAAAAAATCTGTAAGACAGGATTTGATCTCCAGCACTGAAAAAAAAAAAAAGAAAAAAAAACGAAAGTTGAAAAGAAAACTTATAAAACTAAAGGTAACAGGTGGAAGCTTGAGAGATGGGTCAGCAGGGACGAGCTGTGTTGCTCTTGCAGAGGATCCAGGTTCGGTTCCCTGCACCCACACCGAGCGGTTCACACCTGCCTGTAACTCCAGTTCCAGGGGTCTGACGCCCTCTGCTGGCATCTGCTGGCATCTGCATGCACATGGTGCAATAAACACAGGCAAACACGCATACACATACATTTTAAAATCTAGGGAAAAAAAAGTAGCAAATGCTAGTGAGGTACGGGGAAAGCAGAATTCCCCTGCAGCATGGGTGGGATGTAAATAGCATGCAAATCAATGTGAGTATTCCCCCAAAGCTAGAAATAGAACAGCATATGCCGCAGCCACCTCACCATGGGCATACAGTCAAAGAAACCAAAGTCAGCATGTTAAGAAGACATCTGCACTACCACGATCATTGTGGCTCTGCTCCCAAGAGCCAACATACAGAATCCACCCAGCTGTCCATCAAAGGATGAGTAAAGAAGACACAACACAGTGGAATACCAAACACAGTGGAATTCTTTGCAACCACAGTAGAGTGAAGTTCTCTGTAAGTGCATGAATTTAACTAGAGGACACTGTGTTAAGTGAAATAAACCAGGCTTGGGACAATAACTTGTGTGTGTTCCCGCTTCACCCACTTCACGGTGGGGACTGGAAAGTTGGCTTTGAAGAAATAGAACACAGAATAGTGGTTATCAGAGCTTGGGAAGGGTGTGTGTGAGGGTGGCAGGGAAGGAACGGCCAGTGTCTAGGGGCTCAGTTAGATGGAGGAGGAGCTTTCTGCACTCCAGAGTCCTGAAGAGCATCCGTGCTTGACACCAAGTAGTTCTAAAGTTACAAATAGCTAGCAGAGAGGGGTCTGAATGTTCTCATCACAAAGAAATAATGAAGTCTGTGATGATCAGTATGATTACACTAATCATACTTCATATACAGTTACGGAAATCTCACTGTGTGTGCTACGAATGTGTATGACTGCTATGTTAATTAAAAAATAAAACTATAGGGCCTGAGAGATGGCTCAGCTGTTAAGAGCACTGGCTGCTTTCTGAGGACCTGGGTTCAATCCAGCACCCACAGGTGACTCACAGTTGTCTGTAACTCCAGTTCCGGGAGATCCGATGCCCTCACACGGACAAATGTGCACATGAAATAAAATAAATACTATTTTAAAGTTGGCGGTGGTGGCACACACCTTCAGTCCTAGCGCTAGAGAGCAGAGGCAGGGAGAGGTCTCAGGTTTGAGGCCAGCCTGATCTACATTGTAGGTTCCAGGACAGGGTTATACAGAGTAACTGTGTTTTGGGGGAAAATTATTTTTTAAAAAACCTACATACATATTTCCACTAAAACATTCAAGACTATTAGCAAAAGGAAGGGCTGATCAATGCAATTACAACTTAAACAACAAATGAGAACTCTTAAGGAGAGTTTGACCAAGTAAGGAGCTTTAAAAAGGACTTTAAAATATATCATTGTACTCACCAAAAAGATATCACCATCAGACTCAGATTTGTGGCCTCAAGTTCAAGCAGAAGGAATTCTCTCCAATGTCACAGCACAAGTACAAAAGGATAGGGAAAAAGATAAACCAGTGGACCCACTCAGGAGAGCAAACTCTCAAGTAAAAGAAAACAAAGGAAGTGAAATCCATACAATCAAGAGAGTCCTACGCTGACAGGGACGAGTCTGCTGCCCGGCAGGTTCAATAAGCATCGAGACTGGATGGAGAACTCTCATTTGGTTAGGGATGCAAGGATGAAATGGAAAATATGACAAGAAGAAAAGGGAAGCCAACTCCACCCCCACCCCAGGGGGGGGAGACACAAGGCTAACCAAGGAGTGCAAAACACGGCAATAAAATCCAGATCAACAAAATCCCACAGAGGGAATCGGCTGTTAAACAAAACATGAGCAGAACGAATGCTCCTGCTACAAGACAGGCAGTTGGCCTAGGTTTCTTTTCGTTTTCGAGATGAGTTCTTGCTAAGTTGTCCTGGCCAACTTGGACCTTGTGATTCTCCTGCTTCAGCTTCCCAAATGCTGGCTCGGCAGATGTGTGCCATCTCCCCCAGTTCATACTGGATTCCAGAGGTGGAAATTTTACAAATCTAGGGAAGATGAATTCTCTCCTAACAAGATGTCAAATAGCCAAAATTAACTAGGGAACTAGTAAAATAAATGGAATAGACTGATTACTGATAATGATGAGGGAAGCTGATCTGGAAGGTTTCATGGAAAGAAATTACAGAATTCTTTAGGTCTATCTGTGACATCACTTTCTTCCTTCAGGAAGCATCTGAGATGTTTCCTGCCAATCCCATCACGGGAGAGAAGACACTTCCAAAGTGTCTTCTGTGGCACCTTGGGGACATGTTAGCCACACATCTCCTAACAGTACGGTACTTTTGTTGGCCTATCTTGCCTCCTGGACAATAAGTTACCTGCAGCCAGGGCTTTCCTTTCATTGTGGTCCTGCTGTGCCATTTCTGACTGAATGAGTACGAGCCACAGGAGCTGCCTTCCCCCATCGGCCTACTGAACTGCCTTGTGGCAAACTCCCAACAGGGAAGCCCGGGGAAGCAGATGCAGGAATAGGACCCCGAAGTTGGCAGAAATAGACTGCAATTTCCCCGTTACCCCAACATTTAAAAGAAGGTCAAATCATTTTACAGGGGAGGGTATAGTAATTCGCATATTCAAACAGGCTGGGGAATATTCCTGTGGAGGGACAAGGAAGAGGGAGGCTGGGGTCCGGAGGCAGCCCAGTTGGCCCCTGTGCTTTCCAGGATTAGACAAAGACCTGTAAGTCTCACAGGAGACCTCCAGACAGGAACAAAAGATGCAGGATAGGGACCCCCAGGAGCCTGCAGATGAGCTGAGTGGAAAGGCAGCAATCTGGGAATCCCCTCAACACTAAAGTCCTTCCTCAACTTAGAAACAGAGCTTCCTCAACTTAACCAGGCATTCTTATGCCCCAGGGCCACAGGCTCTGTTCCAGCTCCCCCAGACATCAGCCAATAGCCACTGTCCCTTTGCTCACCAGCCCAGACCCTTTTCTGGCATGGAGCCAGAACACATTCCCGACTACTAGTTACTATGACCATGGGCCTTCCTGTACCTCAAGACCTGGCACTGATCACCCATCCAACTGACATTCAGTCTTGAGGACTGTCCCCTCCCACTCCTTAACAGAGGGAAGGTGGAAAAAAAGTTCAGGGTTCAGATGGGAGCGGCAGGAGTGTGCTGGTCTGGGATCCAGCTTGAAGGCTAGGGGCTAAAGGGAACCAGGGACCAAGAGAACCAGGGACCAAGAGTAGGAGGAATTCAGCCCCCTACCATCTAGAGGACACGAGATAGCCAGCCACCCATCTTGCAGGGGCGAGGGCCCTGAGTAGGAGCATTCTGAGTAGCCAGGTAGGTAAGGTAAATAAGGCTGGGAGGGAGTGGGGGAGGGGAAGCCCTGGTCTCCCTGCTCTTTCCTAAGCCAGATGGTGGGGCTAGGTCCTGGGACCTGTGGGTCAGCAGGGAGGAAAAGACCAGGTCAGGCATAAAGAGACCAGCTGAGCCACCTGGGGCAGCTTCCCAAGCTAGGGCTCCTGAGCGCTGTTGGGAGACAGGGGTGGAGGGAGTGAGCAGATTGGACAGGACTGAATGGCACAGGGACATCTCACTGGACGTCCTTAATTTGGCCTCCACTCCCTGCTTTTACTGACCCCAAGCTTTCCAGACACATGGTTGGCTGGGACTGTCCCTGAGACTTGCCTCAGGGAGTGTACAGGAAGGGAGGGATCAGGTGGGGAATCTGGGAGTGAGGTTAGAGAGAAAGCTGCCAGTCCCTTTCTCCCCCAGGATCTCGGTACCCCGGAGAAATCACTCACAGTTCCTGATGGCCGAGGGAGAAATGAGGGCCCAGGAGGCTCCTTCCAGTTCAGGCTGGGTCCAAGCTCAGGAGCAGTGCCTCTGGGGCTGTTTGCATAAGTTCCCAGCAAGGTCTGTAACCTGTCCTGCCAGTGGCCAATGCCCAGGCAACAGGGGCGGGCCCTAGTCCATCGGTGCCCCGGGGCCTTCCTACCTCCAAGGCTAGGGCAGGCATTTCGACCACACCCTGAAATCTTCTAGCTAGAGAAGCCAGAGGCCACATGGGGAGGGCGGTATTGGGGATTGAACCCTGTGTCTTAAACCTTCTAGCATGACCTAGTATACCCCAACTCCTCTTTTTAACCCTTTATTTGAGAGAGTTCCACTAAGTGCACCAGACTGGCTTTGTATTGCTCTGTAGCTCAAGGACCCTTGAAAACAGGATCTGACTTGCTCAGCCTTCCGAGTAGCTGGGATTACAGACATGGCCCCAGAGGCCACTTTGTCTCTTGGCTTCCTGTGTGACCCTATCCCTGTCAGGGGTGCTGGTCATGGCCTCCTGACTATCTAATTCCCCTGCTGTAACCTGGACATCAGCAGTGTCCCCTGGAGGACTGTAGGGCTGGGCACTGTGCTCAGAACAAAATGGATTTTCCTGTCTTCTGCTCCCACTGCTCTGGCCCAGAGGAACAAGGCTACTCACCCCTGGCCACTTTCCTGAGACTAAATTTGGCGGCTAGGGTGGGGTTTCGAGTCAGGAGGCCTGAGCCTGATCCGAACGCACTTCCTCTATAACCCTGTTTGTTTTGGGGGCAAAGGAGTGTCCCGTGCCTCCTTCTGAGCTGCTAGGCACTGAGCTGTGTGGCAGACCTGTGCTGGTGAGGACAGAGGGGCTGTCAGCCCCTGGGTCCACGGTGTCCAGCTCCATGACCAGCATACAGCAGGTGTAGTGTGTAGTACTCACGTGAGCTGTGGACATAAAACGCTGAAGGTGGCACAGACACTCTTCTTCTCTGGGTATGCCCGCTGAGCAGCCCGCCCTGAGGATGGAGCTGGTATACAACCTGTGACACCTCGCGGTCCACACCTTTGCTCCCGTTTTCAGTCACTCGCTTCTTCCAGGGATCCTCTCTAAACGTCCCTCCTCCTCCTTCCTCCCTCCTCCCTGCTCTGGCCTCACCCACTGCTTCAGACTTTGGGATGCCTTGATTGTTTCGCCTTCTTACTCTGACTACAGCGTTTCTCCGTCTTCTCTGCCCGACGGTTGCCCGCCTGCCCGCCGCATACCCTCTCCACTCACATCCTTCAGCCCCTGACCCACACTGTCTTCTGCAATCCCTTGACAAGGTGATCTTCTGGTGGCTATGTCAGATAATGTCCCATGGCCTTTGTCTAACTTGAACTTCTGCACATTCGCCTTGGCTTTTAGGCTTCTGTTTTTCCTCTTTGGTCCCTTTGTTTCCTCCTGACTTCCTCTTTTCCTCCTTTTGTCAACTCTATTCAGGTGCATCCCATTTTTTCCCCCCTCTAACCCGCGCTTCCTCCAAGGCCTATGTAAACAATGCCACTGTCTGCCCACCAGCGAGTGGGAAGTTAGGCCTCAGCTGCCCAACTGCTTCTCCCTGACCCCAAATTCCGTGACCTTCCCCTTTTCACCATGCAGTACAGCCCTGAAGACAGGAGTCCTTCTCAAACCCATTCCCTTCCTTACTAAGAGCCTTCCAAGAGCTGCAGGATAAAGTCCAAATTCCCACAAAGCCCTGCCTGAGCCAGCACAAGCCGTGGGTTGGGACAGAACTACAAAGCCTCCATGACGGCCTGTCCACACCTCCCCTCTGCCCTTGCCACAGCACCCTAGCACAGCTCCCTAAGGCCTGAACAGGGTGGCACAGGGGCATCTGCTATCAGGGTCCCATCCCAGACAGTGTACCTCCCAGGGCTGTTTCTGTGCTCCCATCATCCCTAGGACTGAAGGCTCACTGGGGACTTGAGAGGCATCTAATCAATTCAAGCTTAATGGACAAGCAAGAGTAAGCAAATCGACTTGGGGAATCATGGCCGAAGTATAAATGAGGGTAGTGAGTAAAACTGAGCTGCAATATGAGTAGGGGTATGTGTGTGTGTGTGTGTGTGTGCATCTATGTCTTCTCTGTGTGTGTGTGCACATGAACGCATGTATATATCTGTGTCTTCTGTGTGTGTGCGTGCACACGCACACATGTGTATATCTATGTCTTCTGTGTGTATGTGTGCACATTCATGCATGTGTGTATCTATGTCCTCTGTGTGTGTGCATCTATGTCTTCTGTGTGTGTATGTGTGTGCACTTGCACACATGTGTGTATCTATATCCTCTGGAAAACTGCCAGGCTCACCTTTCAGGAAATTCTTTCCCATGCTGCCTGGGACAAGGCAGGGCAGGGGTGGGGTTTCCTTCCCAAGGAAGAACAAACTCAGCATCCCTGCGGTTTGGTGGGGACAAGGTGTCAGGAGAGCCACAGCAGAGAATGTGCTATTGTTATACTCTGCACACAGGAGCAAACAGGGCCAGGGATGCTGAGCCCTCTGTTGAAGCCACAGTTAATTAGAGCCAGCAGCAGCCTCTCTGTCAGGTCCTTGGCAGACTTCCTGGTCCCTTCTGTGTCAGTACCAGCCCACCTTCAACTGTGTCCCCAAACTGCTCACAGGAACCTGCTGGGAGCTGGAGGAAGGATAGGGAAAGGTCAGGGATCCTGGTAGCTGGGGAGATTTCTCAGGAGATGCTGACATTTGGGCGATTCTCTTTTTCCTTGGTCCCAGAGCCTGGATTGGATAGCCACCCTTGGACAGGCTTGCACAGTCCCAGTTCATGGGTGAAGGGGGATGCAGCTCCTTGCTTCTTAACACAGTGTGAGCGATCCCTTGGCCAGAATTCTGCACATGTGACTATTTCCCATAGCCAGGATCTCATGGGGGCAGTAGACATATTCCCAACATTACTAGGACCCATAATCTGGAAAGACCCGGGAGTTTTCTAGAGGAAGGGGGCGAGCTCAAGGGCGCGGGAGAACCAAGCGCGGGCGTTTAGCCATCTATACCACAGGGGCCTGGATTGGCGGATAAGCAGGACATAGTCATTGATCGGTCATGGATACTCAAGCCGGTTGAGTGTTGTTCTCTGCAGTGGCCACAAGGAGGAGGGATGATCCGCGGAAACCTTAGCGCAGAGGCGCAGAGGCGCAGAGCTGCAGGCAACGCCGAGTCAGCCGGACCCTAGCTGCTCTCCCTGCACCGGCTCCTGCCAAGCGCTTCCACGCCTCATTGCGTTTAAGGTTCACAGCAACTTTATTCCTTGGGTATTGTTTACATACGAGGACACCGAGCTCGTCAGCAGCTGGCAGGTGACCCAGCAGAGTCAAATTCGGGTTTCAGTAGCCTCAAAACCTGAACTCAGCCTCAAGGACAAGCCGCAAGGCCAAGCAGCTGCCCTATGGGGTCGCACCTCGTGGGTGAGGGCACCTGGGACTCGGGGCCTGAGGAAGTGAGTTCTGGATAATGCCACAGCGAGTGACAGATGTCAACCCGTTGGGGGCACCCCTCCCTCCTCCCGCAGGCCATTTCTCCCTAAAAGGTTCTAAAGTTTAAGATGACATGGCCGAGCAAGAGGATTCTGAGGCTGTGTTTAAAAACGCAATGTATTCGCTGTCTCAGATTAACGCAACCGGATTCCGAAAGAGAGAGACTTCACTGCAATTGAATTCGAAAAAAGCCCATTAAGAGTTTCAGTCTTGTTTTGTTTTAAAGGAACCGAAAATTTGGAAGCTTCCCCAAAGAGAAGCAAATGCTCGACTTTCACATCCACCATCTCATCCGACTCGACCTCCACCTTCAGGGGAAGAGTGAGTGAGAGTCCACAGCTCCAAACTGCTCCTTACAGAGCAGGTGGGATTGTAGGAACGTTATTCGGTGCTGGGACCTGTCCTAGGTTAGTTAACCTCCGAGCAGGGTTTGGGACAGTACCCTAAATATTCAAGTCTATTTACATTTTTTGCATGAACATGAATATTCACGATGAATGAGATGAAGGGACAAACAGCGACCTCAGTTAAGAAATCAGCTGGGCTCTGCGCAACTGCGACCTCCCTCGGTCCCCTCGATCGCGGCGACCTACCTGCTTGGGTCTCTCCTCCCGCGGAGGACAGCGCACGTCCGGGATGGCCTCGTAGACGTTCTCCGAGTCGCTGCGCGCCAGGGGCCGCGGGCAAACCCAGGAGCCCGCCACGCTGGAGGCCTTGAAGTGGCCGACGCTACCGAGGAGGCCGGCAGGGGGCGCGGTGCCGCCGCGGGCCAAGTCGTCCAGGGACTGCGCCGGTCGCACCGGCGCTGCCGGCCGCACGTACAGGCAGGCGGGCCCTCCCGGCGCCAGGCTGCTGCGCTGGCCTCCGGCGCGCTGTCGCGCAGGGCCACACAGGGAGCTGGCGCGTCCCCGGGGCTCGGTGGAGGATCCATCGGCACCCACAGGGGTGCTTACGAAGCGGTAGTCGTAGGCCAGAGGTTCCGGGACTGCCGGACGCGGCTGCGGCAAGGAAGGCTGCGGGGTCGGGGCAGGGTCACCAAGTGCGGGCAGCTCGCGCACGTACTGCGCGGGGAGGTAGAAGGGGCGACCCCCAGGCTCGCGCTGCACGTGCCACCAGTGCTCGGTGCTGCGGCGCAGCAGTCGGTAACGCTCGTTGGGCTGGATGGCGATACGGCGCCCGTCTTTGCCGGTGTACTCGAAGGGGTGCTCCACCAGCACATACACGTCCCCTTCGACGTCGGCCGCCATCGCGGCCACCGCGCTTTTTTGCGGGCAACAAGAAGAGGAGCTGCCGAAGTCAGGACCGCGCAGCCTGGAAGAGCACCACGCCTGGAGCTCAAAGAAAAGGGTTCGAGTCCCTCTCCAGCCCTTGCCAAGTGCATTCGGGCTTCAGTTTTTCCATCTCTGAAATGGGGAATTGGATAAAATCATCTCAAAAGCTCCCAGTCTTAAGGCTCCATTCTGTGACGTTGATTGTGAGAGGTGGGTCTCGCTGCGATCCCGCGGTGAGGAAATTGGGGATGATAGAAATTCAACTTTACTCTTCAGGGAACCTTGGCTCAAAGACCCGCGGGGACTGCAAGGTAGATAACACATTTGCCTTAAGGTTGGCTGAGCCTCGTTTTTCGGGTTGGCGAACTGGGAATTAAGGCCCCTTTCCCGCCGCTCCTCCGCCCCCGTCCCGCCCCACCCCGACGCCTCCAGCCTGCAGGAAATCTGTGGAAAGCCCTAAAGTGCCCCCTCCCTTTAAGAGTCTGCACTCCGGGCAAGCGATTAATTAACTCTGGGGAGCAGGCTCTGGGGCAGCCCCCAAGTTGCTCTTCCTTAGGGGCGTCCCTGCCTTACTTAGTCCAGAGACTTTGACGTAGGGGCTTGGACAGCTAAGGCTGGAGAACCGGTTCTCTGGGTTTCTCTTTCCTTTCTCAGTGGCTTCGCCACACACGTGAATTAGGAGTCCGGCCCGCCCATCCGGGCCAGCACCGCCCCCTGCTCTCCAGCTCCCAAAGCTTCCTGGTGTGCGCACCTGCGTCTGATCCCTACCTTGCCTGCCTGCCCGGGAGAGTAGTTCCTATAGAATGCATTTCGATAGTGTCACCAGGATCCCCTAAAGTTCTTTGGAGGAATCATCATAACGCCCCACCCACCCACCCAATGCCTGTTCAGTGAGTGTATGGGGGAAGAGGGACGATCTCAACTTGTGTGCCTTCAAAAAAGTGAAGCCGGTGGCCTACTCCGGAAGTGCTGGTCACTCCAAAACCCTACACTGACCACTCCGTTTACTGCTCTACAAGATGGCCTGGGGCCAGCAGCGGGGAGTCCACCCTCTTGCTGAGGTTGACTTCACGTTTTCAAGAATTCCTTGTAGGGGGAAGGGGTGTAGACTGAGTCAGTGAGCACCCTGAGCCTGAGAGGCGGTGTCACGCTAGAGCAGAGCCTGGCGAGCAAATCCTGGGAGAGTGAACACTCGGGCTACGCCCCCTTCCCCAAGACCCCAGTCACGCACTCACGTTAGCTGGGAGGGTCTCAGGCTGCCCATGGACTGGATGGGCGGGGCTGGCGGAGGGTAGCAGGTGAGGTCTCTACCATCTCTGTGGGCGGGACTTCCAAGGGATGAGACCGAAGGAACCGCACAGAACAGAGCTGACTCAGAGAGGAGAGGCAGAGACCCACACTCAGTACGGTTGTTCCCAGTCCCCAGTACAGCTTGTATGGGAGGGTGAGGAGGAGCCATAATGTCTGTGCCGGGGCCCATGGGAGAACTGTGAGACTGGGTCTCCAGGAAAAAAAAAAAAAAAAGGCACGAGGGAGGGGTTGCGTGGAAGAGGTGCTGACTAAGGGTAGTGAGCGGAGCTTAAGGGTCAATAGGTCCTGCTTCTCCCCTCCACCCCCGGAGGGAATTGCTGCCCCCGAGGCCCTGCGTTTCGCGGGCTCGATGCTCTGGGAATGCCCGGCTGGAGGTGGTTGTCTGGTCCCTGCATGCACATTCTGAGCGAGGCCATTTGCTCCCTAAATCACGAACTGCGAGCCTTTTGCAGCTAGACCGAGAGTACTATCCATTCCTAGTGCACCTCCGCCCTCTCAGGGCGCAGCCCGTCCGGGCCTGGAAAAACTAGAGTCCCCTTGCAGGGACGCTCACAGGAGCGCAGTGTCTCGAGTTGTGTGGCAAGGGGACCTGCACTTCAGATCTTTCCTTTATCCGGGGAGAGCAAAGAGAAGGGGAGGGATGCGAGAGCGGGGAGGATCCCTGGAAGCAAGAACGCACCCTAAGCCAGTAGGTCTCCTGCATCTTTTGCCCCGGTCGTCCCTCGCCATAGCGTCACCAATGCCTAAATCAGCACCGGGGGACTTTAGCTGGTTCCCCTCTTGCCCCCAGACGGAAGGCAGCCCCCACGCCTAACGCTCCTTCCTGGGGATCGGGCCTCCGGGGTTTTAACCTCAGTACAGTGAGAAGGACAGGCGGTGCGCGGGGCTCCAGGGTGGGGACGGCCACCTGGGGGCACCTTTCCCGCCCTCCCACGACCCAGCACCATCCTCCCCGACACCACCCCTCCCTCAGTCTAGCCCGGCCCGGGCACCTCAGAACTTTCGCCCGCTGGCCTAGCTTCCACTTGTCCTGGCAGCCGCGCGTGGGGTCCGCGTCCGGTGCTGCCTGTTCCACGGCCCTGCTCCCGCGGTGCCCTGTTTCCTGTTCAACAATATAACCGGCGGAGAGCGCTCGGCAGAACTTCCTCCCAGGCTGGGGCTGGGCTGTGCTTGCAAGAGACAATCCCCGGTGTCCTGGCTTCCTGTCCCCTCTGGGCCGGGCCAGCGCTCTAGGAGCAGACACCACCCTTCCCCCTCCTTCCCCGGGATCCTGGGCCACACCTGGCTGTCTCCGGGGAGGAGGCGGCGGCAGGGCCTGGATGGAGATCTGCGGGGGAGGCAGTTTCTCTCAACTTCTGACCAGATTACCCTCCCACTGACCCTCGTCGTCGGAAGGGGGAAAGAGTCCTTGTCCAGTACTCTGCAGGCATCTTGGAAGCCACTTGGCTCTTGGGAAAGCAGCCTTCCCACTCTGAGCTGTGCCTGGGAACATTTCTGACTAGGACAGGCCCCAGCACCGGAGTATCCATTCTCTCTGGCCTCCAAAAAGTGTAGGGTCCAACTGGGTGCTCCACCCAGGAGCTGCTTAAGGCTCCTGAGCAGAGAAGGGAACCCTCACAGCAGGCCTATGTCCCTCCAGGGCTGAGGGTTTGGCTGGACACACCCACCCTCATATTTTTTTTTTTTGACTCCCCATTCCTCATCTTTGCTGTTAGTCTTGTCCACTAATGAGCCCGCATTCTGCTGGGTAGGCTCCACCAGAGAAGGCATATGGCAGAAGAGGCTGAATGAGCGAGCTCTCTCCCTCCACCCTACCTTGTCTTTCCCTAATTGCCCTAGCCCCCAGCCAGCCAGTCAGGTCTGTCTCTGGGTGTACAGTGATCTGATGCCCAACTCTGCTGCAAGCTGGCACTTAGACATGGGAGTCCGGCTTTACTGGGTCTCAGTTCCTCCCATTGTCTCATAGGCTTGCGGGGAAGGATAAATGAGACAGACTAAACACAACGATGGTGCGCATGACCTTTATTATTTGTTGTTACTTTCATGATAGGAGGCACTTTCTGGGGATGAGAGCTCCAGTTTTCCCGCCCCCTCCAGACAGAGGGGAGGAAAGGGAAACTGCCCCCGAGGCCTGTGCTGAAGGTGCAAAACTGAGCCTGAGGCCCTGGGCAGTGTCAACTCAAGCGTCAGGCCGCTTTTCTGGGCCTGCCTCCCCCAACCTCCAAATCCAGTTCCCCTTTCTTCCTCTAGGTCTCTGGAGAATCGGGCTCATCGATGGCCAAGGAGCAGCCCCACTCACTGGCTGAAGGTCCTCGAGTTCAGGAAATGTACCCCTGGGTGTTGTCTTTTTCTGTCCCGTCTTCCCACCACCTGCTTTCCCTAGGAATTAGTCTCCTTCCTTCTTCTGTTCTTACACGGGCAGTGTGGGGCTTCTCCTGGAACCTCTGGTGAAAGCCAGCAGCAGACAGGTCTCTTGAGCCTTTAATCCAGGAGCCAGGGCTTACCCTTCTTGCTTACCCTCTCTGAATCCCACACCCAGATTCCTGAGCTTTTACAGGTCAGTGTGTGTGTGTGTGCGCGTGTGTGTGTGTGTGTGCGCGTGTGTGAGAGAGAGAGAGAGAGAGAGAGAGAGAGAGAGAGAGAGAGAGAGAGAGAGAGAGAGAGAGATCTGTATTCAGGCACTTAAGGCAGAAGAGCGAGCTTTAGCCTCCCAACTCCACCCAGGGCACCCTAAATTCTGTCACTTACCTCTTGTCCCCTGCTGCTTTGGCTGGCAAGTGTGCTCCACAACCCTGAAATGCCAGTCCCTAGGATTGAGGGGAGCGGGTGGGATGGCTGGTGTCTCCCCAGCAGCCGCAGGAGTAAGAATCAGAAGCCAGATTTTGATTAGAAAGATGAGCTCTTTACTGCAAATCAGTCAAATACCACGGAAGCAGCTCCTTCTCTACACTGTCAAGGCCCACTTGTCAGAATATTGCATAAAATAACATCTCTTACAGTGTGGGCACTGCTGAGGTTCACGTGAGCAAGCTCTTCTGGTGGTGGGGTGACTCATCTGAGCACATCAGCAGCTCAGGAAAGGTGAGGGCACGCTCTAACGTGTACAGCCCAGGCAGTGGAGGGGCTCCGGCTGCCCCTGGTGGGTTCTGGAATACTCTCATGTAACAAGCCCACAGCAAGAGGGCTCTGATCAGGCGGTGGTTTGGGGGAAGTGTTAATGCTGGCTGTGGGGTGCAGCTATGGATACACTGCGTGGTTCTGGAAGCTTTGGCTTCCCAACCACTGGAGAGTGCTGTCGTCCATGATGGGGACAGATTAACTGTGGCAGCTTCTACCACCTGCCAATGCCTCCTCTGGTCTATTGCACAATTCTTCAAACTTCAGGAGGTGACTCAGCTCATTCACCCCCGGGAGGGTGGGGAAACCTCTTCTCTAGAAATGACAGGTACATTTCCAGAGAGGCTCACCATTTCACCTGAGGCCTCTGGCTCTGACTTGAGTACTCTGGGATGGCCAGAAGGGCTACGGGGTCCAGGAGAGGTGAGGACAGCATAGTACATACCTACTCCCCTAAATGCCTCAAGGCTATGAACATCACCCTGAGAACAATTCTGGAATGCTACACCAGCCCCAAGAGCCTCTTCAGGGCAAGCCTGCTCCTGAGAAGTCCACTGGGCACCGCAGTGTCCTGCTGAGCAAGCGAATCTGGAGACAAGGGCTGAGGAAGCTTCCACAGTGCAGCTTCTGCACACATCTGTCTGTTCCACAGGCGGAGCTCGGAGCCTCTCGGTGTCTAGCCTACTTTACCCTGGCAGGGGTTAGCCCTACCATCTACCAGGACTAAGGAGGGTACAGGGATGAGGTGGGCAGGATCACGGTCTTCCTGACAAGGAAGACTCAAAGTGCTGACAGTGCTGGCGCTGGTCATTCCCCTGCTTCTGCTGTGTTCCCAAGCCAGAAAGGAGGCAGGGGCTGTGACAGAGAAAGGGGATACTTTCCAGGTGAGAGTACGAAGACGGAGGGCAGGGTAGTCTCTGAAACTGACCAGCCGTGCAGTGATGGGTCGTTTGGCACGTAACACTTGCACTTCCGGCAGTATGTGCCAGAACGGGCAAGGAAAGGCGCCCAGCCCAGAGGCTTGTCCACCTAGGCCCATCCTGCCTCTGGGCTGGGACTGCTCTCACCCACTTGGGCGAATGGTTGCATTTCTTAGGTGGTTTAGGTAGGGTCAAGAATAAAAAAAATATTTTCTGTTTAAATATGAAGGGGGAAAACCCACCTTAAAAAACTAGACCTTTTAATCAGGAATGTGAGTTCAAAGTGCTCACCAGGCCTCGTTTCCACAGTGTATGAACAGCCCTAATGGAGGTGCTATGAAAGCTAGGTACACCAGGCCGGATAAAAGGCCTTTGCAGAGGCACCACTGGGTGGGTCCCCACCTCCTGGAGCAGAAGGCTAATGAGGGGCCAGGAGTGTCACTGGGGCTTCCTGGGCCTTCTCTGGAAGCTGGAGCTCTGGGCACACCTGAGAGTGTCCTTTACAGGGAGACAGAGAAGCCTAAGCTGATGACAAACCCAGTTGGATGGCCCCGGAAGGTCAGGACAGCAGGCTTAGCTGACAATGTTCTGTTCCTGGTACTTGCGCCGGCGGGCACAGCGGGGACAGCCCTTCTGCACCACAGCCTGGCAGCTCTGATGGAAGACAGTTCTGCATTCCTCACACCTGAGAAGAGAGCATCCGGGCCTTTGAGTGACAGTCACCTAGATGTGCCGGGCCCAGGCTGGCCAGGGCCTGGACAGACCCCAGAGAGGCTGTGTTCTGTCTGTAGCCCACACTCACGCGTACTGCCCTCCAACTCTCTTGGAGAGCACTTCAGACACTGGACCCATAAGTGACACCACGCCTGCTGATACTCTGTGCCCTACTTTATTCTTTGTAATGCTGGAGTGTTTATGTGACTTCTTGCCTACCTTTAAGCAGTTGAAACAGCCCAGGTCCATTCGGGCTGACGCTGGCTGGCTCATCTACTGAAGGTGAGTAGATGACCGCCCTAGTTCAGCCTTCCACTCCTACCTGGGGTAAGGGTAAGGGAAGACTGGGGTGTATACCCCTGTTCAGGGTCTTCTAACGATGTGCAGTACTAAACGGCAAGAACTACCACTTACTGCAGCTGGGGCCATGGTAGGTACCAGCTATCAGGTCCCCACTTGGCTAGTGCTCATCCTCAGGCTAGTGCTCGAGGGCCAGGGATATACTGTCAACCCTCAACCCATTTGTAGACTGAGCTCAAAGACACCCCACTTCATGAGGCAGCAACCACCCGGGGGTGGGCTGTGAGCCCAGGTGGCTCTGGGCAGTCACAGAATCCTGGGCATCGGCAGAGTGGAGTGTGTGCATAAGCGGATGAGGGTTACCAGGGATGCTGGGTCAGGCTGTGGTTGTGGGGTAGTAGCCCTCGTACCTGACTGTGGTGTCAAACTCAAAGGGAAAGATGATGTCATGGTGGTGGCAGATCTGGCAGATGAAGCCTCGCTGGGTGCACAGGTCACAGTGGTAGACGTGCTGAGAGGCGTACTCAATCAGGGCTTTGAGGAATCCTTCATACACCCCCTCTGCAATCTGCAGGGGCAATGGAGACCAGTCTTAGGTGGCTCTACTGTATCGCCATAGCACCTGCCTCAGAACTTCCTAGTTTCACATGGGCAAAAAGAACTCCCTGCATCAGGTTGTTGATGTGGGCATCGGCCTGCACCCGAGGTACAGGACCAACAGATAGGATCCCAATCTACCCTGTCATCTTTGGAGGAAAGGCCTCCGCTTTTACCCTTGGGATGCTGGAACCCCTGCTTAGTCCAGGAGGTAGGGGTTAGTGACTGCTCAGGAGGAGGGCAAACGGAGGCCATTCTGAGGTGGGGGACTGTTGAAGATTGCTGGCTGGCCTGAGTTTGCCCCACCTGCTATTTCTCTGAGATTTCTTCAGGATTAAGAACCTTCTAGTAAATCCAGGATTTAGGGGTGAGGAGCATGGGATGCTCACCTGCTGGAGGTCAGCAACACTGAATTTGTGAGGAGACTCCAAGAGATAATTCCTGTGGCTTAGCCTGCAAAGGCAACACAAGCACTTCCTCAGAAGGGCTTCCAAGGTCAGGCCTCCAGTTCCTGGTTTCCTTCCCCTTAGCCCCGCCTACCAGTCAGTAACACAAGTCTGGGTTACCAGGCAGGCCAAGAGCACATCAGTCCGCCTAAGCTCCTTGTACATTAATTAGCCCCTGGTACCTAGGGGCATCCTTCTGGGAGACATGGAATTGTTTTGAGGATGAAATAATTTGCTGAACACATTTGGTGCATTGCAAACACATTGACTACCAAGCCATGAGGATGAAGTGGGCTGACGTGAGGTGCCCGGAACTGGGGTAAATACCTAGTAATCCCGTGAAGCTGGTCCAATTTTAACTCCCATTTTGAGAAGACAGGAAACACAGGTTAAATGACTTGCCTGAGGTCACAGAGTTAAGAATCAGAGCTTGAACTTGACGCAGGAATCTGGCCTGTATCCTCATCCCCTCCATTGAGTCAGTGCCAGTACTGAAACAGTTCTGAGGACAGAAAATCATGGACACAGCCCCTTCCCCCAGGTCACGTTCAAGCATCTGGTTTCCCTGACCTCTGAGAGGAACTGATTCATACTCTAGGCAAAGCAGATCTAATTTCAGGTTGAGGAGAAAAAGATGAAGGCAGGACACAGCCCTGCTCAGGTTCCTAACAGATCAACGGCAGGGACCCCAGGTCACATTCTGAGGGGAGGGAAAACACTTGCAGAGAATCCCTGGCACAGAGCCCGGATGGCCACGCATGTGGGCACTGGTGTGAAGGTATGCCAAGCTGGGGAAGTGTGGGGCCCTATCTGGACACTCTGGACACTAGGACAGGACAGTGCCAGGCCCCTGGGAGATTGGCCACACTCTAGTTATGATCCACAGGGAGCCCAATCTGGGCCTAGGATACTGAATCCTACACAGCCAAGTAAGGTAAGGACTCCAATTTGCCCTCAGAGAGCCTCCAGCTTTCTGGGAACAGGAAGCTGTCATTTATAGCCAGGAAAACATGGGAGGGGGTACAAAGGCTGACCCTGAGTTGGCAGGAAGGGTGGAGTTGATTTAATGGAGATTATCCCTGTCATCTTCCCTTTGTCCAGTCCGAGGAGCCAGCAGGGGAGTCACTGACTGTACCCTTTGCCTGTCACTGTCAGTGTGGCCTCGCAACTGATTTTTCTGTAAGGTTTGGTCGAGGGCACAGACAGAGTGTGTATAAACATAAAGTAAGCCTCTCACAGCCTGGCCTGCCCTCTCACAGGCAGCTGTGCGGGGCTGAGGCAGGGTGTGACAGCGAGTCAAGAAGATGGAGATAGAGACAGGCTGCCCGAGAACCCATCAGAGGCTGCCGGGAACAAGTCAGCAGGTAAGGTGAGTGGGGCCAGCACCCATGAGCCATGCTGTAGTCACCCATTTACACAGAAGGCAGTGAGACTTTTTTCCCACCCAGAGATTTTGCCTCTGGGCAGGTGTACACATTCTTTGGAGCCCTGGCCCCTGGAATCCCTGAAAAGAGAGAATGGGTCAACTTCATGGGGAAAAGGAGACCCAGGTACTGTGTTGATCTCAGGAGGCAGAGCTCCCAGGAAGGCTGTCTGTGGAAGGAGGCAAAGCCTGGTGAGGCTCGGTGGCTGTTCTGGGCAGAAGAGGGCCAGTGTTCCCCTCTGTCCTGCCCAAGAGTCAGGGAACCATCACTGGACACGCCCACGCTCAAGGCACAGTGCAGGCATGCCTCAGGGAGAACTGAGGTATGCCTGGGCCTGAGGAGACATGCTCAGACAGTGCTCTCTGTGCTGGCCTCTGGGGAAGCAGGCTAGGGAAGGACAGCCTGTAGACGCCTCCAGTCTCCAGAGAGCCAGCAAAGCAGACACAAAGTCCATACTATGCAGCGCACCTCACTCCTCCCAAAGGCCTGCCCACCTGAGGGCTCCCCAGAGAATACAGCCCCTTAGAAGCCACATCTTTAGCCATAAGTTAGGGCCTGGAGGCCCGAGGCAGTCAGAGACCTATCAGACTCTCCTGAAGTCCCACTTCCCATCCCTAAGCACTAAAAGATCCAGGCTCTGGGGAACAAGGGGTTTCTAGAGGGTGTCCTGAGGGTGCGGCTATTGTACATGCTGCAGATGCTCCAGGGAGGAGCGTTGCCAAAGCCAGCAGCCAAGGGATGAGCCAGGCCAGCGTCCTTCTCGCTACTACCCTTTACCACTTTGCCCACTTCCGTTCCTTCTTCAGCTGAAGCACTTCCTGAACATTCCATGCCTGGTGCTTTCCTCCATGGCCCGCGTGTGCCCCTCCTCAGCCAACCTTCCTCTTCTCCTCCTTCCCTAGGTGACTTCTATTTACTTTTTAGGTCTCATTTCAGAAGCCGCTCCCTCCAGGAAGCCCTTCTGATGCATCCCCCTGGCCCCTATGCACATCTGGAGCATCCTTCCTCTCTCCCTCCCTCTGCCCCCACTGGAGGTGCTGCTGGCTCACCTGCTTCCCACCACACCAGTGGCTTCCTGAAGGGAGGCCCCGGGTCTGCTTGACTCAGCACAGGCACTCGGAATGGTTGCTCTCAATAAATGTTTGTTGAACAAAGGAACGAGTGAACATACAACAAAACCGCACACCACCCTCAGGGGACACAGTGATTTCATTGCCAGCGGGAAGTTCCCAGCTCAGCTCTGGCATTTCCCAAGTGCACACCCTGCCCAGGCCTTGGTGGGTGTGTGCACACAGGTGCATGCGCACATAACGAGTGCTCACGGCTCACCTTTTGCTCAGCTCCTTCAGGGCACCACTTCTGCACAGGCCTAGGTAGTCCCCCAGAAGCCTCAGCTGCTCCCGGCTCCTGCCAATGAGCCGCATGCGCTCCACATGCTCATACAGAGAGGCGTTCACCAGCTGCAGGTTGATAAGGGGCTGAGCCCGGATCTGTGCCAGGAACTTCAGGGCCTGCCGGCAGACCTGGAGAAATCCAAGGAAGACTTTGCCTGCTCAGCTAAGGCTTCTGGCTGGATGCTGTGTTACCTAGTTCAAACCTGCCTGCAGCCTGTCCTCATTGAATGGTATTTTCTTCAAGTCACAGAGCAGGAAATAAGGCCAGAGGATTGAGGCCACTTGACCAAGGTCACACAGCTCAGAAACCCGGCTAGTCAATATCTGAAAGCAGTCTCAAACCCTGTTGTTGTCTGATTCTGACCATGCTGAGACAAGGGAGATTCTTTCCACACTTTCCTGTCCTCCCAGCCCCCTTTTCCTGCCTACAGGAAACATGCTGTCCTCTGGGCCCTAACTCAGGAACCAGGTGACTCCGCTGCTGATGCTCCAGCCACAGGAAGCTACGGAGCAGACAGAACTCCATGACATTCCTAAGTGCCCTCAGCTCTAGCCAGTACTTCAGGATAATGTTAGAGGGTCTCAGCTGCCAGCATCTCCACTTAGAGATAAGTGATTCCTCTATATTCTCTCATCTCTGGGGAGGTGGCAGTGCCTATTTTACAGATGGTGAAACAGCTTCAGAGAAGCGAAAGTGGCTCATCCAACTTGCCTGCGGATGGCAGAGGCCAACAGGCGTGGTCTTTCTCATGGGGCTGCCATAAACTCAGTTTTCTGTGGCCAAGAGCTAAGGTTTGCTACAGGAAAATCAAAGCACACTTCATGAATTATTTTGAGTTTAGACTAAAAGTTATAACTGCATTTCCCATGTGCCAGAGCCCTGAAGTAACAGCCCCCAGTCTAGACAAAGCCTGGTAGCAAACTCCGACAACTGGGGTCAAAGTGCTGCCCTCTAGACTGAGCCTAGCTCTTCCCACAACCCAGTCGCTGGATCAGCTGAAACAACATCCAGCAATGTGTGCTAAACACTGCCCAGCCCTCCCCTGCACATGGCCTTCATGCTCCCCAGAGGCTGTTTGTATCCTGGGGCATGGAAGAGACAGGTCAAGGCAGAATGCCGGTACTGGGGTGACGTTCTGCCAGGTGCCAGCTGGATCTCAGTACAAGTGGGTCAGCCAGCGCAGCAACAGCAAACAATGAAGTTCCAAACCCTTGGGCCAACTACTCTCTGCTTTGAATTTCCCTGTCTTTCCCAGGCCAGTGATTGCGGAGGGAGAACTTTCCTGGTCCCAGAAGCATCTAGAACAGGACTGCCATGTCTCAGTGTGGGACAAGATGAGGCAGATTCTAGCAGTGAATGGGGAGCTCCACAGACGCACCAGGCTAGGAGTGCTAACTGTTTTACTGTCAAAGGGCTCGTGTGCATCTTTGAATTTTGAGGTGTACACTCCTCTATGTGGTGGACTAGTTAATACTGAGGGCGGGGTGGAGACAAGATCAACAACAGAAGGCCAAAACAAAGCCAATGTTGGGGTTTCCCCTCACCACAAGGGTGAAACTAACTCAGCGTCACCATTCCTGTATGGTGGGGCACAGCCAAAGTCAAGACTGCAGCCCACAGGCTCTGACAGAAGCAAACGGCTCCTTCCTTGTGTTTCTATGTCCATGCCCTTGGGAGAAAGCCAAGTCTGTTCCCCTGGAGAAAGACCCTGGATAAATGGCCCTAGGAACGAAAGTGTAACAGGCTGTGAGGACAGAAAGGCACAGTTGACAGGTACTAAGAGACTATCACAAGCAAGCAATCAATCTCCTTCAGAAGTATACATGATAAAGGTGACCAAGGGCCATCAAGAGGTAAAGGTGTCTGCAGCCAAGTCTGATGAGACAGTTCAATCCCCAGGGCACACACGGTGGAAGGAGAGAACAGACTAGTGTTTGCACATACCGTGTGTACACATACAGTAATGAAAAAGTACCAAAGATATAATATTAAATAAACAAAATGTGGTGAAGCAAGGTAAGTCCAGATGCTTATGCAAACAAATACTCTAAAAACAAGCGTGGCCATTTACAGCCGAAAACACTGATGCTCAGAGGTTAAAGGCTCTGAACGCAGCTTTGATGTGTCCTTTCGGGCCTCTCTAAGTTGGAGGTGTTAAGCAATAACGATACTGTATGACCTAGAAAAATGCTTTGTTGATGGAGGAGGGGCATCTGTCTATGTGTTACTTTCATTGGTTAATAAAGAAACTGCCTTGGCCCTTTAATAGGAAAAAAGATTAGGTAGGCGGAGTAGACAGAACAGAATTGTAGAAGGAAAGCAGAGTCAGGCAGACGCTTCAGGCAGACGCCATAGCTCTCCTCTCCGAGATGGACGCAGGCTAAGATCCTTCCCGGTAAGACACCACCTTGTGGTGCTACACAGATTACTAAATATGGGTTAAAGCAAGATATGAGAATTAGCCAATTAAGAGGCTACAGATAACGGGCCAGGCAGTGTTTAAATGAATACAGTTTCCGTGTAATTATTTCGGGTAAAGCTCGCCGGGTGTCGGGAAGCGGTCCGCCATTCCCATCACTACACTTTGTCCTCCCAGCTCATCAGCACACGCAAAGCTATCTCAGGGGTGCAGCCCACGGGCTAGCCCATCTGTATGTCCATCCACCCATCCATCAGTGTGCTGCACCTACTCTAGCCTAACTTACCCACCGACCAACCCTCAACAACTGTTGCTATCTTAGCTTCAGGAAACTGTCCTGAGGGACACTGGGGACCATGGCAGAGTTTTACAAAGCCCTGTTCAGGGACTGAAGATAGACTCCAAGCTTTCAGTCCCACGTCTCAGGGCCTGAACTGGTGATTCGGGTTCCCCTACAGCCAAAGTCCTCCAAACCAACAGCAGCCTAGGGGATAATGTTTCCCAGTCACCGAGCAGCTTTATGCAGGCAATGACAGCCTGGCCTAGACACTTACCGGGCGCTTAGTGAGGTCCCAGTTGTGTATGATTCTGGCTGGAATCACTGAGGCATCGTCTTGGTGGCAGAAGTCACAGTAATACAGGCCAGAGAAGGCACAGAGCTTGGGTCGCACAAAGGAGAAGCCGATCTGCCGTGAGCAGCCTAGGGAAGGGACGGTGGGAAGTGAGCAGTGGGGCCAGAGTCAGCTTCATGTAACATGGAATCTGCTACAGTGGGAAAGGCCTGCTAATATAAAGATGAAGACAGTCACTCACGGGCTGGCAAGATGGTTCAGTGGGAAAAGGCACTTGCCACCAAGCCTGATACTAAAGTCTGATCCCTGAAACCCACATGGTAGAAGGAGAGAACTGAGTCCTCTGACCTCTTCTCTCAATAAATATGCATTTTTTTTTTAAAAAAGGTCACTTGTATTTCTGTCACTTAAAATAAAAACTTTTTTTTTGAGATGTATGTAGAATAGGCTGGTCTTAAACTCAGAGAGACCTGCCTGCTTTCTGCCTTCTAAGTGCTGGGATTAAAGGCCTGCACAATGTGCACCATCACCCCTGGAAAAACTGTTGATTATGACAGCATACTATTAAACAATAATTGCTGGGTCTGGGAGCCCTCGGAGGATGAGAGAGGAGGATTCTGAGTTTGAGGTCACATAATAAGAACCTGTCTCAAAACAAACTCATAGGAAGTCATCTGTCAGGTCACATCAAGACTAAGGGATAGGCAGCACTCAAATTTGGGCTTGGTTGGTCACAAAGCCAGAGCATTCTCCATAGGCACCTCTGTTCACTGGCTCCGCTGCCTGCTTCCGGATGCCAACCTGTACTCCTGCCTCTCCACCGGCACTCAGAAATAAGAGAACAAAGCTAGAACCTTGACCAGCAGTGACAGATTTGTGGAGAGAGGTCCAGTCAGAGAAGATGGGGAAGCTAGCAGGACCAGCGTGGCCTAGACATAACATGGTGTCTGCTTGAGCCTATAGTAATATTATCTCAAGATAGTGAGCAGTGACAGTTTAGTCACTTGGTCAGTAATCTCTCCATACCAGAGAGCAGGGAGAGTCAGGAGTGCCCAGGGCAAAACACTAGCATTCAACTTAAATGCTTAATTACCCCCCAACTCCCACTGGCACGGGAGGAAAAGGTGACTTTGGTCTCAGGACCAAAGAGCTGGCTTTCCTGCTGATCAGCTGCCTCCTCCTGACCGTCTCCTAACTTTCCTAAGATTCTGTTTCACTGTAGATCTTAGCTACTGCCAGCATTTTGTGAGGTCACGGCAAAGTGTAAACAATACAAGTGCCCTGTAAACTATGAGCTCAAACACGAATATCATTGGTTGGCATCTTCCCAGCCACTGCCAGTAAGGCAGTGTAGAAAGCCTGAACTCCCTGGGTTCACAGGTCTCAGATGGGAGGCTGGCAGGTGACAGCCACAGTGCTCACACCCACAGACAGAAGCCTCCCCCACAGGACCGGACTGTGAGCGCTAGGGCAGGCGGAGGTTTGCAGGTGTTTTCTGCTCAGCCACTTCACCCACCCTGGGGGGGGGGGGGGGCTTGCCACAGGCCACTTCCTTCCGGGCACTTGAAGCGGGCTTTCCTCTATGGTCTCCTGGGCTCCACCCCACTGGGACAGCTCTACTCTATTCTTCTGTAACAGGGTAGTTGACATCTTCCCTGGACACTAAGTCCAGGAGATAGGTGGGAAGAGGTAACAACGGAAGGCAGACAGCGGAACATCCTCTGGGAGGCCCTCTGGTGTCATGCCATGAGCACAGGACACAATCATCAAAGTCCAATTCTGCCTCTCGCATAGACTAAGAGCCCGAGACAAGACACTAGCTTTGGACTCTAGTTTCCTCACCAATACTAAAATGAGAGAAAATGTAGCCCCTAACTCTACAAGGATATACTGATTGAAAAAATGAGAGAATCCAAATGAAGCATCTGGCTTTGTGCCCTGCACAGGATCAGATCAGATCCCTATCATGATGATGCTGACATAGAATCCTTCACATAGACTGATACGCATATGTGAAAAGGACAGGAAAGCCAACTAGGTGTGATGCCAAATGCCTGTAACCCCACTGCTCGGGAGGCTGAGGCGGCTTGGGCTATGCAGTGAGACTGCATCTCAAACAAACAAACAAAAACAGGAAGAAGTGGGGGTGTGTGTGTGGACACAACAGCACAGGCCTACAATCCCAGCACTTAGGAGGCAGGAGGACCAAGAGTTTAAGGTTGCCTTCCGTTATATAACAATTTCAAGGCCAGCCTGGGCTACATGAGACGTGAGGGGAGGATGAGCCCTCAAACTTGGAGCAATATACTGCCCAACACAGTGGCTCAAAGTCAGAGGCCGTTTTTATACTTAAATAAATGGAAAATTGATTTCTTAGTTATGAATAGTCATACTTTAAGCGTGCAGTGGCCACATGTAACCTGTAACTATAGTTGGAAAGCACAGACCCAGACGCTTGCATCATTACTTATAAGCATGCAAGCACACATGCTTTGGAAGGATCTTATACCCTTGTAACAAAAGTCTATTCAGTGTAGCAGTAGTATAAAGCAGGAAGGACAGAAGGGCTCAGGAAGCAGGACTGCCACCCACAGAGGGCACTGTGGAGGAACAGAGGCCACAGGGTAGGTGCCATCTGCTGCATCATATACGGGAAGGATGAAGACCCTGGTGGGGAGCCCTAACTGAGGACCCCACAGGAGGAAGAGCATCGCCAGCTGGAGTTGGTGGGAGAGTCGGTCAGCACCTGCACAGAAGCAGCCCTGGGAGTCAAGGCCCTTCTCAGTGGGGATGGCCACAAGGTACTGTAGCAGGAAGCCGTTCTCCCTGGTGGCAAACTTCAGCACCTCCTGGCAGTTTTCATCCAGACTCCCCCCGAGCGTCACAGCCTCCTCTGCTGACTCCAAGTAAGATGACAGCACCTTTCGGACTAGGTCTCTCCACAGGGCGGCCTCCTCAGTGTTCTGGGCCTGTAGTTTCAGGACAGCCTTGGCTGTGATGATTTTGAAGAAGGCTGGGCCCCCAAGGCTGGTGTCTGGCAAGATGTCTCGGATGGTCTCCACTCCATGGCTATCACTTAGCATCTTCTCGTTGTTTCTCACACGGAAACATTTCAGAGACTCCAAGGACAAGGAAAAAATATAGGGGACCCAGGTCCGGTCTGCATACAGGTACAAAAGGGACTCTTTGATAGCATCTGGCTCCGGAACCTGGGCAGATGTCCAGTCCAACTGCACGCCCTGGGCAGCTGCAGGCTCTGGGAGCAGGGCTGAGTGAGGGGGGAGGTTGTCTGGTGGAGCCTCTAGGGCATCCTCCGGCTGGTCTGGGTACTGGATATTCACCCACTCCTCCTCCTGCTGAGGACGCACCTTCTGCAGGGCTTCCCGCACACGGTCAAGCCAATCCTCAGCCTCATCCTGGGAGGAGGCACGTAGTGCCAGCTTCTTGCCAGAGAAGACCAACTCAAACCGCCCATCACTGTGGGCTGGCCCCACGGCCTCACATCGTAGCAGGGAGCAGCTTTCCACGCAGGTGCGCTCCTCATCACTCAGGTAGAGGCGGAGCTCCAGGGGAGACAACTCGCAAAAGAATTCCTTCCAGATGCCCACCGCCCCTCGCCGGGCTACTGTGCCCAGCTTCATGAGGCCCCGGAACGGGTTCGATAGGCCTAGTGGAAGAAAAGAGGCACTTTAGAGTATGGATCCGTCCTTTTGCGATCTTTACAATTCAAAGCCACAACTGATACCCAATATTCTTCCATGGGAGAGTGACTGCCTTTAGAAGCTGGCCCCACGCACCTTCAGATGAGATCCTGAAAGCCAGGAGTGTTGCACATCTCCTCCTGCCGTCCCCACAGCTGGTAACCTCCCCTCCAACATCTCCCTGAATGAAGACTCCTCCATGGGCCTCCTCACTGCACTGCCTCTCAGCGTCTGAGCCTCCACCCACTCAAGGCTGTCTCTCCAGCAATCTCCTCCTCTCTCTACTGGGTCATTCCTGTCACCACACATGCTGTCGTCATTCTTTCCACGCTCAGACACCGTTTCTCTCGGTTTCCATCTCTAACTGCCACCCTGCTTCTCGGTCTCCTTTCCAGAAACACCGGGGAAACACACCCACATCTGCCTCCAGCTTCCCTACTCCCATCCTTCTTAAACCTGGTTCCATTACGGCCTCATCTCCTCACGCTGTTACAGCTGCTCCTTCGTGGCCACCAAAGCCTACCTTGTGGTCAATCCAAAAAAGCCTACATAAAGCCCTCATTTCTAGCCTTCATCTCCCCGACCACCTAAGCCTGGAGCACTTGGGGCTCAGTACTTGTGCCTCAGCTCCATGGACACCCTCCTCCTAGCTGTTCTCACGTGCTTTCAGGGATTTCTGGGAACACATGCACACATAAGTAAATAATAATAAAATAATATATGTTTAAATTAGGCGGGTCATGAGATGCTCAGAACAAAAGCCCATGCACTTCCTGTGGTCCTCGGTCCCACACGCCCCATCTCTTCACACTACTATCACCCACTCCCATCTACTCTGCTCACCGTGGCTCCCTGGACATGTCAAGCATGTTACCAGAAGGGCGCTATTGACCACCTTCTCCAGGCTTGAAATGCAGATCACTCCATGCTCCCTTTCACCCCGAATGTCACCTCATCTGCGAGGATGGCCTTGGTCAAACTCTAGCAAGGCTTCTCTTCCTCTGGTCACTATGGATAGTTCCCCATCCACTATTTGACCACACATTTACTGGTCAATTTTCCTCCACTCTGATGGGGGAAGAGTAGGGAGGAAGCTTCAGGAAGATAGGACACTGTTCTCAGTGCCCAGGGCAGTGCTGGGCACAGCAGAGAAATACCTACTGCATGAGGACGTGGTTAGGTAGGTGAGTGAGGACTGCGTGCTGCACGCTGCTCATTGTTCCCTATGCCCCGGAACTACTCCCAAGCAGGAGTCTAAAAGACACACGATTGTCTCTTCCCTTCTGGACTAGCGTGTCAGGGAACCTAACAGCTGACACATGAAGCCCTGACTCTGTGGTTAGAGACTACAGTCAGCCATGAGAGACAAGCCCAAGAGAAGCCAACACAGAGACCGGGGCTTTGGCAAGTCCTCTGCTGACTGCCTACCATCAGAAAATGAGTGACAGAACCAACCTCAAGTGAAATCTGGAGATACGGTGACTCATGCTTTTAATCTCAGCACTCAAGAAGCTAAGGGAGGGGACTGTGACAAATCTGAGGCTAATTCAGGATGAGCAGTTGAGTTTCAGGCCAACCTGTGTACAGTGTGAAACCTTGTCTCAAAACAAAACCAAACCAAACCAGCTGGGTGTGCTGGCACAGGTCTATAATCCCAATACTCGGGAGGCGGAGGCAGGGGGATCTTGTGAGTTTGAAGCCAGCCTGGTCTACATAGTGAGTCCCAGGACAGCCAGGGTTACATAGTGAGTCCGTCTCAGAAAAACAAACAAACAAAAACCAAACCTCAACTTTTTGAGGGTTAATGAAAATTAAGCGAGGGTTATTTAATACTTGTAGGAATTTTCAGGATATGGAGCTCAATCCATCCCATAAAGAACACGTGGAGGGCTGAACCGGACAGCGGGTCTGCTAGGGCTGCTAGGGCTGCTCCCTGAACCATCCAGATAAAAGGCCTTTAGAAGGATCCAGTAGATAGCTGGCCTTCAAGGGCAGGCTCTCCTCCGAGGTACGGAAGGAGTCTGTGGGCTCTCTGCAATCCTAAATGTATTGGTTTCGTTTTCCACAGTACTGGAGAGTGAACCCAGGGCTCACGCCTTAGGTCGGGGTTTGACTGCTCAGCTATATCCCCGGTATATCATTTCACTTGTTTGAAATAAGTTTATGTTAAGAGACCCAAGCTGGCCTTGAACTCACTCAGTGTCCTATGAAATTGAGATCCTCCTGTCTCTACCTGCCGAGCAGCTGAAATGGTAGGTTGGCTTTGCTATCCCAAACTTCATTGAGAATAGTTCCATTTTAATATATGACCTAAACTAGGAGGAGTGGCACACATCTGAAATCCCAGCACTGCAGAGGCTAACACATGGAGATGGCTGTGAATCTAAGGCCGTTCTCAGCTACACACTAAGCACTAAAGAGCAAGACCCTGCCTCAAAAAAAAATTACATTTTGTAATCAGGCCTTTTGTTTGTTCTTTCTCAGAGGCACAGGTGGCCTGGCTGGATGGTGCTGCTGAGCCCTCTGAGTGCAGCACCGTGGGCAGTTCTGCCACTGCTCTAGAGGACTGTGTGAGGGAGTGCAGCACCTTCCCAGAAGTGCTTTCCTGCCTGCGTAAGTGTCACTTGCCTCCACACCCTGGAAGGACACACTACCTGTCTGCAATGGCTAAGAGGACTGAGAGCTGTCATTTGAAAGACACTGTCCCTGGTGATGGGACTCTATAGAGACACCTACCCATCTGCCTCCGATGCACCACACAGAAATTTTTATGATCTTGTGCCAACACGGATGCTGGGGCTGCTTTGGCATTCCTGCAGTCTGGTGAAGGCACACAGGCTTTGTCTAACGCCCCCAGGGAACAGCTCTTTCTTGGTCCTTGAGAAAAACACCTATGGAGAGCAGGCCTTGACTCTGGAGTCCCATCTGGAGATGTGGAGCGATCAGAAGCACTTTTGGGAGCATGCTCCTGGGGAGGTCGGCAGAAGTCATCTTCAGAAATCCAGCTCTTGCTTTTCTGTAAGATAAAAGGAACGAGGCAGTCTTATAAGAGTTTTAAAAATATTTTCTTACAGTTCACATATAATAAAATTAAAAATATGGGACAGGAGAGATGGCTCAAGGGTTAAGAACACTTGTTATTCTTGCAAAGGACTCAAGTTTGGTTCCCAGCTCCCACACTGGGTGGCTCCCAACTTCCTGTAACTCCAGCTCCGGTGAATCTGTCGCCTTTTTCCGGCCCCCATGAACAAGTGCACGCTCATACACACTTACATAGATAAAATACAACTTAAAAATGGGTGTGCAACTCTATGTCTTTGGTATACTCACAGAGATGTATATGCATACCTAAGTTTGGAATATTTTCATCACCCACAAAACAAACAAACCCTCTACCCACTAACAGACGTGTCTATCTCCCAAGTCCCCTGTCTTGGGCGGGTTATGCTTAAATTCCATATTTAACTGAGACTAGCATGCTGCTTTGCAAAGTGGCTATACCATTTTACGTTCCCATCTGCACTGCATGAGGCTGATATTACAGGGGGGGGGGCACATGGAGGCCAGAGGACAACTTGAGCCACTTTTTTCCTTGCATCTTTATGTGGGCTTTGGGGATCACACTTAGGTTGTCAGGCTGGAGTGGGAGGCTCCTTTACTTACCTGTGGAGCACTCGCCAGCCCTCCAGCTTCCTTCTAAATTCTCCAACCTCTGCCACTATGTCTTCCTGCCATGCTGACCTGTGAAGTGTTCTCACTACAGTTCTGATTTGCATTTCCTTAATGCCTAATGGCAAGAGAACATCTTTTCATATTGGTGATCTCTATCTTTGGATTTTTATTTTGAATTGGGTTTATGGCTTTGTTGTTAGGGTTGACCTTTGCCTCAGCCCCAGAAGACCTGCTGAAATCTTAACCCTTTAATGTGATGTCTCTAGACACAGGGTCCTTGCAAACATAATTAGTTCAGATGCACATGTACTTCATCCAACACGATGGATGTTTTCACAAGAGGAGACATAGTGGCACACACCATTCCCAGGACTCTGGAGCAAAGATAAGCAGATCTCTACGAGTTCAGGGCAGCCTGATCTGCACAGTGAGTTCCAGGCTAGACCCTGGCTCAAAACCAGAGAGGAAAGGAGATGACACACACAGAGGAAGGTGAAGCATGGGATCATGGAGGGAGGGAGCAGAGGGGTGCACCTACAAGCCACAGAACACCAAGAATACTAAGACCTAAGGAAAGACAGGGCAGAGGTTCCTCTTCAGCATCTGCAGAGGGATCCAAGCCCGAGGACATCTGGCTCTGGGCCTGGCTTCTAGTACTATTGAGGAACACACAGTTGCTGTCTTACGTCATCTAATTTATGGTACTTTGTTATAGCTGTTTTAGGAAATCAATAAAAACTAAAAGAGTTCTGGGCAGATTCTGGACACCAGAACTGTATTGGGCTATCTGATTAACCAATAATTTCTCCATTCTATGCTGTCTTTTTCTTTTTTATCCCCCTCCCTTCCCCTCTTTTTGAGACACTGTCTACAGCCAACGTTGATTTTGAGGTCATCACATAGCCCAGGCTAGCTTTGGGCGGCCCTCCTGCCTCAGCGTCTCAAGCACTAGAACTACAGGCACAAGCCCTTATGCCCAGCTTCTGTTTTCCTTCTTAGTGGTACCTTCTGGAGCGCAGAGATGTTTCAATTTCAAGCCTAATTTAGCCAGTTTTCCTTCTGTCTGAGCTCCTGCTGCTTTATCTTGGAAGCCACTGCTGAAGCTAATGTCACCAAGATTTCCTCCTACGTTTCTGCTGAGAGCTTTATTAGCTCTCATAGCTCTGTGACCCATTTTGAGTCAACTTCTGTGTGAGATGTAAGGAAGGGGTGCAGCCTGATTCTCTTGCAGGGGAAATACAGGGGTACCAGCACTTCTGGCTCTTTGGTTTTGGAGATTTGGGATGAGGGAGGTGTGGTATGTGGGGTTTAGTCCCAAATTATTGCTTCTAGTTCTGCTCCCCACATTAAGAAGGTTCTTGTAGCCCCTAGCAGGAAGGTCCTCCCCCCATCTACAATGTAAGTCTGTTCACTGACAGGGGAAGTTGGGGATATCTGGAGCCAGTCGGCCTGTGAGAATATTGTTCAGTTCCTATTTTTCACTACTGTAAGTCCTTCTGCCTTTCTATGCTGGAACATGAAAGAGCAGGGGCAAGGAAGCTGGCTGGTTGCACTGACTGTCTATACAAAGGAAATGAGTCACCCAAGGGCAGGACTTGCCCCACTGCTCTGTTAAGTGCTACCAATCTCACTCTGACATTGCTATTTCCAACCCCTAAATCAAGACTGCCTTCCCTGCTGATGTAGACAGGGAGGCGGGTTCAGGCTGGGCTGTGTCAGTTTAGTGCATTCAGATGTGACAAGACTCCTGAAGCAAAGAGGCAAGTTCTGATTCAGGCACTGGGGGGAGCTCTCCAGAACAGGGCCCCCAGGGCCTCTTCATGTGACTTTCAGAGATGACAGGTGCTTCCTTCCACTAGGGACAGGATGATGTGTCAGAAGGGTGGCTGCTAGGGACCATGCAAAACTGGTCTAAACAAAGAACGTCTGGGTCACCAAGACCCAGATGATTCCCCGAGGAAAATGGGTGTGAGAAATAGCTCCCAGGAGCCACATGGCCATCCTGGTGACCTCACACACACCTGGTGATCCTGCCCTGTGCAAGCCCCAGTAGGAGAGGGCTCTATCGCTTAGGATTCCACTAGAGTCACCTCTTGCCACTGGAAGTGCCCTGCTCACATCCTCTCATCTCCCAGGAGGGTATCACCCTATCCAATGAAATCTGTTCACCTCCATCCTGTAAGACTGTTCACAAATATCATTTCTCTTGATAATGTCAAGCAAAAATGCAGGGCATTGAGTTATAAATGATAGGAGACCTTTCATTTGCACAAGAGTGTGAACAACTCCGTGGAGTCAGTTCTCTCTATCCACCTTTATTTAGGTTCCAGTGATGAAACTCGGGTCGCTAGACTTGTGTGGCAGGTATTTTGACTCACTGAGCCATCTTCCGAACCTCTGACTACCCAAATGCCTTCACTGTAAAACAACAGAGGTGGCCGGAAGGATCAGGAGGGATGGAGACAACTGTGGATTCGTGTGTGTGTGTGTGTGTGTGTGTGTGTGTATACTTCTCTATCCATTGAGGAGAGGGAGACTAAGAAATGGTCAGTGTCCCCTGACCTCACAGCAGCCACTGGGAGATGATTCTCTAGAGAAAGGCTCTGTTCCTCTCAAACAACAACGGGAAACAGTGGGGCAGGTCCCACTGAGGGAGCACCGAGGGTGTATCTGCTTCATAGGGCGGGGCAGAGAAAGAATACCCGAGCAATAATGGATCATGGCAATCGCATGATCACCATCTGTTTCCCTTTTCTCTTACCTAATTCTGCCACCCTCCCATGTCTGCCTGCTTAGGGCCTCATATCTGGCCAGCTCTGTTCCTTCAAACTGTAAGGAGATCACCACTGGCCTGGAAACTACATCAGAGCAGCATCTGCCATTACGAATCCAAGTCAGAGGGATGCCACCTTGCGCTATTAGGTACCAGGAGATGATGGTTAAGGTATGCAATTGTCTCTGAATCATCTTCAGAAGGACTGGACTTTCTGTTCAAGCTGTCCTCATTATGCCAGGCAAGGGGACTGCCTGTGTGTACAACTGCAGGAGGGGATCCCATGCCACAAACAGTGTGTGGGACAGTGATTAGGCCAGGCTTAGTCACCCGTAGGAGCTCCCCACTTCCTTCCTCCCCAGCACTTAGCTGCAGTGTAATTATAATGTACATCATCAGTTGTCTAATCTGGTGGCTGACCCCAAAGCCAGGACTCTTGTCTGTCCTGTTTCATCAGTGCATCTCTAGCATCTATCATGGTGCTTGGCTCACAGTCAACGCTGTGTGCAGAATGGTTATAAATAAACATTTGACAAAGAAAGGCTGAATGGTTCTCAGGGCTGTAAAAGCTTGATGGTGACTAGACTAACCCTTCCAATAACAAAAGACAACCAAAGAGGGATTGATGAATTCCACCTTCTAAATAAGGTAGAACAGATAACAAGGACAGTCATGGGAATGGTGCTTTTCAGACCTGGGGGGCAGAAAAGGCTGGGACAGCCCTAAGGCACAGGGGACAGTCAGGAAGAGTCCATATACAGGAGACAGTCAGGAAGGGTCCAGACACAGGGGACAGTCAGGAAGGGTCCAGACACAGGGACAGTCGGGAAGGGTCCAGACACAGGGACAGTCGGGAAGGGTCCAGACACAGGGGACAGTCAGGAAGTGTCCGGGTATAGGGGGCAGTTACTGTAAAAGCTGCAGCCTATAAGGAACTTGCTTTATCTAGGGTGCTGACAGGAAGCTAGAGGGTCAAAACTCTATGGATGGGGAAGAATTATGTTGAGAGGTCAGCTACCCAGTCCCATGATCTCTGGGACTCTGACGAGGCACCACGTCTGTGAGGAGGTACCATATCTGTGATGAGGTACTACGTCTAAGGCTCAAAGCAGAAGCAAGACCCTTGGCAAGGGTGGATGCAGTATGGCCAAGGTCACACTTGGGAGCTCAGTTGAGACACAGACAGCCACTTCTTAAAGCAGCCTGTCTGCAGTTTTCAGCAAGAGCTGCAGACCTCCCAACCTTTGGTACCCCTTTATGATTGCCTAGTTGAGGCCTCATAAAATGCATCTTCCAGAAGTAAATCTGGAACCATTTTCAGAAGGGTAAATACAAAGAATCTGACTCAGTTATAGAATTACATGATTTTCATAGTCAGAGTCAATACTTTGAGGTAGATCAAGCAGATGTCCACATAGAAAAATATAAATTGGGGGCTGGAGAGATGGCTCAGAGGTTAAGAGCACTGACTGCTCTTCCAGAGGTCCTGAGTTCAATTCCCAGCAACCACATCGTGGCTCACAACCATCTATAATGAGATCTGGTGCCCTCTTCTGGCATGCAAGCATACAGGGAAGGAATGTTGTATATATAATAAATAAATAAAAGAAAAAAGAAAAATATAAGTTGGAGCCAGAGAGGTGGCTCAGTGGGTAAGGTACCTGTAGCCAGACCTGATGACCTGAGATTTATCCCCAGAAACCACACGGTGGAAGGAGAGAACTGACCCCCAAAAGGTGTCCTCTGACCCCCATTTGTGTGCTATAGCACACCTAAGAGCCACATATACACTTTCACATGCACACATACACTCAATCAATAGATGTAAATAAACGAACAACAAATTGACTGTTACCTCACAACCAAGCACGGGAAGTGAGAGCAGGACAATCAGAAAGGCTTAGTACATGATCAGTATGAGGTCAGCATTGGCTAAAAGAGACCCTGTCTCAAAAATCAGAAAACAAAACCAGAAGAAAACACAAAAACCAAAGCACACGAATTCAACTTAAAGAAGGGGCTGGAGAGATGGCTCAGTGGTTAAGAGCACTGGCTGCTCTTCCAGAGGACTCTGGTTTGATTCCCAGCACCCACATGGTGATTCACAGCCATCTGTAACTCCAGTAACAGGGAATCAAATGTCCTTTTCTGGCCTCTGTGAACACCAGGAACACATGAGGTGCACATACATACATACATGTATGCATGCAAAACACCCATACACATAAAATAAAAATTAAAAAAATAGAATGTTATGGTACTTATATGGCCTTCTATAAGCAAATGAAAGAACATTCTTTAATCACCAGAAACCTATATTAAAAACACCATGAGCTACCACTTCTCATCCACCAGGATGGCTATAATAATAGAACCGTTTGAAACTAGATAATTACAGCTGTTGGTAAGGATGCTGAGAAACGCACTGGTGGAAATGTAAACTAGGCCAGCTGCTTTGGAAAATGATTTGGCAATTCCACAAAAGGTTAAATATAGAGTTACTATATGATCCAAAAATTCTACGAATAGACTTTTATGTACCTAAGAAAATCAAAAGCATGTCCATAAGAAATCTTGCACGCCCATGTTTATAACATTATCTGTAGCATCCAAGAAGTATTAATAACCCAAAGGCCCAACAACACATAACATATCACATACTTAGTCACACACTGGGAAACATCATGGAGTATTTATTACTCAGCAGAAACAGGGATGAAGAACTGATACATGCTATAACATGGGCAAACATTGTTATTGGTTTATTTTTGAAATAGGGTCTTCTTATGCAGACTAATTTGGCCTCATGCTCTTCCTGCCTCTGCCTCCTGTGTGCTAGGCTAACAGACATGAGCCATCATATTTAACTGAATTAATTCTTAAAATATCATGCTTAGGGGCATGGGAAGATGGCTTAGTCAGTAAAATGCTTGCCACACAAACATGAGGACCTAATTTAGGATCCTCAGCACCCGTGTATAAAATGATGGATGTAGCACACATTACATGTGCACATATACAAACAGCTGAGAGTCAATCACAAAAAACATGTTATCTCCCATTTATATGAAATTTCCAGAACAGATAAATCTATGGAGACCAAACAGTGATTGTCTGAGGTTGAGGGGAATAACCGTTAATAAAGTTTCTTTAAATGGGTGACGAAAATGTTCTAAAATTACATAGTAGTGAGCTCTACAATCATAAGTAAACCAAAAATCACTGAATTACACTCCTATGTGGTGTGTGAATTACACCCAATAGGTCAGTGTAACAGTGCTTATTTTACACGCACGTCTCAATCTAGACTGGCCACATTTTCCTTTCTTTTTTTAGAAACAGTATCTCACTATGCAGCCTTAAATTCAAGACCTTCCTGCTTCCACCTCAAAGCACTGAGATTATAGATCTATGCATAACCATGATTATAGATCTATGCATAACCATAGCCATATGGTCAGGACCCATCTGAGTGCCTAACGGCCACTGTCGGTTTAGTGACTGCCACATTTGACCACAAAGTTCACGACCTGGGCCATGTGATAAATGAGTATTTTTTTAGAGGGTATTTCAGTATATTCAGAATCTTATAAAAATTTAATTTTAAGTAGTAAAAGAAAACCAAGGCATAGGCAGGTGAAATGGCTTCTCCAAGAGTGTAAACGTGGGAGTCACTCCCAGATGTGAACGTGGCAGCCTTGAGAACAGATGGTGAACAGTGTTGTGGTGCCTGCCAAAAAACAATAAAAACCAAAAACAACAAAATCCAAGCAGAGTGTGGTATGAGAAGGACTGGGGTGTGAAGACAAGAAGAGACGTTTATGGGAATCCATCAGTGCAATGCCGGCTCCTCTCTACTGACACACCAAGGACACGTTCAGCTCACCCCACCATGCTGATAATACTGCCCCAGTCAGGACAGGGACGCTAACGAGATGGCAGAACCACTCTGGGTCACCGGATGGGGAAACTTCAGCTTTGAATCATTTCCAAGACTCCCCTGAACAGCCTTGACACTCACCAGACTGGTAGGAGAGGAAACCACAAGCTTCGGTCCAAACCCATCACATTCCAGGGCCGGCTGACCACTCCCTTGGCCAGCTGTTGGGCCCACGGGACTAGAAGGCGGCTGGTCTGAAGAGCTCTCTGCAGGGGCAGCTTGGGCAGTGCCCAGGCTGCACATCTGGGGTACTCCTGGGGAAGCAGCTGATGCTGTAGCCACCACTTTGGGTCCCAGAGGGAACATGGGCAGGAAGCTCTGCAGGCCCCTCAGAGCGCAGCTGTGTAGCTAGGCTGTGGATGGGACAGCGGTGGTTCTGGAGCGTGGTGGCGGTCTCTGTCTCTTGGCTTGGTCCGCTGCTCGGCACAGAGTTTACCTGGGCTTTGCTGAATTCTGACAATACCCTAGAAGTTTTTAAACAAACAAACAAACCTGTGTGACAAGTTGGTGGCTAGGATGTCCACGGCTACTGGAGCAGTGGTAAGAATAGAAAGCTGCTTATTATTTTAAAACCAAACCAAACAACACTCTAACTACCCAACTCCCCTTCCTCAGCATCCCCACACAAGGCTCCTCCTTGGTGCTCCTCACTGACACCAGGGACATGGGGCCACAGTGGGTGGCTGGTGAGATTGTGGGGCCCATCTCAGGTGGCACAATTCACATGGCAGAAATGAGAACTAGATCAAGTAGGAGCTGAGTCCAAACTGAACAGTGTGGGTCTGCAGAATCTGGATGGGTCATGTGGGTGTGGACAATGGCTCCCCTGTCACCTGTGGTGGAGCCTCAGCGTGGGGCTCCTCGATGGCTAAGAGCTGAGGCACTGAGAGTCTGCTCTCTGAGAGAGGGGGGACAGGAGAAGCGAGGACGTACTTTGCCCAGAGGACAGTCACGGGGCACCAGGGCTACAGTGAGGTACAAAGGCCCTCAAAAATTTCCTAGATATAGAGAAGCTTCACGTCCCCAAAACCTCTGCTGGAGCTCGGTGATTTCCCACATGGTGTGGAAGGGTGTGCACAAGCACACAGGGTGTAACTTACTGATGTCTGAGGTTACTGCCCCTTGTCCCCTCTGAGGGACCACAGAGAGCCAACATTACTGCCTTTGCACTCACATATACTTCTGGGCCTTCTGGAATGTGCCCTGGCTAGTGACTGCTCCTCCCTCTCCTAGGCTTCTGGGAATCCAAGTTAAGTTTTTAAAATAAACTATTGGTATTTCCTCTTTCACTTACAGAACAAGCACACTACGGATCAATGCTGGTTCAGAAGGCAACAAGGCTGCCTGTAGTGCAAAGATGGCCTGAGTTCACCCCCAGCTTAGATGGGGTAAGTGCCCCTCAGTTTGGGTTGATGAAATGATCTTGGGATGCAAAGCACTTGACTGTTCACCAGAGCTCTGCTCTCGCCTACCCCATGCCAATCCCACTGACATTCCAAGACAACAGAGTCAGCAGGTGTCACCAAACCAAGCCATTACAGCCACATTTTCACACGGACGCCAGCGCATTCCAGGGGGCGAAGAGAACAGTCTTTGCAACAAACGGTGCTGTGAAAAGGAGCCAATCAAGGAAAAGAATAAAGTTGGAAACCTAGCCCCACCACTTATAAACTTACCTCAACGTAAGAGCTGAAGCTATGAAACTCTTACAAAAAATATAGATATAAGTGTGTCTTTGAGTTAGGTAATTCTCAGATGTCACATCTCAACCAGAAGCAATCGGTCAAAATAATAAACCGGGCTTCATCAAAACTAAAAACCTGTGCGAGACAGGGTCTTTCCAAGGTAACTCAGTCTGATTCTTCTGCTTCAGCTCTCTGAGTGACAGGATTGTAAGCAGGCACTGCCATGCCTGACAAAAATCAAACTTTCATGATTCATAAAAATACTATCCACAAAGTGGCTGGGCGGGTGGGTGGTGCACGCCTTGATCCCCAGCACTCAGGAGGCAGAGGGCAGATGGATCTCTGAGTTTGAGGTCAGCCTGGTCTAACAGAGTGAGTTCCAGGACAGCCAGGGCTACACAGAGAACCCTGTCTCAAAACAACAAACAACAACACCAACAACAACAACAACAACAACAACACACAACACAAAAGTGACGCCAGCTTCCGTGGGGTGGTACACACCTGAATTTCAGAACTTGGAAGGCTAAAACTGGAAGACTATGAATGTTGAGATCAGCCTGGGCTACACAGTAAGTTCCAATCTACAAAGTGAAACCCTGTCTAAAAACACCACCACCACCACCACAACAGTAACACACACACAATAAAGGAGAAGAAAGAGAGATGGAGGGCTGGGATGCACAGCTCAGAGTGGTAGAACACTTGCTATTATATGTAAAGTCCTGGATTTGATTGCCATCCTGAGGGGAAGAAAGACAGAAATGACAATAAGGGGAAAGACTTGTACCATCCAATACTCAGAATATATCAAAATTTGTTGATATTGTCTATAAATGCTTGTTGACATTCAAAGGGGGATATTCTATAAAGATTTGCATTGGTATGGATTTTGGTTTACTGATACAAAGTTTAAGGTCAATTTTGTTATACTGTGTATATATATTTCTGCTCTTGATTAAGGTATTGTAATTATGCAGTTCATTTAAAAATGTAATGTATAATTAAGAAATATTAAGAAATATAGGTAGAGAATATCTATAATAGTCAAACTTGTAGTCATGTTAGATTTTCTAGTTGTACAGAGATGTATTTCAGATGGATAGGGACTCTTCAAATCTTTCAAAGACTACAGAATATGACATTTAAAGTGTTTCAAGAATTTAGGGCTTTTCATGACAGTGAGACGCATCTGCTCCTGGCAGCACCAATTACTTCAAGAGGAAGATGGACATCGAAGAGGCTCCTTATAGATTTAGCTAGCCATTTGGGCAAGAAACTGCTCTTGCCTGGACTGCTCGAAGTTATGCTGTATGAACTAGATATGCAGGACCCACAGAGAAATGACTGCTGAACTTGCCTAAAGGTGAGACTGTCCTTTAGGGTTCCTGCTTCATAAGAGTCTGCCAGACATTCGGCAGGACACAGAAGAAAGTGACTGACAAACTGCCAATATAGGCAGAACTATCTTTGAAACTTCCTGCTTCACAGAAAAGTCTGCTGAATATTATCGGCCTGTAGGCTAAAGATGGATGCCCCAATGTTACAGAAGAACTTTGGGTGACTGTCCATTCAGCAAGATGTCTCTGTCATTTTTAGAGTTTTGGAAGTTGCTTATAATGTACTTTCTATTAACTTAGGTAATATATCCTTTTGGAGTCTTCGATGGAGTTGAAGAATTTATAGTTTTCCTTAGATATAATAAAAATATAAAGTAGGTATAAATATCATAACTGTAATTCTTGCTTGACACCTGTTTTGTTGTATGTAATTTTACTATGTTAAAGTTATAACCTTCTTTTTATTTAAACAGAAAAGGGGAGGTAATATGGGAGTCCCCTCTGTATGCTGTGAATACCATTGGTGAATAAAGAAACTGCTTCAGACCTATAGCACGGCAGAAAGAGCTAGGCAGGTGGGGGAGGGGTAAGGGGAACTAAGCTGAATGCTGGGAGAAAGGAGGTGGAGCCATGTAGCCCCGCCGGAGACAGATGCTGGGAACTTTACCCAGTAAGCCACAGCCACGTGGAGATACACAGATTACTAAAAATGGGTTAAATTAAGATGTAAGAGTTAGCCAATAAGAAGCTAGAGCTAATGGGCCAAGCAGTGATTTAAATAATATGGTTCTGTGTGATTATTTCAGATCTGAGCTGCCAGGCGGCTGGGAAACAAACAAGCGGCCTCTCAGAACAAAAATTCCTACAACCCAGCAATAAAATGACAAATAACTGAAGCTAAAATGAACAAAGAGATCGAAAATACTTCTGTGAAGATATCCTCAGTAAGTACATGGTAAGGCGCTGGGCACCACTGGCCACCAGGGAAATGCAAAACAGCCGTGAGGATGTGCGGATGCACTACTTTATACTCACTAGGATGGCCACAATAAAAACAACAAATGCTGATAAAAATTTGGGGAAATTGACTTTTTAAAATTTATTTTTTGTGGACAGAATCTCAAACTTGCTATTTAGCCAAGGTTGGCCTTGAACTTCTAAGTCTCCTGCTTCTGCTGCTCTCACTTCCAGCTAAGAAATTAGCTCTTGTATGTTAATAGTAAGAATATAAAATGGTACCGTTGCTATAGAAGCAGTTTGGTAGCTCCTCAGAGTTCCATGTGGCCCAGCAACTCTTCTCTAAGAGAATCAAAACATGTCCAGCCGAAGTCTGGACACGACGGCTCACCACTATCTGCTCAGCACCATTACCTTCAGAGTTAAAGCTGGAGAGCAGTCTGTTAACAGGAGCATGACAAACGGGGGCACACACACCAAATGGGAAAGTATTCAGACATGATGCATGCCATGGTGTGGATGAATCCTGAAAATTAACTAAGTACAAGGAACCAGCTACAAAAGGCCACACAGTACAAGGTTCTGTTTGTATAAACGTCCAGAACAGGCAAGAACAGAGCAAATGGGAACTCACTGCTTTTCCTTCCATGACAATAAAAATGGTCTTGAGCTACAAAGTAATGACCTTGCAACTGGGCATTTTGGCTCATTTCTGTAACTACAGCACTAAAGCAGAGGCAGGAGGATTGTGATGAGTGTGAGGTTAGTCTGGTCTACACAGTGAGTTCCATGTCAGGCTACATAACAAGATCCTATCTCAAAAATCTGAAAGGAAAAAAAAAAAAACGGTGAATTTTATGACGTGTAAAAGTGATTATCTTATCTTCATAAGAAAGACAGGTGAGAGGTAAAAAGACAGCTCAGCAGTTAAGAGCACTGGCTGCTCTTGCTGAGTCCAGGGTTTGATTCCTATCACCTACATGGTGGCTCACAAATGCCTATTACTCTAGACCCAGGGGATCTGGTGCCCTCTTCTGGCCTCCACAGGTACTGCACACATGTGGTATACAGACATTTAGGCAAAACATAAATATAAAAAGAGTAAAAAAAATAAATAAGCAGCAGATGGGAGGGGGAAATGAACCTTTATATTATACAGCATTAGTCTAGAACTGTGAAAATCAGTATGGGGGGTTCCTCAAAAAAGCAAAAAGAGAACAATTATATCCCACCAGCCACACTAGTGTGACAATGGCTCATCACAGAGGCAGCCCAGCTGCTCACCCGCAGATGGCTGGGTAAGAAAAACGTGGTAGGCACACAGCTGCAAACTAGAGGGAAACTGCACAGGAACGGGAGAATGGATGGGACCGAGGCAATCGTGGTAAGAGAACTAAGACTCAGGAAGGCGTGCGTTGTATATGTTCACCCACATGTAGGATCTAGGTTTAAAAAAAGACAGTGAAGGGGCTGGAGAGATGGCTCAGCGGTTAAGAGCATTGCCTGCTCTTCCAAAGGTCCTGAGTTCAATTCCCAGCAACCACATGGTGGCTCACAACCATTTGTAATGAGGTCTGGTGCCCTCTTCTGGCCTGCAGGCATACACGCAAAACAGAATATTGTATGCATAATAAATAAATAATTTTTTTTAAAAAAAAGACAGTGAAAACAGAGAGAGAAAAATCACAGGGATGCTGTATGGGAAAAGGAAGAAAACCAGGGAAAAAGGATAAGTAAGAGGGCGTAATAGAAGAGGGTGTGATCAAAAACATATGCTTGTATGAAAATGCCAAAATGAAATTATTTTTTAATACTGAAGGGACAACTTCAAGCCAGGTGTGGTGGCTCAAGGCCTTTGATTCCAACACTAGACAGGCAGAGACAAACTTCTCTGAGCTCAAGGCCTGGTCTACCTAATGAGTTCCAAGTACAACCACTGCTACAAAGTGAGATGTTATCTGCTACCTCAGAAACAAACAAACAAACAAACAAAATCAAAAAGTGCAGACAGTGGCTCATACCTGTAATTCTTCTGACACTGCCCAGGCAGGAGAATCCTAAATTCAGACCAGCCTGAACTTCACAGTGAGTTCATGGACAGCCTAGGGAGACCTTGTTTCAAAAATGGTTGAGCATAATGGTGCATGTTTTTAATCCCAGCACTTGGGAGGCAGAGGCAGGCAGATCTCTGTGAGTTAGAGGCTTGCCTTGTCCATACAGTGAATTGCAGGAGAGCAAGAGCTACACAATGAGACCAGGAAAGTTAGGGACACCTCAGTGGTAGAGTTTGCCCAGAGTAAATGAACTCTAGGTTCAGCTCCCAGCACCGTCTCTCCTGCCCAAAAGAAAAAAACTGCCAGGTGGTGCTGGTGCACGCCTTTAATCCCAGCACTCCAGGTAGGGGATCTCTGTGAGTTCGAGGTCAGCCTGGTCTACAAGAGCTAGCTTCAGGACAGGCTCCAAAGCTACAGAGAAACCCTATCTTGAAAAATAAAATAAATAAATAAATAAATAAAAGAAAAAAATTCAAGGAAAATCTAAGAGTGTTACTTCTAGGGAGTGGAAAATGCTGGGTTCTTCTCTCCCGCCCTTTTCTGGTGTGAGATAGAGAGAGATACTGAGATCATGTATGTGCAGGTACAAGCGTGTGCAGGCTCGAGGACACCCTCAGTTATCATTCCTCATGCATCATCTACCTTGTGTTTTTGAGGCAGGGTCTCTCATGGGCCTGCAGCTAGCCTAGTAAGTTTGCTGGCTGGCAGTGAGCTCCAGGGATCCACCTGGCTCCACCTTCAGAAAACTGGGGTTACAGACAGGCACCACCACTCCCATATTGTTCAACATGGGTTCTGGGGACCCAGTTCAGATAAGATGAGTACTTTTCCAGCCAAACTTCTCCCCAGCCTCCTGTCTGTGCATCTGTATATGTGTGTTCACAGAGGTTCTGCCGAGCCAGGCAGGGTTTGGACTCTCTGACCATGCAGACCCTCATGCTGCTGGAACGTGGGTGGCTCTGTTTCACTCTAAAGTAAGGGCCACTGAAGAAAGCGCAGAGTGAACGCCAACGCCAAGTCACTTCCTTTAGAAAATGACATCTGACAAACGTTGACAAAGTTTGCAGTGGAAAGACAGCACTAGTCAGAGGGGACGGTCAACACCAAGGAAACAGAAGGCTTGGACAGCCCAAGCATTCCAGCGCCTGAGTCCACAACCCTCCATAATCATAGTCCAGACCCAAAGAACATTCAGCCCTCTGCCCACAGGGCAAGCCACAGTTTACTCTCTGCAAACAGAACCCTTAGAGAAAATGAGAAAGGTTTATTTTGAAGTCATGTTTTGTACTTTGTTCAACCTTTGTTTTAAGAGCTGAAACATTAAGGACAGGATATTTATGCCTAATTAACTTAAATATTCAAGTATCATAAAGAACAAACTCAACTGAAGTACTGCTGAGGATCTAGAAATGCTAATCCCTGCAGCTTATAGGCTAACATCACGCCAAGTGTGGTGGTGCTTTTCTGTGAACCCAGCTCTGGCAGATCAAGAGTTCAGGGCCAGCCTAGGATACATGGTAAGACCCCATCTTTAAAAAGAAAAACGCTGGGCCGGGGAGACAGCTCAGCAAGCAGAGGCACCTACTGTGAAGCCTGAGGACCTGATTTTGATCTGCTGAACTCACACGGTGGAAGGAAAGAATTAACTGCTAAAAGTTGCCCTCTGACCTCTACATGAGGGTGTAGCATACTCCCCTCCCCCAGAGGGTAACTGAGGCCTGGCTCTGAGAATGACAGCACTGACCCTGCATTGCCTCTGTATGGTCAAGGCTCCAGCTACTCACATCATTGCCTGGTGCTTATCTATACATCCTGACCCTCGGTTCTTTCAGAGTTTCCCCAGAAGAACCACGTCAATGATTCCCAGACAGGGTGGATAGCCACTGACTCAAAGACCTTGTGCTGGAACTTTCCAGTCTTGAGACTCATGAGATAAAGGCAAGGTGCATGACAAAGAGAAGGCCCAAGAGAGGTAAGCTAGCCTAAGTGACATTATATCACCCCCACCCCAGCATTTCTCAAGGCAGAGACGGCTCCTTGGGGTTTCTCCCCAATGTGCTCAACCTAAACTCCTCATCTGACATCTGAAATTGCTATCTCATGGAATCTACTCTACCTCTGGAGTCTTACCATTTTCACATGAGCAACTGACTGCCATGTCTAAAGAAAACTCTAATCCCACAAACTCTAAAAGGTAGCCCAGAAATGAGCTCAACCTAGAATATGGGAGGACTTCTGGTAGTTAGAAAAAAGTTAGCACGCTGGGCATTGGTGGTGTACACCTTTAATCCCAGCACTTGGGAGGCAGAGATAGGTGGATCTCTGTGAGTTTGAGGTGAGCCCGGTGTACAGAGTTCCAGGACAGGCTCCAAAGCTACACAGAGAAATCCTGTCTCCAAAAAAAGAAAAAAAAAGCCAGCATTCCTTAGCAACTTGTAAACCCAGTTCCCATCTACCAAAAGGAGTCATTTCCCTTACCTCTGGCAGAAAGGACATACAGATCCATTGACATAAACCTGTAGTAGCAGAGCAAAGCACATACTGGCCTGCAGGCTCCCTCAGGATCACAAGCACACACCATACATTCCACTTCTCACCCGCCCAGGTTTTCCTCCTCCCAGATGCCCATTTGTCCGCTCTAAGGGCAAGGCTTCCCCTCTGCTGCTGCTATTCTCACTACCCTCTCTCTGCTTTCTGTCTCTGGCTGTTCTCCCTTCTCTCACAGATAGCCCTGGCCATGTCCAGTCTGCTGCCATGTTCAGTTGATTGCTTTCTCTCTCTGCTCTGATTTCTTTCAGATGCCTCTTGGTATTGTCTATTATTTACAATAGAAACCTTCCCCTGACCAGGGAGCGATCGTGACGGCAGGGTTTTTACTGCACCTCCTTGCGTACGTTTACTACACAGGCAATGATTTGGCTCAGACCACTCTATGAGAAATCTCTGTTTTAAAGATGGAGAAACAGTCCAGAAAGAGTCAGCAATTTGACTTATGTTACTTGACTTGCAAATTGTGGAGCAGGCCTAGACACCAGGTCTTTGTGAGCCCTGCCCACATATCACTGGGTCTGAGCCGATCCTATGCCAGGTGGCAACCTGGAAGGGCCTGAACCAAGGCTGTAGGGTGTACAGTAGTAGTGAAAAGGTCCTAGACAGTTGATGGAACACAGACTTGAATGCAACAGAAAGTCACTAATACCCGTAACCTTGACAGTACTTTCCATTGGTGAGACTAAGAGATCATGGGGACATTCCTGGTGGAGTGTTAGTAGACAGTATTTCTGGAAACTGCAAACCAGCTTCTGGAGGCTGACGGAACTCAATGCCCACTGAGTGGAACAACAGACATAAGAGGAGAAGGAAGAGGCTCTGACACACCAGCAACACACGAGTACTACCTTTTGTAGGCCATGGAAGAAACAGGAAGAAAACTTAAAAAATAATAAAGTAAAAACAATGTTTCTGTTACAGATGCACTCAGGAGGTAGAAGCAGAGTTCAAGGCCAGCCTGGGCTACAGTATGAGACTCTGACTCACAAAAATAAACAAAACTAAATGAAACCCTGTGTAGTTCAGGGGTAGAGAGCTTGCCTAGCTCGTGTAAGGCCTGGTGTGACTCCCTGCCCTGCGTGGGGTGTGGGGGTGAAGAGGGCCTGCTAGGGCTGGCAGTGCAGCTCAGCGGCACACAGCTTGTCTAGCACTTTGGCGGAGTGAGTGAGGACAGTCTTCTCCGTGCTCTGCACACTCACGCGCTCTGCACACTCACGCGCTCTGCACACTCACGCGCTCTGCACACTCACGCGCTCTGCACACTCACCCGCTCTGCACACTCACGCGTTCTGCACACTCACGCGCTCTGCACACTCACGCGCTCTGCACACTCACGCGTCCCATTTGTCTCAGGTTCTGTGTCTGCCAGGTGTCCTGGAGGCCGCAGCCCACACACTCCACTGTATTTGCTGAAGTTGTCTATCACTCTGAACTATCAGCATTTAGAGGGAACTGTTATTCCCTCGAGATGAAAAAGACATATTTTATATGCAGCTCAGAAAGGTCAAAGTGCAACTCTTGAGTTCTAAATCTACTCTCTAGCTGGGAGTGGTGGCTCACACCTCTAATGCCAGCACTCAGGAGTACCTGGTACTGTAGCCTGGACTACAGAGGGAAGACATTTCAAAAAACCAAAGCAATCCGATCTCCTCCCTGAGCTATTCCTCAATTACAGTGAGAGCCCTGTCTCCTCTGACTTCTTTACACCCCACCAGTGCCCAGCGACAAGCCCATGCACAGAGGCAGAGCAATGGCTGGAGGGTTACTCACTCTTGCAGAGACCTGTCAGAGTCATCAGCATTTGCTGGGCCCAGATCTGAGTCGTACGACATGGGCTCCTCAGAATGGTCGGGACTCTTGGAGCCATTCTCTTGGAGCAGGCAGCTGTCGGAGTTTAGGCTGCAGGACAGCTGGGATGAACTGGCCGTGTCCAGGCTGAGGGAAGAGGCAGTGAGCTTCCTGTTCCTGCGGATCTTGTGGCCAGAGTGTTGGACTTCGATGTCCTCAGAGCCCGAGGAATGGGAAATTGAATCCAGAGACTCTTTCCGCTGTAATTCTGCCCCAGAGGTAGTGAGAGGTTCGAGTTCAGAGAGCGGACAAAGCCCAGAAAGAGACAGTGGGGTGAGTGTCCATTCATTTAAGATGGCCGACTTATAGGAGAGTTCAAAGGACAAGGAGGTCAGTCCTTGCAGGAAGCTCAGGAGGAACTCGCCCTCTTCGGCATCTCGCAGCAGGGCTGTGGGCTGATAGTACTCGCACAACCGTGCAGGCTCCTGCAGGAGCAATTTCAGATAGCACTCCATCAGACCATCATTGAGGGCCAGCCGCAGCCAGGCCCGGCAGCGGCCTACGTCTGTGTTGATGAAGACCAGGTGTTCCAACTCTGAGATGATGTGTCTGGGGAGGGACAGAGCAGATCGAATCTCAGAGACACGGTTTTAAGTCACTGCTTAGCAAGACCCAGTGATAAGCACTGCAAACATAAACACACTTAAACAGAATAAATTCTAGGGTAGCGACTCATGGAATTCAGAATGGCTGGGCCACCAGATGTCCTCTACTAAGCCAGGACATATCTGCTAAGCTCCCAACCCCTAATGCCTGGGGAATAAATCCAGGGCCTTGCGTGTGCTCTCAGCCCCAGGCTACTGCCGCCACAGGAAATACATGGAGTTCAGTCCTTTTGTTGGTGGCGTGGGAGGTTGGGCCCTCGCTTCTTAGAAAGGGCACTGTCTGGGTTAGGCCCTGAAGACTTTCCAGAAAGAAAGATGGACAAACTTTCATCACAATGGACTATTAGAGAAGACATAATGGGCAGAAAAGCAGCAGACCTATCAGGGGACTGGGAGAGTTCCCATCACAACAGGTGGAGGGTGTTGGTCAGGTCACAAAGCCAGGCAACAGAGGGGACCTTGACTGTCACCTGATCAGGCTATATGGGAAAAAGATCCTTTACTTGGCTGTTAAGCTAAAGCACCTGGGAGAACTTAGCCGGACAAACATTCAAGGCTTTGACTTAGTGAACTGCTTGGGAGCTAAGTGGTTCTGCACAGGGAAGTGAGCTGACCACAGTAGTACACATTAGAGTGGACCCTAGCTGCACCAAACTCAGTTCCCAAAGCTGCAGTCTGAGATAAACCCTCCTGCTACCACAGTGTCCTATGCAGGAGTGCACCCACCATCCTCTGGACTCAGTGGCTAAGCTCCAACTAACTGCAGCCCAGTACATGTTGACTGGCTAACTGAACTAAGGAGACACTGAACAAGATACAGAGAGACAGCTGTAAAGCATTGTCTGGGGCTGGAGAGATGGCACTTGCTGCACTTCCAGAGGAGTTCAGTTTCCAGTACATATACTGCCTGGCTCGCAAGCACTCATAACTCCAGCTCCAGGGAATCTGATCACCTCTTCTGGATTTCCTAGGCACCCACATGCATGCGGCATATATACACAGACACACACTAATACACATAAATTTAAAAAAGGAAAAAAAAAACATTATTACTCAGAAGAGAGCTAGAAACCCAAGGCAGGGTAGTGGCAGCAGGTAGGAAGATGCAAATCAGAGACTGACACGGCATCTTCAGGCTAAGGTGGCATTTCATATGCCATGGAGGCAATGCCAGCTACCAACTTAGAGCCTAAGCAGTCAAGAGCAAGGTCAAAGACAGGGCCTTGGAGTGAATATTCAGTCACTCTCTGGCTTCTTGGCTAAATGCCAGACACAACTTATTATGAGTATAAAGTTCAGAACCAGGAGCTGGAGAAATGGCTGCTTTTGCAGGGACCCAGGTTTGGCTCCTAGCACCCAGATGGTGGCTCGGCCATCTCTAGCTCCAGTTCCAGGGGACCGCACACCCTTCTCTGGCTGTGTGCCCTGTACCAGGCACATACATGGAGTAGACATGTGTATAGGGAAATACTCATATACATAAAATTTTTAAAAACTAAGTTTAGCAGATAGAAACTCAAACATTCAAAGGCAAGGTCAGCAAACTTTCCCTGTTAAAAGGACCAGAGAGTATTTTAGTCTTTTCAGGCCACACAACTCAGTAGCAAGCACACGACTCAGCCCAGAGTAGTCAGAGGTCGACAGTACTGGTGAGAAGCAGCCACAGGCTCTAGACGAGAGAAGAGCGTCTCAGATCTGGAGATAAGCCTTCCAATGAGGCCGCCCGTCTCCAGCCCTACCTCACAGTGCCTACACTACAACACTGTGGTTTCTGACTTTGCCTCCCCCAAGAGAGTTGCGTGCCCTGCACTCTGAAGCTCACTGACGCCAACCCTCTCCAGGGTTTCTCACTTGTGGGTGACGGCCTTCAGGAGGGGCCAGAAAACAGGCTGAGGCAGAGGCTTCTGTTGAGTGTGCTTCTTCCTCTTCCCCCCGGCCTCAGCACGGATGTGCTTGGCATGCAGGCCGTGGATAAACACGGCCTCCAGCGCGCTGCACATGGTGTTGGCATCTCCATCTTCACTGGTGACCACTGTGTCCAGAGACACATACTGCTTCTGCAGGGCTTTCACGGATCCCACCAGCTTCTTCTTGATGACCTAAGAGGTGTCAAAGACAATGGCAGACTTTAGGGGTAAATCCTACACAGAGTCCCTGGAATGTAGCCCATGACCTGTTTTTCCATGTGTGTGACCACAAACACACCTATGTACATAACCCGAGACTGCTGCAAGCTAGCTACTTTGGCAAGTAAAGATCCAGAAAACAGAGAAATGGTTTTGTATATTTTTTTAAAATTAGAATTATTAATTTTATTTTATGTATTATGAGTGTTTGGCTTATATGTGTAATATATGTGCACCACATGTGTGCTTGGTGTCTGAGGTTAGAAGAGGGTATCAAATCCCCTGGAACTGGAGTTACAGATGGTTGTAAACTATCCATCATTAGATACTAGGAATCAAACCCAGGACCTCTGCAAAAACAAGAGCTTTTATTCACTGAAGCATCTCTCTCGTCCCAATCTTTTTTCTTTTCTTTTTAATGGAACTTTAGCCTTGTATTTAAATACCAGATCCATGTAGTCATAGCTATGTTAGCTCGGGGGCATTCTGCAGAGACAAGCTAAGGAGGCAGAGAATATTTCTTTAGAGCAAAAACCAAGAAAGGACTGGGGTGTGGCTCAGTGCTTCAGAGTATGCTTAACAGACACAAGGCCTGGGTTAGAACCCCAACACAGTGGGGGAAAAGACCATAGGAGCCTAATTACATTAGCTAAGAGCCCAGGCCAACAGACAAAGGCTTAAGTCAGTACCAGCTCTGTTTGCAGACACCTCGCTTAATCTCTCTGAGCCTCAGTTCCCTAAGTTAAATGGAAATGATATTACGTGACCTATAACATGGGGACACGGCTTCTTTCATTTATTTATTTATTTATTTATTATTTTTTTTTTTTTTTTAGAAAGGGTATCCATAGACCTGGCTCTCCTGGAACTCATTCTGTAGATCAAGCTAACTCCAAATTCAGAGAGTTATTATTATTATTATTATTATTATTATTATTATTATTATGGTTTTTTCGATAAAGGATTTCTGTAGATCTGGCTGTCTTGGAACTCACTTTGTAAACCAGGCTAGCCTCACATTCAGAGATTATCTGAACTATCAAGCCCAGTGGGGCCATTGCTTGAGGGCAGACATTGGGTTTTCATTTCTCCTTGTGTCCCCAAGAGTTGCCACTGTCCTGGTACATGCATAGAAGGCATGCATTACAAAATGCACATCAAGGATTGTGGAAATTTAGCATAAAATGTATATAATCATAATTATGAGTCTATTAAAATCATATTAGTGTTTGACAAAGAACTAGACACAATTGCAGAAAAACTGGTTTGTAGCAAATATTACGTTATAGATAAACAGTTCACTTTTATTTTGACTTGGTCTGAAGAGTAAGTGTTCTTTGGAAAGCTGAATTTTAAAAAAATTAATTAACAAGTTATAAGTCACATTAAATTCTCCCATTTAAACTACAAACTTCTGGTTTTTTGTCTTGTTTTGTTTTGAGTTGTTGGTTTTGGTCATCCCCAGAAGTAACCATATTCCTGAATCTTGGTAACTTTTACTTTGACTAATTTTTTAAAATTTATTCACACTGAGCATGGTGGCACATGCCTTTAATCTCAACACTCAGGAGGCAGAAGCAGACAGATCTCTGTAAGCTTGAGGCTAATCTGGTCTACATAGGGAGTCCCATGTCAGCCAGGGCTACATAGTGAGACCCTGTCTCAGATCAAACAAACAAAAAGATTTATTTACAATGGCTGTTTAGAAAAGCATCCGTCTTCTATAGAGATGAGCACTAATAGGCTATCCAGTCCCATATGCAAAAGAGCAATGCTAAATGAGCTCAGTGGATGGTATGTATACACAAAAGCAGAAAGTGAAGCCAGGCATGGTGGCACATGACTGGAATCACAGCACTTAGGAGGCAGAGGCAGGAGGACCCCTGAGTTTGAGGCCAGCCTGGTCCGCATAGTGAGTTCCAGGACAGCCAGGGAGAGAGAGAGAGGAGAGCAAGGACTGCTGAACCATCTCCTGTTGTAGAATATTAAGGTGTGTTACTTTTGTTTATTCTGTGGAACATTTGTTTAAGGATGTAAAGATGTGTTGTTGCTTTTATGCTGCATTTGCTTAACTCTGTGAAGCTGTGAGTCTTTGCCTGTCTAAAACACCTGATTGGTCTAATAAACAGTGGAATGGCCAATAATGAGGCAGGAGAAAGGATAGGTGGGGCTGGCAGGCAGAGGAATAGAAGTCTGGGAGAGAGAAGGAGCAAGGAAAGGAGAGAGGATGCTAGGGACCAGTCACACAGCCAGCCTCGGAGTAAGACTGGATGTGAGATATACAGAAAAAAAAAAGGAAAAAGCCCAGAGGCAAAAGATAGATGGGAAAATTTAAGAAAGGCTGGCTATAAACAAGCCAAGCCGAGGCCCGGCATTTATAAGTAACAATAAGCCTCTGCCCCTCTGCCTGAGTGATTCATTTGGGAGCTGGGTGGCGGCCCCCAAAAGAGTAAAGAAGTAAAGAGTAAGGAAGGACTAGAAGTATAAACAAACAACAACACAGAGACTTAAATTTCCACGTGGAGCCAGCGAAAGCTGTCCTTGAGAAACCCTGCTGTACAGCAGAGCACTTAAACAGCACTTTTCATGCTAAATAGAAGCAAAAACTAAGTAAGAACACCAGAGGCAAGCACCGGCATTCTAGAGCTCTGGGTGGTTGAATGCACTTCTGCTCACACACCTCTGACGAGGTAGCAAGCTTTGGGCTTGGCTTTCACAACCGGAGAGTGGGTAGAGCCAGGCTACAGGGCATTCGGAGGATCCAGCTGTAGCTTAACAGCCTAAAGCTTGCTTGTGTGGTCAAGGGCTAAAAGATGCACATTAAAAGAACAGTTCCAGTGTGTTTTACAGTGTGTAGGCTTAAGAAAGAAAATGGGTATAGGCAATCATAGAAAGAAAAAATAAAGTCTGGATTCTGTATGCTACTGTATTGATTTTGAATTTTTTGATTGCAGAAAAGCAAAGGACGGCTGCTAAGAGCCTGGAACGGAGAGGGACTGTGGAAATACACCAGTCTATATACTTTAGGAATGCCTTAACTTTAAAAAAGTCAAAAAATGTATCTGTCAAATGAAAATCAGAAAGGCTTTGGAGAAGCAGTTTTGCCTTTGTTCTCACAGGAAACAAGAGGCTGTGGACTCATTGCAGGTTGATATGATCTGGTCTGATCAAGGGAGACTGCTTGAAACTTGACAGGTGATCAACAAAGGTTACGGACGGTCTTCCCAGGACTTGGTCATTATCTCAAATTTTCTCAGGGACCCTAAAAATGCCCTCATCCACATTTAGCAGGAAGCAGTCTAGAGAAAACAGCACCCACATTCCCACCAGTTGGGTTGTTGGAGGCTTTTGGTTATTTGGTGGGTCATGGATGATTGTTATATCTAGGGGAATATAGGAATAAAGAATAAAAACACAACTATTAATCTCATATTTTGCATTGCTGTGAACTCTATCAGTATTGCATACTGATACAAATTCAAAGTAAATTTTATTACATTGTATATGTGTTTCTATTCTTGCTTAAAGGATTTTTGTATATTGATACAATATTTTTGTTACAACACATTGTATATATGTTTCTACTCTTGTTTAAGGTATTGTACCTATGCAGTTCATTAAAAAATGTAAGGTAAAATTCTAGTTTTTGAAAGCTATTATTATAAGCTATTTAGGGTAATCATAATCAAGAAATATAGGTTAGTAGTCATTTATAACAATTAAACTTGTAGATATGTTAGGCGTGTTTTCTAGATCATACAGAGATACATTTTAGATAGATAAATGGTTTTCAAACATTTCAGTGACCTAAAGATATGTGATTTAAAATTTTTTTGCTAACCTAAGGTTTCTCATGACAACGAGACACATCTGCTCCTGGCAGTGCCAATTTACTTGAGGGACGATGGGCATTGAAAAAACTCCTTATGGAGTTTACTTTCATTGTGACAAGGTTAGTCACTGGGCAAAGAAACTGCTTTTGTCTTTGACTGCTGAAAATATGCATGTAGACTGGACATGCAGGACACACAGGAAAAAGACTATTGAATTGGTTAAACAAAGCAGGATGGTCCTTCAAAGTTCTTGTTTTGCTGAAAAGCAAATACTCTAGGCCTGTAGACTGAAGATGGGTACCCCAATGTTGCAGAGGAACTCTGGGTGACAGTCCAGGCAGCCATACGTCTCTGTCATTTCTAAAGTCTTGGAAGTCACTTGCAATAAACTTCCTGTTTACTTAGGTAATATTAATTCCTTCTGGGGTCTTAGATGGAGTTGAAGACTAGTTATAGTTTTAGTTTTCTTTAATTATGAAAGAAAATAGGTCAGGTACATAATTTTGGATTCACTAAGACAGGTGATGGATTTTCTCTGAATTTGCTAAATGTGAATGGACTGAATATTAATTAATTCTTACTTGATAATTATTTTGTTGTATACAGTTTTACTATGTTTAAGTTATAACCTTTCTTCTTTTGTTTTTGGTTTTTGAGACAAGCTGTCTCTGTAGCTTTAGAGCCTGTCCTGGAAATAGCTCTAGAGGCCAGTCTGGCCTCGAACTCACAGAGCTCTGCTTGCCTCTGCCTCCCGAGCACTGGGATTAAAGGCGTGCGTCACCACCGCCCAGTTAAAACCTTTCATTTTCTATTTATACAAGGGAGAAATGTTGTAGAATATTGTTTTAAGGTATGCCATTTTTGTTTATGTTGTGGAACATCTGTTTAATGATGTAAAGATATGTTGCCTTTGTTTATGATGGATTTGTTTAACTCTGTGAGGTTGTGATTCTTTGCCTGTCAAAAACACTTGATGGTTTTAATAAAGAGCTGAACGGCCAATAGTGAGGCAGGACAAAGGATAGGCAGGGCTGGCAGGCAGAGAATATAAATAGAAGAAGAAATCTGGAAAAGAGGAGAAAGAACAAGAAAAGGAGGAGAGAGGTGTAACTGGAGATTTCTCTCTTGTTCTTCAGTTCCTGAATATCCACTCTGAGGCTTAATATTGACTACAAGTTGTTTGGCCAATGGCTCAGGCTTAATTCTAACTAGTTTTTACATTTCAACTTAACCCATTTCTATTGAACTATGCATGGCCACGTGGCCATGGAGTTATTCCACATTTGCTTCTCCAGCAGCTGCGGGCGTCTCTCTGACTCCGCCTTTCTTCTCCCAGTATCTCTGCTTGGATTACTCGCCTGGCTCTATTCTGCCTGGCTATTGGCCAAATCAGCTTCTTCATTAACTGATGGTAATAAAACATATTCACAGCATATAGAAGAACATTCCAAAACAGAGAGGACACTAGGACCCCGCCACCCAGTCAGCCACGGAGTAAGAGTGAAAGTCAGACATACAGAAGTAAGAAAAGGAAAAAGCTCAGAGGCAAAAGGTAGACAGGATAGTAAGAAAAGCTGGCTAGAAGTAAGCCAAGTTAAGGCTGGGTATTTATAAGGAAGTATAAGTCTCCATGTGATTTATTTGGGAGCTGGGTGGCGGGCCCCCCCAAAAGAGCAAAGAGCCCCAAAGAGTAAAAAGACTAAAGAAAACAACCAACTACAATCTCCCCAGCATTATTTTTTATTATCACTTTAAATCATAGATGTATTCCTAAACAAAACCCAAATGGTTTTATTGTATTTATTCTGTCTAGAGTTCATTTCTTTGATCTGAACGTCAATGAAATGTAGAAAGTTTTGGAAAAGGAAATAAAGTTCAGTGGTTTTTAGTATACTCAGAGAATTGTGCAACCTTTACCATTAGCTAATTTTAGAGCATTTCAACACCACTGAAGCAAAGTATGTATCAGTGGCTGGGGGTGGGGTGGAGTAGCTGTAGGATAATCTATTTTCTGCCTCTAGAGATTTATCTGTTCTGGACACTTCAAAGAAACATACAACATATGACTTTGATTCTGGCTTCTTTAACTTGGCATGTTTTCAAGGCTTATCTATACTGTAGCACATATGGGTATTTAATTTCTTTTTATCATCAAGTATATCCGACTGCATGGATATATAATACTTTACTTGGTCATTTACAAGAAGAGGAATACCTACCTGTCTTGTTCCCACTTTTTGACTACAGAGCTACTGAGTGTTTGTACCCACATTCCAGGGTAGACCTGATAAGCCATGGAGCTCGCCCGATGGCACAGGCTTGCAGTCCTGACACTTAGAGGCTGAGGCCTTTCCTGCGAGTTTGGAGGGCAGCCTAAACTACATAGTAAAACCTGCTTGAAAATCCCAGAACTGTTACATCACGTAAAACCTATGCTCCCTATGCCAGGTTGAGGATGTGGTTTAGGTAGAGCACTGTCTACATTTGTGGGATCCTGTATTTCATCCCCAACACTAGAAAGAAAAGGAACAAAAAACAACCCAAAAGCTCCATTTAAGTTTTCTATGAAACACTGAGCTGTCTACCAAAGCAACCACGATTTTAAATTCCCAGAGATTAGAGGAGAGCCAACTTTTCATACTTTGTTAGCACTTGCTGTTGTCTTTTTGATGACAGCTACCCTAATGGTGTGAAGTAGCACCTTACCATAGCTTTGCCTTACATTTCCCTGGGTCTAACGGTAATAAGCATTATTTTGTGTACTTACTGGTCATTTGTATATCTTCTTTGGGGAAATCCTTTGTCTACTATATAACTGGTTTTTATGTGTGGTGTGTGTGCATATATGTGTCAGTGTGTGTAGTTGAGTGCACACATGTATGTGGAGGCAAGAAGTCAATGTTGAGTGTCTTAGTCATTCTACACATTATTTTTGTAGACAAGGTCTCTTACTGAACCTAAGTTCACCAATTCATAGGTTACCTGGCCAATGAACTCTGGGGATCTGTCAGCCCCTTACCCTCCGGCAACTGGGATTATAGACATAGGCTGCCAGAACTGGCTTTTGTGTGGGTTCTAGAATTCCAAACTTAGGGCTTCATGCCAGCACACACAACTGAACAGCCATTTCCCAGTCCCAAGATTATCTTTTAACTGCCGAGCTAAAGTAGTTCTCTCTATATTCTAGATACTAGACCTTTATCAGAGATAACACCTCTTCTTTTTCTGTGGACTCTATCTTTTCATCTCTCCCTCAACACTTTATGAATAATGTTCTTTAAAGCAAAGATTTTAATCTTGGAGTTGAATTTTAAACACTATTTCAAATATATTATTAGATTATATAAAAAGCACAAACTATTCCTAACTGAGTGCCAACCAAGTGCTGTATCAGGGAAAGCAGGGATAACCAGACATACACCTCCAGGGGTGGGTCTGTGCAGCCCCTGCTAGGAGGCCAGGGCTCTGTTCCAGCTCCAAAGGGCTCAGGGTAGGACAGGGATAACTGTGAAGGCCTAGCTGGAAGCCAACAGGGAGATGGGTAGAGCCAACCTCTTGTGGCCAGGAGAGGAGAGGCAGTTCCTTGCGGACTGTAGCTCCTTGTTGACAGAAGGTTCTGGTAACTTGGAGTAGTAGTGGGAAGAAAGGATCTCGGGGGGGGGGGGGGAGCCACTACAGGGTTCCACTGAGCCCCAAAGCTATCTGACCTACTTCCTTTCCAAGGACACAAGACAGCCAGTCCAGCGTGCCTAAGCAAATCCAGGGCCAAGTACAGGAAAAAGAGGTTTTTGGAGGGGTTCTAGTAAATTGGTCACAAACATCTTTGCTTGAAAAACTCCTAGAAAATAGTACCTGTTCGAAGATATATATATATATATATATATATATGTCTTCACTTGACCCCCATTACTGAAACAGCTAGTGAGAGCACCTGCTTCAGACAGGCTTATGCAGCTGTAAAGTGCAAGCTGGGATCCCTAGCACCCAGGCGCGGTGACACCTGCAATCTCAACCCTGGGGAGAAAGAGACAGGAGCATCCCAAGGACTGCTCAGTCAGTCTAACAGAATCGGCAAGCTCCAGGTTCAGGGAGAGACCCTGTCTCAAAAAGAGGGCGTGGGGGACTGGCAAGAAGGCTCAGTGGGTGAAGGTACTTGTTGCCAAGTCTGACCTGGTTCAATCCCCAGAACCCACACGATGGAAAGAGAAAACAGACTCTACTAGGTTTTCCTCTGACCACCACATACATGCCACAGGTCACATGAACAGGCACACAGACACACACAGACATGCACACTCTGATCTAGAAAGGTTAAGATCTCCTGGAAGTCTGATTTTGTTGTAAATTTTTTCTCCACCTGAAGCTTCTCTCTGGACAGGCTCAGTTATTTCAAAATAAGAAAAGTAGATGGAAGCTGGGGATGGTGATACATGCCAGAAATTCCAGCACCTTGGAGGTTGAGGCAGGAGAATCAGGAGTTTATCCTTTGCTATGAAGTGAGTTCAAAGCCATTCTAGGCAACTACATGAGACCCTAAAGAAATTATTATTATTATTATTATTATTATTATTATTATTGTTTTTCGAGACAGGGTTTCTCTGTAGCTTTGGAATCTTTTAAAGGTAAAAGCTGATGAAAGGTGGCCCTGGACAGCCCTTCCCACCTTGACCCTACCTTGCCCACATACCTGGATGGCAGCCCGAGGGTCCAGCCCACTCTCCACTGAGAGCATCTCCACTCAGGCAGCAGCTAGCAAGGAGGCTCACATGACACCTGCAGGGGCAGAAGAAGGCTGGATGAACATGCTCCCAACTTACCCCCACAACCACAGCCCCTCCCAACAGGCAGCAGGCAGTCAGACCAGGTCACTAAACTGAGACTGGATTTTAAGGAAGGAGACAGGCCAGAGGCTCAGCCCCTGGGAGGGGTGAAACCCTTGCACCATAAATGGCAGGCAAGAGCTCCTCACACCAAAATCTGCGTAGAAAGTCAGGGCCTGTGAAATAAGAATTTGCAAGGCTTCTCCAACAGTGGGTTGAAGCTCCTATCAAGTGGCACACTGAATGTGGGGGTTGCAAAAACTTACCAACAGAACGCACAACAACTAAAAGTTAATTCAAAATCAGTGTCTCATGAATCTGAAGTATTTCTGGCAGAGATCATGTGAGTTGCACCACATGACTTCATCTGCTGTTCTGAACATGCAACACGTGTTCTGCACTACACAGGAATTCGTCATACATCATACATACATCATCAAACATCATCATGCGCACTGCCTGGTCAACCTCAGCTCAGGTTTGAGCCAATCTCCTCTTTCCCTATAGAGAGGGTCTCTTTATGTAGCTCTAGCTGTCTTGAAAGGCTATGGCCTCAAATTTACAGAGATCCTGCCTCTGCCTCCAGGGCCCTGGGATTGAAGGTGTGCACCACCACACCCAGCTCTCAACACATATTTGAGACAACTTGCAGTGTTTATTGTACAAAACTTTCTACTTTTATAGAAACATAATGGCTTAATTATAAAAACAAAGGCTTTGAATATTTCTTCAGCACATAAGTATCAATTTATTATAGCCTGAATTTGATGGATAAACAAACACTGCCATCTTATCAGTATGCAATTTAATCTTCAATAAACAGTACAAATTGCATATATACCAAGACATTTTTAAATTGATTTTTTTGTGGTTTATTATTATTACATGTTTAATTTGTCTACCTTATACACCTACCTATTGGGTCATGTAAAAATTCTCAGACAGAAGGGGTTGTGAACATGAAAACTTTAGGCCTGCCAGGGCATGAAGGAGGGAGGGGCTTTCATTGAAGAGGCTAAGAACTGGTGGGGATCACATGCTGGGCCTCACAATTCACATTCACGGCTGGTCTTGTACTCCACTCCTGACCCAGTCCAGGGTTTTAAGCACACCTGAAGCAGCTTTGGGAGAGATCAGTCTCTCCACACTTCTGCTTCTGCACTGGGCTGCAAATCTTTAGCCTGAGTGTCACAGATAAATGTGTAAATGACCAGCATGGGTTCCGACATCACAATTTACTACTAACTAGGCAGGACTGAGGAAGCATAGAATTTTATCTCTCAGGTGCAAGGTCTGAACATGGTGTGTTTGGGTAGAAATGGTTTTTGTCATTCCGGTGACTGTACCTACAAACCATAAGCAGAGACTGCCACTGCCCACAATGTGCGTATGTATCCATGGCTGAAGATTCCAAGGGCCAGGTACCTTCTTCCCCTGGCCCAAGCCTGAGCACTCAGGCTGGTCATACGCAAACAAGTCTCTAGAGAACACTACAGAGCAAATGTTTATGCTGTCTCACTTAATTATAACACAAAGCCATTAACACCAGCAAGGGATGTTACACCAAAGCCTTGTTTACATGTCTCCTATGATCCCCCAACGGATGCCATTTCGTAATTTTTACCTGATAGAGGAAGGAGGACAGGGAAGTTGAAGCAGGTCTAGGAACACAATTACACAGCGGTAGCTTGGCTTCACCACTCAGAGCAATGTCAACCCCAGCTCCGAGGAAACCCAGGACTCCTAAGTAAATGCTGTCCTCAGCTAGACCTCGAGTGGGATGGGGTACAGGGCGGGGAGAGGAGCGTACTTCAGCTGCAGCCCTGAGGAACATTATGGGCAGTCTGGCAGGAAGGATTTCAGGACAGAGAGGAGTGTAGGCCCCGGAGGGGAGAAACAGGGTGGTCTTCAAGGATGGGACCACGTCCATCTCTACCTTTCCTAGATGCAGGAACTGCACAGGAGGTTGGACCTCTGAAGACAAGCCTTGTCCAGGGAGACAGGTATAGAGAAGCATGGCCCTTATGGAGAGGCTGCCAGGAGAGCTCTTGGCTAACTACAAAGGCTCTGACTAAAAACTCTGGCTTCATTCTTTCACATTCTGTTTCTCCTCCCCAGGGATTCTCAAGCCTTCAGGAGACCAACTCCAAACTCTGGTTTCCTGGATAGCAGAAAAGGTATTTGCTGTGGTCAAGCAGTCACCCCTCACAACATGGCTGTCCTTGAGGCTGAGTTCCTTCCACACCCTGTGCAGCCCAGAAGACAAGAGCCAAGGCCCCGTACTTCCAGGGCCCAAGCCTCTCTCAGTCTCAGTCTGGCTGTTCTAGACCCAGCCCTCAAACTCCAGTTGCCAGGGTGAATTGGACCCTAGGGTTTAGACCTCAGCAATGTAAATAATAGTATGTCAATTAGAGCTCCAGGAATTGATTAGTTGAAAGTAATAGTGTACTCACGTTATTAATAAGGGCTATGGCCCAGTAATGGCTTTTAAAAACAAAGTCACCCCAGACCATGTGATCTCAGCATTTGGAAATAGAGGTAGAAGAATCAGGGGTTCAGTATCATCATGACAACCTGCCTCAGAAAACCCAAACCATGCTAAAACAAAACATAAACCCCAATATGGTGGGCTTTTTCTTGTAATCTCAGCACACAGGGGAGGAGGCAGAGGCAAGAGGATTGCTGAGTTCAGGGCCCCTCTTAGCCATATCGGGAGTTCCAGGCCAGCCTGGCTACAGAGACTTCCATCTCAAAAAACCTAACGAGGGGCTGGAGCGATGGTTCAGCAATTACGGGCACTTACTGCTCCAGCCGAAGTCTGGGATTTGGTTCCCAGCATGCACATGGTGGCTTACAGCAGCTTGCAACTCCAGTTTTGGGGGACTCGATGCCCTCTTCTGTCACCGTGTATGGCACACATACCTACATGCTGGCACACACACACACTCACACATAAAATAAAGTGATTAAAACAAAACAAAACAAAATGCAAACTAAACCAAACCAAAATAAATTGAAGTTAAGAAAGCCGGAGTACGCAGGTCCCAAGCAGAAAGAAGTAACTGACTATTGCCCGAAACTGCCTGAGAAGCCATAAAATGATTGACACTAGCTCAAAGCAACCATTTCACAGTTCAGAAAATGGGTATAAATAAATTCAGGTTTAGACTGTCATTCAGTACACCTTAACCACCCCCTCTTTTTCTGAGTCATTTAGTTCTGGATGTCCTGCAGACCACAATGACTTCGAATGCAGAGCTTCTCCTGCCTCTGGCCTCCCCAGTGCTGGAACTAAAGACATGCACCACCATGCCCAGCACCTTTACCCTTTGAAAGAAGCTCAAATACCAGTTACTCGTGTCTAAACCACAGTGCTTCATGGAAACAAGAATGCATTCACTCATGGAAGCTGTTCTGACTGCTGGGTTAGTGATCCACTGTCACCGGGTGGCTGGAACCTCAAACCTACCAGCACGTGGGACTGGTGTCACGTTCTCTCCTCAGCTGTTCTTCACTGACACCAAGGACAAGACTGGCTTTCAGGAGGACACCCATGCAGAAGGAGTAAAAAGAAAACCTGGGCAACAATACTGAAGGTCTCTACCACTCCTCGGGAAAGGTTAGCAGGGGAAAGGCGGCCCCAAATTATACTAGCTCTGCCTTTACCCCAGGCATTGATCCAACCTCCCATGGTTTTCCAGTATGAACAAAACTTCTCTAACCTCATTCTCCAACTTTGTTTAATGCTTAGAACAGTCCTGTGAAAAAATGGTCGTCTCCACTTTAGTGGAACGCACAGGCTCAGTAGAAACAGGTATGGAACAGAAATCCCAAGTCTCCTTAGTCCTTTTTACAGCTCAAGCTGTCTCGGGCCAAAAGAACTCAGAAACTCCATTCTATCAAGTAAGAACTAAAGGCAGTAAGATACCATCTTTTTGTTTTGTTTCTTTGTTTGTTTGTTTTTTGTTTTTTCGAGACAGGGTTTCTCTGTGGCTTTGGAGCCTGTCCTGGAACTAGCTCTTGTAGACCAGGCTGGTCTCGAACTCACAGAGATCCGCCTGCCTCTGCCTCCCGAGTGCTGGGATTAAAAGCATGTGCCACCACCGCCTGGCAGTAAGACACAATCTTACCAGACAGATTTACAGCCCCAATCAGCCGAGCCCAGGTCTTCAGAACTGTCCTGTCTGAAATGTCCAACACGGGAAGGGTTTGCCCCAGTCCTAGCTAGTACAGTCATCTAACTTCATCTACACTCTGAGGAAGAAAGGAAAGAAATGGCTTAGGTGAGACTTAGAGAGTGGATAACATGGCCCCACTGCTCTCAGTATCCATTCATCTCTATACCCATCAGTGACTGGCAAGGTGTCTCTGGGAGACACCTCAGTCACTCCACAGCCCTGTCCTACTGCCTGAATCACACCTGCTATTCTGACCAGCCCTGCGCCTGTGCCATCCAGCTGCAAGACTAGCGGGTGAGTCATAGTATCTCATCTGGAAAAGCACGACAAAGTTATCTTCTGATTCAGAAGGCAGCTGACCTCTCAGGCATGTGAGCGCTGAGTGGGTACAGAGCATGCCCTTCCTTCGGAAGAGAGCTGATCTCTAGACAAGTGTCCCGAAGGGCTAGGACGGGGTAAAGAGAACAGGCTTTGAAGCGACAACTTCAGATTAAATGCTGCTGGAAGGTGACAGGTCAGAGCCAACACTGGTGGGTGAGGGCACCTGTCCCTGCTGGACACATTTCCTTCCAACTTGCCTTTAATCCAATGTCACCCATCTTGCCCATATTTTTGTTTCATACAGTATAGGATTCCTCCTTCTACCCTCTTTGGTTTTTGTTTTTTTTTTTTTTCAAGACAGGACTTCACTGTGTAGTTCAGGTCATCTTCTTCCTGCTTTCTCCTCCCTCAATGTAGAGATTACAAGGCCTGGCCAACTATTCCTGGCTTTCATGTGTTTCAGAGCTCTGTACTTCAGCATGTGCTCTATCACTGAGCTATACCTCCAGTACATAATTCTGTGAGACAAGGTCTTGCTGTGTAGCATAAGCTGACCTTGCACTCAAATGTAGCGTAGGAAAGCTTTTGAGCTCTCTACTCTGTCTCCTGAGTGCTAGGGTTACAGGTGTGAGTCACTGTGCCTAGTTTTGCTATAGGATCCTAACGATGCGTATACTCCGAATGAATGAAAACAAGACCTTAGAGAGACTCACTCATCACTGTGCTTCCTTCCTCTTTTTTAAAAAACTTATTTTATTGGTGTTTTAGCCTATAAGTACATCTGTGTGAGGGTGCTGGATCCTGGAGTTACAAACAGTTGTAAGCTGCCATATGAGTGCTGGGAATTGAACCCGGGCCCTCTAGAAGAGCAGTCAGTGCACTTAACCACTGAGCCATCTCTCCAGCCCTATCATCACAGTGTTTCTAGTACCTAGGACTATGCACACACTGGTACTCAAAAGAATCAAAAAGGAAAAGAACAAGCAACAACAAATCCAAACCTTGAATGACTTAACAAAAGTGAGGCATAAACAACAGGTACATCTCTTTGACAGGCTGTGGGAAGTTGAGACATACCACTTAGACGAGGTAGGGCTACTGGGGAATTTCTGCCAGTAGGCTATGTGGTCAATAGGCCAAAAGTCATTCTGAAAGTTGCACTATCTGGAGAGGATATTAAAGACAGAATTGCATTCAATCTTCAAAGAAAGAGACCACTCACTGTGGCAAAGATAGTCTCTTAGGGCCCTTACAATTGCTAATGAGGCTGGAAGGGCATGTACAAGATTCTGGATTCAATTCCCAGTACTGAGGGTGGGGGCTGGGTGGGGAGGGTCTGCCATCAAAGATAGCTGACCCTCCTGAAGCAAGCCCAGGAGAACTTGGAGGAAATCTATACCAAAAAGTTGCCAGGGGGCCTATAAATGCTGAGCATAAGACCTTAAAGACACCCATCTGTCTCAACTACTGACAGGTAACTCATCCTCACGTGTTCCTACAAGCAGCGGTGGCTAAGACTAAATGATCCAGGACCTAAAAAAACAGAAGCGATTTTACAGCCCCTGTGATCCACTTAGTCCTTCAGCCTACCCAGGCCCACTTGTCTGTACTCCTCACGGCTTACAACAAGCTTCTGAAGGCCACCATGTCCCTGAGTTTAATAATAGGAAAGGTCTGCATTCTGCTATGCAGAAGGGAACATTGGGAGACTTCGTCCTCACAGGTGCTAGAACACATGGGCAGGGCTCTGTGATCACACCCAACTCCACAGTGCTCCCTGAGGCTCTCCACTGAACACCAGCCAAAAAGCAGGGCTGGTTTCCACTGCCCCAGGATGAATGAGCTGGGTGAGTGGCCAACTCTCATCTTCCAGGTGTTTGAAGGGCACCTACCATTATAATAGCAGGCACAGATGATTTAACATGAATGCCAGAAGAGCTGCCTGTGGAGACCTGTCGAGGAGAGCAGACACCAGGAAAAACCTCTCGCACAAGAATGGAGGGAATGCTGGGCGGTGGTGGCGCCGCCTTTAATCCCAGCACTCGGGAGGCAGAGGCAGGCAGATCTCTGTGAGTTCAAGGTCAGCCTGTTCCAGGACAGGCTCCAAAGCTACAGAGAAATGGGGGTGGGGGAGTGGAGGGAGTAAGCTCTATACTCATTTACCAACTGAGTGCCTACAGACACCAATTCGGCTGTTTACTTCGCTGCTCTCTGGGCAAGGAACAGACATGGAGATGAAGAACAGCAGGTACGACGGGTAGGGAGCTGTGCCCTAAGTTCCCAAAGTGAGAGAACACTGGATCAGGAAAGGAATCGACAAAGGTTGGTTAAATTTAGTTAATAATAACTAACTCCCAGAAGCCAGACATGGTGGCTCATGCCTACCATCACAGCACTTGGGAGGTGGTGGCAGGGAGAGGCAGAAGTTCAAGGCTAGCTCTGGCTAGTTAGAAGGACCTTGTCTCAAAACGATGACCAAACACCCATACCTATCCCCTACTGTGCAAAACCAAAGGGACAAAACAAAACTACGTCCAGGAGTGGTGGCCCACACCTCTAATCCTAACACTTGGAAGGCAGAGGCAGGTGGATTTCTGTGAGTTTGAGGCCAGGACACTATCTCAAAAAAAACAATCAAAAAAATCAAACTAACAGGAATGAGCGCGCGCGCGCGCGCGCGCGCGCGCGGGGGGGGGTGTTACTATGATCCAAGTACATTACATGCATGTATGAAATTCACAAAGAATTAATAAGCATATATTAAGTCTAAAATAGCAAAAGGACTGGAGAAAGGTGGTAGGAACCGAGGCATCAGAGTTGGGACAGTTAAAAAAGATTTAGGCAGAACGGTGTCCTCTCGGGATAAGGCCAGAGAGAAATTACCTCTATGGTCTCTAGGAAGTTAGGGTGAGAGCCGGTAAAAACAAGAAGCACACAAGACTTGCGATAAAAGCTGAGATGACAGTCCAACAGGAGACCACTATAGTAGTGGGTCAACTGCAGGGGCAGAACGAGGGTGCTGGGGATGAGGGAGTAGACCTTGAGAGGCTGCGATAAGAAATCTGAGCCAGAATGGAGGGGCGAGGGAAGGTGAGCGATGAGTGATGTTGAACTAAGAGGTGACGAAGGGATGTGGCTGGGACTGGATTGCAACTGGGCTAGAGGGGTCACTAGGGAGGCGACACTTACGCATGACCGGTGGTAAGGGGTCCCACCCGGCTCGGGGCTGAGGTCGGCTGCGGTGGAGACCAAGGGGAGGGACCGGGTGGCCGCTGGCTGCGGTGGGAGCAGGCCCGGGCAGCGACGGGCCGAGGTTCCCACCCTAAGGATCAAGGTACCCAGAGGTCGCGAGCGGCCGCGAGGCTGCAGACCCACCGCCGGTTTGCGTCACGACCCGCCGCCCCTTGCTTCCCTTCACGCCCAGACCCAGACTCACCATAGGGGACAGGAGCAGCAGGCGGCGCTCCCGGGAAGGCAACCCCGCAGCTGGCCGCAGAAGCTGCGGCTCCAGCGGCACTGACAACAGGAAGCGGCGCGCGGCGTCTGACGCCATCACGTTGGTTCGCTTCTCCGCCCCCCCCCCTCCGGAGCCAATCATGAAGCCTAGAGAAGCCGAGGGGCGGAGCCGAAAGCTTTTACCTGTCTTTGCCGGGCGAGGGTATCTGTGCAGGCCGGCGGTCCTGCGGCTCCGGACCCCGGGTTTTGGGCAGCGCAGAGCGGCTGAGCCACTCAGAGCGTCCGGGCCGCCTGCCTCCAGCAGATCCTCATCAGACCTGACCTTCAACCCCATCTGTGCGATTTTGGGGCTGTCGTTTCGTCTCCTTAAGCCAAAAATGCTCACTTGTGGCACCACTAACCCCAGTGCCTCCGCAAGGACATTAGTACTGGAGTGGGCAGATCCTGGACCCAACTGGGGCTTTACTGTCTGGTTTTCCGGAGCCAAGAAACAGTTGTTTTGGCTTGTCTTATACCACGTGATCTCCCTGAGCGCTCCCTTGGATGGGTTAGTTTAATTTGCTTGCGGTCAGCCCCTTGAGGCATGAGCCCGGAGGACCTGCTTTTCGTCTTCTCACCGTTTAATTGCTTTTGTTCCATTACAGATGTGACACCTGTCTTTCCGAATGGACTCCCAAAGACAACTGTCGAGAGCAGGAGCCTGGATAATAGGGCAGGGCAGGCAGTGTAGGTACTTTGCCCAAATGGGAACGCAGGACCTAAGTGCGGGCCATAGAGGTGGGGACTGTTAAAGAGAATCCTTAAGAACATGCCATAGTGAATATGCTTCAGTCTCTGTGAGTTCATATGAGCTTTGCTCAAGTTAATTAGGAAGGCCTTGGTGTCCTCCATCTCCTCTTATACCCTTTCTGTTTCTCCCTTGGGGTTCCCTGAGCTCCAAGGGGAGGGATTTGATGGAGGCTTCCCATTTGGGGCTGAATGTTTCAAGGCCTCTCACTCTCTGGCTGTGGGTCTCCATATTTGCTCTCATCTGGTGCAGGAGGAAGTTTCTCTGATGATGGCTGACCAAGGCACCAATCTGATTATAGCAGAGTATCATTAGGATTCATTTTATCACTACATTTTTTTTAAAGACTAGTATTTGGTTTTACCCTAGGTCTCTGGGCTATTTAGTCTCTGGTTCTTGGTCACCCCAAGCATGTCGGGTATGGGTTTCATCTGAAGTTAAAGTCAAATCAGTTAGTGGTTGGTTACACCCACAAGCTTTGGCCGCCATTGCCCTAGCATATCTTACAGGCAGTGCGTCATTGTAGATGATAGGGTGTATTGCAGGCTTGGTGTTTGGTTTCACATCTGGTAGTGTGCAAAGTACCTTCCTGTACGAAAGGCACTAGAACACAGGGGCAAAGGCTCAATATGGGCACCAGAACCCTGTCTCCAGCAGTGAGTTGCGTAGGTGTTCAGCAATGGGACCTTTGTAGACGGCAACACAATCTTGGCAACACCCTAGGTTGTTTGAGGATGTCCGTGGGGTCCCTTTGGCCAACAACTCAGTTAGATATAACCCACTCCCTGTACTAACGTTTCATTTGGTGACAAGAGATAGCCAGGTGGGACTCTGTCTCCAATGAATCTCTTTATTTGGAGATTCTGTTTAAGTTGTCTTCATATATGGCAGTTTATCCTGTACTAGGTTTTCATACTACCCCTCAAATGCATCTTATTTTAGTTGTCTCTCCCCATGTATTCTCCTCCCCTTTCTAGTTGATTCTTCTGTTCCATTCTCCCATCTGCCCATAACCCTTTCCTAACAAGATCTGTCTGCTCCCTCTAGTCCCTTACTCTATACCTACCCTCTGTGGTTATGTGAATTGTAGATTGAATATCACCGACTTAACAGCTAATATCCACATGTAACTGAATACATATTTGTCTTTCTGGGTTTAGGATACCTCACTCAGGATGATTTTTTTTTTGCTCCATCCATTTGCCTATAAATTTCACGTTGACATTTTTAAAAAATGGCTGAGTAGTACTCCACTATGTAAATGTACCACATTTTCTTTATTCATTCTTCTCCTGAGGGATATCTAGATGGTTTCCAGTTTCTGGCTATTTTGAATAGAGAAGCAAGGAACACGGTTGAACAAGCATCTCTGTGGTAGGCTAAAATGTTCTTTGAGTATATGCCCAAGACTGGTATAACTGGACTTTGAGGTAGATTCCCACCTTCCTGAGGAACTGTGAACATGGGTCTGTACCAGGACCTCTTTGTTTATATTATGGCCCCCAGTTTGTGCTTTTATTGGATTTCTGAGTGTGCAAACGAGTGGGTCTCTGGTCCTTGTGCCTTTTCTTGGATTCTTTTCCTTCTGTTCATTTGTCCTTTGATGTGGTAGTTTCTGTTTTACCTTGTTATATTTTATTTTGTTATGTTTAAAACATGAATGAAGGACTGGAGAGATGGCTCTTCAGTTAAAGAGCACTGGCTGCTCTTCTGGAGGACCCGTGTGGCAGTTCATAGCTGTGACTCCAGTTCCAGGAGTCTGACACCCTCACACAGACATACATCTAGGCACAACACCAATGCATATAAATTAAAATAATTTTAAAAAATGAATGAAAACCTAGCCACTGGGGTTAAGGTTAACAACCGAACTTATCCTTTATACCAGCTGTGAGAGGGAAAATCGGTTTTCTCTGATGGAGAACATCAACCACTCCAGGGCAGGCCTCATGTTCAGGAGTAGTTGACCAACATATAATGGACTCCATAGTTTTTTGTTTGCTTTTATTTGGTTATAGTTTTATTTTTCTTTTTGAGTGTTGTTTGTTTTCTTGGTATTATTGTAGTTTTTTTTTTTTTTTTTGGTTTTTCGAGACAGGGTTTCTCTGTAGTTTTGGAAGGTTTTTGTTGTTTTTTGAGAAAGAACTTAAAGTTGGGAGGAGAGGATCTGGAACAGCTTAGGGGAGGGAAGAATATGATCAAAGTATATTTAAATTTAAAATTACTTTAATTAAAAAAACATAATAAAAGAGTACACAAAGTAGCTGGATTATAAGCTTCTTTCATAATCTACCCCAATTTACTTATTCTCTTTTACTTATTCTCTCTGTCTCTCTCTCTCTCTCTCTCTCTCTCTCTCTCTCTCTCTCTCTCTCTCTCTCTCTCTCTCTCTCTCTCTCTCTCTCTCTCTCTCTCTGTGTGTGTGTGTGTGTGTGTGTAGGTCTGTAGATGATTTTATATTCTCTCTCTTCCCACCTTTATGTGGGGATAGAATTTAGGCCAGGCTTGCCCACCAAATGCCATTCCCAATCCCAAGCTCTACTGGCCTGAGCTTTGGTTCATCTCACCCTGGGCTTCACTATCTAAAGGCCAAGGGCACAATGTCTGCTTCCAGAGTGCTCTCATCTCATTTGGGGATTTCCAGGTCAATAATTCTCTCAGCAGGAGTGAACCCTCCTCCACAACTGTAGACTGACTGGGTCTGAATGTTTGGGGGCACAGGTGATGACTCAGAAGGAAAATTACAAATTAAAGACACATAAACTATTACTTTGACCTGGGTAGTGGCAGGGCATGCCTTTGATCCCAGCACTCAGGAGGCAGAGGCAGGAGGATCTCTGTGAGTCCTGAGACCAGCCTGGTCTACAGAGTGAGTTCCAAGACAGCCTGGGCAATACAAAGAATCCCTACCTAAACAAACCAAAACAAACAAAAGCCTAACAAACAACCCGTGATGCTTGGTCTTATCTGATACATGCTCTACAGGTCTAGCCTTACTTCCCAACCCTTACATTACTTAGAAGTAGGTTTTTCTAGTTTTTTTAAAATATTTTTTAAATATTTATTTATTATGTATACAATATTCTGTCTGTGTGTATGCCTGAAGGCCAGAAGAGGGCACCAGACCCCATTACAGATGGTTGTAAGCCACCATGTGGTTGCTAGGAATTGAACTCAGAACTTTTGAAAGAGCAGGCAATACTCTTAACCTCTGAGCCATCTCTCCAGCCCAGGTTTATATTTTTTATGATTTATTTAACCTTATTTTATGTACATTGGTGTGAAGGTGTCAGATCTCATGGAACTGCATTTTCAGACAGTTGTGAGCTGCCATGTGTGTGCTGGGAATTGAACCCGGGTCCTCTGGAAGAGCAGTCAGTGCTCTTAACCGCTGAGCTATCTCTCCAGCCCCCGGTTTTTCTAGTTTCTCATTTTAAAAATCTACTACTAACGTCCTGGAGGTAAGGGCCATCAGTTTTTATAACGAGATCTAAAATCATCCATATATATTGCGTATTATATATAATATATATTATAATCAAGACACCCCATGACACACTCACCATCTGTTTCCTTTATCAGCCTAACCCTGAAATAGCTTGACATTGAATAACCCTTTGTAGGGAGTAACTGTCGTGAGTCAGTGTCCCAGGGTACCCTTTATACCCATGTGGCCTGAGCCTGGCAGCAGTAGATTGAGGATTTGGTGTCAGACACCTCTGGGCACAGATCTTGGCTCTAAAGGGCACGGTCTCTTTACAATTTATTGGGGAAGTATTGACTGGAATGTAATAACCTTTAATAAACTGGTCTGTATTTCAAGAGTCACACGGGGAGCTGAAGGGACAGACTGAAATGCATTCGGGAATATTCTTGAGTCATTCTCTAGGCAGAACTTGGCACTAAGCACAGGGGGAAGGAAGGGGGCTGAAGAGGAAGGAGATACGGTTCTTGCCCTGTCAGGGATTCTGACCCCATAGAGAACTCAATCCACCAGGCACTTCCTGTCATGATGGTGAGCACTAGAGGAATGAGCCCAGGTTGTACAGTTGCCAAACCAGGGCTCTTCACACACTGAGGGAGTTCCAGCACTTCCCAGCATCCAGTCTCACTGTGGCTGAATTGTCCTTTCCTGTTTCCTGGCATTGGGCTTCCCCCACTGACTTGCATTGGCCTGTGGCAAGACAAACAAAGTGAGCATGTGTTTGCAGAGGCTTCTTGATGCTGCACTGGTCTCTGTTTTCACAGGAGAGCCTCTCTTGGGTACCTGCTGCCTCTCCAGTTTGTTACAGTGTCAACAGGGTGGAACTGGGCTGCAGGGAGTTGGAAACCAGCCAGCAGTATGGCATCACTAACATAGCCAGCTGAAAAACAGAAAGGATTCTTGTTCTAACCCCTACAGTTCAGGATGGTTTGTTCCACCGAGTTACTGTGGCAATGGCTAATTCATTCCTTTTATTAGGTTATAAGTTCATACTGAAAGTAAGAACCAGCATATAGTTGGCTAAGAAATAAGCTTATTGCGTTCTCATGGAATAATGTGGTTAAGAAGTCCAGGGCACCCAAATGGTTCTGTGGATAAAGGTGCTTGCTGCTGCTGCTGCTGGTGCTGCTGCTGCTGCAAGCCTGAGTTTGATAAACGGAACCCACATAAATGTTGAAGGATAGAATCAACACCACAGAGCTGTGCTCTTACCTCTGTATGTGCACAGTCCCCCTCTGTCATATTCTTACCCCACATACACAATGTAAGTCCAGGATGTAGCTCAGCTGTAATTGTCCAGCTCATTGCAGCCCGTCGCCTCATCACTACAGAATGGCGCCCACGTGGATAAGTGAATCCACAGAAAGCTTGACAAAGCTTGGGAAAGAATAAAGCATGTTTTCTTGATAGCAGCAATTTCTCGGGGCTGCTCTGCTTGCTAGAGGCAAGCAAACACTCTCATCTAAGACAGGCTTCCTGACTCAGCTTTAGCTGCAAAACCCTGCAGCTCTTTTAAGAGGTCCTGCCACGAAACACTTAAACAGTGTTGATGAAAACCTGAACGCAGGCTTTTCCGATTTTAGCCATAGCAGGAAAAAAGCTGTGTCATTTTAAAATGCCGGCTTTCTGGGCCGTCCTGCCAGGGCAAACTCTGACTCTTTCAAGCAGGCAGTCCTGACTATGGAGCTTTAGATTGTTGTTTAACACTGTTGCAGCTTGCTTGCTGGCAGGGACCTTGAACCGCCACAGAGTTGTGGTGATAAACATGTCTACAGTGGGTACCTCTGCCGTGAGGCTGGAAAGCTAAGGAATGGGCTGGATCTAGCTGTCAAAGTCACAGCTTTAGTCCTACCGATATTGCTTGGTAAATTAAAGACTCATGTGATTAGAAAAAGAAAGAGATATACAGTAAAGATAGATTCAAAGACAAAGAAAACCTCTAATGGTTTACAGTGTGTTAAAAATATATGCAGGCTAAAGGTTAAAGTTCTTTTTTTTTTTTTTTTGGTTTTTCGAGACAGGGTTTCTCTGCAGGTTTTTTTTTAGAGCCTGTCCTGGAACTAGCTCTTGTAGACCAGGCTGGCCTCGAACTCACAGAGATCCACCTGCCTCTGCCTCCCGAGTGCTGGGATTAAAGGCGTGCGCCACCACCGCCCGGCTAAGGTTAAAGTTCTTAAAAGTGAAAAAGAAAAAAGGAGTAGTTGGGGTGTGGTGGTACACACCTTTAATCCCAACACTTGAGAGGCAGAGGTGGATTGACCTCTGTTACTTCAACATGTGATAGCACACACCTTTAATCCGAATGCCTGGGAGGCAGAGACAGACAGATCTCTGTGAGTTCAAGGTGTGGTAGTATACACCTTTAATCCCAGCACTTGGGAAGCAGAGGCAAGTGGATCTCTGTGAGTTCATGGACAGCCTGGTCTGCAGAGTCATTCCAGGACAAAGATATACAGGGAACCTGTCTCAAAAAAATAAAAGTAAAAATAAACGAAAGAGAGGTTAAAATAAAGCTGCACAAAGATGGAAAATACACAGAGAATCTTGATGCTGTATGCTATTATGCTCTCTTTGAATTGTTTGAATGCTGAGGAAGGAGCAACAGATGCTAAAAAATATTTGTTTATAAATGCTGCTGAACTAATCCAACATAGATATTTTGAAAATACCTTGACTTCAGAATTTGGATCTAAGGATATGATGCTTTGGAAAGGAGTTTCTTCTTTTGTTTTTACAGAAAATGAGACCCTGTGGATTGTTTCTATCCCAATATGGTATGATAGACCATGCCCTCCTGAAAGGTTGCTGTGAATACCTTCAGAAAATTACTTCACCCAACTGATGACTGAGATGAACCTGGCACACAGGTTACATTATGAAAGATGTGATTAACAGTGCCCCCATTCAGCAGGAAGCAGTTTGGAGAGAAACAACTGCGCCCATGTTCCCAAATATTGTTTATAAATGTTCTTTTACATTTAAAGGGGGATATGATATAGATATAATTTGCATTGATATGGATTTTTAAGGTCAATTTTGTTATACGTATATGTATTTCTGATATTGATTAAGGTATTATGATTGTGTAGTTCATTTAAATATGTAATGTGTAATTAGGAAATATAGGTTGTTAGTGGATAATCATTGATAATAGTCAAGCTTATAGTCATGTTAGTTAGATTTTCTAGATATATAGAGATATATTTCAGATAGGTATTCTTCATATCTTTCAAAGACTACAGAATATGGAATTTAATGTTTTAATAACTTAGGGGTTTTCATGACAATGAGACACGTCTGCTCCTGGCAGCACCAATCTACTTCAAGATGAAGATGGGCATCAAAGAGGCTCCTTATGGAGTTTGATAGCCATTTGGGCAAGAAACTGCTCTTGCCTGGACTGTTGCATAAATTGGACACAAAGAACCCTCAGAGAGAGGACTGCTGAACTTGCCTGAAAGGTGAGATGGTCTTTCGGGGTTCCTGATTCATGAAAGAGTCTGCGAGACATTCTGCAGGACACAGCAGATAGTGACTGAACTGTCTTTGAAATTTCCTGCTTCATGGAAATGTCTGCTGGAAACTATGAGCCTGTAGGCCGAAGAGGGATGCCCAAACAGTACAGAGGAACTTTGGGTGACTGTCCAGACAGCGAGATGTCTCTGTCATTTCTAGAGTTTTGGAAGTAGCTTACTTCTTGTTCACCTAGGTAATATTGTGTCCTTCTGGAGTCTTTGATGGAGTTGAAGAATAGATAGATAGTTATAGTTTTCCTTAGCTATGATAAAAGATAAGGTAGATATAAATTCTGTAACTGTAATTCTTACTTGATAACTGTTTTGTTATATGTAATTTTGCTATGTTAAAGTCTTTTTTTGTTTAAACAGAAAAAGGGGAAATGATGTGGGAGAGTCTTCTGTTTGTGTTGATTACATTCGTTAATAAAGAAACTGCCTTGGCCCATTTAATAGGCCAGCCCTTAGGTGGGTGGAGTAGACAGAACAGGAAGAAGGAAGTGAGGTAGATGGCTTAGACAGATGCCATGCCTCTCCTCTCTGGGACAGATGCGATGAAGCTCTGGCCCAAAATGGACTTATGCTAGAATCTTCCTGGTAAGGCACCACTTCGTGGTGCTACACAGATTATTAGATATGGGTTAATCAAAGTGTAAGTAAGAGGCTGAAACTAATGGGCCAGGCAGTGTTTAAAAGAATACAATTTGTGTGTTGTTATTTCGGGGCATAAGCTAGCAGGTGGCTGGGAGGCCGGTGGGAATGCCGCCTGTCGCCTCATCACTACAAGCTCATGAACCCCTGGGTTCCTTCTGAGCACTGAGACATGATGGCACTGTCCTGCAATCCCAGTACTCAGGTGTTTTGAACAGTAGGGCCATAATGTCAAACTCTTTCTTCCATACATAGTAGTAGAGCAGCAGTCTGAGCTACGGGAGACCCTGTCTCAAAGAATGATTAGTTTAGAGAGGAAGTCCATTATTTACAGGGCTGAGACAGGAGGATCAAGGTGAGTTCAAGGCCAGCCTGGGCTACAGTGTTGAGACGCTATCTCAACCCCTTATCCCAACAACAACAACAACAACAACAACAAGAAGGCCAGAGTACATTTGGTAGCCCATGGATGAGTCTCCTGGCTTTGTCTTTTCACAGTAAAATTTAATATATATACTTATATATATTATTTAATATATATAAGGAACATTGCACAAATGTGCATGCCATTTTTGTACAGGGTTGTGTTATTAATCTCTGTATCTTTCTAATTTTACTATACGTATTGCCAAAGTGAGCGCTTAAAGTGAAATTTGGTTGTGTGTGTGTGTGTGTGTGTGTGTTAGAAGGGAACTGTGGAGGTAAATAGACAGTTTGTAGGAGCTGTTTTTTTTTCTACCATGTAGATTCCTGGGAATGAACTCAGGACTGAACTCCCTGGCTGAGCCTGATGCACCGAGTCCTCTAGCTGGCCCCAGGTCTGCCTTACTGCTGCATCTTCCTCGCGAATCTGCTTTCCTCTGAAGCTTTCATAGCATCTGCAGACCTAAATCCCAGTTTCCTTCAGCTGCAGGCCCCAAACTCTCCACAGCATGGCACTAAACCCTCCTTCAATGTCACCATTTATTAAAAGCCTCCACTTTATCCTCATTCCACCTTTGCTGTAGGCTTCAAGTCCCACCCGGACTCCAAGGGTTGTGGACTAGGGTGTGTTCCTTTCTCTCCTATTGTCCAGGTCTCAAAATGAAGAACTTCACCTCATGACATTAGGAGCCAGAGTTTGCGGGGCCTGCTAAGAGGCCCTAAGCTACAAGATGGGTGTCCATCTGGGCAATGTTACCTGTGTGGGGCAGCCCGAAGGTGGGACCCCAGCCTCCATGTCAGACTTAACGACCCCAGCCTTCCTTGTACTGACTGTTATGTCCTGCCCCTCACCAACTCCTCTCCCTGATGATCTCCAGCATGGAAGAAACCAGAGAACCTTTGCCACCTACCTAACCTATGGTTAGTAGTTGGTAGTAAAAGTGAGTGTGCAAGGCTTGATAAATACATCTCTAGGTCTTGGAGATTGATTTCGGAAGGGAGGCAGGAGGCTGGGAAGGGGATGTGGGAACGACCCACTGCTTAACTAAGTAGCCCAGTGTTGTCCAAGTAAAAGGGCAGTGCAGGTGGGAGATCTTGCTTAGCATCCTAACATGCACCAGGCCCTGCACAGACAGTGTTTGAAAGGGCACTTCTTTATAGATGCTCTCCCCACCCCCAGTGGTTTGAAAAAGGGTTATGCTTTCAGTGGCCTGCAGATCACCTGCCCTTCGTTACAGAGAGAGTAAACTAAGGATTAATCCCAGGAATCTCAGGAGTCACTACCTTACCTGCTAACTGGCCAGAATGACACTGGGTCTCTGACAGTCAGGCCTCCACCATGTAACTCTTTGTGGGCCTCCCTACTCTTCCAGAGCCTTGAACATCCATTTGTCTGCCCAAAGCGCGGTGGGTACCAGGGTACCTTCGAGTAAAAGTGGGCGCGGCAGGCACCAGGGTACCTTCGAGTACAAGTGGAGTTTTTCTCATCACACCTGGATCTAGAGGTGTGGTACAGAGGGACCAACCCAGTCGAACTCGCCACTTCATTCTGTGCAGGTTCATGACACCCAGGAAGCACACACTCCATGACTCCCTGGCCAGAGGCGTTGCTGGTAATGTGTGCATGTGTGAGATGGGTTAGGGAGAGAAGAGATGGCTGCCATCTGATTCCTCCTCTGACGTCATGATGTGCAGCTTCAGAGGCCACCTGGACACCCCCTCACCAGTCGGCAGCCTGGGGACCACGAGACTACAGTGGCCTTGGCAGTGTTCCAGAAGATGACCCGGCTCCTTGACTTTCTGGAAAGCAGCTGTGACAAAGGAAACTGAAAGCTAGAGGTATAGCCCCTCACCAGCTATCGCTTACCCCCTCCCCCCGCACCTTCAACGAAAAGCACCAATGGCTTGGATGAAATCCCTTTGGAGACACGAAAGGGAGAAGGGGAGTAAGAACTCTGGTGGGGAGAGATGACCTGGCGGTGGAGGAGCCAAGTGCCGTCAGAGTGTGTTATCCAAGGGGCTGGAGAGATGGCCCGGTGACCAAAGACCATGCACTGCTTTTACCCAGAGCAAAGCTCAGCACACAGCAATCATGCCAGGTGGCTCACAACCAACTTTACCTCCAGCCCCAGGGGGATGTGATGCCCTCCTGTGGCCCCTGTGGACACTTGTATCCACATGCACAAACTGTGCACAGCTGGTGCACGTCGTCAGCAATAAAATAAAGCAGAAAGTCATAACGAAGCCCATTCTTTCATACAATTGATTTACTGTAATAAACAAAAACACACTGACATTATAATAAAGAAATTACAATAGTCTTTTTGGTTTGAAATGTTAATAATGGCTTCTAGTTTCTTGTCTGAGGGAATGTGCCATGTCAGGAAGCACATAGTTGGTACCTGCTCCCCAGCTGCTGCCACGGAGCTCCTGGACATTTTCACTGCAGCCAGAGCACCATTTGTTTGGATGAGGTCACTTTTGGTGGGCTTCTGGATGAAGGTTAGTCATCAGCAAGAACAAGCCACAACTGCATGCCTGAGATAGCTTTAGTCCTTGTGTTCTGGTGAGAGGTAAGGAGGTGGACACAAACAGGCCAGGTATGGGGACACACACTGGAACCCCTCCACTCTCAAAATGCTGAGGATGCAGGTTTACAAATTCTGGGCCAGCCTGGGCTAATAGCAAGACCATGTCTCAAAAGGCAATCAGGCTTGTATGATGAAGGATTTCATAAAAGTCCCCAAACATGGGGACCCCAATGGTTCTGGGTTGATGAACACATGCACAGGGAAGAAATGTTCCACCCCCAGCACCATGCTCTGGGAGCCTTCCCAGCTCACCTCACCTACGCACCTCTTCCCATGGCTGTCCGCTGCTCCCCAGAATTCTTTGTCAGCAGTAGGAGGGGACCTGTTTTCCTGGGCTCTGAGTCATCCTAGCAAGGGATCACCCTGAGGTGGCTGTGTAGCTGGTAGGATGCTCTAGAGACAACCTGGACTGTGACTGCCATCTGAACAGGGACTCCCAGAGAGCCAAGCCCTTATCTGAGCAGTCTGGCATTAGCTAACTCCAGTAGAGCTAAGTCCAGCTGAGTCTAGGACCCACAGCTGGTGTCTCCAGAGAGCTAGAAAGTTGCTTGGTGTGCCTCCTCTCCAGCTGGTGTCAGAAGTACTGAGATTCAGTGAAGTGGCAGAAAAAAGGGTGCTTTTCCTGCACTCGGGCAGTTGAAAAATAGGCCCACAAATTCCATAACTCTTTCTTTTTTTTTTAAATTATTATGTATACAATATTCTGTCTGTGTGTATGCCTGCAGGCCAGAAGAGGGCACCAGACCTCATTACAGATGGTTGTGAGCCACCATGTGGTTGCTGGGAATTGAACTCAGGACCTTTAGAAGAGCAGGCAATGCTCTTAACAGCTGAGCCATCTCTCCACCCCACCCCATGACTCTTTCAAGAGATGGTGTCTAGCGTCCTCTTCCCTTGAATATGGAAACTCGGAACTGAGGGCAATGACTCAGGCTTCTGCTTAAAAGCAGTCGATGCTCCTAACCTCATGTGTAAAGGAGGGGGAATGCTCGCCTTATCCTTTGGGGGGGGGGTAGAAAATCATAACCATTACTGAAAACCTGATTTGTAAAAAACAAACAAACAAACAAACAAACAAACACCGAGCAACATACAGTCTAAGTGGCTTTGCCGCTGGATACAACATGTCAGCTGCATCCTGAACTCTCAGCAGCTCTGAGAAAACCTGCACAAGAGCAGCTCATGAAAGCTAGGTGATGGTGGCACACGCCTTCAATCCCAGCCCTTGAGAGGCAGAGGCAGGTGGATCTCTGTGAGTTCGAGGCCAGCCTGGTCTACAGAGCGAGTACGGGGCAGACTCTAAAACTACAGAGAAATCCTGTCTAGAAAACAAAACAAAACTAAGCTCATGAAACTACCTATCATGGAGCCAGACAGGGGCCCACAAGGACTGCCCCTCCCTGAGGACTTACAAGCAGTTAACAGTTAGGGAGAAGGATACTTGAGTCCCTTGCCCCTACCCGGTTGATTTGGAGGCAGTTAACAGTTCCAGGGGGGTGGGGCTCATGATGCCCCGCCCACTCCCTGTAGTTCTCTGTTGACAGTTAGAAGCTGGTGTGAAGTAGTAGTAGAGAAAGAGGCTGCTCTTCCTCTCAGCAGAATATGGCGTGCAACATCCCTTACCCTTGGATGCGGGCTGGAACTGTTGATGGCGTTTAACTGGTCGTGTGCTGAGTCAGTAGTAATGCTAGGTGCTGTCTAGTGCGAGACCATAAAAAGATCCTCTTCTTTTTCCTCCACCTCTCTGGAGCCACCACATTTTAATGACATTCAGTCAAGTAGCTTGGGGGGAAAGATCCGTGTGGGCAGGAACTGAAGGGTCCTCTCAGCGACCAGCACTGCTTGTCAGCCATGTGGGGGGCTAAAACGCCTTGCAGATGGATCCTACAGCCTCACTGAAGCCTTTGGAGGGCCACAACCCTGGCCCAGATCAGACTATCATCAAAAACTCGTAGCTGGAAATGCTAAAGCTACTTCTGAGCTCTTAACTAAACAGGAGGAGCGGGGGATTGTCACTATAAGTCAGTTTGGGGGGTGATGTTGACATCAGATGGAGACCCTCTGAGCTTGGGGAATGGCTGGGGACTTGGGCCCCAGGTTCTGTCTTCTCTTCCACCACACAGTCCCCACTGATGGTCCTGAACACACATTCCCTTGTCTCCTGTCACATGAAGGGGACACTACTAACACATGCTGCAACTATAAAACAAGGTACATTTTGGGGGGAGGAGGGACTTACAGAATGATAATGGAGCATGCTTAAAATCCCTTTTCCCGCAGCCCCACCACTGAGGTTTCCCTAGAGCGGGGTAGAGACATATCTAGCTTACAGTCCAGACCCAACTGCTCAAGTTCAACAGTTTACACAGGCTCTTCCAGGCTGCCTCACTCTGCCTCCTCCCAACTGCCACCTCTCCTGTGCCAGCCTTGGGTCACCTCGCTTCACCATCACGTGAGATGTCCTTGCTCAGTCTTGATGGCACCAGAACTGCCATTTCATGTGTCCAGACACCTCATCTTTCTGGCTACAGCTGGGGTGTGTGCCTGGGCTGAGTTCAGACCCCCTCATCGACAGGCTGGCTGGCCAGGCACCACTTGGCTCTCACAAACTCTGCTTCGTTTTCTCCCTCCTGGGTTGAACTTCTGATATTTTCCTTGCATGTTCCCTCTGGGCTTTGTGTTGTTCCAACTTTACCATCTGTCCCCCCCCCCACCCCACGTTAAGATCTGTGTAGGAAACAAAGTACTTGGGGTGAATGCCTCACTTCAAGAGCTATGCGTCAAGCTGCCTGGATGGGGAGAGCTCCATGTAGTTTACTGTATGTTTAACTTGGATGTAAGACTCCACAATCTAGCCGGGCGGTTAGTGGCGCACGCTATCAGCACTTGGGAGGCAGAGGCGGACAGATCTACAGAGCTAGTTCCAGAGCAGCCAGGGCTACGCAGAGAAATTCTGCCTCAAAACAACAATAGACTCCATAAACTACAGCATACCAAATACAAAAAAGAAAACACCTGCGAAAGCAGACAGTTAAGTGTGCGGAAAAAGCAGGGCCAGAGACTCAGGCAGACCTCATAAAGCCAGCACCCTAACCTCCGGCCCAACAACCTCAACCCACAGATCGGCAGCAGCTTGTCTAGAACAATGAAGTCTGTCACTGGGATCTGTGCCACTATCTCCACCCCACCCCTCAGTCTTGGCCCTTGGACCTCTGCAACCTCACATGAGCCTCCCAGGTCCAGCTGTCTCAAAGCATTCATGCCCTGTAGCATTTGGCCAGTGTTGGAGGTCCATGGCTAGGAAAACCCAAAGTTCTCTTTAGAACCCAGTAGGCCATCATGTAAACTAAGGCTTTGAAAATCCAACTAACCTCATTAGTCTAATGTGGGAAAGGACTTGACCTTACCGTAACATGGTACTCGACATACCCAGAAAACGTTATATAATAGCAGCCACCCCTTTTTGAAAAAAGAAAGGGATCCGGTGCCAGAGAGAGAAAGCAGGAGTTAAGCTTAGTGTTACTTAACCCCCGGCCCTGCAGCTGACAGCTAGACCCAGAAGCACAGGAAAGCCACTTGAGGAGGGGGGACAGTGAAGAACCCCCCCTTCCCATGTAGTCAGAAGATGAAGTCTGCAGGCTGCATCTCCTCAACAGGGACTGGAGGGGGAGTCTCAGGAATGCGCTTACCCACTCTCTTGGCATGTGGAAACCGGTTTGTCCTTAGAGAAACTTTTTTTTGGGTTCCCTTCATGGTTGCCATGTGTAAATGAAAATTTTAGAGGGCACCTATTTGGAGTGCCACAAGTTACCAGGGAAACTGTGGTCCCCTCTTGAGTTCTTAGGCCAGCTAATGAAAAAATTTAAGAAGAAATTAAGAATACTCCAGAACAACTTTCTTAGTAGTTAAAAGAAAAACCAACAGATTCAACGCAATCCCATCAAAATCCCAGCAAAATTCTTCACAGACCTTGAAAGAACGGTACTCAGCTTCATATGGTAAAGCAAAAAACCCAGTATAGCCAAAACAATCCTGTATAATAAAAAAAAAAAAAAAACTTCTGGAGGCATCACAATCCCTGACTTAAACTTTACTACAGAGCTACAGTACTGAAAACAGCCTGGTATTGGCATAAGAACAGACAGGAGGATCAGTGAAACAGAAGACCCAGATATCAATCCACACATCTTCAAACACCTGATTTTTGACAAAGAAGCAAAAAATATAAAATGGAAAAAAGCATATTTAACAAATGGTTCTAGCATAACTGGATATCAACATGTAGACGAATGAAAATAGACCTATATTTGTCACCATGCACAAAGCTAATGTCCAAATGGATCAAAGACCTCAACGTACAGCTAACAACACTGAACCTTATAGAAGAGAAAGTAGGAGGTACACTTGAACGCATTGGCACAAAAGACCACTTCCATTAAATGGAACCCCAGCAGCACAGACACTGAGAGAAACAATAAATGGAACCTCCTGAAACTGAAAAGCTTCTGTAAAGCAAAGAACACGGTCAACAAGACAAAATGACAGCCTACAGAATGGGAAAAGATCTTCACTAACCCCACATCAGACAGAGGTCTGATCTCCAAAATATACAAAGAACTTAAGAAATTGGTCATCAAAAGAACACATAATCCGCCGGGTGGTGGTGGCGCACACCTTTAATCCCAGCACTCGGGAGGCAGAGGCAGGCGGATCTCTGAGTTCGAGGCCAGCCTGGTCTACAAGAGCTAGTTCCAGGACAGGTTCTAGAAACTACAGGGAAACCCTGTCTCGAAAAACCAAAAAAAGAAAAAGAAAAAAAAAAAAAAAAAAAAAAAAAAAAAAAAAAAAAAAAAAAAAACCCAAAAAACCCACATAATTCAATTTAAAAAATGGAGTACAGATCTAAATAGAGAACTCTCAATAGAGGAATCTAAAATGGCTGAAAGACACTTAAGGAAATGTTCAACATCCTTAGTCATCAGAGAAATACAAATCAAAACAACCCTGAGATTCCATCTTTTACCTGTAAGAATGGCTAAGATCAAAAACACAGATGACAACTTATGCTGGAGAGGTTGTGGGGAAAAGAGAACACTTCTGCACTGCTGGTAGGAAGGAATCCCTTTGTAAGTGTGGTGATTTCTCAGAAAATTAGGAAACAACCTTCCTCAAAACCTAGTAATACCACTTTTGGGTATATATCCAAAGGATGCTCAATCGTGCCACAAGGACATGTGCTCAACTATGTTCATAGCAGCTTTGTTTGTCATATCCAGAACCTGGAAACAACCTAAATGTCCCTCGACTGAAGAATGGATAAGGAAAATGTGGTACATTTACACAATGGAGTACTACACAGCAGAAAAAATAACAGCTTGAATTTTGAAGGAAAATGGATGGAGCTAGAAAACATAATTTTGAGTGAGGTAACTCAGACACAGAAAGACAATTATCACATGTAGTCACTCATAGGTGTTTTTTAAACATAAGAAAAGGAAAACAGCCTACAGACCACAATCCCAGAGAACTTAGACAACAATGAGGACTCTAAGAGAGACTTACATAGATCTAATCTACATGGGAAGTAGAAAAAGACAAGATCTCCTGAGTAAATTGGAAGCATGGGGAGAGAGTTGAAGGGGAGAGGCAGGGATTGGAGCAGAGAAAAATGTAGAGCTCAATAAAAAAATCAATTAAAAAAAAGAAAAGGAAAGAAAAGAAAAGAAAAAAAACTAACCCCAGGACGGACAGACAAGCTATAAATCTGGGCAGCTGGAGGAGGAGAATGGAAAAGAAGAGGAAAAAAAAAAAGAATGAAAAAGTCCAACGTAAAAGCAGAGGCCTATCTAGGATACTTAGGTTGTGGGGTACTTTGAAATGCTAGGCTTCTACTCAGAGGTAGATTTTATTTTTATTTTTGACAGGAAGGAATAACTCTCCCTTCACGGGCTTTCGATGCTGTGACTGCCATCTCCTCCCCACGTTAGCAACTTCCAACCCCGAGTTCTGGAGCTTCAGGGGTCCTTGCCCTGAGTTCTGGAACTCTTTACCCTGAGTAGATGCTGACTTCTTCCCTGGGTCAGCACTGTCCCAAGCTGTGGGACTCCAAACTTGTGTGTCCTTGGCCTGGGTAGGCTCTGACCTCTGACCTTTTCCCTGGGTTGGCAGCATGCAAATGTCAGAAGTTTCCAGAAAATGTACTCTTGAGTTTTTCTACTCCATTTGGGTTCTGAAAGGACGGCTAATGTTCGGGTGCTAGTTCTGTCATACTCAACACTCAAGCTGGTCTGTACCTCGTTGTGTAGCCTGATTGTATAAGCTGATCTTAAACTCAAGACAGTCCTCTGGCTTCTGCCTCCCCAATGCTGGGTTATAAGGCTTCAGCCACCCTGCGCAGCTAGCCGTGCCCTTTAAACTGCTGCTATGACTCCTCAGCAGAGGCAGGCTGCAGGGTGAAACCCCATGAGTCTGTGAGCTGTGCTGTGGACGTGGGCTGTGGACTTGGAGGATAAAGCAGCTAGGCAAGCAGGAGCAGCCCCTCCCTCACCTCAGCAAGTCTGCCTGTGAGAGCTGATCTGCAGGAGAGCAAAGGGCTCCTGCCCAGGTGGCTTCTTCAGAGAGACAAGTTGGTTCAGTGGAATAAGTGGGGCTACTGTCAGTCATGCTGGTGCCTCTGCTCCAGGACAAGTCACATGCAAAGATCTCCCCAGGGGCGGCCCTTAGGAAAGGCTTGGAAAACTCCTAGAAGTTTTACTTTGCTTTCTAGGAAGTCTTTTCTCTAAGACAGTCACTGCGGCTTAGGGATACGCACAGATCCCTGAGTGCCCTGAGCCAGAAGGACTTGGCTCAGTGTCTGTAGGGCAAGGACTCCTCTGATAAGGATGGGGTTTGCAATAATAATGCATGGAAGTAACTTGGTGATTTGTTTCAGTGCATAAAATAGTGGGTTTCATCATAACACCACTACCCTTCCCCTCCTATGTTGATCCCCTTGCTCCCCCATCAAGTTGTGCATTTTCTTCGATGTCACATGTATGTATGTGTATATTATATATACCTACACATACATATATGTGTTTAAACATAGTTAACACATATGAGAGAAAACATGTTTCTGTCTTTTCCCCATTATTCCCTGTCATTCTCCATCTGTTTAGACTCCTTTCTCACCCCCATAGTCCATTTTCTACTTTTATGTTACATATAAATTTAAGGGTTAAACTGAGTGGTAGAGTATGTGCCTAGCAAGTGCCAGGTCATGGAATTGGTCCCAAATACACACACACACACACACACACACACACACACGTCATTAGCTTCTCTTCTACATGTGAGAGATATATGTGATATTTGTCTTTCTGAGGCTAGCTTCTTTCTAGTGAAGTGTTAATCACATATGTTAAAAGCAGCAAGGAAGGTTGTACAATTTCAAACATGAAGGTTTTACATGGTTCAAAAAAAGTTCAAATGTTCTTGGCAACTTATTCAAGAACAAAATAGAGGTGTGAGGAGATTCAAAGCAAATCACAGACACAGAAAGAAATACACTCTCAAGAGTTATGTGGCAGCCTGGAGAGAGAGAGAGAGAGAGAGAGAGAGAGAGAGAGAGAGAGAGAGGAACATGGTAGAGGCTTCAGCCTCGGTCTGGAAATGTCGGTGGCTGTGGCGGCCCAGATGCACCAACAGCAACAACTTTCAGAAATTATGCTAAGAAGTCCCTCTGGGAACGAGCACCTGCGCTCCCGGCAACATCCAGTGCCACCCTCTGTACGAGATACCCCATCACATCAGCAGCCACCAGAGCCACAGACCTGCCTGCACATAACGGAGGGATCACAAGAGCCCTGGCCAGGCCTGCACCTGGAGGAGTGACCACCTGAGACTCTGCCCTGCCTGTTCCTGGAGTCACAGCCACCAGCTGCACCAACTGGAGGAAGAGAGATCCCCTGAAGCACAAGCTCCACTGGTACCGAGTCGAGGAAGAGATGGGTAGACAATAGCGCAGAAATACACTCAACAACATAAAGAGCAATACAGAACCCAAAAACTAGTGGTTCTATAACAGATGCCTGAACATCCAATGCAAATAAGCAGAAGAAAACAACCTTTAAATAACTTTATGAAGATGATTGAGGCCCTTAAAGAGGAAATGAAAAATTCTCTTAAAGAAATGGAGGAAGGGCTGGAGAGATGGCTCAGAGGTTAAGAGCCCTGGCTGCTCTTCCAGAGGTCCTGAGTTCAATTTCCAGCAACCATATGGTGGCTCACGGCCATCTGTGATGAAATCTGGTGCCCTTTTCCGACATGCAGGCAGAACACTGTATACATAATAAATAAATCTTTAAAAAAAAAGAAATGGAGGAAAAGACAAGCAAAGAATTACAATCAGAAGAAATCAACAAATCCCTTAAAGAAAACCAAGAGCCGGGGGGCGGTGGTGCACGCCTTTAATCCCAGCACTTGGGAGGCAGAGGCAGGCAGATCTCTGTAAGTTCGAGACCAGCCTGGTCTACAAGAGCTAGTTCCAGGACAGGCTCCAAAGCTACAGAGAAACCCTGTCTCGAAAAACCAAAACAAACCAACAAAAAAAGAAAACCAAGAAAAGCCAATCAATCAAACAGGTAAAAAGAAATGGTTCAAATTTTAAAAACAAAAATAGAGGCAATAAAGAAAACACAAACCAAGCGAATTCTGAAAATGGAAAATCTGGGTAAACAATCAGGAACTACAAATGCAAGCATAAACAACAGACTACACAAGATGGAAGAGAGACTCTCCGGTGTTGAAGATACAATAGAGAAAATAGATTCAGAGGTCAAAAGAAATGTTAAATCCAACAAATTTTAACAAAAATATCCTGGAAATCTGAGACACTATGAAAAGACAAAACCTAAGAATAATAGGGATAGAAGGAGAACTCCAGTTCAAAGGCACAGAAAATATATTCAACAAAATCATAGAAGAAAACATTTCCACCCTAAGGAAGGACATACCTTACATGAAGTTTACAAAACACCAGATAGACTGGATCAAAAAAAAGTCTTCTTGCCACATAATAATCAAAACACTAAACATACAGAATAAAGAAAGAATATTAAGAGCTGTAAAGGAATAAAAAAGCCAAGTAACATATAAAGGCAGACCTATCAGAATTACACTTGACGTCTCAATGGAAACAATGAAAGCTAGAAGGTCCTGTACAGGCATTATGCAGACACGAAGAGACCATTGGTCAAAGCTTTCAATCACCACAGACGGAGGTAACAAGATATTCCAAGATAAAACCAGATTTAAACAATATCTATCCACAAGTCCAGTCCTATAGAAAGTACTAGAAGGAAAGCTCCAACCCAAGGAAGTTAACTACACCCACAAAAATACAGACAATAGATAATCCCACACCAGCAAATCTCAAAGAAGGGAACCACACACACAATACCACCTCAACCAACAAAAACAAAAATAACAGAAACTAGCAATCAGTGGTCATTAATATCCCTTAATATCAATGGACTTAATCCACCTATATAAAGGCAAAAGCTAACAGCTTGGATACAAAAACAGAATCTATCCTTCTGCTGCATACAATAAACATACCTCACTTCAAAGGCAGACATTACCTCAGAGTAAAGGGTTGGGAAAAGATTTTCCAATCAAATGAACCTAAGAAACAAGTGTAGCTATCCTAATATCTAACAAAATAGACTTCAAATGAAGTGATAGAGATGAAGGCGGCCATTTCATATTTGTAGCAAGAAAAATCCATTAAGATGAAGTCTCAGTTCTGAACATCTATGCCCCAGATACAAGCACTCACACATGGAAAAGAAATGTTACAAAAGCTTAAATCACACATCAGGCCCCACACCTAATAGTGAGAGACTTCAACACTCACTCTCACCACTGCAAAGGGCAGACAGATAGACAGAAACTTAACAGAGAAATAAAAGAATTAACAGATGCCATGACTCAAATGAACTTAACAGACATCTATAGACTATTCCACCCAACACAAAAGATTATACCTTTTTCTCAACATCTCATAGAACTTTTTCTAAAATTGACCACATACTCCATAACAAAACAAACCTCAACAGATACAAAAGAAAAAAATTGAAATAACACTCTATCTTAACAGATTGCCATAGCTTAAAGTTAGAATTCAACAACACAAATTTCAGAAAGTCTACAAATTCATGGAAAACCGAATAATTCCCAACCGAATCACCTTGAGTCAAGGAAAAAAATAAGAAATGAAAGACTTCCTAGAAATCAATGAAAATGAATGTACAACATACCTATACTTATGGGATACTATGAAAGCAGTACTAAGAAGAAAGTTCATAGCACTAAATGCCTACATAAAGAAACTGGAGAAATCCTATACTAGCAAAATAACAGAATACCTGAAAACTCTAGAACAAAAAGAAGCAAACTCATTCAGGAGGAGTAGATGCCAGTAAATAGTTAAATTGAGGACTGAAATCAATAAAATAGAAAAAAAGGAGAGCAATACAAAGACTCAATGGAAAATAGAATTGGTTCCTCGAGAAAATCAACAAGATAGACAAACCCTTATTCAAACTAACCAAAAGGTGTTGACAGAGGTTTCTGTCCCACCCAGTCCTTCAACTGTTCAGTCCCAAAGAAACGCACAGAGGTCTACATTAATTATAAACTGGTTGGCCTATTAGCTCAGGATTCTTATTAACTTTTATATTAACCCATAATTCTTGTCTGTGTTAGCCATGTGGCTTGGTACCTTTTATCAGTGCGGCATTCTCATCTTGCTTCCTCTGCATCTGGGTGATGACTGCAGACTCAGCCTTTCCTCTTCCTAGAATTCTCCTGTTCTGGTTGTCCCACCTATACTTCCTGCCTGGCTACTGGCCAATCAGAATTTTAGTAAAGCAATACAAGTGACAAATCTTTACAGGGTAGAAGACAATTGTCGCCGGGCGGTGGTGGCGCACGCCTTTAATCCCAGCACTCGGGAGGCAGAGACAGGCGGATCTTTGTTAGTTTGAGGCCAGCCTGGTCTACAAGAGCTAGTTCCAGGACAGGCTCCAAAGCCACAGAGAAACTCTGTCTTGAAAAACCAAAAAAAAAAAAAAAAAAAAAAAAAAAAAAAAAAAAAAAAAAAAAAAAAAAAAAAAGACAATTGTCCCACAGCAAAAAGGCAGAGAAAGAATATCCAAATTAATAAAATCAGAAATGAAAAGGGGGACATAACAACAGACACTGAGGAAATCCAGAGAATCATCAGATCATATTTCAAAAACCTGTATTTCATAAAACTGGAAAATTTAAAAGAATGGACAATTTTCTGGATAGGTGCTCATACCAAAATTAAATTAAGACCAGATAAACCATTTTATTTTATTATAATTCTACAAAAACTTCAAGGAAGAGCTAATACTAATACTCCTCAAATTAATCCATGCAATAGAAACAAAAGGAACGTTACCAAACTCTTTTTACGAGGCTACAGTTACCCTGATACCCAAACCACATAAAGATGCAACAAAGGCAGAGAACTACAGACCAATCTCCCTCATGAATATTGATGCAAAAATACTGGATGAAATACTGAATCCAAGAACACATCAAAAAAATCATCCATCATGACCAAGTAGGCTTCATCCCAGAGATATAAGGTTGGCTCAACATACAGAAATCAGTCAATGTAATCCACCATATAAACAAACTTTTTGTTTTTCTTTCAGAAAAAAAAAAACCACATGATCATCTCAGTAGATACTGAAGAAGCCTTTGACAAAATCTAACATCCCTTCATGAAAACAGTCTTGGAGAGAGCAGGGATATAAGGAACATATCTAAACAAAACAAAAGCAATTTATAGCAAGTTGACAACCAGCATCAAATTAAATGGAGAAAAGCTCAAAGTGATTCCACTAAAATCAGGAACAAGACAAGGCTGTCCATCTTCCCATATCTATTCAATACTGTACTTGAAGTTCTAGCTAAAGCAATAAGACAACAAAAGGTGATCAAGGGCATACAGTTTGGAAAGGAAGAAGTCAAACTATCATTTTTCGCAGATGTTATGATAGTATACATAAATGACCCTCAAAACTAAATCCAGGAACTCCTGCAGCTGATAAACATCTTCAGTAATGTGGTGGGATACAAGATTAACTAAAAAAAAATCAGTAGCCCTTCTGTACACAGATGATAAGTGGGCTGTGAAAAAAAATCAGAGAAACATCACCCTTCACAATAGCCATGAATATAAAACATGTTTGGGTAACGCTAACCAAACAAGTGAAAGGCCTGTATGACAAGAACTTTAAGTCTCTAAAGAAAGAAATTGAAGAAGACATCATAAAATGGAAAGATCTCCCATGCTCTTGGATAGCTAGGATCAACACAATAAAAATGATAATCTTATCAAAAAGCAATCTACAGATTTAATGAAATCCGCAGTAAAATCCCAGCACAGGGGGCTGGAGAGATGGCTCAGCGGTTAAGAACATTGGCTGCTCTTCCAGAGGTCCTGGGTTCAATTCCAAGTACCCACATGGCAGCTCACAACTGTCTGTAACTCTAGTTCCAGGGCTCTGACACCTTCACACCAATGCATATAAAATAAATTTAGATGAATTATCTTTAAAAAAAACTCAACACAATTCTTCACAGACCTCAAAAGAACATTACTCAACTCCATATGGAAAAACAAACAAACAAACAAACAAACCCAGAATAGCTAAACCAAACCTGTACAATAAAGGAACTTGAGGAGGTATCAGCATCCCTGGCCTTGAGCTCTGCTATAGAGCTATAGTAATAAAAACAGCGTGGTGTTGGCGTAAAAATAGACATGTGGATCAATGGGATCAAATAGAAGACCCTGACATTAATCCACACACATATGAACACCTGATTTTTGACAAAGAGGTCAAGAAAAGGAAAAGGAAAGCATCTTTAACAAATGGTGCTGTCATAACTGGATGCCTACATGTAGAAGATTGCAAATAGATCCATATCTATTGCATTGCACAAAACTCAAGTCCAAGTGGATCAACGACTTCAACATAAAGTCAGTTACATTGAACCTGATAGAAAAGAAATATTTTTGAACATATTGGTGCAGGAGATCACTTCCTATATAGAACACCAGTAGCACAGACAGTGAGAGCAACAATCAATAAATGGGCCTCCTGGAACTGAGAAGCTTCTGTAAGGCAAAGGTCACAGTCAACAAGACAAAAACGGCAGCCTACAGAATGGGAAAAAAATCTTCACCAACCCCACATCTGACAAAGGACTGATCTCCAAAATATACAAACTGTTCAAGAAACTAGACAACAAAATACCAAATAATACAATTAAAAAGTGGGGCGGAGAACTAAACAGAATTCACAGCAAAAGAAACTCAAATGGTCAAAAGACATAAGGAAATACTCAACAACCTTCATCATCAGGAAAATGCAAATTAAAACGACTCTGAAATACTATCTTACACCTGCCAGAATAGTTAAGATCAAAAATACTGAGGACAACTTATGCTGGAGAGGATGTGGAGTCAGGAGAACACTCCTCTACTGCTGGTGGGAGTGCCAACTTGTACAGCCATTCTGGAAATCTGTGTAGCCGTTTCTCAGAAAATTGGGAATCAATCTATCTCAAGACTTAGCAATATCACTCTTGGGCATATACCCAAAGGATGTTCAATCATACCACAAGGACACTTGCTCAACAATATTCATAGCAGCATTATTCATAATAGCCAGAACCTGGAAACAACTTAGATGCCCCTCTACTTAAGAATGGATAAAGAAAATGTGGTACATTTACACAATGGAATATTACTCAGCTGTAAAAGAAATGACATCATGAAATTTGCAGACACATGGATAGAATGAGAGAAAACCATCCTGAGTGAGGTCCAGACTCAAGAGAGACATAGTATGTACTCACTTATAAGTGGATATTTAGATAGAAAGCAAAGGATAACTAGACTATAGTCCACGGCTCCAGAGATTGATGGAACCAGATGCAGAGATCCACAACCAAGCACCAGGCCAAACTCCGGGAAGCCAGTCAAAGAAAGGGAGGAGGGAACACATTAACAGGGAAGATCAAGAACATGATGGAGAAATCTACAGAGACACCTGAACTGAGCTGGATAGACAGCTGTGGAGCCTCCATGGGTCAAACTAGGCCCTCTATGTGCCAGAGATAACTGTGAACCTTGAGCTATTTGAGGGACCCCTGGCAGTAGGACCAGGATCTATCCCTGGTACGTTGAGGTAACTTGTTAGATCCCATTCCCTCTAAGGGGATGCCATGCTCAGACTTAATGCAGAGGGGAGGGGCTTGATCCTGCTGCAGATTAATATGCCAAACTGTACCGATTCCCTATGGGAGCTCTTATCTGTTGGGAGGGATGGGAGATAGGCTGGGGGAGGAGGTGAGAGGGGGGCAGGAGAAAGGATGGGGGGGAGAACTTTAGCTAGAATATAAAATGAAGTTTAATAAATTAATTAAAAAAAGAGTAAGTGAGTGAAGGTAGTCAGGGCCTCAGGTTGTTGCCTGGGTGGGGGTGATCTCTGGTTTGGTAGACAGTTTAAAGCTCTGCATCCTCTTTTCTACTGCACATGGAATGCACATGCATTGAGCATGGGCACAAAAAGGCTAATAGGGACTTTTCCCTACAAGTTCCCTTAGAGGACTCAATTTACCTTATTGAACAAGCACACTTTCTTAGTTAGGGTTTCGATTGCTGTGGAGAGACACCATGACCATAGCAACTCCTATAAAGGAAAATATCTAATTGGGGATGGCTGACAGTTGGTTCTGGGAGTTTAGTCCACGGTCATGGTGGGAAGTCTGATGGCATGAAGGTGGATATGGTGCTGGAGAAGTAGCTGACAGTTCTGCATGCAGATCCAAAGGCAGCAGGAAGAGAGAGAGAGACACTAGGACTGGCTTGAGCATCTGAAACCTCAAAGCCTGACCCCCTGTGACGTCCTTTCTCCAGCAAGGGCACACCAGCTCCAATAAAGCCACACCTCCTAAGAGTGCCACTGCCTCCGAGTCTGTGGGGGCCATTTTCATTCAGACTTAACACAGGCAAAGTGAGTTCAAGCCAGCGGCCACTCCACCCCTGTAACTGGATGTGTAGCTGCTGTATGACTGGATGGAATCTGTGGTGGATTGGCTGGTCCTTAAGGGGAGAGGAAGTTCATTCAGTTGTTCGAGTGAAGTGGGCAAGCCGCCTGCAGATTCAGGCAGGAGTCTTGGCTGGGAAGGTGTGCGTAGTATGTGAGCATGTATGCATAGACCTTGAAATGCTGGGTGGATCATGAGAAGTGTATGTGCATAGCACAGAAACCAAGTGCGGTTCCCAGGTCACTAACCTTTTCCCTATATCTGTCTGCCTGCCTCAGTTCCCCCCCCCCCCCCCCGCCCACTGCTTGCTAAAGTGCCTTTTCCAGATCCTTTGAAGGTAGCTATTCAACTTACGGAGGCCCCACCCCACCCCTGCCATCTTCCACCTCTGAAAGACCATTCTCCTCTGGCTAGGATGAATGGCTTCAGTTTCTTTTCAAAAATCTAGACTACTGCCTGAGTGTGGCAAGGTCCTCCCTTATCAATACACCAATACTTCCTTCATTTCTTTTTAAATTCATGAATTTCCCAGGAAATGGACCGAGGTAGGCCAGAGAGATGGAAAATGACGGGGATAAGGGAAAAGAGACCCTCGCCTAGAGTTTGGGTGAAGCTTGTTGCTGGTTGAGAAGCAAGGATAACAGCACAGTGAACTTGTGCTGTGAAGGCTGCTTACAGATGTTTCTTATGGGGAAACGGTAGGTGAAGGGCTGGCTCGGTGGTTAAGAAGGTCTATGTCAAGGAGATGAAGGGTTGGCTCGGTGGTTAAGAAGGTCTATGTCAAGGAGGTGAAGGGCTGGCTCGGTGGTTAAGAAGGTCTATGTCAAGGAGACAGCAAGGCAGCTCCGCTCTTGTCAGGCACAGAAGTCTGAGAACCTAAGTTCTGTTCCCAGCACCCACGTCAGGTGGCTCCCAGCTCCAGGGGTCCTAAGATCAGATGCCTCTGGCCTCCATGGGCACCTACACTCATATAGATATAAGTAATTAAAAATACTCTTTAAAATAAGGACCTTTGGGAATTTAGACTAGCAATGAAGCAGGTTTAAAGCCCAAGCACACATGGCCTTGTCAGCCTTCTCTCCCAGGGGTCTCCTGGGAATCCAAACAAGGCTTAACTTTGTTTACAGGGAAGCATTCCCACCGACCTTCATTCCTGAGAGCTAGACTTTTACCTTATCAATTGGATTCCTCTTAGATGCCCATCTCCTCCTCAGGAACCACCCTGAGATCTGATTTCTGTCCCATACCCACCTTTAAAGACACTTCAAACCCTGCCAAAATGACGGTCTCTGTAGTATATGTGACTCCTGTAAGGGCAGTGAAGCCCTGCTCGCTGCCCTGCCACCCATGCTCTTGAATGTGCCTTTTGTTCTGAGATCTCTTTTAACTCTCTTAAGCCTATAGTAAAATATCTTCTATAAAACCCCAACTCTTCTTTGGATTGGGTCACCCTGATACTCTTTTCTGCATGGAAGCCACAAACCAAGTTTCTAAAAAAAATTAGGAGATGCCTCAAGCTCCCAGTGGTGGCAGAAGGGAGCTTCCTTTTCTGTCCCCTTAACATAGACCTTCTTATATTTTTATAATTCGGAGTAATAGGTTTTCTATATCATGATAGCAAGTTCTTCTGTCCACACAGTAAGCCGGATTAAGCCGGATTGAAAAAGTGAAAGAACAGGTTGAGCAAAGCAACTTCCCAGGTGAGTTCTCCAGAGACAGAGGCAGGAGAAGTCACACTTCTGTTGTAATTGTAGATAAGTTCTAGGCAAGGGTAATGACATGCCTGTCTAATGACATGTCTGTCACAAGCTGGGTTTGTGCCCAAGTATGATCAAAAGCTGAATGCTTTAGGCAGGAACTTGTGTGGCTGGCAACTTCAGGGGAGAAGCTGCTGTAGCCACCAGAAATGTGGAACTGGGTTTTTTGGTGACTTTTCTCTGTTGGAGATTCTCTGAGAGGGAGGACTTTCGAGAGAGAGGAATGGGGCTTTCCGGATCTAGCATATATGAACTGGATATTCTAACTCAACACAAAGCTTGTTTGGAAGTTTGAGAGGAGAACTCTTAGGGTCATTTTGCAAAGAAGCCATGCAAAGAACCCGCATCTTGTCCATTAAGGGAAAAAGTAGTTCGGCAAAGGTAACAATGTTCTTAGTCTTGTTGCTAAAATAATTTCAAAAGGATCTTGGGAGGAAGCTGAAGGGTCATTTGCTTGCAAGAAAAACAGGCTGGACAAGAGGTAAATTCCTGAAGCTGCTGAGGCAGATGATGGGGGTGTGGGGAGTTGCCTTTTAAATCAGCAGCGGAGGTCTGTAAGGAGCTGCAGGATCTTTAGGGAAAACAAATCTCCATGCACTGGGGCAAGCATGCTTCTGGTTTTGTTCAGCAGCTAAGGAAGGCATAGAAAGGGGAAAAGAAAAGAAAATGAGAAAAGAGGGTGGGCTTAGCAGTGAGGGTCTGAAGCGGCTTCTGCGGCGTGTAAGTTCATCACTAAGGGGATAATTATTCCTCCCATCCCCTTAGCAAGCCTTCAGCTAAATCAGCTTCCCTGAGGGGTGGTCTCCTGACCAGGTGACTGGCAGAACCACTTTGAGGGGAGCAATAGTATATAATGCTTAATCCTGGAAGCAGATGAGACTGTCATATCTAGTTAGCATCTGAGGGAGAAGTAAGATTCTATTCTTTTAACCAAGAGAAAATAGCTGTCCTTTGGAGGATCCCAAGAAAGTGCCCCGTTCCTCCATCCTTTTATATGGTAAACTGGAGCTAGAATCTAAAGTTGATGATGAGACTATCCTCAGTGGCCTCCAAACCTGCTACTGCCTATCTAGCCACCCAACATTCCCCCTCAAGCGCTGAGGCCAGAGCTGTTGAGATGGCTCAGAGGGCAAGAGCCAAGCCCAATGACTCAAGTTCAGTCGCACATGGTGGAAGGAACTGACCCCCCCCCGCGTGTCTATTCCAAATTTTGTGGTGGCATGCACATCTATACACGTGCACACACATATACGATGAAATAAATAAGTGAAATAAAAAAAAGAATCGAGACATTAAACCTGTAAGGAGAGGAGCTGCTACGCACCATCCGTCTGGCTCCTCAGAGCTGAAATGGGTCATGGAAGTGTTGCTGGAGACTGTTGCCTCGATTAACATTTCCGGACTCTTGGCATCTTGTTTAAAGAATCTAGGCACACACAGATTGCAAAGTGGCAAGGAAACCTTATTCAGAAACATTACAATAATACAATGAGCAGTGGATTCCATGATTGTCGTGCTGAGTAGTATTCAGTATCTGCAGCCTCCTTTTAAGGGTCTAAGGAACAGCAGAGTTAGTTGTTAATAATGGGTTATGGGCAGTTTCTGTTTTGACTGGTAGGATTGGATTATGTAAGTCTTTGCTTGGTTCGAACATTCTTTGCCATAATCCATCTGATTTGAATCATATGTGTCCCAATTATGCATAGACATACGACAGTAAATATAAGATTTTCCCTAAAACGTTGGAGGACAGAGTTTGTCTTGCTGGGCATGTACCCAGAACCAGTTCAGGTCGAATTGGCTGCCTGCTTCTCATAGTTAGGTATGTTCTAGAATATGCCTGAATGAAAGCTGGCCACAAGAGTTACTAAAGTGATATCAGGAAAGAATAACACTCCACTGTTTGACATGCGGTGTGTATGCAACTTAATGCAGGTACAGGGCCTATGCTACGAGACTAGCCAGTGTGTCTTCATAGCCCAAGCCAGGCCGAGTCCTAGGTTGCTAAGCTATTCCTGTGCCTGTTGGCTACTGAGGAATTCGGTCTTCTTGGAGCTGCTAGGTAGGGGCCCAGAACTGAGTTGGGCAGATACAGTCTCTCCTACGCTTTTCTAAGGCTGTGAAGTCTCCACTGGGAACTGTCTATGAAACTCCTCAGACAAAGGCATCGCCGTTGACAATGATTACTGAAGTGGTCTTCTTTGCTGATCCTGGTGTCAGAAGCCATGGGTAATCAGGTTTGCTGGATTCTGGAAGAGAAAAACTGTATATGCTCATTGAGAAGGAGGAAGGCAAGGATAAGCAACAGAAGTGGAAACAGCACAAGCATCCCAAAGAAAGGAGCCCTGGTACGATCAGGATCGAGGTTTCCAAGTTGAGAGGTTTTGGTCAGGCTTTCATTGAGTCTTCTTGGAGGACATTTTTGATATTGTGTTGGAACTTTCCAGATATTTCATCTGTAAATGACGTTTGAATAATAGCCCAAAAGCAACTTAAGGAAGAATGAGTTCATTCTGATTCTAGAAGTTTAGTCTATGAAGGTGGGGAGGGCATGCAGCAGGAATAGGAAGCTGGGAGCTCAAGTCTCAACCCCGTGTGGAAAGTAGGGAATGCAAGCAGGAAGTGGGGCAAGGCTATAAACCCTTTAGCCCACACCCAGTGACGTACTTCCTCCAGTGAGGCTGTACCTCTTGAAGGCTCCATACCCCTCTCCGACCCCACCCCTGCCAAGCAGAACCTCCAACTGGGGACTGTGTATTTAAGTCCATTCGGGAGGACGTTCCTCATTCAAAACCCAACACCCGCATCAGAAGATGGTGGCACTCACAGGAATGTCAGGTGACAGGCAGGGGGCGCCGAGCACCTCTTAAAAGGCCACAGATAGTCCGAGGCGTTTTCTGGCTCTTGTAACATCTTGTAACACTGTAGTATTTCACAGTCAGCCAATCTACTGTGTAGCTGATTTAACACAGGTGCAGCTTTTTCCGTGGAAACTTCTGCTTGCCATTGTCCCTGTTAGCCAAGCATCACATTTTGTGCCTGCAGAGACCAAGCGTTGCCTAACATTCCACAGTGAATGGAAGGCTCACTCCTAGGGTCTGGGATCAGTGAGGTTGAGCAGACAGGAAGGTAGGCTTCAAGAAAGAGAAATAATTGTTAAGGCGTTAAGGCATAAAGCTCTGGATCATATCAGGTCTGCTAGACATCTGACAGTTTTATGCTGTCCTTTGTGTCTGATACAACATTTACATGTAATACATAATAGGAAGTTGTGGGTTTTTTTTTTTTTTTTTTTTTAAATTGGGTAATGAGGACTAGTCCTGGCAGGAGTAATCCTTTATCAGGCTTTATGAAAGTGAAGGACTGAAGAATGAAGCGGGGTCGGGTGGCTGCAGTCATCCCGTGCAGCCACATCCATTCGTGGCGCCTAAGCGTATGCACTGCTAGCCGAATGCAGTTCAGAAATCTGGGTCTTCCTTCTGGTGCACTTGGCAGACCTGGTGTTGTGCCAGGAGAGGTGGAGTGGCAGAGCGGCTTGGTGGCTGCTCCTGCTTGGGAGGAAGGAAACCCTGTTGATAAGTCAACCCGGACTTGGGATGAGAGTAAAAGTAAGATCTTTAGTTTCTCTTCTCTCTCCTCATTCTTCAACATCTGGCCAGCCAGTTAGTCTCTCACGGCTTCGACAAGCTCGTGCTGCTGACTGAGCAGGCACTAGAGTGCTTGCGCTGGTGCAGATCCCCTTTGTTGCCGCTTGACAGCGCACCCTCGAATAAAGTCCTTCCATCTGCTCCAAGAATGGAGATCCTCAGCAGCCCTCAGTTGGGCTGCTGCCACCCCGTTCCTGGACGGGGTCCAAGTCAACCCCGTTCTCTCTCCAAGCCGTTTGATAATTTCCTCACATTGCTCTCTGTCAATCAAGTTCCTCACACTTCGAGAGGATTTGCTCTTCTTTCCTGGCCTTGGGGGTTCTCTTGCTGTCGTGCCTATTTGGAGCACTCATAAAATGAACTGGCCTAGGAGACTGAACTCTTGCACTCCTGTTGACTGACCTCGGTGGTCTTGCTGAGGGTCAGTGAGGATGGGTTATCACAAGTGTTTTTCTAAATTTATTGACCCTGGGATTGAAGTACCTGTAAAAAAATGTGAAGAAGGGTGGTCTCTGAGGGAGCTGGCGCTGGTGAGCCCTGTACATCCTGCTCTGTGGCTCCAAGGCTTCCTTTTGTCTGGCTGCTTCTTGTTCTGACATTCCTCATTTCTTTTTTTCTTTCCTTTCTTAAGTCTTTGCCTAGAATGACTTTACTGAAGAGACAATAAACTGGTTGCTTTCTTTTATTCCAAGCTGGTGCCAGAAACCAGCATAACTACTCGATTCCACGGCTGTGGAAGGCTGTGCAGGTTCAGAATGTTTCTCTTAGGCTTGTAGAAGAGCAAGCTTGAGTACAGTCTTTAGGTTTCTTTTTTATCTAAGTCTCTGTCACTTTATCAACAAAGACTTAGGAGACAGATGTTGGGGTAAAAACTTGTAAGCTCAGAGAGGCAGAGAAAGCACCTAGCTGCTTCCTCCTTTGCAATCATCCCAGAAAGAGAGTTTTCTCCTATGTTGCCTGGAGCTGCCTGGAGACCAAAACCCCTCCAACCTCCCTTCTACTTCTTGTGTGCTTCTCTCTCCGTCCTCTTGACTTTCACCCACTCTACGGCTTTTTCCCGCCAGTTGGTTGCTTGCTTGCTCTCAACCTATGGTTGATTTGATTTAATCCTGTTTAAAATATTCAAGCAGAAAGCTCTTGGATTAACTTTGTGTACTAGGGCTGAGCTATCCCATTGCACACACACCATGAGTTGGCTATTAGTCTTAGAGAACAGCTTCATACTGACTTTGTGTTTCTTCCCTTGCCTTTGGCCATTCCATCCCCCTAACAGGAAACCATGCTTTAACCAAATGTGTCATTCGGTCAGTCCCCAGAGTCCAATAGGTGCCTCTTTGGGGGGAGCAGTGAACCACAACTAGAAACAGGTTTTTCCAGTAAATAACACAATCTTGGAGTTCATGGTGTAATCAAATATCCTGCAACATTTCCCTCTTTTTATCTAAGTAAGAAGGAAAGATATCTAAATATCTAACACAGTAAAACAAGGCCTGGCGGCTTGGTTGTATTTGACAGCTTTAGGATTAAGTACTTCTCAATTCAAAGTTGTGTAAAATGTTCGTGTCAGTCTCATGACTCAGAGATTTGAATGTCCTGAGCAGTTTGTAGTCCAAAACTTATCTTTAGGTGGTGTTGTCAATTTAGTGGCAACATCCTGGCTGGCTGGAACACTAGAGGTGGGCCATACCACTTGGCCAATTCTTTTTCCTGGGATCCGACCTTTTTTTTTTTTTTCCCCCAAATGTCTTATTTATCCAGTGGTCTCTGGATTCCTTAGTTGGATGTTTTTCCTGGAAAGACAAAAACAAAACTCTGCCCCACCCCTAACCCTGGGGAGGTTCCTTTTTGACAGGTTAGAACTTTCCGAGGGCAAAATGGTTTTTGGCAACAGAAAGTATTATATTTCCATAAAAAATTCTTTTGAAAAAGTAAATATGGATAGATAGAGATACCTATATTTCTCTTTCTCTTTATAAATGGAAGGTTTAAGTATATTTATTCTTAGATCACAAGGGACATTCACTTTGCATTTTAGCCTGTCTTTTGGAAGAGGCTAAATAAATTTAAATCACTGTAATTTTTGCCTGCCTCTGCCTCCTGAGTGCTGGGATTAAAGGTGTGAACCACCACCTGGCTATGAATTCCTTATAATAGTTGTTCTCATAGGGTTGTCCTGGTTTAATTTGGTTTTCCCTTTTCCCTTATTTTTTCATGTTATGGGTAAACTTTCAAGGTTTTCAAATGAGTAATCTATCATTCTTGCTGACTTATTTTGAATTTGTTCTCTGGCAAATTTTAATTTTCTGGTCTTAATTAGGCGTGATTTCAATTTGTCCACTATTTCATCTTGTTCAGATATTGTCTGTTTTGCCTGTATGAGCTACATAAAATCTGATGCCTTTGCTAAGTTTTGTTAGGTTTTGCCATTTCCATTCATGCCTCCCCTGACCAGACAGATATCTTTGCCATTTATCTGCCAGTTAGTGGTTTTCCATTTTGTTGACCACAGAGCTATCCCACTGCACACACACCACGAGTTGGCTTTCCTGGCTATTAGTCTTAGAGAACAGCTTCATACTGACTTTGTGTTTCTTCCCTAGCCTTTGGCCATTCCATCCCCCTAACAGGAAACCGTGCTTTAACCAAATGTTGTGACATTCAGTCAGTCCCCAGAGTCCAATAGGTGCCTCTTTGCGGAGAGGGGTGAACAAGCTTAGGGATGGGAATTATGGGTAACTGAGCTATTTCCTCAGTGCAGGAAGGCAAGACCTCTTTGCTACTACATCCTGGTCACAAAGAATTCAGACAGGAACCAGTTCCACTGTAACACTTTGGCTTCCAGGGCTAAGCCTGCAAAGGACTCTGTCTTCAAACAGATCCAGTCCATCATTGTATGGGGCACTCTTAGGATTGATCCTAGGGTGGCTGGCGGTGACTGAATATAAGGTTTTCCATGCCTTGTAGGATGTCCAGATTTGTTTCTCAAAGAAGGAATATTTATTCTATGTAAGTGGAAAACATTTGCAAAAGAAGCCAACAGGCAAATGTTGGCAGATTCCTTTTTGCTTTATGAAGAGTTCCCAGTTTCCAAGTCACCAGTAAACATGATATCCATAATTAGGGTATCTGGCTCAATATTGGCCAGGGTTGCATGCACGGAGAAGAGCTTACTGGCAGTCTCTCAAAAGCTGCTCTTTGTTCTTGTCCACATTGGAAATTAGTTCCCTTCTAAGTAAGCCTGTAGAAGGTTTTTATAATAACCTGTTAATATAGTTTGTGATTTCTCTAGTATGCAAACCTACCAATTAGGAACTGTATTTGAGTTTTGACCCTGGGTGGTGGGATTAAAGGTGCATGCCACCACCATCTTGTTCCCCATTACTCTAGGATTTAGAAAAGAATTTACAGAGATCCACCTATCTCTGTTGGGATTAAAGTCATGGGCTACCACTGCCCTACTCAAATCTTTATCTTCAAATCACTCCAACTCTTAGAGATTTAGAAAACAAGTTTGAGCTATAGCAACCCTTTGAATTTATCTAAAACATTTAAAATCTCCTAACTATGTTTTTAATACCAAACAACAAAAATTTTTATTTAAGAGAAAACTGAAAAGCTGATGTCCAAGATGGCGTGGGCCACATGACAATCTACAGTCCAAATTCTAATATGGAATTAAGGCAGGTGGTTTATTTAAGAAAGTCCATTTTCATTTCATGCCAGTAAGGCAAGTGTGTCTTTGAAAATTATCATTTGAAAATATCATTTTTTATTTTTTCATGCCTAATCAAAGGCATTTGTTAGTCTTTATGAGTAAGTTTGAACTGAACGACTGAACTTTCTGAACTATAGTCTCTCCTCATTGAGAAAGCCTCTCCTGTTTGAATCTAATCTTTCTTGATGGTATCTACACCTTTTCTTTTCCAGTGGAAACAAAGGCAAAACGTCTTCCCCAACATAACATGTATCCCAGTTTCCATTCTGAAGTCAATGGAATATTTTTAAAAAATTATTGTAATTGAATAAGAAAAAACTAAACAAATGAAAGACCTCAATGAGGTCTTTAAAATCTATAGGCTGATTTAATTGAGTAGTTTTTCTATTATTCAATATCTCTCTGCAGAGATTGTTCTTTTTCTCATTAGCATTTAAACAATTTAACGTTAATAAAGTACTGCTATCTCTGAGGTCTTTATTGCCCCTTTGTTTATTAAACATGATCTAAAGTGAGATTAGATCTTACTATAGCTGCTTATCCCGTGGGATTGTTATGTACCTATAATATGCTTTATGTTGTAATATGCATATAAGAAACTTTCATTTTATTAGAAACATATGATAGATCATTGTCAGTCTTCATTTGAACAAGTATTCCTATAATAGCCGTAACTTCTAATAAATGTGTAATCACAGAATTAGTCTTTTCAGAACTTAAAGTAGTTGCCTACTGAAATTCTGAGTATATATCTATGATATGGTACACATACTTCAGTTTTCCAAACTCTGAAAAATTAAACACATCTGTTTGCCAGATTTCATTTCTTTGGATGTCTTTTGGGCTACCTCTTACAAATAATGGAGTTCATTTATACAAAGAACAAGTACATGTTTTCCATAATTTTCTTGGCCAAGTGATAGAAATAGCTTTCTTTAAACCTTTGTTGCTAACATAGTGTTTCTTATGAAATTCTGAGGTTTCTATCACATTCTTACTAGTTGATCAATTTCACCATCACCTGGTGCTAGAGGTTTTATACAATGGATGATTTCTATTTATGATTACACGTAATTAAAAGAAATAGCAAAGTTAATTCTGAATCATCCAGAATTAGTTCAGCAGTTTCAATACGTAAAACAACTCTTTTGGCATACTGGGAGTTAGTAACTATATTAAGAGATTCAGGAAAATCTAATAACACTGTAAGAATGGCATACAGCTCTATTTTTTTTTTTACTGAATCATAAGGGTTTTGAACCACTTTATTTCTTTTTCCTGATTATAAAGGACCTTTTCTGATTTATTTGCATCGGTATAGAATAAAGGGACTCCAGAAGTTGGTGTTCCTTTTACTATATGAGGGAGAATCCAATTAGTTCTTCTCATAAATTGAAGTCTCTTGCTTTGGGGATATTTGTTAATCTTTCCCCCCAAAACTATTGTAAGCGTTTAGCCAGTGTTCATTTTCTGCCCACAATGAGGCAATTTCAGCATTAGTAAAAGGTACTACAGTTTCTGCTGGGTCTACTCCTGCTAACTGACAAAGTCTCATTTTCCTTTCAAAATAAATTCAGAAACCTTTTCTACACAGTGCTAAAATACCATTCTATTGACCTTATATTCTCTCTGCATAAGAATTCATGTGGGAGAATGAGCAGAAGGCAAAATAACTAAAATATAATCAAGTTTTGGATCCAACTGATCCATATGTGTATCCTGTAATTTCTTTTCTGCCAGAGTCAATTCTTTCTTGGCCGCAGACAAATAGGAAAGACATCAGGTTTGTTAAGACACCTAGAATGTCCTCAAAGAGTTAAATAATATTAAAAGGGGAAAATTTCTCAGGTTAAGGATGAGAAATATCATAATTCAGGAATTAGAATCCTGTAGAGTGATACAGAAAGACTGAAATTAGAAGCAGAAAATGAAAAGATAAATGACTTATCTGAGATTGACATATCAATTGTTATAATTACTATCAATCCGGTAAATCAAATTTAAGCTGCCTTTGTAATTCAGCATATTGACCTTCACCTAGAAACCAATCTTTGGAACTATTAATGCCTCTAACCCTGTTTCATTATTCTACGCTCCTCACTCCTCTCTCCACCATGTTTGTCACTGTAACTGAGGACCAGTTTCCCATATTGCTGTTGCCAAGTCTTTCTAGTCCTGGGAGATAATTCTGTTCTGAGTTTAATATGATGTTAATATCTACTTCATGTAGGATGAATGCTTACCATATGAAACAACCATTTCCTTAAATCTCTTCCAATCTAGTATTTCTATAGAGTTCTGTTAACTTCTTGAAAACTTTGAGGATGTCTATAGTCTCCTTATAGTTCTTGTATATGAACTGGATAAACTAAGGTTGCATCCTAACATCTTTGGGCTACTCCTCTTCAGTTTCATCATGCAGTGATGTAGTAGGTTCTTGTCTAAATTCTTCTGTTTGTAGTTTTCTTATTTTCATTTATATGTCTTTCTAAAGATTGCAGCTTATCAATCCACTTTTTGTATTTGGCACAGGAAAACCACTATGACTATTAAGCATGATTTCTCTGCCACACATTGGAGCACCAAATGTTGCCTTTTGACTAAATCTCAATTATTCAATTTAACAATAAAGACTGAAGAGCCAGATGCTGAAGTGATCACCTGCAAGCTCAGAGAGAGAGAGAGAGAGAGAGAGAGAGAGCGAGAGAGAGAGAGAGAGAGAGAGAGAGAGAGACTGAGAGAGAGACAGAGAGAGAGACTGAGAGAGAGAGACAGACAGACAGAGAGAGAGAGAGACAGAGAGAGAGACATAGAGAGAGACTGAGAGAGAGAGACAGACAGAGAGAGAGAGAGAGAGAGAGAGAGAGAGAGAGAGAGAGAGAGAGAGAGAGACAAAGACCTGGGTGACCCTCTTCAGCTGACATACCAGCAAGAGTGTATTCTCCTATGCCATCTCAAAGGAAATCCTTCCAACTGGATGTCCTTCCTTTCTGTTTCCTGTGTGTCTCTCCCTCCACGGACTTCCTCTTATTCTCTATGACTTTTTCCTGTCAACTGGTTGCTTGTTCTGCCTCTTGACCTGTGATTGGTTTTATTTAATCATGATTAGAATAGTCAAACAGAAAACCTGGATATAAGGTGTGTGCTAGTGCTGAGCCACAGCACAACTCATGGCTTTCCAGTAAATAGCACAATCTCAGGGTTCACAGTGTAATCAAATATCCTGAAACATTAGGTCAATCTTTATCTTCAGAGTCTTTGTTTCCACCTGTGCATCTATCTTTGGCCTATAGGCCTAGAATGTCTGATAGACGTTTCTGTGAAGCAGGATTTTTGAAGGACCATCCTGCCCTGTCTTGGCAAACTTCAGCAGTCACTTTCTTTTGTGTCCTGCTTGTCCATTTGGGCATTAACTACCAGCAATTGAAACAAGGGCAGTTTTTTGCCCAGGGACTAATTTTTGCCACAAAGAAAGTAAAGTCCATATGGAATTTCTTTGATGCCCATCATCTTCTCTGAAGTATGGATCATGTCAAGAGCAGACATGTCTCATTGTCATAAAAAAGCCTTATGTTATTAAAATATCGTAAATGCCACATTCTGCAGATCTCTGAAGTATTTGAAGACCACCTGTCTATCTAAAATATATCTTTTTTTGACCTTAAAAGCATACCAACATGACACGTTTGATTGTAATAGGTGACTAACTACTAACCTGTATTTTCTTATTATCCTAAATAGTTTGTAATAATAACTTTCAAAGACTGGAAACTTACAGTACATTGTTAAATGAATTGAATAGGAACAATAACTTAAACAAGAGCAGAAACTTATGTACAGTATGTTTTAACAAAAAACCTTAAATTTGTATCAATATACAAAAATATCTTGAGTAGAAACATATGCAGTATGATAAAAATAAGCTCAAATTTGTATCAATATACAAAAATTCATACCATATAAAATATTTAAAATAGAGGCAGAGGCAGACGGAACTCTGTGAGTTTGAGGCCAGCCTGGTCTACAGAGCGAGTTCCAGGATAGGCTCCAAAGCTACAGGGAAACCCTGTCTCAAAAAACCACAAATAAGAATAGTAGTGGCTTTTTTGGTTTAAAAGTAGATTCAATAATCTACCCTATTCTCTCATTCTCTATATTCCCCCTTTTTCTTTTCAGAACAAGATTCCTGAATCTAATCTTTTTTTTTCAGCTTTTTTCCCTCACCATTAACCAATAACAACTTGTAACCACCCTCCAAACAATGGCCAATTCATAATCCACTGAGTGACCAAAAACTGCCTACACGACCTCTTGAGAATGTGGACATCTGTTCTTAAAATTACTTCCTGTGGTCTGGGGGCAATGACATCTTTGGCGGAACCTTTTGTAAAGTCGCGGGACAGCCAGTTATGTCACTTGTTGTCCAGTCTGTCTGGCAGGAAAGTACAGGGCTGATGTCGTCTGTGAAGCTGGGCCATCTCAGCCAGCCACCTTGAAACTGTCCTGAGCAGTTTGTAGTCCAAAGCCGATCTTTGGGTGGTATTTGTCAACTTAGGGGTGTTGCCCTAGTCCCGGTGGAATTGTCGTTGTGGGGCTCCATCCTCCTCTTGGAGACTCCAAAGTTCACTGTTAGGAATGACCGTGGTTCACTGCAGAAAATTTAAATATATATTTGGTTTTTCAATACAGGATTTCTCTGTGTATCCCTGGCTGTCCTGGAACTTACTCTGTAGAACAGGCTGCCCTTGAACTCAGAGTCTGCCTGCCCCTGCCTCCTGAGTGCTGGGTTTACAGGTGTGCGCCACCACACCTGGCCTAACTTAATTTTAAATATTATATCCAGCATATCTCGAAAAACTAAAGGACTATGATTTGTTAAGCACATCCAAAGTACAAAAACTTACTTCCTAGTTACCTGATAGAGACACAAGCCTGAAATCATTTACAAGAAGCTAGAGAAAGCTTTTTTCTAGGATTAGTTAGTGCTCTATATGACCATTAATACTGTGACAAAAGTTTAATATATATGTATATCAATTTTTTAAACTTTGAGAAAATACTTAAGCCTTAATCTTTAAAGAATACAGATTAATTAAATTCAGCTGTTTTTTTAAATTATCCAATGTCTGCAGCTGTTGTTCCTTTCTCATTAGCATTTAAAAATTTTAAAGTTAGCCGGGCGGTGGTGGCGCACGCCTTTAATCCCAGCACTCGGGAGGCAGAGGCAGGTGGATCTCTGTGAGTTCGAGACCAGCCTGGACTACAAGAGCTAGTTCCAAGACAGGCTCCAAAGCTACAGAGAAACCCTGTCTTGAATAAAACCAAAAAAAATTTAAAGATAATAAAGCACTGTGCAATCTATCGCTTGAGGCCTTTATTACCCCTTTCTGTTTATTAAGCATATCTATTTTAGAGTTCAATTAGACCTTTCTATAACTGCTTGCCCTGTAGGATTATGTGGTATACCTGTAATAAGCTTTATGTTGTAATATGCAAAAAATAGTTTCATTTTAGTGAGACATATGCTTTAGAATTGTCAGTCTTAATTTGTACAGGTATTCCCTTGATGGCCATAACTTCTAACAAATGTGTGATTACAGAATCAGGCTTTTCAGAACTCAAAGCAGTTGCTCATTGAAATCCTGCATATCTATCTATGGTATGGCATACATATTTTAATTTTCCAAACTCTGCAAAATGGAACATGTGCATTTGTTAAATTTCATTTCTTTGAGTACCCTTTGGGTTACTTCCTGCAGGTAGTGAAGTTTGGTTCTACAAAAAACAAGTATGATATTTTCTTATAATTGTCTTTACTGCCAAGTGAAGGAAAAATCTTTTTTTTCAAATCCTTGCTATTGGCATGCTTTTCAAGAAATTCTGAGGCTTCTAGAACATTTCCTATCAATAGTTAATCAATTTCATAGTTACCTTATGCCAGAGAGTCTGGTAAACGCATATAGGATCTAATATGCGTTATATATAGAGAATGATTTGTTTTTGATTATTTCTTGTAACTGAATAAATTATAAAGTCAATCATTTGGAATAAATTCAGCAGTTTCAATATGTAAAACATATTCTGCATATTAAGAGTCAGTAATTGCCGGGCAGTGGTGGCGCACGCCTTTAATCCTAGCACTTGGGAGGCAGAGGCAGGCGGATCTCTGTGAGTTCGAGGCCAGCCTGTTCTACAAGAGCTAGCCAGGACAGGCTCCAAAGCCACAGAGAAACCCAGAAAAAGAGTCAGTAACTATATTAAGAGGTTATAGCAAATCTAATAACACCGTGATAATAGTATATAATTCTGACTTTTGAACAGAATCATAAGGGCTTTGAGCCACTTTATTCAAATTTCCTGTTCTAAAACTGGTCTTCCTGACTTGTTCACATCAGTGTAGAAAGTAGGAGCTCCAGAAATTGGTGTTCCCCACACAGAGTGAGGAAGGATCCTGTCAGTTCTCTATAAACTGAATTCTTTTGCTTTTGGGCTATTTGTTGTTAATCTCTCCCCCCCAGAATTAATTACTACAAGCTCTTTGCCAGGGTTCACTTTCTGCCCATAAGGAGGAAATTTTATCATTAGTAAAAGTAAAAAAATTAGTAAAAAAATTTCTTCCGGGTCTATTCTTGCTAATGGACGAAGTCTCATTTTCCTTTTAGAATCCACTCAGAAACATTTTTTACATAGGTCTTTTAATTTCTATTCTGTTTGTATGCTAAAAATATTCTTCTAAGGTATTATCTTCTCTCTGCATTAAAATTCCTGTAGGCGAAGGTATAGAAGGTAAAACATGCAGAATACAATTCAGTTCTCGATTCTAACAATCCACACGTGCATTCTGCAAAACGCACTTTTTTTTCTACAAAGGCCAATTATCTTTTAACTTCAGCTGATAATTTTCTTGCACTATTTAATAAGTTTTTATCACCTTGTAAGGTTTGGAATAAGTTGCTTAGTTCTTGAGTTGTCGATCCAATTGTGGCCCATAGCCAGTGAATGTCTCCCAGCAATTTTTGAAAGTCATTAAAAGTCCACAATTGATCTCTCCTGATTTGTACCTTTTGGGGTTGAATTCTTTTGTAAACCTATTGTGTATCCTAGATAATTAATAGAATCTCCTCTTTGTAGATTTTCAGGAGCAATTGCAATCCCCAACAAAGCAAAAGTTTCTTTACTTTTCCAAACATTTCCTATAAAGAATCTATATTTGAATCAACTAGTAAGATCCCATCCATATAATGGTAAATTCTAGATTGAGGATACTATATGTGAATCATTTCCTACATCTGTTGTACAGAATATTGGCACAGGGTTGGCTTGTTTAACATCCCTTGTTGGAGATTCTTCCACTGATATCTCTTAACAGACTGAGAATTATTATAAGTAGGTACCATCCCTATCCTTTTCTTGTAAAGGTATAGTGAAGAAACAGTCTTTTAAATCAATAACTATAAAAGACCATCCTTTAGGTAATAGATAAGACAAAGGAATTCCAGGCTGTAGGAAGTCCATCAGCTTAATTACTTTATTTATAGACCTCAAATCTGTTAACAGATTTCTTTTTAATAACAAATACAGGAGAATTCCAAGGACTGGTTGATTCTTCAATATATTGAATATTTAGCTGTTCCTGTAGCATCCATCCTAAGGCCTGTAATTTAAAGGCCATTGATCCATCCAGACAAGCTTTTCAGTTAACCATTTTAAAGGTAGGGCTTTGGTACCTTTGAAAAATCAGCAGCTGTTGTGCCCTGTTTTTTGTATAACCTGAATGATTGGTGACTCTTCTTTATAAATGTCTTTTAATACTTTTTCCAGAAACCTACGTTAGATTATGGTTTGTTCCTGAGATTGAAGGAATGTTAATCCGAGTATTCCATTGCTGTAACAAATCATGCACCCATAAATTCATTGCTATATTAGCCACATATATTTTTAACTTTTGTTTCTGGCCTTCTGGCCTTATACATTTGACCCATCTTGTACTTTTTTTTTTTAACTGAGATAAAGTTCTCATCCCTAAAAGCTGAACATTTACCTCATGAAGAGGCCAACTTGGATGCCAAGATTCTGGTGCAATTATTGTTCCATCATCCCCTGTGTCTACAAACCTTCAATTACAATGTTGTCTATTCATATTTTTAGCTTTGGTCTTTGTTCATTTATAGAAGCTTGCCAAAATATTTGCTTTATAGTTTCTCCTGAAATTTGTTTTATCTTCTAAAGTATGTTTTCTTTACAATAGACATTAGGTTCTTTAATTGTTCTGGGGAGTTTACCCCATGGTGACAGGGAATGATTGAACTAAATTTGACATGGGGCCTGTCATGTGCTCCCCCAAGGTGTTTCCTGATGACAAAGGGTCACCTTGTCTGTCCCTTATTCATCTGCACTTATGTTCATTGCCACACTTGCATACTCTAGAAGGCAAGGGCCTTCTGTTTGGATTATTCCTAGAAAACATTTTTTCTAGGAATTCCCTGTCTACAGTCCCTTTGTAGTTGACTTTGTTTGCCACAATTAAAACACCTGAAATTTTCATTTTTCTTCAAGTCTCTGGAAATCACCTCTCCTACCCAATCATCATCATGGTTATGAGATTCAATATTAACTCAGATCTATACCTCTATAGGTGCTGATCTTGCCTTTAAAGGCCCAATTACTTCTTTGCATTGTGAATTAGCATTTTCAAAAAACAAAGATACAATTATTATTTGTCTAGCTTCTGAATTTGGAATCATTCTATTTATAGTTAAAGTCAATATTTGTAAAAAATTAGTGAAGATTTCTTTTGGGCCCTATATAACTTTAGTTATATGACTCAGTTCTCTTTCCAACTTTTTCAATTCTGTTCCAAACATTCAAGTTGCTGCACAGCATAAAGTCAAGGTGTAGCCATCATATAGAAACTGTTTGTACACCAGCATAATCCCCCTCTCCAAGAAGTTGGTCTTAGGAAATTTCAATACCTCTAGCCCGACTTCATTGTTAGTGGTCCTTGCCTCATTTATCCACCAGGTCCCCCACCACAACTGAGGATCAGGTTTCAATACCGCTGTAACCAAATCTTTGCAGTCTTGTGGGACAATTCTGTTACTAGTTGACTATGAATGTAACACCTGCTTCACAAAAGGTGAGCACATACCATATAAGACTATCACTTCCTTAGATCTCCTCAAATCTAACATTTCCATTGGGAAATCCAGTCAACTCTTACATAGCCTTGGAGATTCCTGTCACTTGGTAGGTGCTCCTGGAAGGCAACTTGAAGACCTTGGACTATAGTCTCTAATTTTATGATTTAATGGGTGAGGTTGGTTCTCCTTTATATTCTTCTGTCTTTGTTTGAATATCTCTATTATCTGTTTTAGTAAGTTTTTCTAAGGCTTGTAACTACTTATCAGCCAGAACTGCGATGTTTCTCTCGTGACATTCGAAGGCCTGTGTCTTGTCACTCACATCAGCCAACGTTTTAGGGATAAAACAAGAATTACCAAACTGATGATGATAATTAACATTATGCAAAACACAGCTATGTTAATTATCCCCTCACTTAATTGTTCCGTTTTTTTAGACCATCCATTATGTAATCATACAAAGACCTAACTCCATCGTAATAGTGTTTCCTAATTTTTAATGTGGGGGGAAAAACTTTTTTTAAAAACTAATTCCTCCCTTTAAGAATTCCCAACTGTCCCACCAAATTTGATGATGATGATAGTGAAGTGTGAGCTGCTAGCATGCAGCTGTGAGGAGAGCACGTGGAAGTCACAACAACAGTAGAAGCCCAAGCAGGTGTCAAGGCAGCAACCTAGTGTGGCAGTAGCCTGAGGAGGGGTTCCAGAGGAAGAGGAAGCTGGCTGTCTGAAAAGCACACACACAAGGAATCACGTGGGAGAAGCACACGCTGCAGGAATTCAGGCCAGTGGTGAGGGCTAACTCTGGCAGTATTTGGAGTCCAAGTGTGGAGAGGCTGCAACAGAAAAACCCCAGACTCACTTAGAGGGCTTGGGGAAGAAAAGGAAAAACAAGGAAAACCAAGCTGGCGGTGAGGTGACCCTGGTGGATGCAGTTTCCGCGTGCAGCTCTGGCCAATGCCTGCAAGCAACTGGCAAGGAGCTATTTCATAAATTTGTGCCCCAAAAGTTGGGTGCTAGTTGAAGCATAAATCTAATTAATCTTATCAATAAAAACCAGAAGTTAGAATTGGGGGTAAAAACCTGAAAGATTAGAGAAGCAGAGAGAGAGAGAGCCATAGTCCGTCCCTACCTCTTTCATCCCCATCTAAAAAGGCTAAGATCCTGTCTCCTGTCTGTACAGACCTCCAGACCTCTACGGCTAACTAGTGGCTCGCTCCACCCTCTGACTCCAAGCAAGCTTTGTCAGAACACAAACAAAACTCACACAACTTTGGTGGGAGGAGCAGGAGCCAGCTGTTCACACTGCATCCGCACTCAGGGAGCAGAGGGAGATGAAAGCCAGGGCTTCACTTTCCCACACTGTTGCTACCCAGACTGCATCGTGTAACCAATACAGCCTCCTTTTAATGTAAACCAAGTCTATCAGTTCTTTTCCTCCAGAGAAACCCGACTAATACAGGTGCTTGGAAACGGCTTTTGTGAAAAAGAATAAACTTCTCATTTGGGTCTGCAAGATAATGAAAAAGCATGACGAAATTTTGGCATTTTGTCTCTGTCCTGTTTTTGTCTTAATTCTAGGAATAGTTGGGTCTAGCAGGTCCTTCTCCCTAGATGAGGAAAATTCCTCATTGGGGTGGTCTGACCTGATTCAGCTCAAAGTCTGGGTGTAACTAGGCATTTCCTCTTTGTCCCTGGAAAGACTGGGGCTGCGGCCAGGACCAGTGTTTCTGTAGTCTCTGCAGGTGGAGGTGGGGACAGTGTCACTGTGAGAGGACAGGTGGAGGTGGGGACACTGTCACTGTGAGAGGGACAGGTGGAGGTGGGGACAGTGTTACTGTGAGAGTCACAGAGGGGAGAGAAGTGATGCCAGGGGAGGGCAGCATGGTTCCTGAAGGAGTAGGGGAGGCCTGCAGTCATGTAGTCTCCACCTGTGACTTTTGAACCTCTTCAGTGGGTAATAGTGGGCATGGTGGAAGTGCATGCTGGGTAGTCTGCCCTTCCTCTCTTATAGATAGGAACATGGCAGTAGAAAAATAGCATGATCTCTCTCTCTCTCTCTCTCTCTCTCTCTCTCTCTCTCTCTCTCTCTCTCTCTCTCTCTCTCTCTCTCTCTCTCTCTCTGTGTGTGTGTGTGTGTGTGTGTGTGAATATCAGTCCAGGTCATACCTATGCCTGCTGCCATGTTACTGACCTTGTGATCTGGATGCCTATGGCTCCTTCTATGCACTTATTCTGTGTGGGAAGATAGGTCATTGGAACAGCAGGATGTGGGTGGGGAGTTGCTGACTCAGCCTAGATGCCTGCCTGTGTCCCTTCTCAAGGCTAGGGAAGGGGGTGCATCCAGATGAGTTTGGGGAGATTGATTTAAATAAGTGAGATAGAAGAGGACTCATTCACTCTCCTACCTTGTCTGAATCAGCAAACCCTGAGAGGAGCAAGGCAGAGAGCTGATGTCCCCTGTCCTTATCTGCACATATCCTTCTCCACTTACCCAGAGAGTTTCTTTTGGGTTCTGCTTCCAGGAATCCTAGTCCCTAGAATGGAGTATACTTAACAAAAATAAAATATAAACAATTTTTGGCAGTATTGTTTGTTTTCCTGAAATCTGGGCAAAGATTTGGGTTGTAGACTGAGTCATTTCAAATTTTCCTGATTTTGTAATCATCCTCACAGAGATGAAGATATTGTCCACCTCATTTTGGCTACTAGACTAGTTGTGTTGGCTGGAGTCATCAGAGCAGAGGGAACCTCAACTGAAAAAATGTCCCCATAAAATTGGGGTATAGGTCATTTTCTTAGTAATTGACAGGAAAGGACCTGCCCGTCGTGGGTGGTGCCGTCCCTCGGCTGGTAGTCCTGGGTTCTATAAGAAAGCAGGATAAGCAAGCATAGGGAGTAAGCCAATAAGCAGCACCCCTCCATGGCCTCTGCATCAGCTCCTGCCTCCAGGTTCCTTTCCTGTTTGAGTTACTGTCCTGACTTCCTTCTCTGATGGGCACTGATGTGGAAGTGTAGCCACGCCCGTGGAAGTGTAGCCACGCCCGTGGAAGTGTAGCCACGCCCTTTCCACAACCCACTTGTGGTCATGGTGTTTTATCACAGCAATAGTAACACTAACCAGGACATTATTAAAACAGCGATTTCCAAGAAATTGACATTTCCTCACAATCTAGTGATGGGAAAAGGAAAAAGCCGAAGCCTGGTGTCAGCCAGAGATTCTCAACAATGTGCCAGGCAGACGGGAACAGAGCTATGTCATGAACTGGGTTACTTAGTAATGTATGCTTCTTGCCCTCTATTTGAATCTAAACTTTATGCCAGGACCAAGAAGATGGACTCGAGGAGAACCTGGTGCTCCACTTCCTGATGTGGCCACACTGGATAAATCTTCCTCTACTTTTCATGATTGTTTCCTCTGTCAGCCTTTTGAGCCTAGTTTGTTTTGAGGGCTGGGACATAGGCTTGGACCCTAACAACTCTAGTTACCCTCCTTATCCAGAATGATAGCAGTTTCTAGACAACCATTACTTTAAGTTCTTAAACACACGGAAGGCCAGGGCTCCTCTTGTCTGGGGGCTGCTTCATTCTCACTGCATGTCCTTCGTCCCCCTTCATTTGGGGGCCTCACGATGCTTCTGATGACCATGAGGGTCAGGTGCAGCTACAGGTCCTTCCTAGGAGAATCAAGACGATTTCTGACGATGGCGAGGGCCAGAGGAGGGAGGAGGGGATGCTAAGAGGGATGTGGACACCTCAGAAACGGGGATGGGGGATCCAGGCAGGAGACCACAGCCCCTGACTTCTAACACCGTTTCCCTCATGTGCTAAAGGATATGAAGCCTGGCACAGTTATGCACGCCTTTCATCCCGGTACTCGAAAAGTAGAGGCAGGTGGATCTCTGTGAGCTTGAGGCCACCCTGCTCTACAAAGTGAGTCCCAGGACAGTAAGAGCTACATATGGAGACCCTGTCTCTAAGAACCAAAATAAATAATACTACTAATAATGAATAGTAATAGTAAATAAATGGATATGGAAAGTGCTTGTGTTGCCAGCTCTGGGTGAAGAATAAAGTTTCTCAACACTTGTTTTGAGAAATGAACAATGTAAGCAGCTGTGTGGAAAGACATGGCCCAGGCTTTGGGAAGCCCAGCAACAAAGGCTCCTCTATTCCTGCTTTGTCAGGTTCTCTTTGTTTCTAACACTGTTACCAAGGTCAATAGCCCTTCCACTCAAGTGTAACATTAGAGTTGGCTTGAGAGTTTCTGTCCCTGTGTCAACATTGTAACTAAAGTGCCCAGCTCTGTGCCTGGTCCATCCTTGGTCCTCAGGAAGAGCGGCATCACCTTCCATATGGATGCTGACTTTTGTCCACAGCAAGGTTTGTGTTTTTCCAAATTCCTGTCTCTGCAGTATGGCACAGTAAGGGCCGAGAGGCTTCTGTCTGTAAAGGTCTAATAGCTTATGATGATGTGTGGTCTAGGGTACTTGAGCAGGCTGCATTCTGCTTATATTCCAAGTCCTGTGGCCTAGACCTCACTGGTAACCTCGAGGTAGCCCAGACTAACCTTGAAGTTGTAGGAATTCTCTTGCCTGAACCTCCCAAGTCCTGAGATTACAGGCCTGCCCAACCCCAGCTACCAGAAGACAGTTTGGAACAATGCTGCTACAGTAGTTTGTTGGGTCAAATGGCATAAGATATAAAAGGTCCAGCCCAGGGCTTGGCACCGAGCACACACACGGTTCCTAGAGGGCAGCGGTGGGGGCAGCTTCCACTGCTTCCCTTGTCTTCAAGATACTCCCTATTCTTGTCCTTTAAGTTGCCTCGCTGACGACACCTCCTTGGCAGCCAGCTCACTGACCAGCCAGGTGAGGACTAGAGGGCCACTTGCTCTGCTTGGACCCATAACCAGGCATTCAGGCCGATGGTTCCCCAGCCACACTGCTCCTCTGGGGACCAAGAATGCTGAGCATCCACGACCGGTGCCAGTCTTTGTATCACTGAATAGTCAGTATTTTTTCTGTGTTCAGTAAGCACATTCCCCATTTTGAAATCGTGTGTGTATATGTGTGTGTGTACAGGGGGAGGAGAGGAGTGTCTAGGTTCATGCATGCTATGGCAATCACGTGAAAGTCATAGGACAATATTTGGGAATTGGTTTTGGCCAACCACCTTGTTGAGGCAGGGTCCCTTATCTGTTTTTTTTTTTTTTTTTTTTTGCTCTGTACTCCAGGCTAGATGACTTTAAGTAATTCTGTCTTCACCTCCTATGTTGCCACATGAGTGCTTCCATTACAGATGCTTGCTACCCATGAAGCATTTTTTAAACTTGGATTCTGGATCAAACTTGGCTTACATAGCCACTGCTTTCACGTGATAAGTCATCCTACTGGCCCCGCTCTAATTGCTCTACATCAATTTTCATTTACTTGTGTACAAAGGCCTTTGACACTCACGAATCTACCAAAAATAATTTATTAATAAACGATAGCAGATCATTCTGTGCCTTCAGCATCATCAGCTGTTTCACTCTCTTCTGCTTCAGTGACAGACAGTTTCAGGACCGGCGGCATCACTCCCCCCTTGACGTCCCTGGAAGAAGAGCAATGCCAAGGCTTTCAAACTTTGAAACGGGGAACTTGCCCTTAGCTCCTCATCTGAGCTAGACATTTACCTTGGTACATCCTTTTTGAAAATCTCCTCCTCTCCAGAGGACTCTTTGTCCTGTAGATCCTGAGCCATGTTCTTCTTGCGTGTGTCGTGAAGAGGTCTATACATATCCCTAAGCCATAGTGGCCACCTTAGCCAGAAAAATCCTTCCTAGGAAACAGAAGGGGAAACATTAGTTCTGTTAGCCCCACCTTCTCCAGCCACAGCACCGAGTCTCAGGCTTACCTGACTCTCACTGTCCTTGAAACATTTCTTACTCCTTGGAAGAAAACACATAGAGAAGACAGTTAGTGATTGTGCCGTGTGTGTGTGTGTGTGTGTGTGTGTGTGTGTGTGTGTGTGTGTATGTGTGTGGTGTTGTCTGGGGACATCTTGGCTCTCCCCAAAACAAAGATTACCCCAGCACTGGGACTTAACAATTCCATGCATATCTGGCTTTTAGGAACTTTTCAAGCCTTTCCTGAGGCCCCACAATGCCCCTGGGGAGATCTTTGCATGTGACTTGTCCTGGAGCAGAGGCACCAGCATGACTGACAGTAGCCCCACTTATTCTACTGAACCAACTTGTCCCTGGGAAGAAGCCACCTGGGCAGGAGCCCTTTGCTCTCCTGCAGACCAGCTCTCACAGGCAGACTTGCTGAGGTGAGGGAGGGGCTGCTCCTGCTTGCCTAGCTGCTTTATCCTCCAAGTCCACAGCCCAAGTCCACAGCACAGCTCACAGACTCACAGGGTTTCACCCTGCAGCCTGCCTCTGCTGAGGAGTCGTAGCAGCAGTTTAAAGGGCACGGCTAGCTGCGCAGGGTGGACCATGCCTGTGATTACAATCCTTGGGAACCACATAGTGAGTTCTGTATGCTGCCAAGAGCAGAACGGGCACAGCCTAACCTCCTTCCCCTAAAGAAATGGCGACACTTGGAGATGGCTTTGTTAGTCTTGGGTACATTTGCCTTTTTGGGGAGCCAGGCAAGACATTAGGGGAAATAACATTCTTCCTGAGTTTCCCCAATGAGGCCCAAGCTCTCTGCTAGCTCTCAGGTTCTCTTTGAACAATTGCTAATCTTGTATTTACCCTGTGGACTTTTCTTCATCTCCAACTCTTGCTGCTCTGTGAAAATAAACCTGTTTTGGGAGAAAACATGATCATGATTATAACAGTGACTGAGGTCTCCAATCTATATCTATTCCTTTTACTTAGTTGACATCTGCCCTGCTACTCTTCTCTTCTGTAGCGCCCAGTTTAGGGTGTCCCATGTAGCTGGCACTTAATATGGTGTATTGACTCTTTTACATAAAATTAAACAAGTCCTAATAAAAACTCTTAAAAGTCAAAGAATATCTTTAACTTCATCAATGTATATATGAGAAGAGCAAGAGCAGAATGCCTCTGACCACAACCACGAAGCCTTTGTCTCTGGTGAGCTTCTGAAATGTAATATGGAAAATAGTATTGAGGAGGAAGGAACTATTATTGCTATTATCTGAAACAATGAACAACCAAAAAGTCCAAGACAATCGACTAATATTTCATTAGAATAAGAGGATTCAATACTGTTGGCTAGTCATAAAATAAAAGAGAGCAGGATACAGAGCCCAATAGATTTCACATGTATCTCCCATACAAACTAAGCGAGTTCCCATTTATGATAGCAATGGAGATGGGCAATGTTTCAGAACAAATGTAACTTAGGATGAGTAAATTCTCTGATGAAATTGCTAATTCCTTTAAAGAACACTAAGAGAAATGATAAGCCACAGAGCAAGTTTCTGTCTAAAAGCAAAAGGCAATCTAAAACAGCAAACGCTTGTGGATCTGTCTCGGTGTAGAGTGCAAGGCCTGGTTTAATCTCAAAGAGGAGGAGAGGGAGAAGGAGGTGGCAGCAGCAGAGGCAGCAGTGAAGGTAAAGCATGTTGTAAAGGTATCAACCGTCAAAGTAGAACTGTAAATGCCATGCCGTCTTATAAAATCTGATTTTTTCCCCACTTACATGTATGTGCCCACATGTGTGCTGTGTGTTTATGTGAGGTGAATGTGTGAGTACATGTGCATGTGTAAATGATTATGGAGGCTTGAGGTTGATGTTGGATATCTAGATAACTCTTTCATCTCATTCCCTGACTCAGAATTAATCAAATCCAGAGCTTACTGATATGACTAGCCTCATTATGCAGCTTGTTCTGGGGGCAATCCCATGTCTGCCTTTGGGATGGGAATTACATGCCGCCATGTCTGACTGGAATTCCCCAGGTACTGAGAATTTTAAATCTAAAGTCTAATCTTCATGTTTGTGTGGAAAGTGCTTCAACTACTGAGCCATGTCCCCAGTACAAACATTTATTTTCTTTTTTCTTCCTTTCTCTCTTTCTCTCTCTCTTTCTCTTTCTCTCTTACCTCCCTCCCTCCCTCCCTCCCTCCCTCCCTCTCTTTTTCTTTCCTTTCGTTTTAAACAAATAAGATCAGCTGACATTTGGTAGGGAAATGTTAAGAATGATTACACAATGTATGGAAAACAGAACAGAGAACAGGAGCTTGCCCTATTAAATCAACAGGAGTTATGTGGGGCTCAGCAATGTGGGGCTCAGTTAATGTAACCAGTGGGCGTTGTCCAGCAATGCGGGGCTCAGTTAATGTAACCAGTGGGAGTTATCCAGCAGTGTTGGGTTCAGTTAATGTACAAAGCAACTCTGATTAATGCTGTGATTCTTGACTGGTGAAAGAACAACATCAGGATCAAGGTAAGCATCCAGATAGAGATGTATCTTAGACCAGTGAAGAAAGAGTCAATTAGGCAATATAAATTATTTCACATCTAGATATTCTTGTGAGGGAGGGATATTCCCTGACTCAACCATACCCGCCAAAAATGAAATAAATTCTAGGCAGATTAAAAGAATATATAAGAGGCTGGAGAGATGGCTCCGAAGCTAAGAGCACTGGCTGCCCTTCCGGAAGAATGTGCAATATTCCTATGCACTGTGTAAGTATATGTCACTGCATACACAGAAGGAGGTGCAGGCCGGTAGATGAGTGGCCTTGGCTACAGACACTTTCCTTTTCCACTGGGTTGTTATACCACGAAATATATTAACGCTTTGGGTGGTTTGCAACGGTTTCCTAGTACTCTCACACTCCCAGTACTTTCTGTTTGTCTCTGAGGGGGCGAAACTGACCAGTGAAGGGTCCGGGTGCAGGCTTAGGGATCAGGGGAATGAATGGGAGATTTACTCTTGGTTTGGCCACTGGGCCTAGGTGCTCTTCACCCTAGGAGAGGCTGATAAGCTCTTCCCAGAGAAGTCTGAGATTAGATCAGACAAAGAATGGAGAACTCTGTGCTGTGCTCAGCAGGCACAAGCCTTCTATCCCGAAGGATGTGGAAGACAGCGTCCAGACCCAGCAAAGGCCTCTGCCTATGGAGTGGAAACAGACAGCTCTCCACCCACACATTCATTTTTAAAACCACTGCTATTTTCTCTCACTCATATCTTCTTCATATTTATTAAAATATGTTTCTTTAAGGTGAAAAGTATCTTTTAGTAGCTGCTCGCTAATCCCCCAAATGACCAATTGTTAGAGTGGTATTTCAAAAGTCTTAGTGTCTGGGCAGGTAGCACAGTGGTAGAGAACATACTTAGCTTGCACAAGACCTAAAATTAATCCCCAACACCCCTGCCTATACATGCAAATGGTTAAGAATAATTGGTCTGTTCATTGCTTTTCTCTATATGATACGTTTTAAAAAATTTAGACTTTTTAGACAGTGTTTAATGTAGCACAGGTTGGCTTCAACTCACCATGTAGTTGAGGGTGGCTAGAACTCCCAATCTTCCTGCCTCTGCCTCTAAAGTGCTGGAATTATGGGAGCGTGCCGCCAAGCCTGGTTCTGTATGCTACTTTAAATATGCATTGGATTTTTATTTTTCTTTGTTTGGTAATTAACTTAATGTCAGTTTTCTACTCAACACTGTCTGGGTGGGGTCTCACCCCAACCCCTGGCATCCATTTTGGGATGTTGGGTAGAAAGTTCCATTTCAAGCCCCCTCTCCTGGGAGTTGCTGCAGTCCAAAGTCCATCTCTGAGAAAGCCCGCCAAACGGTGACCCCTCCCCAGAGAGGGTCAAGACCACTCCTATAGGCTATTTAAACTGCCCCTCAGAGAACAAACACATGGTCTCCCCAGTTTTCCTTCCTCCTCTCCATGTTCTGCCAGAGAACCACCCAGGAGTGCTGGTATCCATTAAACCTGGGCTTTTTCTAATTAGGTTTGATTTGGTCTGATTTGGCTTATTCCATCCGTCCGCAGAGATGTTTGTTGGGCCAAAAAAAGCTTTGCAAACACCTTGACTACTACAGGAAAATACTGTGTGCGTCCAGTCCTCACAGACGCCATCCAAATGGGCAGAAGAGAATGAAAATGCGCGTGAAGGGCTGGAGAGATGCTTCGTGGTTAAGAGCACAGCTGCTCTAGCACAGACTGCTCTTCCAGAGGACGTAGGACTGGAATTACAGCACCCACATAGTGGCTCACAACCACCTGGAACTTGGTCCAGGGGATCCCACCACCTCTTCTGGCCTCTGAGGGCATCAGGCACAGAGTGGTTTTTTCCAGGGCATGCTCCTCTGGGATGAAACATTTCTTCTAGGAGGGAAAGGGAAGGCTCACTAGACTCAGGCAGTAAATGGGAGGTAAACAAAAGGTCACAAGTCTGGAAAAACAAAATCATGCAAGATTCTTGAGGGCCCCTGCCCAACAGAATCAACGGGATGAAGCTGCTGGGGCTGGAGACTCTGAGCAGTAACTGCAGATGGAGACATCTGACTGTGGCAGGGGCTGGTGCTCTACATGCAGAGAGAGCCCCAGAATTTTGGGATTTGGGGAGCTGCTGCTCATGTTGGGAGAGGATTTCTGGTGATGTGGCTCTTTTAGAGTCACACTTGCTCCTTGTAGATTAGTAACCCTAATAAAGAGACTCACTGCTTCACCAAATTGGTGCAATGTTTACTTTGGTCTGTCATGGACTTTCTCGGTAAGTAATGGGTATGTAAGTGTGTGTGTGTGTGGTCTCCCCAGAAAAATATCTATCACACAACAGTGGCGCACAGACATGCATGCAGGCAAAACACCTATACACATAATTTTTTTAAAAGTACAAATAAATTCCAGCACAGTGGTGAACAGCACACACCACTAAAGAACAATATATGACTTATAGAGATTTCCCTGGAGGTCACAACCACATTAGGTGTGGAGGTGCTGTCTGTACAGGGGCCAGAGGACATCCTCCTGGAGGCCATGAACTGACCCCATGCAGATTTCTGCCTTCTAGCCTCAAAATTGCACCATCCTCACTGACAGAGAACTCTCCACTGCTCCCACAGCCTCTCACAGCCACACCACCAGTCTGACACCAAATCAGAACGTTACATAATGGCCTGGCATTGAGGAGCCCCACTTCACAGAGTACCTGTGAACACACAGGGACATTACTTGTAGACAGAGAGGGTAAGTGGCTCAGGTTTTCAGTTCGCGGCCTCTAAACCTATTACACAGACCGGGCACATTCTGGACACATGAATGTGTTGTTTTCCTTACCTCAATGAGACAGAAAATGATAATCAACACTGTCACTACTACAGTTACAGAGATTGCCAAGATGACTTTGTTGTTGTAGCCGTATCCCGGAACTTCTTTTGTGTGCTAAAAGGTACAAGATAAATGAATAAATAGGAATTTCTGTTGCCAAATAATAAAGTAAAAAAATTTAAAGAAAGTAAAGGCTAATTGCTCAAAATTCATTCTTGAGCTGTGCTTGGTAACTCATGTATATAATCTGGCAATTGGAAGGTTAAGATAGGAGGACTGCCATGAGCTTGGTATCAACTTCGGCCACAAAGTGAGTAGGCTATTTTGGGCTATACAGTGATATTCTGACTCAAAGACCCAAGGTCTCAGGATGTACTTCTGTGGTTGAACCCTTTGTTTAGCTTGTACTAGGTGCTGGGTTTGATCTACATGGAACAACAAAACAATATTTTTTTTTAAAAAAAAACCCTAAAAACATTCTTCCAGGTGAGTAGCTTTCTTATTTATAAAAGCTCAAACTGAATTCAATATGTTACATGCTTTATTATAGTACATTTTATTATATTCTGTGTTTTAAGTCTGCTTCCATGTCTTAAATTTAGAAACACAGTGGAAGTTAGGTGTGGTAGCAAACACATTTAAATTCAGCACTGGGAGGCAGAGGCAGGTGGATCTCTGTGAGTTCCGGGCCAATCTGGTTTGCATGAGAATTCTGGGAATCCAGAGCTACACAGTGAGACCCTGTCTCAAAAACAAAACAAAACAATACATATAAAAATACAGTGGGAATCATTGTCTTGGCTGGGCTAGAGTTATGTGGCCAATACAAGATCTGAAGTAGGAGGCCCCGGTCTTTCTGCTTAAATGAGTGAAAGGGTACGCGGCATGTTCCATGTTCCAGCACCGTCCTCACCTGACTTTGTTCCAGACCCTTCTGTTCGCCTTGGGTTTCTGTGCTCTCGTTGATGTAGTTCTCAGTTTTCCACTGGTCCGTATCCCAGTCGGCCCTGGACAACTTGAATTCTTGTTGCTCATTGAGAAGCTTCATCAGGAGGCCTGTTCTGGAGATGAGCTTGGCACAGTACAGTTGTACTCGGTGATCAGAGCAGTCCATCTTCAAAGTCCTGATAACGTGAGAAATAAGCTTTCTCACGTTGTTGTTGGGGATGAGGGGCCGCAGCTGCTGGTTTAGCTGAGATTCAAAGCGTTCACCTGGTGACATCAGCAATGGGTAAGCAAATTCTCTGAAATGGTCACGGGAGTCAGACCCCAAGGTGAAGTCTAACTGTGGCTCGCTCATTTGCTGAGCAGTTGGAATTAAATCAGATGTAGGCCCATTAGACTCTTCAGCAGGATTCTCAGGGGGAATATTTTCTAATGCAGCTTCTTTAGGCCCAGTGAGGGCTGGTTTGAGGATGTTTTCTTCAGTATCATCTATTCCTGCCTGATTTTCTTCAAGAAGTTTATCTGTAGGAGGTTCTGAGGTAGCATATATTTCTGAAAAAGGCTTTTCTTCATAACTCAGGTCTCCTAAAGATGAAAAGACCCCTCCTGCAGGGGAATTTACCAGGCTCCTCACTTCAGAGGATGCTGGCCCCTTTGCAATCAACTGGAAATGAGATTTTTTCTTCCTAAGGTTTAGATGTCTCTTTTCAGACAGTAAACTAGGGTTAGACCCCTTTGTTCTTTTCACATTGGCATTTGCTCTTTCTAAAATGAAAATGGTGTAAGACAAGTCTTTTCGTCTGTTTATGAACTCAGACAGCGATTTTGTACTGGGAGTTTTGTCCACCAGCGACTGCTCTGGGGAAGAAGACACTGCCTCCCCGCGCTCCTTTGGGAGCAAGGGCTCTGGGTGGGAGAAATTTCCCACTAACTTCCTGGGCTTCTGAACCAGACCGAGCTGCTGCAACTCCACTGTGGGTGGGCTCCCGAGCTGCCCGTCTTTGGCAATACTCTCCACAGGTGTCTGGACACTCTGCTTATTCCACAGGCTCTTGTCACTCACTTCCCTGAAGGGCCTTTTCTGTATGTTTCCTGTCCCCTTGAGCACTCTGTTCAGGCTGTGGAGTCTTTTCTCTGCCTTCTCAATCTCTGCAAGACTGTTTTCCTCTGCCTGGGCAGGTGCCCATCTCTTTCCAAATATTCGTTGTTTAAATTTGGGACTCAAGTGGCCAGACTGCATAAGCATGGCAGTTTTCTCTTTCTTTCTAACATCATCAATCTCCGCATCTAACAAATTCTCTAGAAAATAAAGTTTATTCAGTTTATTTTTGTAAGCCATCTTACTTGCCTTTGGTACAGGGTTAAGAGCAAGGCTCATTGAATCATTTTTGTAGGATTCCAGTGAACTATCTGTATTTTGTATATTAGAAAACAGCAGTTTTATGAATGGTAACAATGTCGATACTACATCTTCCAGATTTCCCTCTGAGAAATATGGCAGTATGTAATTTAGGGCACTAATAACATCACTTTCATCGTTAAAGTCGAGCTGCTCATCCATGAAGCCTGAAGAGCTAAGATCATCTTTTTCTGAATAGGTCCTCTCTGGTTCAATAGTGATCTCAGTGCTGGTGTTCTCCTTCCGAGCCTGCAACACCTTCATGAATGGTCCTTCGGGGTTCCCTATAGATGCTTCAACTGTCAAAGATGGAGAGATTGCTTTGGGTCAGAAAATGCTGGCAGCCCTTTTTCAGTCCAGTCATTCAACCCAACCAAGTAAATTCGGGGCCAGCAAATACTGGAGGAGGTGCCCATTAGTGAAGAGAAAAACAAAACTCAAATTTAAACCTCTGAAATGGTGATGACCAACCAGAGAGGACAGAACTAGCAAACTAGCTGCTTAGAACACGCTGCAAGCGTGCACACAGGGCGCTGATGGAGAGTTGCACATGTTCATGCCTCAGCAAAAGGGCGTGGTTGGAATCCAGGGTCTCACTAAATTGCCTATATGGCCTTGGAATGGCTCCTTTTGCCTCAGCCTCCTAAGTAGGTGGCATTAACACCATGTACCACCACACTCAGTTTAGAAAAACACCTTGAAAATCATTTGCTACCAGACATGGTGGCATACACCTGTAATCCTGGTAAAAAAAAAAAAAAATCCAGAGTCAGAGACAGGCAGATCTGTATGAGTTCAAGGCCAGCCTGGAGTATCCGGGGAGTCTCAGGCCAGTCAAGCCTATATAATAAAATCCTGCCTCAAGAAACAACCAAACAATTAATTAAAACCACACAACTGATCTGTAGATAGAAAAACCTTGAGGCTGAGCACTAATACAGAGCTGGCCAATCTAGGCATGTTCCATTAGGAGAGGCTGACAGCATTTACTGTTTCTAGAACGAGAAGTTCTTGGATTCCAAATAAAAGTGCATCATAGTGTTAAAAAAACTGCAAAAGCAAACCAAACAAAACCATCTACACCTGCCCTATAGGTCAGGGCTGCTTGAGACCATGGACATAAAGCCAGCTTTAGCCTGCAGTGCGGTCTATGAGACCACTGCAGGCAAGGTGCCAAGCACAGTGCACATATAGTGCACATATCACCCTCCCATTCCAGTCCCTCTCTGCTCTTTTCATGTATGGAACATTTTTATATGTATATGCTTCTTTTGCTTTTTTGAGACAGGGTTTTACTATGTGGTCCTGACTGTTCTGGAACTCATTCTGTAGATCAGGTTGACCTTGAACACACAGAGCTCCACCTGCCTCTGCCTCCCTTGCAGCAGCCACCACTACCTGGCTAATAGGTATGTACTTTTAAAAGATTCATTTTATGTATATGACTGTTTTGCCTGCATTTGTGTGTGTGTGTGTACTTCATGTGTGCCTGGCATGCAGAGGTCAGGCCAGGCATAGGCTCCCCTGGAACTGGAGTTATGAATGACTGAGCCACAATGTGGATGCTGGGAACTGAACCCTGGTTTTCTGCAAGAGCAGCAAGTACTTTAAACCACTAAACTATCTCTCTAGTTTTGTGTTTGTGTATGTATGCTCATTCATTCATACATGCATACATACATACATACATTGTGTCTGTATGTGCATGATGTATACGTGTGATGGTTTGAATGTGGAGGTCAGAGGGCAGCCATGTGGAGTTTGTTCTTTTCTTCTACCTTTATGGGGGTTCCAGGGATTGATTAAGATCACCAGATGACCCTCTGAGTTATCTCTTTTGCCCACAGAACAGTCATATTTTTAAATAATGCATTAATATCTGAGAGCTCAATTTTCACAAGGGAGAAATTTAGAAGCTAGGGAGTTTTATTATGAATGAAGGAATAGAAATAAACAATTGTTAGTTTAAATTTTAGGATGGGTGTGTGGTAGAAAGCTTGTAAAAGCCAGAGGACCAGGAAGTCAGATGTGAGATTTTGTCGTCTAGGAGTGACAAGAAAGTCATGTTTATGATACCTCAAAATACGGTTGCCTACACACATCCATAAAAAGCACAACACTGGTAGCCATGTTAAAGGTCACGAGGTCCCTCGACAAAGAGCTGCAGACAACTGAGGGCCGCTGAGCGAGGCAGAGTCTGTCCCTCCCAGGGATGAGCTTCCTAACTGGCTATCCAATAAAAGTGGTCAGCCATGAATCATATACACACAAGCAACATAAAAAAATCTCAGCAAGTTCTATTATAGATTTATGTGTTTATATATCTGTATATGTAGCAATAATAATCAAGAAAAAGTCAATTTGAGAGGGAGGGGGTATGGGAGAGGTTGGAAGGAGGGAAAGGAAGGCATGAAGGGAAGTGATATAATTAATTTTAATTAAAATAAAAAGTAATTTAAAAAGAAATTATCTTTACCAGTTAAAAATTATATGTCAAAATTAAAACATTCATCAGGCAAGAGACTCACGACAACGTGTGGTGTTTGTCAGACATCCAGTATGGCAATGCAGTTTGACTGTCTTGCAGACAACCTCAATATCAGTTTTATATTTGCAGAGGCAGCAGGCCATGTTGCTAGGTAAGATCCTATAAATAGGAAGACAGAGAATTGGTTTGCTGGAAAAGCCTTACTGAGGTACAGACGAGGCAGGCCAAGGCCACCACAGGGTCACAGAGGACAGAGTTCTTGGGGTATGTACAGTTGGGTGGGGACTCAATGGCAAATTACTGCTCTCTGATATTGAAAGTAATCATGGAGGAGGACAGAGGTGTTCAACAGAAGAGCAAGTGTCGTGTGTGTGTGTGTGTGTGTGTGTGTGTGTGTGTGTGTGTGCCTATAAGAAAGGTGACAGGAACAGAACCAGGTGACATTGATGGTAGAAGTCTCTCTCCTCAGCTCAAGTCTCACTCTGGGTTGGTCATGCACAGGAAGAAGGGCCTGGGCAAGCCTCTAACCTAGGGATAATTTATTTCTGTTGTAAGTGGAAGATACTAGAAGTCATCTTAAACCTAAAACCTCCTACTTTAAGCTATATCATGTAGTTCAATGGCATCAAGGATCACAATTGACCAAGGCTCATAATGTGCAGTTGAAAGAATAAGGGCTGGGGATGCAGCTCTTTGGTATGGTGCTCCTGTATCAGTGCAAGGTCCTGGGCTTGATCTTAGAATCACACACACACACACACACACACACACACACACACACACACTCGCCTCACAAACACACCATACAACTACACACACATACCACATACACACATACCGTCTGTACACATACACACATATGACACATGCATACACACATACAACACACAATACACACACACACATAAATCACAGTAGGTAAAATGTAATTATAAAGAGAATCCATGAATTGATAACAGTACTCAAAAACAAAAGCTGGGTAATTCTCCAAAAGAACACCAGTTAATAAATATGTCAGTTTAGACCACCAAGTAACAATTGCTTCAGACAAGTTTATCATTAGGCACATCCACGTGAAAGATGCTTGGGAGGACACATGGTACAGCAGCAGCGAAGGCCCATTGAGGAAAACCTTTCCTTCTGGTCAAGAGGATGGGACTCAGATCTGGGACATTAGTGACACCATTCCAGTTGGGCAAGTCAGCCAGCCCTCGAAGGGAGCACTCCACAAGAAGGGAGACCCAACTTAAGCCATGCTAATGAGGTGAGAACGGTTTTCCCTTAGATGAGACAATCTGTTCTCCTTCCCAGAATTCCTGGCCTCCCTGCGGTTGCTGTGGAGTCGCCAGGCCCTCCTGAGTCCTTACTCTGAGAGCTGCTATTTTTGCTTTCCTTCTCTTCGATCCCGTTTTAGATGCTGGCCACAGCCTGATGTGCTTTTTCTAGTCCTTTGGGCCTGTTTCTTCCTCCTGGGCAATGATGCTGTCTGCTCCCCTTTAACTATGTAGCTGTTGGAGTGGTGTGGTCTTCCCCTTTCCTCCTGTTTGATACTTCCAGGCAGCAGCTGAGCCCACAGCTTGCTTAGTCTGTTTGTTTACTCTAATTGGCTTTGAAGTTCCTTTTGAGTCCATTCCTAACCTTGATTTCCCTGGTAACATGTGGTATCTGTAGTGGGGCTTCCCCAAATTCCCATAGATTATTTACCTTATAAGTACCATGTTTAGCCGGGTGGTGGTAGCCCACACCTTTAATCCCAGCACTCGGGAGGCAGAGGCAGGCGGATCTCTGTGAGTTCGAGGCCAGCTTCGTCTACAAGAGCTAGTTCCAGGACAGGCTCCAAAGCTACAGAGAAACTTTATCTCAAAAAAAAAAAAAGTACCATGTTTAAAACCAACTTAAAGAACTTCAACATAGAAAGATGGCGGAGGAAGGAGAAAGAAAAAAGATCCCTTTGGTTCCAGAAAATCTCCTGAAAAAGAGGAAGGCTTATCAGGCCCTCAACACCACCCAGGCAAAGCAGGCACTTTTGGCAAAGAGGGAGGGAAAATAAAAAAAAATTCAGGTTTAAGCGACTGGAATCATTCCTGCATGATTCCTGGTGGCAGAAGCGTGACATGGTGCGAGTCCGGCGACTAGAGGTGAAGCCTCGTGCACTGGAAGTGCCTGATAAGCGCGCCCTGGCCTTCGTCCTGCGCATTGAAAGGATAGACGGAGTGAGTTCATTGGTACAGAACCCCATAGCAAGACTTTGCCTGAAGAAACTGTTCAGTGGTGTCTTCATCAATGTCACCCCTCAGACTGTAGGAATGCTGCGCACAGTGGAGTCTTATGTGACCTGGGGGTTTCCAAATCTGAAGTCTGTCTGAGAACTCACCTTGAAACGTGGACAAGCAAAGATTAACAATAAGACTGTCCCTCTGACCGACAACACCATGATTGAGGAGCACCTGGGGAGATTTGGTGTCATTTGCCTGGAAGACCTCATCCATGAAATTGCCTTCCCGGGGAAGCATTTCCAGGTGATCTCTTCATTCTTGTGCCCATTCCACCTCTCTGTGGCCCGTCATGCTACCAAGAACAGAGTGGGGTTCCTCAAGGAGATGGGCTCTCCTGGCTATCGGGGTGACTGCATCAATCAGCTCATCCGCCAGCTGAACTAAACTGGGACCAGGATTTCCAGAAGACAATGCATTGAAGTGTGTGTTTGTTATTTAAAATTATCAATGTCTTCAAAGAAGATTATTTTCTGCCTTCAAAACCTGGAAGGAAGTGGTCGGCAGCATTGGAAACCTCAGCACAGCCCAGTTTCATGGAAAAGGATGTTCTCCACAGTGGCTGCCCCTGCCTCTGAAATCAACGCAGGCCATGGAGGAAAGAGTTGCCCTACTTTGTCCTGCCTGATATCTTGGTGTTTGATGTTGTGTGGACAAATAATCCAGCCATCCCTCCCACCCCTTCCAGTTCTTGGAAGGCCATGGTCCAGACCCAGGGCCATAGTTGAGTCTGGAAGAAGAAAGTCTTGGTTCTTAAAACAAAAAACAAAAAACAAAAGAAAAAAGAACTTCAACATACCACCTTTGGGTGATCGGATTTGACACAATAGGCCACCTGAAATTCCTGTCAGGAAGGCAGTGCCAGATGCTTGACCTGAACTATTCCTCAGGAAACAAAGACAGATTGAGATGCCAATCTATAAAACACACAGACATGAGTAAGAAGCCAGACTGGATGATCACAAGTTCAAAGTAACCTAGGCTACAGGAGGGACCCTGCCTCATAGACAAAACAAACAAAACCTCAACCAGAACATAGACTCCTCATTCAATGTGGACTCTGACTTAAAGTAAGCATACACGGTAAAAGGCTGTTTGCATATGACTAGCTATTACAGAACACCAGCTAATAAAGAGTTAAGATGGCGACGACACAGACAGGCACCACTTGAGGTGAGCTAGCAGGAAGGCAAGCTTGTTTTGTAGCCCAGACTGGCCAGGAACTGCTAGTGTAGCTGAGGATGACCTGGACTCAGAAGGACAAGTATTCACCACGATGCTGGTTTGTGTCCAAACCCAGGGCATCATGCACACTAGGGTTGACTTTACCCGCTGAGCTATACCCCCAATCCAGGAGAACACTGTTTAAAGACATCGTTGCTTTCTCGTCCTCTGCTGGTGAGACACGCTAAAGATCATGCTCAGTGAGAGAAGATGGACCCAAAAAGCCACTGTGGGATGTCATTACGAGACGTTCTGGGGAAGGAAGAGCTATAGGGCTAGAAATGAGACTGGTGTATCCCAGGGCCTGGCGGTGGGAAGGTGCAAACATTCATTAGGGATCCTTAGGAGGGGATAAACGGTCTGTATCAGTTCTGTAATAGTGGTTAGGGAACTAACTATGAAAGCTTCACTAAACTATGCATTTGAATTAATTGCATGAACATTATATCTCAATACCTCAGACTCAAGAAATAAGGCAAATCTCAAAAGAATTTTAAATACAAGAAATTATAAAGAAAGCTAGGGCTGACAAGAAGGCTCAGCAGAAAGTCCCTTGTCATGCAAACAACTTTGATCCCTGGAACCCACAGTGTAAGAAGAGAGCAATCTCAGAAAGCCGTCCTCTGACTTCCATATTCACACTCATGCCTGCACGTGCACATGCACACACACACACGCATGCACATATGCACACATGCATACACTCACTCGTGCACAAACACGTCTGTACACATATACGCATGCATGCATGCACACACATCAGCACACACACGTCTGCACACACATACACACATGCATGCACACACATACACACGCATGTCTGCACACACATGCGTTCACACACATACGCATTAACAATTTTAAACCTAAGTAAACTCATCCTAAGAGAGTAAACCTTACAGATGCTCCAGCTCCAGGGTCATCATGAGGATGTTCTCAAGCGCTGTCAGTGGCACATGTGTTTTTCCCAGGTCTCTGAAGGAGAGAGATTTCATGAGGAGCCATTTTCATCACAAGTGGTCACTTACACTCTGGCTTTCCTATAAAAGTACCTGGTTTAGGAATTTATTGTTGGGTTTGGAGAGATGGCTCAGAGGTTAAGAGTATGCACTGCTCATGCAGAGGATCTGAATTCAGTCTCCAGCACCCATGTTGGGCAGCTCTGAGCCACATGGAACTCCATCTCCAGAGCCGCTGCCCCCCTCTTTTGGCCTCTCCCACACATGTGGGCATATTAGCACACACACACACACACACAGTTAAACATAAATAAATGTAAAATTTATTGCCATAGAAGATTATTTTATAGAGCTCTTTTCAAAAAAAGAGCAGGTTTAATATTTGCTTAAATCAATAACCTCGGCCTAGAACAGTCTGCTCCGTCCCTGTCCGACTCTCAATCTGGCCTTGCACACCCAACCGCAACTGTCACTCGTGTCTGTTTTCACTTTAATTTTTAAACACCCAATTCCCATTTATTTAAAGTCCTGTCAGTCAGTATATACATTTATATTAAAAACACAGGAAGCTGGGTATTCTAATTTTTGAGACAGGGTCTCTTTGCTAGCCCTGCCTGGCCTGAACTCACTATGTTGACCAGGCTGGCCTCAAATTCTGAGCAACCTGCCAGCTTCTGCCTCCCGAGTGCTGGAACTAAAGGCACACCACCATACAGAGCTCCCTTCTCACTTCTTTTTTTTTTAAAACAAAATATTTACTTATTATTTATGTGTATGTGTTCAGGTGCCTGTTGAGGCCAGAAGGACCGAGTTCCAGGTGGTTGTGAGCCACCTGGTATGTGCTGAGAACTGAGCCTGGGTCTTCTATAAGAGTAGTAAGTCCTCTTAACCACTTAGCCATCTCTCCAAACCCCTTTTCTTCTTTAAAAAAATAAACTGATTTTTTAGGGGTGTGTGTGTGTGTGTATGTGTGTGTGTGTGTGTGTGTGTGTGCACAGAAGTCAGAGGTGTCAGATTCCCTGAAGCTGGAGTTACAGGCAATTGTGAACATCCCAGTGTGGTTGCTGGAAATCAAACATAGCTCCTCTTTGTAAAAGTAGTATACACTGGGGCTCTTAAGCCGTTAAGAATTTTGCTCTTCAGGAGGATTGGGGTTCCATTTCCACATCCACATGCGGCTCACAATCGTCTGTAACTCCAGTCATCTGGCGCCCTCTGCTGGCACATGTGGGCACTGCATATACAGGTTGCCTAGACATTCACAAGGAAAAGAGCCACACTTGAAATATTTTTTAATTTAAAAAGTAGGGTGGATCTGGGGGGAGAAAGAAAGTGGGGAGGAAAGACTGGGGAAGAGAACTGGGATTGGGATGTAATACATAAGAGAAGAATAAAAAAGAAAGAAAAATAGTATACATTTATGGCTGTGCTTTCTGAGAAGATATTCCTACATTGTTTACATATACATCTCTATGTTCATCAACACACTTTCCTCCTCAGTTGAATGTCTTGCCCATTGTATCTTTTCTTTACCTTTTTCATTTGTTTATTTTGTGTGTGTGTGTGTGTGTGTGTGTGTGTGTGTGTGTGTATACATGTGCCACAATGTGATGGAGGAGGGTTATCTGTCTATGTGTTACTTTCATTGGTTAATAAATAAAGAAAACTGCTTGGCCTGATAGGTCAGAAGATAGGTAGGGGGGAAGACAGAACAGAATGCTGGGAGGAAGAAGGCAGTGAGTCAGACGCCACAGCTCTCCTCTCCGAGATGGACGCCGGTTAGACTCATCCCGGTGAGCCACAGTCAAGTGGTGATACACATTAATAGAAATGGGTTGAATCAATATGTAAGAGCTAGCCAATAAGAGATTAGAGCTAATGGGCCAGGCAGTTTCTTTATGTATTAACCAATGAGAGTAACACATAGGCAGATGGCCCTCCCCCATCAACAATGTATTTATGAAGGGTCAGAAGACAAACAGCACAAGATAGTTCTTAAACTCGGGTCCTCAGACTTGCTAGAAACCTCTTTATTTGTCAGGCCCTACTCTCATTTCTTTTATTTCATTTTCTTTTAAGAGACAGTGTCTCCCAATGCACACACGTGGGTGATCTGTAACTCACAGAGATCTGCCTGTGTCTGCCTTCCAAGTGTTGGAATTAAAAGCAGGCGCTGCCTTCCCTGGGTTTACATCCTTTTGTCAATGATTTTTTTAAACATTCAGTTAAAACTAAAATTGGGATTTAAAAATTTTTTTTAAGACAAATGCTCTCCTGATGGAAATAAAGATGAGTACCTTAGAACTCATCTAAGGAACCATGAGATGGCTACAATACTCACAAATATTTTAATGCTGGCAACTTATACAGGTAGGGATCTTCAACAACTGTCAGAGGGTTCTGGCTGAGGATTCTGAAAAATGCGATGGAATTTATGTTACAAACAATGCAGCATCTTGAAACTACCTGAAAAGTTTCTATTAATTTCTTCGGCATGGACATTTATATTTTTTAAAAATCATGATTTTTTAACTATAATATCCTTTATAGGTATATATTATTATATATATATTATTGTATAATATACTTAGAATCCATGAATATCCTTCCCTTGGAGAACATCCATGAGTATAGGAAAAAATAAAGTAAAACAGAGGAAAGGGGGGATATAAAGGAAAAACTACCAAAGAGCTTTTAGTTTAAAAAAATCCAACAAACAAGTAAAAGGGTAATAAAGCCCTTAACCTATAGGAAAGGCTTTTTGCTTTGTTTTGTTTTGGGGATTTTTTTTTCAAGACAGAGTTTCTCTGTGCAACAGTCCTGGCTGTCCTGGAACTTGCTCTGTAGACTAGGCTGGCCTTGAACTCACAGAGATCCGCCTGCCTCTGCCTCTGCCTCCTGAGTGCTGGGATTAAAGGTGTGCACCACCACTATGCAGAAAGGAAAGTGAGCATTGCATTATAAGAATTGAAAGGAACAGCCTAAGGTTTTCAGACAACCAACCTTAATATATCCAATAACCTTACAGGCTCTATTACAGCTAACTGGACTCCTTTGCCAATGTTAAATTTAAGGACATTCAAGGAAGCAAATAGTCTCATATGGCATGCATTCATCTTTTGTGAAGCAAATGTTAAACTTGTGGTCAGGCTTTAGAACAGCTGGTACAGGAGCAACTAGATACTCAGCATATTGAAGAATCAACCAGCCCTTGGAATTCTCTTGTATTTGTTGTTAAAAAGAAATCTGGAAAATGGAGAATGGTAACAGATCTAAGAGCTGTTAATAAGGTGATCCAGCCAATGGGCTCTCTACAGTCTGGCATTCCTTTGCCTTCTCTATTTCCTAAAGGACTGCCTCTTATAGTTATTGACTTAAAAGATTGTTTCTTCACAATGCCTTTAAAGAAGGTATACTTTACAAGACAGAGAAAAATTTGCCTATGCATTGTCAACTTATAATAATTCTCAGCCTGCTAAATGATATCAATGGAAGATTCTCCCACAGAGAATGTTAAATAGCCCCATCCTGTGCCAATATTTTGTAAGTCAATTTCCTGAATCTATAGTTTATTATTATATGGACAACATTTTACTATCTGATTCAAATTGGATACTTTAGAAAAAAATTTTAAAGAAGTAAATAAAATTTTGCCCTTTTAGGGATTACAGGTTGATTCTGAAAAAAATCCAAAGAGAAGACTCTATTAATTATTTAGGCTACAAAATAGGTTCACAAAAACTTAGACCTCAAAAGGTGCAAATTAGGAGAGATTGATTGTAGACTCTTAATGAATTCCAAAGATGGCTGGAGACATTTCCAATCTCTGGTCTACTATTGGGATAGGTCCTGATGTTAATTTAAACAAAACCTTAAATAGTGACAAGGACTCAAATAGTCTCAGGGAATTATCAGCTGAAGCTGAGAGAATTGACTTTTAGTGAAGAGAAATTACAGACAGAAATTCAGAAGATTCGCATGGATCTGAATCTTAAAGCATTCTGGTCATACTACCCTCCAAACATTCCCCTACAGGAATTTTAATGCAAAGGGAAGACATTATTTTAGAATGGACCTTTTTTTACTACATAAGCGGAGTGAAAAATTAAAAACTTATTTGGAAAAGGTCTCTGAGTTAATTCTAAAAGAAAAATTGAGACTTTGCTGTTGAGTTTTCTGTCCTGCCTGGTTCCTGCAGTCATTAACTCCCAAAGAAATCACACAAAGGTCTACATTAGTTATAAACCAATTGGCCTAGTAGCCCAGACTTCTTATTAACTCTTATACTTATATTAGCCCATTATTCTTGTCCATGTTAGCCACATGGCTCAGTACCTTATTCAATGAGGCAGTCACATCTTACTTCTTCTGTGGCTGGGTCACAGCTGCAGACTAGGACTTCCTTCTTCCCAGAATTCTCCTGTTCTCACTGACCTGCCTCTACCTCCTGTCTGGTTGTCCTGCCTATACTTCCTGCCTGGCTAGTGGCCAATCAGTGTTTTATTAAATTACAATTGACAGGATATAAACCATTGTCCCACAGCACTCCTCCCCATCTGTTTTTTAAAGGAACAAGAACTCTGAACCTAATACCCTTTGTTTAGCTTTTCTCCTGACCATTAGCCATAACAACTTGTAACCAACATTGTAAACAAATGAAAATATCCATAGTCCATTTTTTGGGGAATGTGGATGTAGTTTCCAGGCTACTTCCTGCTGTTTGGGGGCGCTGATAATCTTATGGGGACCTAAAGAAAATTTAGAATTAATCACCAAGTCATGGCTGGAGTATCCTGTGAGGCTTGATCATCTCAGACAGCAGTCTTGAATCTGTTTTTGACTAGAACTCAGACATCTGGGTCATCTGTTCCTACCAGATATTTCTCAGGTGGTCTTCCTTGATCAAACCTGATTTTTCTTAACTCAGAATAAATTCATAGCCTCTCATTTTCTATGGAAACAAAAGCAAAACCTCTTCTCCAAAGTAACATACCTTTTGACTTCAATTTTGAAGTAAAGGTATTTTCAAAATATTTATGTTTTATTAATCTAGCAGCATTTATAAACAAATACCTTCTAGCAGCTATTGCTCCTTCCTCGGCTGTCAAGCAATTCAAAGACAACATAATAACATACAGTATCCCGACTTTCTGTATATTTTCATCTTTATGTGGCTTTATTTTAACCTCTATTTCTTTTATTTTTAATTTTTGGCTTTTTGAGACAGGTTCTCTGTGTATCTTTGGATGTCCTGGAACTTCTTCTGTAGATCAGGCTGTCCTTGAACTTACAGAGATACATCTGCCTCTGTCTCCCAAGTGCCACCACACTTTGAACTCGCAGAGATCTGTTTACCTCTGCCTCCCAAGTGTTGGGATTAAAGGTGTATGCCACCATACCCAACTACTAACTTTTTTCTTTTTTTCTCCCAAGCCTACATATATTTTTAAACACAGTAAACCATTTAGAGGTTTTTTTGTCTTTGATCTATTTTTACAGTATATATCTCTCTTTTTCTGACCACTTGAGTCTTTAATTTGCTAAGCAATATGGAGAGGATTAAAGCCGTGGCTTTGATGGCTGGATCTAGCTCATTTCTTATTTCTGAGATTCTAGCCTCATGGCGGAGATACCAGCCAGAGCCATGTTTATTGCCACAACTCTATGGCATTTCAAGGTCCCTACCAGCAAGCAAGCTGCAGCAGTCTGCTCACAGACCACACTCAAATGCTCTGTAGTCAGACCTTCTGCCTGAAAGAGTCAGAGTTTGCAATGGCAGGATGGCCTAGAAAGCTGGCATTTTAAAATGGCACTGCTTTTTTCCTGCTAAGGCTGAAAACCAAAAAGCATGCAGTCAGCTTTTCATCAACACCATTTAAGTGTTTCATGGCAGGATCTCTTAAAAAGAGCTGCAAGGTTTTGCAGCTAATGCTGAGTCAGGAAGCCTCTCTTAAATAAGACACATTTGCCTCTAGCAAGCAGAGCCCACCTGAGAAAGTGCTGCTAACAATAAGCCATGCTTTACTCTATTCTTTTCTGTCTAGAATTACTTCCCAAGCCCTCTCAGGCTTTATGTGGATTCAGTTGTCCACGTGGGCACCATTTGTTGTTGGGGTGCTGCAGCTTGCTTGCTGGTAGGGACCTTAAAATGCCATAGAGTTGTGCCAATAAACATGACTACAGCTGGTACCTCCACCATGAGGCTGGAATCTCAGAAAGCTAAGGAATGGGCTGGATCCAGCCATTAAAGCCATGGCTTTAGTCCTCTCCATATTGTTTAACAAATTAAAGACTCACATGGTCAGAAAAAGAGAGATATACAGTAAAGAGAGATTCAAAGATGAAAACCTCTAAATGTTTTACAGTGTGTTAAAAATATATGCAGGCTTGGGAGAGTAAAGAAAAAGGTTAAAGTCCTTAAAATAAAAAAAGAGAGTAGCTGGGAATGGTGGCACACACCTTTAATCCCAACACTTGGAAGACAGAGGCAGACAGACCTCTGTGAGTTCAAGGCATGGTGGCACACACCTTTAATCTCAATGCTTGGAAGGCAGAGTCAGACAGATCTCTGTGAGTTCAAGGTGTGGTGGCACACACCTTTAATCTCAATGCTTTGGAGGCAGAGTCAGATAGATCTCTGTGAACTCAAGGTGTGGTGGCACACACCTTTAATCCCAGTACTTGGGAGGCAGAGGAAGGCAGATTTCTGTGAGTTTAATGACAGCCTGGTCTATAGAGGGAGTTCCAGAACAGCAAAAGATACATAGAGAACCTGTCTCAAAAAGCCAAAAATTAAAAGTAAAAATAAAAGAAATAGAGGTTAAAATAAAGCCACATAAAGATGAAATATACACAGAGAGTCTGCATACTGTATGTTATTATGTTGTCTTTGAATTGCTTGACAGCTGAGGAAGGAGCAATAGCTGCTAGAAGGTATTTGTTTATAAATGCTGCTAGATTAATAAAACATAAATATTTTGAAAATACCTTTACTTCAAAATTGAAGTCAAAAGGTATGTTACTTTGGAGAAGAGGTTTTGCTTTTGTTTCCATAGAAAATGAGAGGCTATGAATTTATTCTGAGTTAAGAAAAATCAGGTTTGATCAAGGAAGACCACCTGAGAAATATCTGGTAGGAACAGATGACCCAGATGTCTGAGTTCTAGTCAAAAACAGATTCAAGACTGCTGTCTGAGATGATCAAGCCTCACAGGATACTCCAGCCATGACTTGGTGATAATTCTAAATTTTCTTTAGGTCCCCATAAGATTATCAGCGCCCCCAAACAGCAGGAAGTAGCCTGGAAACTACATCCACATTCCCCAAAAAATGGACTATGGATATTTTCATTTGTTTACAATGTTGGTTACAAGTTGTTATGGCTAATGGTCAGGAGAAAAGCTAAACAAAGGGTATTAGGTTCAGAGTTCTTGTTCCCTTAAAAAATGGGGGGAGTGCTTTGGGACAGTGGTCTATATTCTGTCAATTATATTTTAATAAATGCTGATTGGCCACTAGCCAGGCAGAAAGTATAGGCGGGACAACTAGGCTGAAAGTAGAGGTGGGCAATGAGAATTCTGGGAAGAGTGAAGTGCATTTTGTAGTTGTGACCCAGCCACAGAGCAAGCAAGATGTGACTGCCAAATAAGGCACTGAGCCACATGGCTAACACAGACAAGAACAATGGGCTAATATAAGTTATTAAGAGTTAATAAGAAGCCTGAGCTAATGGGCCAATCAGTTTATAAATAATATAGACCTCTTGTGTTTCTTTGGGACTTAACGATTGCAGGAACTGGGCAGGACATAAACCTCATGACAACACTTCGTCCATTAACAGGAATAGACGACCCAGCAAAAATTATAGTACCTTTTAATACTGATGAAATTGACAAATTATTTGAAGAAAGTGAACCCTGGCAAAGAACTTGTAGTATTTTTTGAAGAGATTAGCAACAACTATCATGAAAGTAAGAGAATTCAACTTTTTAAGAGAACTAGCTGGATCCTTTCTCACACTGTATGGGGCACACCAATAACTGGAGCCCCTACATTCTATACTGATGCAAATAAATCAGGAAAGGCAGGTTGCAAATCAGAAAATTTAAGTAAATTGGACCAAAGCCCTTATGATTTGGTCCAAAAATTAAAACTATATGCTATTCTCATAGTACTAAGGAATTTTAAAGAACCTCACAACATAGTTACCGATTTGCAATATGCAGAAAGAGTTGTTTTGCATATTAAAACAGCTGAATTTATACCAGATGATACAGAATTGATTTCATTATTTTATCAGTTACTAAGATATAGTCAGGAATAGGCAGTAAAAAAGACTTTTCCATCATGTGCCAACAAGTCAAGGAAAGTATAAGGAAATAACCTACTTGTTCTTTATACAACCAAACACCACTACCTGCAGGAAGTAACCCAAAGGGTACTCAAAGGAATGAAATCTGGTAGATGGATGTGTTTCATTGTGTAGAATTTGGAAAACTAAAATATGTACATCACACCATTGATACCTATTCAGGTTTTCAATGGGACCCTGCCTTGAGTTCAGAAAAGACTGATTCAATAATCACACATTTACTGGAAGTTATGGCCATCATGGGTATACCTGCACAAATAAATGCTGCACACCGCACCCCCGTGTCTGTTCTCTGTGCACTGGCACCCAGTTCGCGAGCTTCGGGCAAGGGGGCTGGAGGTTAAAATACACAGACACACACACACACACAGACAGAGAGACAGAGACATGGGTCATCCTTGAATTCCCCAAGAATGCCCCCTTTGTTGTGTTCAGGGGCAGATTATATTGAGATAGCCACACCCCAGCCAAACCCACCAGAAACCACTCTCCTGCCATCAGGAACTCCTGAAGGTCTCGTGCTCAGAGCAGCTGTAGGCACTCAGATCAGGGGATTACAAGAAATTCAGGATCTGGGGTCTCACTGCTCCCAACAAATAAAGACAGACAATATTCCAGCATATGTCTCTAAGAAAATGGAACTGTTTTTTGCTTATTATAATATAAAGCATATTACAGGCATGCCACACAATTCTACAGGACAGGCAGTTATAGAAAGATCAAATCTAACTCTAAAGGATATGTTAAATAAACAGAAAGGGATGATAAATAACCCTGGAAATAGATGGAATGATGTTTTATTAACTTTGAATCTTCTAAATGTTAATGAGAAAGGAACAGCAGCTGCAGAGACACTGGAAAAAAAAACTACAGAATTAAATCAGCTGATATACTTTAAAGATGTTGACATCAGAATGGAAACCAGGACATGTGTTACTCTGGGGAAGGAGTTTTGCTTTTTTTCAACAGGAGAAGAAAAGATACCATCAAAATTGATAAAGATTCACTTTGAACAAGAGACGTCTCTTAATTAGAAGAGATGATAATTCATCAAACAGCATGGCCATTTAATCAGAACCAACCTATAAAACTATCAAATGCTTTTCATTTAATCAGCTTGAACTTGGCAAAAGGGAATCTCCAAAATCAGAGTTGCAGAAGGGTTTTGTTCCTGTCTTTTCAGGAAAATAAAGGTATCCAGGTAAGAAATATGAAGACCACTGGACAAATGAGACATCTGAAGAAACAAAGACAAATCATCCAAAAAAAAGTCTCAAAAAAGAGCAAATTGACCTATTGGTATATCACATTTCCAACATGATAAAATTTTATGAATCTTCCCAAATATTTATTTCTGTTATTCTCTACAGAAATATAATAAAAATAGTCTTTTGATAACCTCAGACTAATTAAAGATTAAAGCTGGCTTTGGAGTTGGACTGTGGCTCTCCTTCCCTAAACCCAAGCATGCTTTTTAAAGTGAAATCCAAAATCTCTGTTTCATGTCAGAAGAGCCACCTGATATGGGACAGAACTTAGTTATGTGGGGAAAACTAAATTGAATGCTGGAAGAAAGGAGGCAGAGTCAGAGAGAAGCCATGGAGCCTTGCCAGAGACAGATGCCAAAACTTTACCCAGTAAGCCACTCCCACATGGTGATACACAGATTAATAGAAATGGGTTAAAATTAATATGCGAGATTTAGCCAATAAGAAGCTAGAGCTAATAGGCCAAGCAGTTATTTAATTAATACAGTTTCTGTGTGATTATTTTGGGGCTAAGTGGCCAGGAACCAACAAGGTGCCTGTTGTTACAGTTGTTACAATTTATTGCCTGTACATATTGTATATAATCATTGTATTTATTGTATATAGTTTTTCTTATATTAATTATAGCCTTTTTATTTTAGACAAAAGGGGTAATGTAGTGATATTTCCTTTGTATTTTAATAAATAAAGCTTGCCTGAAGATCAAAGAGTAAAACAGCCACACTGGTCAGCCTTACAGACCAGGCAGTGGTGACACACACATTTAATTCCCATAGCTACACTAGTTAGCTATAGAAGCTGGGCAGTAGTGGTGCATACCTTTAATCCCAGCCCTAGAGAGGAATATAAGATGGGAGGAGACAGGTCTCAGGCTCAGGCTCATTCTGAGGATTCCTGGAGGCAGGACCACCATTTCATGCTGAGGTTGAGCTAAGAGCCAGTGGCTGGCTGCTTTGCTTTTCTAATCTTCAGGTTGAACCCCAATATCTGTCTCTGTGTTTTTATTATTAATGCTATAAGGAAAGGCTATTTTTAATGTCACCCATAATTCAAGGTATTTGTCAATTTTTAGAAATATAAAATGCTTTGTAGTTAGTTCACTAAGAAAAATAATAGGACAATTTCCCTGGATTTGGAGGAAAAACAGAAGACAGAGGAGCCACAGCCAGGCTGGTGTCACAACCAGCCTCCATCACATATTGTTACTTGTGCTCTTGATCAGCACAGACTGAGCAAGCCTATGTATGTGTCAGTCTGTTTTCTCCTTCCGCTGAGTTCCAGGAACCAACCTTAGGTCGTCCAGCTTGTGGAACAAGAGTTTTTACCTGCCGAGCCATCTCCACACCTAACCGCAGCCTTTTCCCTTCATTTATTTTTGACCTTGGTGGCAACTGAACCCAGGACTTCATGCACGGGTGGTGTGTGTTGTTCGTGAGCTCGGGCACTACTCTAGCTCATACAACGGGTTTCTCTGTGTAGCTCTGGCTGCCTGGAACTCCCACTGTAGACCAGGCTGGCCTCGAACTCACAGAGATCTGCCTTTCTCTGCCTCCAAAGTGCTGGGATTAAAAGTGTGCACCACCACCACCACATGCCGTTTGATTATGTCCTTTTTGGAGAACTTTTAAAAACACAATTTTCTGAACTGGCCAGTTGGTGCAAATGGCAGTTAGCAGGTAGGGGACTTACCGCCAACTTGACAACCATATTTCACTCCCTGAATCTAGTTGTCTTCTACTTACACCATGGCATATGCAAACTAAGCAAGAAAAGGTTAAACAGTTGAAATACAAATTTTAAGAATGTCTAAATAGTACTAAATATTGGACTCACTATACAGATCAGGATGTCCTTTTTACTCTGATGTCCTGACCTTACCTACCATGTGCTGGGATTACTAATGTAAGCATTACCATGGCTGGCTTAGAAGTTAACTGTGTAAACTTCGTACTCATTTGTGAATGCTTCTAGAAGAGTTATAGTTTCCTTGTTTTCCTTTTCCCTAATCATGTCCCAAGATTAACATTTAATTAGCCATTGTCACTGAGACTTTAGAGATTAAAAACTACGACAACATGTTGACCTTAATGAAAACAGTTGAGTAAGGACATCAGAGTTCATCCCTCCATAAAACAATGAATTATCAAACTGTGACAATTTAAACAAAGGCTTATCACACTCTGGAATCATTAATTAAAAAACAAACCCAACTCAATTTCTGAAGAACACTAAGATTTGTATCATTTTTAACTTGCCCTATTTCATCCTCATCTGAGCTCCATGGTAACCTTAACAAACAGCCCACCGCTCCACTACTAGCAGGAGCAGAACGGAGATACAGTTCCTGCAAAGCCTTGACCCCAGGAATTGGTGGCTCCTAGTGAGACTAGATTTGTCTGTATTTGACCTGACTGAGAATTTGCTAGTTCTAGAAACTTCCCCAGAAGGTACTTCTGGAAAACGATTGCAGACAAGTGTTTTAATTGAGGCAGTTACGTGAGGACAGTAGGAACAACAAAGAGCCTAAGCAATAGAACTGATGGGAAAGCAGAGGAACACAATGTCCACAGGAACTTTGAGATGCTCATATGAGAGTTTGGGAAACAGAAGGCCACAGGCACTCTCCTGGGAATTTGAAGAGTCAGGCACATGTACACATGCTTAAGCCTCCGTAGAAAACAACCCAAGAATATGGGAAGAAGTTCACCCCTGGCTGATCTTGGAGTTCTGCACATGTAGAAGGGGAAACTAAGGCTGCCTCCAAAAGCACCATTATTAGAATCCCAAAGGCATGCAGGCAGGAAGGAAAGTAGGTTCCTTAGAAGATGGTCAGAGAAAATAAACAGAGGGACCCAGACCCTGATCCAGCATGCATGAAGTATGTGAAGAAAGAAGAAATCCCTTCTTTTCTTCATCTACAAAGCCCATGAGCTTGAGAACATGCCTTCCCATATGAAACTCCTCAGTGTGGGATTCTGTGTTATACAAGTAGATTCCAAGAAATCAGGAATGTTGGGCTGGAATCTTTTTTTTGTTTGTTTTTTGTTTTATTTATTTTTTAAATTTATTTTTCCATTCAAAAATTTATACTTCCTCCCCTCCTCCCATTCCCCTCCGGATCTCCCATTAACCTTCCTCCCACCCCCTTCCTCCTTAAGAGAGGGCAGGGAACCCCGCCCTGTGAGAAGTCCAAGGCCCTCTCCCCTCCATCCAGGCCTAGGAAGCTGTGCATCCAAATAGACTAGGGTCCCAAAAAGCCAGTACATGCAGGAGAAACAAGTCCCAGTGCCTTTATCAATGGCTTCTCAGTCAGCCCCCGTTTTCAGCCACATTCAGAGAGTCTGGTTTGATCGCATTTGAGCTGGAATCTTAATCACAGTGCTGAGAGTCACGATGTGCGAGAGAATTGTCTGTATTCTGTCAATCATGTTATAAATAAACACTGATTGGCCAGGAAGAAAGTATAGGCGGGAAGACCAGACAAGAAGTAGAAATGATGTAATGAGAACAGGAGAACTCTGGGAAGGAGGAAGTTGATTACTCCACTCCTGCCCAGATCACCCAAGCAGCAGGATGTGATCTACTCCACTGAAAAAAGGTACTGAGCCACATGGCTAAAATAGATCAGAAAAATGGGTTAATCAAGATGTGAGAGTCAGCCAATAAGAGGCTAGAGCTAATGGGCCAATCTTTGTGTGATTTTCTTTGGGGCTAAACAGTTGTGGGGTACCTGGTGGGACAGAAACCCAAACAAGCAGGCCTGGCCCCATTCATGTTACAATGATGCTTAAACTTGTCATGAGGAAGATGGCCGTGAAGAACAGGCAAAGGTGGCTTGAGTCAGCAGGATCTGGGTTCAAATTCTGGGTCTGTAAGTTTCTAGTAAAGAGATGTAAATAAGATGAGCCTGAAATCTCAATTCTTTTAGTAGCATTTTTCCTTATCAAGTAGAGCAGGATTCAAAGACATCTAGAAGGGGCATAGTCAGAGCAGGTAACTCAGCACTAGTGACTTTGTATCTACAACGGGCCAGAGGTAGGGACCCTGGGGATGACAGGGATGACAGATACTAGTATGTCCAGGAGCTCTACAAGGACACGAATTTCTCAGAAAGAATTGCAGCTCTCTGCTCCATAGGTCCATTCTTAGTTAGGGTTTCTATCACTGTGAAGAGACACCAGGACCATGACAGCTCTAACAAAGGAAAACTAATCAGGTGGTTTACAATATTTCAGTTTAGTCCAAGATCATCATGGTGGGAGTTGGCGGCATGCAGGCAGACATGGTGCTGGAGAAGGAGCTGAGGGCTTTACATCTTGATCTACAGGCAACAGGAAGTGAACTATCTCACTGGGCATGGCTTGAGCAGACATGAGACCTCAAAGCCCGCCTCCACAGTGACACACTTTCTCTAACAAGACCACACCTGCTCCAACAAAGCCATCCCTCCTAACAGTGCCACTCCTTTTGGGGGGCATTTTCTTCAAACCACCACAGGTCCAATTAGAAGTAGAAGTCAACTTCATGATAAGAAACAATGCACAACAAGCCAAGTGAAGCTGCCCAGAAGACACAATCTCTTAGTGGTCCTGCCGCTGGTTAATGGTTTCACTGCAAGAGTTTTGGGAAAAGTGAAAATAAAGTAACATGCTTGAATATGTACCACATGCCCAATTCTTTTGTAGGAACTTCATGGCATTACTTCATTTGTTTCAGTTTTTTATATAGTGCCTAGAACATAACAAATATCTCATGAATGTGGGCATCATAAATTTGTTATAGGCAGAGGGAGAATTACTAGGATTGCAAGAGAGGGTGCCTTCACCAGTGGGAAGAATAGGATGCCACAGAGCGAGGAAAGCTATCACAATGTTTGATGTGACCCTTTCAGAACTGCTGTATGGTCACAAATTAAACAACTTGCCTAAATCACCCCAAAGGACAGGCTTGAGTTGCTCTTTTCATCTTTAATGTTTGTGCATTTCCATGTGAGAAGCAGCTGTCAGGATACTGTGAAACAAAAGGGAGGATCGTGTCCTCAAAGGAGCAACTTTTTTAAAAAAAATATTCAATTTTTTTTAGACTTACTAGTTTATGTGTATGAGTATTATGTCTGCATGTATGTAGGTGTACCACATGCAGAAGTCAGAAGAGTGCATTGGGTCCCCTGGAACTGGAGTTTACAGACAGTTGTGAGCTAGGATGTGGGTACTGGGAATCAAACCCAGGTCCTCTCCAAGAGCAACCTGTGTTTTAAACCACCGAGCCATCTCTCCAGCCCCAGAAACAAACTTTTGGACATGAATAGTTTCCCATTGGAAATCAATGCTAGGGGGCTAGAAAGAAGCACTAGAGTATTACTGGGTCCAATTTATGGCCATTTACCCCATGGATATTTTTAAGAGTGGGTAGACACTTCAGTAGGGATAAAACTTGAATTTTCCTTTCAGGGTTAAGCTATTGGAATAGCATTGATGGGCTGCAAACAAATTACCAAGTGATGTGGGATTTCCCTCTGTATGCTGTGAATGTCATTGGTTAATAAAAGAACTTCTTTGGGCCTACAACAGAGCTACAGGGAAACAGAGCTAGGCAGGGAAAACTAAACTGAATAATGGGAGAAAGGAGGCGGAGTCTAGGAGAAGACATAGAGCCACTGCCAGAGTCAGAAATGCCAAAACTTTGCTGGTAAGCCACTGCCACATGGCGATGCACAGATTAATGGAGGTGGGTTAAATTAATATTTAAGAGTTAGCCAATAAGAAGCTAGAGCTAATGGGCCAAGCAGTGATTTAAATAATATTGTTTCTGTGTGATTATTTTGGGGCTGAGCAGCCGGGAACCAGGAAATGGTCTCCTTCCTACAAATTTTCAGCTTTCCATTTCTGGGAAAGCACCTCTACCTTTTGCTCCCTGGAGGAGTTGGAGTCAATCTTTGCTCTTTGCAGCTCTATGTGGCATCCATTCAAGCAGCTGGGGACTGTGCATGGGAGAGGGAATCAGAGTGAAACTCACAAGCGGGTTTCCAAGACAACATCACACATCAGAGCCACAGCACGAGGCCCCATGGCGATGCCTATCAGTGTTACTCGCGTGGTGTTACTTGTGGTGCCCGTGCTGAAGGTGAGGATGAGGAAAGCTCATCGTGTCCTGTAATTTACACAAGTCTCCTGCCCTCCTGTGCCTTAGTTTCCTCACTGGAAAAGAATGAATGGGACAAACTACCCACAGTTCACACAGGGTTGACAGTTGGGGAATCTGCATGGGTCTTAACACACAAATAAGTATTTACATTCTACTTCACTTACAACTTCTGTAAAAACTGCATTCCATGCCATGCTTGAAATGTTCCATAGCTCAGTTCAGTGAGTAAATTGCACCCAAGGTTCCTAAAATAATGCAAAAAAGAGCGTAAGTCAATGAAAAGATATTCTTTAGAACATTTGCATTTGTGGTGATTCTAATTTATATGTAATTAAACATAAATTCAATACTTCCTCCATTTGCTAAAGGAATCTGAGGATGACACTGGCTTGTAATTTATCCTTTTATATTTACATATGGAATACATTAGCTACAGTAAATGCTCAGCATATGTATTTACATATGGAATACATTGGCCACAGTAAATGTTCAGCATATGTATTTACATATGGAATACATTAGCCACAGTAAATGCTCAGCATTTTTGTCAGTGATTTCTACTTCTCTAAGGGAGGGTTTTAGCGCCTCTGACATGCAGGTTTGTCCTATATGCTGCGGGATATTGAGGAACAGCTATGGTGTCTGCCACGTGATGGCAGTATCTTACTCACCATTGCCGTGGCTGAGCCTTTGCCCTGCAAGAGAACTGGCGCTATCGCTACACACTCTGACTCAGCAGAATTCTCATATTCGTTCTTATTACAGACTGAAAGGATTTGGCATAGAATTTTTAAGACTTTTCACTTGCAGTAAAGTTTTAGTTATTGTACTAAATAATGGATTTCATCCTGACAATTTCATATACATAACTGTCTCTCATTGTACTTTGCTCTTTTATGTTCCCCTACTTTCCACTCCACTCTGCTGGTGTCCTCCCTCCGACATCAGCCTTACTTTCCTGTCTTTTCACACACACACACACACACACACACACACACACACACACACACACACAGACACACTTTAGATTGATTGCCCATATTTGAGAAAAACGTGATGTTTTAGCTTTCTTTATCCCATTATCCTCTTTGTTCTTCATCCTCCTAGACTCCCTTCTCACCCTGCATAGTGCTTCTTCTATTTTTAGCACACACACATAAAATCTAGGAATGCAGGTCATTGGCAGAACACTTGCTTAGCAGGCTTGTCCTATCACCAAAACAAACAAACAAATAAAAATGCAATATTTGTCTTTTTTTGAGTCTAGCTTATTGCCTACTAGTGAAGTTGCAAGTCAGATATCAAAACACCACAAAGGTGATTAAAATTCAAATATGAAGGGGTTAAATTTGTAACTTACATATACTTCAAAAAAGGTAAAGACTCAAATGTCCTTCTTTCAATGTAGCGTATTTTATTGCAGGATAAATCCCTAGGAAACATAAAAGGGAAATATTGCTTTGCTTAGCTATTAGGTTTCTAATATGACTATAATAGGATGGCTTGTAGGATTAGAGTTTAAAATACATTGTTTTTGTCTAAACTCTAAACTTTTGAATTTGAATATTTTAGAGCCACTTACTTTGTCTATCCATCTCCTAAGAGTCTCACCCTTTATGATATTCATATATATAAAATAAAACTATGGATCCTGATAGATATATTTTTGAGTTAGTCATTTTGAGAGACTATATGGCTTTTTACACTTGAAACAGGGTCTTTCCATGTAGAGCCAGGCTGACCTCAAACTCCTTGTTTTCCTACCTCAGCCTTCTGAGTCCTGGAATTACCAGCATGTACCTGGTACCTCTAAAGATGTGGGTTCTCAGCTGTGTTTCAGACTTGCTGACTCTGTAGCTGTACACGCAGAAGTGATATCAGCCAGCCCGTCAGGTGGTGCTGCAAGACTCCTGGCTGTCTGAGAGCACTGCTCAGTTCCACGGTCATCACCATGTTGCCTTGGCTTGGCATTCAAATCCCCACGTAGATGCTCATGGGCGTTCCTCTCACTCACGTCTTTACTTTCGACTTCACTCTTGTGTTTAGTGCCTTGCATATTCTCCCCCGAGAGACCTGTCTGGAGCTGTGAGATGTCTTAATGTGTACTGACACCCGTGGCCAAGTCTAACGACCTGAGTTCAACGCCCCCAGACCCTCATGGCGGAAGAAGAGAACCAAATCCTGCAAGGTCATCTGATCTCCATACTTGTCTCTGGCATGAGCTCTCTCTCTCTCTCTCTCTCTCTCTCTCTCTCTCTCTCTCTCTCTCTCTCTCTCTCTCTCTCTCTCACACACACACACACACACACATACTGAACAAAAATGTAATAATTTAAGGTTTTCAAAAAGAGGTCTGATGATTTCCAATGACACCCAATGTTCAAATGCTTTGGTTTCCAGATATGGTGGTGCGTGCCTTTGATCCCAGTACTCAGGAGGCAGAGGCAGGGTGATTTCTGCATTCAGGGCCAGACTGAACTATATTGTGAGTTCCAAGACAGCCAGCGCTACAGAGTGAGGCTGTTTCAAAACACCAAAAAGGGGAAAACTACACTGGTTGTTTCCTTGAAACACACTCAGATTTTCTCTTGAGTGTCATACATGTTTCAGTTAATGTTTAGAATATCTCTCAGTTTAAAAAATTACTTAAAACTGAGGGGGTAGTGGTGGTATACGCCTTTAATCCAAGCACTTGAGAGGCAGAGGCAGGTGGATTTCTGTGAGTTTGAGGTCAGCCTGGACTACACATTGAGTTCCAGGAAGGCCAAGACTACACAGAGAAATCTCGTCTAGGCAAACAACAAACAAACAAAAATTAGCTGGAATAGGATATGTGAAACACTGTCCCTATTATTGGAGGCATGGCAGTTTATACCTCCGTGTCTATATTTATTACATTTTAATGGTTGCATCTAAGTTTTGCCAATCACAAGTTCCTTGAAAGCATGGAGATATTATCTATATCTATTGCCTACCAAGTTTTAGACAGACACAAATATTTAAGCAAACCACATTTATAAAACAAAGAACTGCAGAAGGCATATGTACATGGCTATTTTGGAAGAAATCCAGTTTATGGCTTTAAGGATGATCCTTGTCGCATATCTGTAGCATTAGAATTTGAATTTGTGTGTTCCTCAACCTGAGAGGGAAGGATCCATGTCCTCCTCATAGCTGTGTCTCCAATTATAGGCATGGTGTTTGGCATGTTCTGTTTTAGCTAATCTTTTAAGTTGAGAGGCATTTTAAAAATTAATTGGAATATATATGCTAACATGAAACAATTGCTTACAAAATATTTCATAATATAAATAAAAAGGAATACTCCATTAGGAATTATTTCATTGTTTTTCTCCAAACATATTCATAATGCTTGACATTATGTATAAGATGTATTAAGATCTCAAAAAGGTGACTTCAAAAGTGGTCATTTTGGGGGGCATGATGGCACACACCTTTAATCCCAGTACTTGTAAGCCAGAAGCAGGTGGATTATTTTGAGTTCAGGCCAGTCTAATCTACAAAGCAAGTTGCAGGCCAGCCAGGGCTAATTGGTGAGACCTTGTCTCAAACAAAACAAAAGTGGTATCCTTCAGGGCCTAAAAGAAAGATTTTTAACACTATGAGAGGTGCACTTCCCAAAAGCTGTTACAACAGATTGTATAATCTATTTGCTTATACGTGTCACCTTTTGGCTCAGTAAGGATTAAAGGCATACACCCATGGGTAAAGGATAGAAACCAAGTTTTCAGTGTGGCTGGTTTTATGTTGAGGTCTTTGATCCAGTTGGACTTGAGGTTTGTGTAGGTGATAGATATGGGTCTATTTTCAATCTTTTACATGTTGATATCCAGTTATGCCAGGACCATTTGTTGAATATGCTTTCTTTGTTCCATTTTATATTTTTTGTTTCTTTGTCAAAACTCAAATGTTCATAAGTGTGTGGATTGGTATCTGGGTCTTCAATTTGATTCCATTGGTCAGAAATCAAGTTTTCATAATAAACAACATAGATTTTTAGGGGAGACTGTGAATGCAGTCGCCTGCTACCATAAATTATGCAGTCAAGTTTCCCCAACTGGGGGAAATTGCAAGGGTCAGCACATCCAGAGTGTGTGGGTAAGCCTTGACCCAGGAAAACTACCCTGCCAGTTAGGTATTACATTCTTATTTCTAAAGAAGCAGAATTGTTGTGAAGTATTTCTTCCTTGGCAACAAGATTGCTGAAATTTTTATTGTTTTGTTAGTGGGTTTCATTGTATAGTTCTGGTTGTCCCGGGACTAATTAGTAATACTTTTTAAGCATCATTTCTAATAATCTGTTTCTGACATGGGCATTAAAATGCTTACATTGAAAGTCTTAATAGTAATCTATTCTCCTAATAGGTTTATCATGTTGATGATATCATTTATGTAATTAGTGTGTTTAGCTAATTACTTAATATGGCAATGTTAAATTTAATTTGGATTAAATGAAAGAACATGTTGGGTATGGTAGGCACATGCCTATAATTCCAGCATTTGGGTTGTAAGATTAAAGTAGGCAGATTGGGGTAAGTTCAAGGTCAGCCTAGGCTATATAGGGAGACCCAGGTTTGGAAAAAAATAAGGGATCTAGTACAGTTGAGCCCCAAGACTGCATAAACTGTGTGGTGGTGGATGCCAGTAATCCTAGCACTTGTGAGGTAGAGTCAAAAAAGTCAGGTATTCAAGGTCAGCCTTGACATTTTAGAGAATTTGAAGGCAGTCTAGGCTTATATTAGGCCATGCTTCAAAAAGGATAAAAACAAACCCAAAAAACCCGCAAACTGTTAAAACATTCTGGATTGCCTGCAGGTGGTGGCCCATGCCTTTAGTCTCAGCACTCGGGAGGCAGAGACAAGTGTATCTCTGTGAATTCAAGGCCAGCCTGGTCTACAGATTGAGTTCTAGGACAACCAGAGTTACACAGAGAAACCCTGTCTTGAAAAACAAAAACCCAAACAAACAAACAAACAAAAATCAAAACAAAACCCCCAAAACACTCTGGGTCAATGGCCTTCAAGTTAATGTAATTGGCTCTTTCTTCTCTTTAATGAGACAGCTTGAAGTTAGTATTAATTCCATTTATCCTACCATGTAATCTTTTTTGGAAAGGTTATATTAGCAAATATTTTAGAGTTTGAAGGCCACCCATAGTCTCTATTGCAATTCTTTATCGGTTATCTTTTTTTTTTCTTTTTTAGCCCTGTTAATTGTTTGGATATGAAGTACCCTTTCCCCCACCGCCAACCTGAAAGATAAGAAAAGGATCATATACTGAAGGTTTGGTTCTCTTAGTCAGTAGGCTTAACTCACTGCTGAGTTCCTTCTGAATGTGCCACGAGGAGGTGGAGCCTAACGGGAGACAGGTAAATGGGGACATGTCTTGTTACCGGGAATTTCGAACAGGAGACAGGTGAATGGGCGCGTGTCTTGTTACCGGGAACAACAACTTTCACCTTTTCTGAAGCTTTGCCTACCTCAGCCTTCCATTATCATGCTCTCCCTCACCACAGGCCCAGAAACAATGGAACCAGCCACCATGAGCCAAAAACCTCTGAGCAGAAGGGCCCAAATGAATCTTGCCTCCTTTCAGCTGTTCTCATCAGGCCCCCTACCCCTCAACACAAAGGGCACTGGCACACGTCCTCTAAAGGTGTCAAACCACTCCTAACTCATGGGCTGCAGTGAACGAGAGCATGGATCAGACTTGATGGAGGTGTGACTGACTAGATCCAAATACAAGCATATGCCTTAGAAAACAAGGGTCGTAGGAGTTCCAGTAACTGCTCAGACCTTACTAACATTTCCCCCAGCAAATGAAGTGCTTCTATCTGAAGCTTGTCCATATAAATTAAGAAATTTAAAATGCAAGAAGGCATTTTCATGTTAGAGATGGGCTTACACCCCCCACCCAGACTGACTAATTGCAGATTTTGTTTTATTAAGTTTTTGCCTTTAGAGCCAGGGTCTCACCAAGCAGTCCTGGAATTGGCATGAAACCCACTATGTAGACCATTCAGATCTTCAACTTTCAGCAATCCTCCTGTTTTCTACCTAAGCAGTGCTGGGACTACAGGCAAGCACTGTCAAACCCATTAGACAGATGAAGCTCTATCTAATTCAGATCCCTTGTTCATCCATAGATAACACATAACTGACAAATAGATATGCTTAACTAACTTACAAAACCTGGAGGGATAGCAGGCCTTCAAATGAGTCCTTATGTAATTCAGTCAGGAGGTTTTCACTGAGAATTCTGAAAGAGTAAAGGTTATCTGGATCAAAAATTGTCAGACAGACGGAGAACACCCAGTGGTGAGATGGGAGGGAGAAATAAATGGTATCTTATGCTATTTGCCCGAGCATAAGTTGGCACCATTTGTTTTTAGGGCAACTAAAATTTCACCTAGACAATGGTCTCCACCCTGGAGATTCCATTTCTAGGTATCTAGTTTACAGAAACTTATGCATGTTCAGAAATAAGTATATAGGATGTTTATTTAAGCCATACATATAACAGAAAAACCAGATATTCTCTAAACATCAGTGGGCTAATATTAAAATCTCACTAATATGTACGTACTATGAAATATTATGTATGATTGGAGATATATAGAGTAACTATGTATTAATAGGAAACTTTACATATCATGAAGTCCCTTCCCTGACTTCCCTTCATGAAGAAGTACAGCTGTAAGGGGACAGAAACTCTTTCCTCCCAGTTGCTTTTGCTTATGGTCTCTGTCCCTCAAGCAAAATAAAACAAATCCGTTACCTCAGAGGTGAAAAATTAGAGCACAAGGAAGGTTTCTCTATACCTAATATTTAATTTATATCCATTAAGAATGCAGTTGTAGGCCAGGTGTGGTTACACATCTTTAACCCAGCACTTAAGAAGAAAAAGCAGACAGATTTCTTTGAGCTTAAGGCCAGCCTGATTGACTTAGTGAGTTTCAGGTCAGTCAAGGTTACAACCCGAAACTGTCTAAAAAACACAACCAAAAAATGTTTTCATAGATGACTTCTATGCGGGAGACAAACTTAAATTGTCACTCTTTTCAAAGAAAGTCCATAAAATTTACTTTTAAAATCTGGGAAGCAAAATAAGCCCAAGGGAAAGGGGACTTGTTGCCAAGACTGAAACCTGATCCAATCTCCGGGCGGAAGAAAATCAAGTTTTATAAGCTGTCCTCTGACCTCCATGTGCATGCCCTGGCTTTGTGTGCTCATGGAAATACATACAAAATAAAATGTAAAATAATTTTTGACTGAATTGATAGTGTTTCAACCTATGGTCTCATGCATACTAGGCAACTATTCTCCCCCTGAGCTACACCTTAGTCCCCACAAAATTTACCTGAGAAATTCAGTCGGTATAGGTTGATTTTGGTTGTGAAGAGGAAATACCTTTTCTCAGAGGTATTTACCTCAAAATCTGGACCAAGGAGGATCTTACAGTGCAGTGTTTTGTTGCTGCTGTTATTTATTTTTGTATTCATATTTGTAGAAAATATACTCACAGTTTCTCAGTCCAACGGTATGCTCTCCATACATTTTTGTCAATGTAAGAAATAGAATTTCCTTGGAAATTCCTGTGAAGAAACAGTTCATATACTTGAGTAAATAGGAAAAGACTAAGCAGAAACTGTAAAATCTTCACACTCTCATTGAGGTGTTCAATGCAGAATGAAGAAAACCACCAAAAAAAAAAAAATCTTCTAATTCCCAGATCTATCAGTTCCCGAGGGCTCCTGGTGCAAGCAGTGAGATATCTCCTCGGAACTCGAACTTCTAATCTGTGGGTGAACTTTCCACTTCCCTCTCTGTTGTATATCATACAGCCCAGCTCTAAATTTAAATCCTGTCTTCTCTTCCTCATAGGCCACCATGGTGAAGGGCTTGGAATATATACATACATACATACATACATACATACATACATACATATATATTCTAAAATGATCTAAGACATAAGAATGGTGGAAATGCCCATTAGCCTAGAAACCCCAGGTCAGATTATACTACTAGTTTGTCTTTATAAAAACATTATCTTGTCTTATTATTTTTTCTCTTTCCTGGAAACTTCTAATGGCTTTCTATGTCTCCCTGTGCCACTTTCTAAATCAGAGTTGATAGTATGTTTACCTGTTTTTAATCTGACTAAATCCCCATTATTCTCATAGCCTAGGCTGTACTCTCTGGTTTTACTCTATTCAATAATAGACATACTTTGAGCCACAGGTGAAGGTTTAATGCTCCCCTTTTCCTGATGTATCATTTTTATGTTCTAAAGATAACACCATACATGTGTGGCTCTCACAGTTCTTAACCTCAAGTTGTGCCCAAAAGGTTATATGTCCTAGAACAAAGATGAGCTCTGAACAGAACTGAGAGATTGCATAGTATTAATAGCTAACATTCATGTATGTTAAGACTAAGATAAGTATTCCAGGTAATCAACTAACCCTCACAACAATCCTATGAAATAGTAGCCCCATACTCCACATTTCAAGGTGAGGGGATTAAGTCACAGCTAAGCACTCTTCCTAGAGTTGCAGAACTACCACATGAAAGACCTGGGGTCAAGTCCCAGGAGTCTGAATCTCCTTTGACCTCTTCATTGCATGCTTACTAAAGAGATGAGTTATAGAGAGGCTGGTGTGAAAATGGAAGAGCCAAAGTCGAGCAATGATACAAAGGGGCTAACTGGAGAAGGGAGCACGTTAGAAAGACGGAGGATAAGGATGAAGAAGAATTCATAAGCAAAAGTAAAAGCAGAAAGTCAGCCAGTGTTGGTTGGGGTGACAAGGAAGGTCCAGCAAGGCTTTGAGGAAAAGACTGTCATGTCGAGTAGAATGTAAAACAGAAATAAGAAAAGGTTATTCTTACAAAATAGTTAAAGTGCCTTTGTAGGTGCTGGGCCTTGGCACAGGCACTCGGTGGAGTCTCCGCATTGGGCTGAGATGAATACACAATAGTGTGCCATTTTCACACAAGCAGAAGTCACATAGGTTGGTGCTTATGGAGGCATTTTGTTTCATTTTAATAATTAGATTTCTTTCTGTATTAAAATTTGCAGCATATGGAGTTATGGTATATTCCACATCCATAGGTTGGAGTGTGACTTCACTTGGGATTTGCTGAGTCTGAAACTGTTCTGGAGATGGAAGTATCATCTTAGGATATGATGAAGAAGCTGTAACTGTTGGGACTTCAGGCTCTATGGTTTCTGAACTTGGATGCTGAGATGTGATCTCAGTAACAGGTGGAGAATGGCTTACCACTGTAACAGGTTGTGGAGTTGTGGAAGATTCTGTTTGTGAAGACTGGGTTGTGACCTGAGTTGGATTTGGCTGCTGAGTCTGAACCTGGTTTGGAGGTGAAAGTGTGACCTCATGGTGTGTTGGAGGAGGAGATGTAGTTGTTGGGACTGTAGAACCTGTAGTCTTTTGAGTAGCCTCTGAGCTTGGATGCTGAGATTGATCATGAACTAGAGCTGTTACTTCAAAATGTACTGAAGATTGAGCTACCATCCCCTTAGCTGACCCTGTAGGCTGAACTGGTGCCGAACGTTTAACCATTGTAGCAGGTTGTGGAGTTACGGAAAACTCTGGGTGTGAAGGATGAATTGTGGCTTGAGTTGGGTTTACAAGCTGATCCTGAGCCTGGTCTTCAGGTACAAGGGTGATCTCTTGGTGTGTTGGAGGAAAAGTTGTAATATTATATGGGGCTACAAAAAGTCCAGTCTCTACAGTGGATATTGCAGACAGGGTATGGTCTACTTCTGTATGTTGAGTCGTGACATCAGAAAGAGTCGGCTGCTGAGTATGATCCTGAATTGCTGGGATTTCATAAAACACTGGTGCTTGAGCTGCAACCTCCTCATGTGGCTGCTCAGGCTCAGGAAGGATTTCCTGTGTGCTTGGAGAAGTTTCAACAGCTTTGGAAGTGTCTTGTTCTGGAAGTGTCATTTTATGGTACTGTGGAGGAGAAACTGTAGTTTCCTGTGTGGTTGTAAAATATTCAGTCACTTTGGTAGGTTCTGAATTCACAGTGGGTTCTAGGTCTAAAGGCTGAGATGAGACAACAGGTGTTGTTGGATGCTCAGTTTGTTCTGGACTTGGTGATGTTGTAGAGACAACCTTTGTAGTTGTATCTGGGGGCTGAGTTGTGGTCTCCTGTGTAGTTTGAGTAAGTTCTCCCTCAGTAGTAGATTGTGAAGTTATGGCAAGTTCCTGATCCAAAGGTTGAACTGTAACTTCAGTTGGGTGTGTATGCTGAGGGTGAACCTGAGAAGGTGTTGGAAATGTCACTTCTTGAAATACAGAGGCTTGAGCCCGTATCTCTTTAGGTGGATCGGAGGGCTGAGTTATGGTCTCTTGCATAATTTGAGGAAGGTCTGCTTGAACAGTAGGTTGATGAGTTATGGTGAGTTCTAGGTCCAAAGGCTGAAAGGAGACAACAGGTGCTGTTGGATACTGAATTTGATCCTGATGTGGTGTTGGAAGTGTCACCTCCTGATACATTGGGACTGGAACTATAATCACTCTAGGTGGTTGTGAAATGTGAATTTTGGTCTCTGGCAGAATTTGAGAAAGTTCTCCCTCAGGAGTAGGTTGTGGAGTTATGGTAAATTCCAGATCCAAAGGTTGAACTGTTGGGGGCTTAGGAGGAGGAACTGTACTCATCTTTGTGGTTGTAGGTGGCAGTCTCTCTCTTGTAGGCTCTGAACTTACAGTGAGTTCCAAGTCCAAAGGCTGAAAGGAGACAACAGGCATTGCTGGATATTCAGGTTGACCCTGATGTAGTGTTGGAAATGTCACCTCTTGATATATTGGGGCTGGAACTACAACCTCTCTAGGTGGTTCTGTAAGATGAGTTGTGGTCTCTGGCAAAGCTTGAGGAAGTTCTCCCTCAGGAGTAGGTTGTGGAGTTACGGTAAGTTCCAGATCCAAAGGCTGAAAGGAGATAACAGGCATTACTGGATACTCATCTTGATCCTGACTTGGGGTTGGAATTGCCATCTGTTGATATATTGGTACTGGAGCTACAACCTTTTTAGGTGGTTCTGCAATCTGGGTTGTAATCTCTGACACAATTTGAGAACGTTCTCCCTCAGTAGTAAACTGTGAAGTTATGGTAAGTTCCAGAACCAAAGGTTGAACTGTTGGGGGCTTAGGAGGAGGAACTGTATTCATCTTTGTGGTTGTAGATGGCAGACTCTCTCTAGTAGGCTCTGAACTTACAGTGAGTTCCAGTTCCAAAGGCTGAAAGGAGACAACAGGTGCTGTTGGATACTCAGTTTGATCCTGACGTGGTGTTGGAACTGTCACCTCCTGATATATTAGGGCTGACGTTACAACTTCTGTAGTTGGTTCTGTAAGATGAATTGTGCCCTCTGGTATGGTTTGAGGAAGCTCTACTTGAGCAGTAGATTGATGAGTTATGGTAAGATCCTGATCCAAAGGTTGAATGGGAGGGGGCTTCGGTGGAGGAACTGTAGTGGTTGTAGGAGGCTGAGTCTCTCTAGTAGGCTCTGAATTTATGGTGAATTCTAGGTCCAAAGGCTGAAAAGAGACAACAGGTGCTGTTGGATACTCAATGTGATCCTGACGTGGTGTTGAAACTGTCACCACTTGATATATTGGGACTGGAACTATAATAACTCTAGTTCTAGGTGGTTGTGAAATCTGATTTGTGGTCTCTGGCAGAGTTAGAGGAAGTTCCTCAGGAGTCGATTGTTGAGTTATGGTAAGTTCCATATCCAAAGGTTGCTGAGTCTGATGTGGAAATGTCACCTGAGGATCTGTTGGTGGAGGTATAGTCTTCTTTGGTACTGTAGCGTGGTCTGCTTCTGGAGTATATTGTGAAGTTATGGTGAGTTCCAGGTCCAAAGGCCGAAATGAGACAGCGGGTGATGCTGAATACTCAGCTTGAATCTGACCTGGTGCTGAGACTGCCATCTGATATGTTGGAGGGTACGTTACAATATTGTTCATTAACTCTGGAAGCTGTTGTGGGACTACTTGCTGGGTTGCAGAAAGCTCTATCTCCTTAGGGGGTTCTGAAACCTGTGTATGGGCGGGCTGTAGCACTGGAGGTGATGCCACATTCTCAGAGAGGTCTGCAGGTTGAGAGCGGGTCATATGCTGAGCTGGAGAAGGTTCTGCACCCATAGTAGAATCTGGAGGTAGATATGGGCCTTCCTGTTGAGTTGGGAAAGAATATACCCCTTTGTGGAGGTCTGCTTTCAGAGCTATGGCCCCTTGCTGAGAAAATTCAGTTCCAGAATATTCTGGTGTATGGGAAGGGGACTCAGTTTGGACTTGTGAAAATTCAACTTGTTCAGTGGGACCTATAGGCTGAAGTAGGTCCTCCTCCTGCTCCTGAAGGGAGTAAACTTTCAAAGAGGACTCTGGAGCTCTGGTTCGTGCTTGGTTTGGATGTTTAACTGTGGTTTTATGCAATATTGAATGCTCATATCTGAATATTGCTTCTAGATCTTCAGGTGAAAAGTACAGGGTATCTCCCAGTGGAGGAAGAAAAAAATCTTTAGGTGGTTCTTGAGGTTTATCTTGGAGTTCTTGCTGATATGGTGAAAGTTCTGTACCCAAAGGGTGCTTTGTGGGTGGAGATATGTTCCCCTGCTGCCCTGAAGAAACTTCCCCAGGAAGCTCTTCAGGTTGGGTGGGGACATTTGGATGAACTGAAGAGTGCTGTTGGTTTTCAAGGAGGGTTGGAGGCTGAGTTATAACTTCTTGCTGGTCTTTTGAAGGTTCAGACCCTTGTTGGCTTGAAGTTCCAACCCCATTAATCAGCTCTGGAGGCTTAGCTGTGACACTGTGTGGTGCTGGAAGATGAACTTGACTAGGAACCAGGTCAGAACCTGTTGCCTCCTGGTGTGCTGGAGGTTGAACTACTGTTTCATGAGGGAGCTCTTGAGTTTGCACTGGGGTCTCTTGCTGGGCTGAAAAAGGTTCAAGCTCTGGGAGCTCTGGATTCTCTTCTGTGTCCCCTTGCTGGTTTAGAGAAGGGTTTTCATACTGAACAGGTTCTAGAGATTGAACTGGAGACTCCTGTTGATTCGATAAGGGATCAATCCCTTCAGAAGGCTCTGGAGTTACAGCTGGATTGGTATACTGGGTTGTAGAAGTGCCTACATCTTTTTCTGGGACTGTAATTGGTTTAACTATAGCCTCAGGATGCATTGGAGGAGGTCCCACCTCTGTTGTGGGTTCTTGTGTTATGGTTAACTGCATATCCGGAGGTTGAACACTTATAGAGGATAAGCTTGAATGGTGAGTTTGATGGTGAGTTGAGGGTGAAACTGTCACTTCATGATATTCCGAAGACAGAGTTGGTTGTTCTTGTTGGGTTAGAGCATGTTCTGAGGATTGACTTGGAATTTCCAGTTCAGAAGGTTCAGCTGGCTGTTCCTGCTCACTGAGAAAAGGTTCCACCTCTCCAGTGTACTCTAGAGGATGCACTGGGGACTCCTGCTGCGTCAGAGAAGATTCCATCTCCTTGGTAGGTTCTGAAGTTATGGTAAGTGCCACATCCACGGGCCTAAATACAACATGTGGCAAGTGATAATGGTGCTCTTCACTCTGAGTTGGCTGGAATGTCACTTCATGAATTGATGGAGTTTCAACTACGTTCTCAACAGCGGACTCTGCAACTTGAAGGGGAGGCACTTGCTCAGTTGGAGGCATGGCTTCCTCAGGGAGTTCTGCAGGTATAACTAAGACTTCTGGCTGGCTTCCAGGACCTGATCCTACCTCCTCAAGAGGCTCAGAAGGTTGAGCTGGCTGCTCTAGTTCTACAGGAGAAGACTCATCCTCCAGAAGAGGGCCTGGATGCTGTGATGGGACATCCTGCTGAATTAGAGAAGCTTCCTCCTCCTCTTCCTCAACTTCCTCTGGAAGCTGAATTTGGGATTCCAGACCACTTTCAGATGATTCAATCTCTGCAGGAGATTCAGAAAGCTCATCTGGATGCTGCTCCAGGCTGGGATAATGTGCAACTTGCACAAGAGGACCTGGAGTCTGAGTTGGAGTCTCCTCCTGAGCTGGAGACAGTTCAACCTCCTTAAAAGGTTCAGAAGTTATTGTGAGTGCCACATCTGGGGGTTTGACTGTAAACTGGGGCAAAGTATCATGGTGAACTTGATTCGGAGTGGGATATGGAATGGTTGCTGCTGGAGTTTCAGTTGTACTCTGCACAGAGGATTGTGGAACTGGAACTGTACCCCCTTGCTCAACTAGAGGACTGATTTCTTCAGGGAGTTTTGTAGGCAGAGCTGGAACTTCTAGCTGGATACCAGAATTTTCAAGGTCTTCAGGAAGCTCTAAAATCTCAGCTGGGGCCTCTTGTTGGGTTGATGAAGGCTCTAACCCCTCAGCGAGCTCTGGAGTTGGAGCCAAGGACTCTTGCTGGGATAACGGAGGTTCTAACTCCTGAGAGAATTCTGAATTTGGAGCTGCAGCCTCTTGATGGATTAATGAAGGTGCTACCCCCCCCAGGACCCTCTAAAAGCTGGACTGGGGCATCTTGTTGGATTAATAAAGGTCCCATATCCTCAGCACTCTCTGAAAGATGGCCTGGGGCCTGCTGTTGGTTCAAAGAATGTTGAGTCTCTTCATCTGCCCCTGAGATTACGGTCACCTCCAGATCTAAAGGCTTCACTGTGACATTTGGCATGTTTGAGTGTTGAGCTTTAATTCTATCTGGAGGTGGACCATTTATTTCAGGCTGCTCTATTGCTGCAGCCTCCTCAGAAGTGAACTGATGAACTGGTTCTTCCTTCTGAACTGAAGAATCCTTTTCCTCACGACGGGGTGGGAGGTGACCCCGACCTTCTTGAGCTGCACCAAGGTTCTTTGAATCTTGAGATTGTGCCTCCTCCAGCTGGTATTCAGGAGGCTCAACCTGCCCAGATGGCTCTGGAGGCTCCTTTCTGTTGCCCTGGGATTGCAGAGATAAGCTGTCAGAATAAGCATCATTCATACTTGGATACCAATAATCATCCTCCATAGTTTCTTTTTGCGATGGAGGTTTTGCAAATTGGTTTGTAGTAGTTCCAAAAGCCACCTTAGCAAGTTTCTTGTGCTGAGCTAGATCTTTCTTCAAGTCCTGGGGTGAAGCTATGAACTTTGTTACTCTCAATTTCTCACTGTCTAGTGGTGGAACAAGTATTTCATATAACTGGTTATCTGTAGCCTGGTCCAGACCGGAAATACTTTTGAACTGTGGAGACTGCTTTTGATCCCCTTTTAGCTTTAAAATGTTCTCTGGCAGCTTCCCCAGTGGAGTCATTTTGTTGGTCAGATGCTGATGTGGAACAGTGAACTGATCTGACTCTGGGTGCTGCTGCGCAGAGGTATCCATATCTTGGAATGAAAGAAAACTCTCCCTCAACTCCCGGGGTGGGGAGAACATCTGAGAGGGAGCAGAGGACCCCAGGTAATCAAAGTCCCCTGCACCTGCCTGGGATGTGTGAGCTTGCGGGGATTTGGGCGGACGATCAGAGAGGTGCCACCAGAGCTTGGTCGGCACCCAGGGCTCTGAAGTCAACCGAACTGGGTTCTGGACCCACTCCGCAATATGATCGGCCTGGATCACCACCAGCAAAATTTGTCCGGTGAGGAGACGACTTGGGGCGCAGAAACAGAAGCTCAGTGGAGTCATAACATATGGTAAGGACATGGCATGCAGTATGGAGGCGATCCACAGTGCTGCAGTGCGCTGGCGGGAGATAAACGGGAGGAAAGGCCCCTGACCTCAGGGAGCCTTGGCAACTGTGGCTGCCCTGCCCCGCCCTTTATGACAGGATTCCTTTGTTACAAAAGCGTCACTAAGTGGATTCTGTACTATGAAGGGAACCTTCTACGTGACAGGGCCCACGTTTCCCTTACTCAGGGAAAAGAACACTGATTTCTTTGGGGTCCACTAACTCTAACCCGGATTTATGTCTCAGTCCTGGGTGGTCCTTACCCAGCAGCCCTTTGTTTCTGTGGGGCAGAACTTCTAAAGTATCCAGGCCGGGTGGAGAGTGGACTCAAAAATGCCTGTCCAGGTCCAGGCTCTTTAACTCCTCTTTTTCAAACGTTTTATAAACGTTTAAATAGACCAAAAGCTTGTTGCTGTTTTGGAATAAAAAATAAATTTGTAGGTATGTTCAAAATATGTCCTTCCCACCCAAAAGCGAGATATTTAAGACCTTCCCCACCCCCAAGTACACACTTATATGTTTTCATATTAGTTAAATGGTCTATTTCTCAGGAGGAACATATGCCCCGCCATTGTGTTACTGATTCAAATAATCTAAATTTTGCTTCAAAAACAGCAGCTGAGTTAACATGTAAAGGATTTTAGTGTGTAATTATAGTAATCATGGAAGCTGGGGATAAAGTCAGGGTCCTGACAAGTAAAACAGAGGTTTTCTCACCTTAGGCGATTGTTAGCTTGGGGGCAAGGCTCCCAGATAGTCAATGGCAACCAAAGTCACCACAGGCCAGTGGTTACTGGATCCTTTGTCTAGTAAAGTCAGGGAATGAATTTCATGGGCAACAGGAAGATGGATTTATAGAAACGACTTTATCATAGGTTCACCCTAATACAGGTGCACACACAGAGAGATGAATACACGTGCACACACACAGAGATGAATACACGTGCACACACAGAGAGATGAATACATGTGCACACACACAGAGATGAATATACAAATGAATAAATCTTGAAAACTGAGAAAAAATATAGGAAGAAAGCTGAGCTCCTGCAAGAGCAGGTGCCAAAGATGGTTGGTTACCCAGAGTCCCTATCTAGAGGTTAGCAAAATTTTGCCAGATTGAGCATCAGCTGCTCAGTCCAGGTGTCCCACCCAGGAGATATTCATGTGCCTCTCCATTCAGACAGTTTGTGTCTAGATTGAAATTTAGGTCATGCCCTTATACATAGTTTCTAGGAAGTGATGCTCATTGCTGTCTATAATGAGACAAAAAATAACAAGAAACTGTAACCAATGTTCCTAAGTAATTTTATCATTTCTGTTTCTGGCCAGATATAATATTCTGGCTTCTCAACTGCCTGATTGCTTATTTTTCTCCTGTTTCCATCAATGCTAATTTGTTGCCGGCTTTTTGAAATAAGCAAATTATATAAGCCTTTTAAAATGCAAAACTAAGGATAACCCTTAATCGAGCTGGTAGCCACCCAACTAGAATTGTTAGTGTGTTCATGTTTGTGTTTATCTTTGTGTGCTCCTAAGTGTAGCATTGTAATTCTCTTTAAAGATAATTAGACTGCCCTAACACTGTGCACTCCAAATGTTACTTCTTCACAAAAGATATATGACATTGATCATTTAAGGGGTGCATCTCTAAACAAGTACTTCATTTTCAAATGAGTTTCTTAGAGTCAGATGTGGTGGTGTACACCTTTAATTCCAGCACTCCAGAGGTAGAGGCAGGCCAATGAGAGCTACACAGTAAGACACTCTCAGTTGCTTAAAATTGGCCTGAAAGTATTTCATTGATAGTCATTTCCCAACATTTGTTATTTCACCAATGGTGGAGCCATATCAGACTAACCATGACAGATCTCTTCCTGGTAACAAAGGATGATTGAAAGCAACTCACTGGGTGGATAATCAGTGATGTCTTCAGGGAATATTCAGAAAAAAAGAGAGCATTTCCAGAACAGAAACAAACAAACGTCACACATTGCAGAGTGGCCCTTATCCATAAAATTGCAGTATCTGAAGCCGGGTGGTGGTGGCGCACGCCTTTAATCCCAGCACTCGGGAGGCAGAGGCAGGCGGATCTCTGTGAGTTCGAGACCAGCCTGGTCTACAAGAGCTAGTTCCAGGACAGGCTCCAAAAGCCACAGAGAAACCCTGTCTCAAAAAACCAAAAAAAAAAAAAATGCAGTATCTGAGTGCTAGGTATGAAGATTATGAATTTGAGGTTAGGCCTGGACTATACTGTATAGCAAGGCTCTAAGTGTCTTAAAACCAACAGCAAAAATCGAGTCACTTTCGGAATGGAGTCTTTCCAAAAGTAACTAAAACCAAGAAATTGTGGAGAAATGGTTCTTATACATGGTTACGTGTCCTGATTATTTTCTGACCTTGGGGCCTACATGAATTCAAAAGATACAGGTATAGTTCACCTCAATATTAATATGTAAAACCAAAGAGTGGGGAAATGTTCCCTTCCTGAGAGGAAGAACATATTCTAAAAGGACACTGTGTCCCTCCCTTGATTAGTAGGCTATTGAGACAATGGACTGCAGGAACTGGGACCCCCTCCACGCACACCAAATCTCAGAGTGGGAGAAGGAAAAGATTTGAGACAATGATGGGTTAATGGTGGTCACGACTGGGACTGATTACTTATGCATACCTCTTCCTCTCTAAAGGTAATCCCATGTCAGAGTCCTAAAGATGGACTCTGACCCACCGGACCTGTGACCTGTTCCTCTTCCTAGTGTGGCTACACTGAATCTCTTTTCTCTGACTTTCACTATTACCTCTCCCTCCTTTTTAAAAAATGTGTTTACTTTTATTTTATGTATGTGTGTTTGTGCTTGTGTATGCATGTATACCGTGTGTGTACAGGTGCCCACAGAGGACGGAAGATTCCTTGGACCTGGAGTTACAGGAAGCAGTGAATGACCCTGGATGAGTGTAGAAGACCCTATCTATATGCTGCAGTCCTCGGCAAGAGCAGCGGGTGCTCTTACCTGCTGAGCCGTTTCTCTCCTCAAACCCTTTAACTGGCATATGCATGATGAGTAGCTGAGCTTAGTTCGTTAGACTTGCCAGGGGCCCAGGCTTTGCTCCTAAAAATTACAGTTAACACCCCCATTGGCAAAACAGAGATTACATGCCAGGACACTGCATACAGAATAACTTGCCGTGAGACCCTCCTCCACAACCATGCTTCCCCAAACCCCTGTCTTATGCTGCAGTTACTTGTTATTGCCTAGCCTACTACCCCTTTGCGTCACTTTATATATTCTTCTTAGACCCAAGCCAGTTTGATATTTACTCAGTGTGAGTGTGGTGTGTGTGTGTGTGTGTGTGAGTGTGTGTGTGTGTGTGTGTGATTGACTAAGACCTGAACCTAGGGCTCATCACCATGCCTGAGAATTGAATTACTCTTACTGAGAATTGAGGTAGTAACCTTGAATAACCAGTCTATTAACATGGAAACAAATTCAAGTTTGAGACATGGTAGAAAGGAAAGAACTGTGGGCTAGGAATGGAAACATTCATTCTTTAGACTGTAGTAGAAAGTGAAGCATTCTAAAGTTTATGCACTGATGGGGTTTTCTTGAGTAACAACAACAACAAAGGTTTAGTTGATAAATAATTGGTGGCCTGCATTTATTTCATTCTGTTATATATTTGAATTTAATTTTCATTTAAATTTGTAAAATTATTTTGCCTTTTTATGATTAAGTTTTGACATAAAGTTATTATTATATTGGCTTACCAGTATATACGTTCCATATGCTGCCATTAGAAATATTATACATCTTTACATAGTAAAGTCTCCCCAAAAGGGTCTAATTTAAATTTATTTCTAAGTAAGTGCACACATAACTTTAGTCCAAATTCCTTTTAAATCAGTAATACTTAAATAAACCTAATAATTCTAATTTGTTGGTAAGATAAAAATGCCTCTAGAACGATTAACACATTTTAAAAATGTCCTTACTTTAAATTTGTGTGTGTGTGTGTGTGTGTGTGACCTTGCACACACACATACCACCAAGAGAGGACAACTTGTGGGTGTCAGTTCCCTCCTTGGGATCAAACCTATGTCTTCAGGCATGGTAGCAATCACTTTCAGCTGTTGAACTAGCTTCACTGCACCACCCCCAAACAAAACCCTACAAGACAAAACAAAAAAACAAAGCACAAAAAAATAAAAAAAGAAACCTTCAAGTATGAAAAAGATATACAAATATGGCAAAAAACATTTTTTAAAAAAATTGTGTGTGTGTGCGTGTGTGTGTGTGCGTGTGTGTGTGTGCGTGCGTGTGTGTGTGTGCACATGAGTGAAAGTTCCTGCAGAGGCCAGTGGCTTCAGATTCCTTTGGAGGTGGAGTTAAAAGCAATTATGAGCCACCTGACATGGGTGGTGGGAACCAAACCTGGGCCCACGGCAAGAGCAGCAAGCCTTCTTAATCGCTGAACCATCTCTCCAGCCCTTACAAATGTGTTTCTGCTGGGCTGGTGACAAAGGTTTATGATTCTAGCTGCTCAGGATGCTGTTCCAGAAGAATTGCAGTTCTAGGACTGAGTAGTCTACAGAAGGGGTTCAAGGCCAGCTTGGGTGTGCAACTGAGACCCTGGCTCAAGATAACAAGGGCAAACCCAAGGTGTGGCTCAGGGGCAGGGAGGGCACTTGCCTCGCCTGTTCTAGGACCTGGGCTCAATCCTCAGTACCCAAGGAGGAAAAGAAAGAAAGACTACTTTTTGTAAAAAAAGATAAAAAGAAAAGGAAATGTTCCTAGATTAGAAAAGATTTTAAATGATAAAGTCTTATACTAAGTAAAGGAATTTTCCAAAATAGGAAAAGTGAGGGCAAAACCGGAAGGTTCAAGTATGCCAAAGGAAAACTGGTGAAAGGTGAAACTAAAATATGGGGAATATAGATATAATTTATAATATATATATTTAATAAATATATATATATTTATAACCTTTTATAGCAAGTTTAACATATATATGGTTACATATGATATATGTGATTAAACTTGCCATAACTAAAGGTTATAAGTATAACAGGTGAAAATTAAATACACTGATATATAGAACTAAAACTATTTGTAACAATAAAAAGTGGACAGGCATGGTAGCTCACACCAGTAATCCTCAGGCGATATAGGCAGGAGGATCAGGTATTCAAAGCCAGTCTTCCAAAGTGAATGTGGGGCTAACCTGGGCCATATATGATTCTATCTCAAAAACAAAATAAAAAATAATATACACTTACAAACAATAGCTTAGAGAATAAGACTTTTAAGTTTTATTTCTTTACTGAATGGGCCATTAGAAACCTGGTTAGGTTTTATCCAAATGCCTCTGATACAACTGTGTATGTTAAATAATTTTACTTTGTATTTTTATGTGTATGAGTATTTTGCTCATATGTATATGTGCAAATGCCTGGTGCCTGAGGAGGCCAGATGAGGGCATCAGATCTCCAGAACTGAGTTATAGGCTAGTCATGAACTGCTACATGGTTGCTGGGAACTAAGCTAGATCCTCTGCAAGAGCAGCAAGTCCTCTTAACTGTGGACCCATCCCCCTTTTATACATGTATGCATGAATGATACTACATCAATCTGGATGAGAAGGATCTGTGGTGGTTTGAAAGAAATGACCCCCAAAGGGAGTGGCACTTATTAGTACACGTGGCCTTGTTGGAATAGGTATCATATTGTTGGAGAAAGTGTCACTGTGGAGGCAGGCTTTAAGGTCTCATATATGCTCAAGCCACTCCCAGTGTCTTAGACTACTCCCTGTTTGTTACCTGCGAGTCAAGATGTAAGAGCTCTCAGCTCCTTCTCTAGCACCATGTCTGCCTACAGGCTGCCTTTGCTTCTCACCATGATGATAATGGACTAAACCTTTGAAACTGTAAGAGAACCACAATTAAATGGTTTCCTTTATAAGAGTTGCTATGGCCATAGTATCTCTATTTCCTGTGTTACAAACTTTAGAGGATAGACTCTTGGATTCATATTTCTCATCTCAAATGAATGCCAACTTCTGAGTACACATCCACATAGTCCAGAAAATCTAGGTGATATTCATCTTCAACTCCATTAGACATGGGAGAATCCCAAATTAGTGAACTCAGAGTCCTTCTAGTGACATTTCTACTGGCTCTCATTCTTTCATATTTCTTTAGACATACTCTGCCAGATGGAACCCATACCTAACACTGGTTGGGTGAGCAAGAACCTGAGACTAGATAGTCTAGCAACCTAGGGTAAACCCAAATAATACTGTTCTAAACAAACAAAAACCACAGCAATAAAATGACTCCTACTAACATTCTGCTGTACTCATAGACCAGTGCCTTGCTCAGTCAACATCAGAGAAGCTTCTTTCTGTGGCAGGTGGGAACAAATACAGAGACCCACAGCCAGACTTTACACAGAGAGAGAGCTCTCAGCACACTCAGCCATAAATGGGATGTCTCCATCAAATCCCTTCCCTCAGGCTCAACAAACCCTGTGAAAAAGGAGGCAGAAATAGTCTAAGAGCCAGAGAGGATGGAAGGACACCAAGAAATAAGACCCTCTAAGTCAGTATGATTAAAAACTCATATGAACTCACAGAGACAGAGACAGGAGAAGGCACAAGGATTGTACAGAGTCTGAACCATGTCCTCTGTGTATACATTATGGGCTTCCAGTTTAGTGTTTTTATGAAATTCCTGAATGTGTGAATGATTGAGTCTCTGGTCCTTGGGTCTTCTCTTGGGCCCTTTCCCTTCTGTTTGTTTTGTCCAATTCTGATGTTTTTTGTTTTATCACATCACACTGTATTGTATCATATGACCATCATCCCTTAAAAGTTGTTTGTTTTCTAAGGAGAGACAGAGAAGGAGTGGATCCAGGTGGGAGGGGAGGTGGAGAGGAACCGGGGGAGTAAAAGGAGGGGAAACCATAATTATAATATATGATGTGAGGAAAAAACTATTTTCAAAAAAGAAAAAAAATCTTAGAGAGAGAGAGAGAGAGAGAGAGAGAGAGGGAGAGGGAGAGGGAGAGGGAGAGGGAGAGGGAGAGAGGAGAGAGAGAGAGAGAGAGAGAAGAGAGAGAGAGAGAGAGAGAGGAGAGAGACCAGAAGCACTAACGTGGAATATTTTCTTTGTTGAGACAGTTGGTGCTGGTCATCTGGAGCTGAAGCACCAGCTGTGATTAAGAGACACACGTCACTGAAGTGAAATCTTCTGGGAAATGTTTCCTCAGGGCCATCCCACAGAAACTGTGATCCAGAGGGGCCAAGTCAGTAACTTGTGCTGGCAGAGAAATCTGGTTATGTATAAGATTCTCTCAGGTGGTACTAGTCTTGAAGGCACGAGAGGGTCATAGAGAGAAGCTGAGGTTCAGTACCGGGACAGGCCACTGGCGAAAGTGCAGCCTCAGTTGCAGAGGAGGCCCGGGACTGAAGGAGTAATGGAGAGAAACTGAGGCTTGGCATCATGTGGCAGGGTCAGAGGCCCTGAAAAGAGCTCAAGAGAGGCTACTGATGAAGTTGAAGTACAGACCCCAGCATTTTGGAAATACCAATGCCATAGGATACAATACATGTGGAGGGGAGCCAGCCTGAACCTGGGAGACAAATTGTGGGTCCTTCAGATGGCAAAGCAAAAGAAATGGAACCATTTCAAGACCCTGTGAAGCTCAAAGGATTATGGGTTGGTCCCAGACATCAAGCACTGAACTTTTTACATTGTCGAATTTTGACTTAACTTTGATTTGATTTTGAGTATGCCCTGATTCCTCCCTCTTGAAGTAAGAAAGTATTTAACTTATTTTTATTTTATTGGAGCCCACAAAAAAGAGAATTTGGAATTTTATAGTTAGGTTTGGAATCTTAGAGATATTTTTGATATTTTAGAGACACAAATATTTTAAAGAGAATTTGAACTTTAAAAGAGACTTTGGATGTTTTAAAGGGACAGAAATTTTTATGCATTTGAATTTTTAAAGATTGTGAGACTTTGGTTGGCAGAGACTTGACTTTAGAGGGGTTCCCAGGTGTCCAGGAAGACGCCCCCAGCTAGTTCCTTGGGCAGCTGAGGAGAGGGTGCCAGAAATGTCCAGATCCTATTGCCATACTCATGAATATCTTGCATATCACCATAGAACCTTCACCTGGCGTTGGATGGAGAAAATGACAGAGCCCCACATAGGAGCACCGGACTAAGCTCCCAAGGTCCTGATGAGGAGCAAAAGGAGGGAGATCATGAGCAAGGAAGTCAGGACCGTGAGGGGTGCGCTCACCCATTGAGACGATGGGACAGATCTAACGGGAGACCACCAAGTCCAGTTGGAATGGGACTGATGGAACAGGGGACCAAACCGGACTCTCTGAATGTGGCTGTTGGTGGAGGAGGACTGAGAAACCAAGGACAACGGCGATGAGCTTAAACTCTACAGCATGGACGGGCTCACTGTGAGCCTTGTCAGTTTGGTTGCTCACCTTCCTGGACTTAGGGGGAGTTGGGAGGACCTTGGACTTAACATAGTGAAGAAAACCCTGATGGCTCTTTGGCTTGGAGAGGGAGGGAGTGGGGGTATAGGGTGGAAGGGAGGGGAGGGAAAGGGGGAGAAGGAGGGAAGGAGATGGAAATTTTTAATAAAAAAAAGAAAAAAAGTTGGGACAATGTGTTTTAGGTTGACATATTGATATTAACATGAGCTCTTGGAGATATACAAGAAGGAAAGATTATTATTCAGTAGTGATGTGTTGTGGTGTCAAACTGACAAGGTGGTCAATTGTCCTGGTCTGGTTTTCAAAAAAGTTACCTGGGAAAAGGTACCCTCAATTGATAAAATGTCTTCATCAGATCGCCCATAGGCAAATCTGTTGTGCATTTTATTAATTAGTGATAGATGTGAGTGGGCCCAGCTCATGGGACTGTGATGCTCCTGGGAAGGTGGTCCTGAGACACAGAAGAAAGAGACAGAGCAAGCCATAAAAGACAAGACAGTTAGCAGTACTCCTCCATGGCCTCTGTTTCAGTTCTGTCTCCAAGTTCCTGTCTTGAGTTCCTGCCCTGACTTCCTTCAGTGATAGACCCTTTCCTTAGTTTTTGGTCATGGTATGCTATCACAGCAATAAAACCATAACTAAGGCACAAACAAAACCAAAATGCCATGAAAGTAGGAAAAGGGACAGCTGGAGAGACGGTTTAGCAGTTAAGAGCAGGACCTGGGTTTGGTTCCCAGAACTCACAGAGTGGCTTACAACTGTCTGTGACTACAATTCCAGGGGCTCTGACATTCTCTCCTGGGCTGCTTACATGCAAGAAAACACTCAGACACTTTTTTTTTAAGTTGGAGAGGAACTTGTTTAGAAGAAAGGGTTCAGTGGGAACAGAAAGGACATGAGAATAATTGGAGGTAAAAATGACCAAGATGCATTGTATACACGTATGAAATTGCCTAACCATGAAATACATTAGTGACCAAGATGCATTGTATACACGTATGAAATTGCCTAACCATGAAATACATTAGTGACCAAAATGTATTGTATACACGTATGAAATTGCTTAACCAGGAAATACATAAATGACCAAGATGCAAATGTATACATGTATAAAATTGCCTAACAAGAAAATACATTAAAACAACAAGAAAAGCCACCTTTTTTGCCTCAGAGAAACCTTAGAGTAAGAAGATTCTAAAGAGCAATGCTTACCATAGCTCTGGGAAAGCTGGACACTGGAAAAAGAACTACACTTTAAAAAACCCACAACCAACCAACCAAACAAACAACAAAACAGACTTCTGATGTCTGCCTGACACCTCAATGTGCAGAGACTCACTCCGCCCAGCCTGAGAGAAGTTCATCTGTGGAATAAAAGCTCTCCTTTCTGAGTCTTTCAAGTTTCTCAGAAAGATCGGGTTGCCCAAACCTGCAACCTGTTAAAACTTAAATGATCGGCCGGGCGGTGGGTGGCGCACGCCTTTAATCCCAGCACTCGGGAGGCAGAGGCAGGTGGATCTCTGAGTTCGAGGCCAGCCTGGTCTACAAGAGCTAGCTCCAGGACAGGCTCTAGAAACTACAGGGAAACCCTGTCTCGAAAAACAAAACAAAACAAAACAAAAAAACTTAAATGATCTTCCTCTTAATTACAAAGATAAGTTAGTTCCATGTCTAAATCAGTAGTTGCGATCTTAGTTTTTGTTTTGGTTTGCTTGTTTTCCTCTTTTAGAAACCTGTGAAAGTTTTTAAAGTTGACTTGCTACAACTTTTGGTTACCTGGAAAGAGTCTCAACTGAGGAATTATTTAGAACATATTGGTCTGTGGGCATGTCTGTGAAGGAATTGTCTTGATTGTTAGTTGACACCGTCCACTGAGAGTAACACTATTCCCCAGGCTGGGTCCAGAGCTGTGTGAGTGGAGAAAGGTAGGTGAGACCAAGCTGGCAGCACGTGTACCTTTGTTCCTCTCTGCTCTTCACTGGGAATGTGACGTGACAAGCTATCTTATTTCTTGCCTTGGCTCCCCTTCAGGGATGAACTGTAACCTGGGATTTACAATTCCCAATAAACTCTCTCATTCTCCATGTTGCCTTTGGCCAGTGTGTTTTATCACAGTAACGGGAATGAGATTGAAACACCACTCTTGATAGAATATATAGTCAGTGATTATAACCTCCTGCCATTTTCCTTAGAATTTATTCCAACATTGAAATCCTGAGAATTAGTTTGTTTTACTTACATACTTAATATGTAACCTACTATATATAGCTATATGCATTATTTCAACAGCCCAAGAGCTTTAGATCTTAAACTCAAAAATCAAGATAATAAGACAGTTGTCTTATAAGACTTGATGGCTCTTAAGATCTCATAGTGATACAAGGAGAACCTGTGTATACCAGTTTGCTTGCTGTTGCTATGAAAAAACACCACGAACAAGAGCAACTTGGGAGGAAAGTTTATTTGACTTAGAGGTTATAATCTATCATTGGGGAAAGCCAAGGCAGGAACTAAAGCAGAGACTATGGAGAAATGCTGCTTCCTGTTTTACTCCCCAGGACTTGATCAGTTTGCTTTCTTATGCAGCTCAGGCTCACCTGCTTAGGGATGCTACCACTAAAAGTGGGCCAAATTCTCCAAGGGTCAACTAACAATTAAGAAAATACCCCACAGACCTTTTTCCTGGTCAATCTGATGGAGCAAATTTCTTTAATTGAGGTTCCCTCCTTCCAAGGGGAGTGTTGGGTAAAACTGAAAGCTGAAGTTAACTATGACATTATGCCATTACTAGACAACTACGGATATATACCTAACAACTGAGGCAATAGAAAATCAGTCCTCTAAGACTAACATACCCAAATTAATTCTGTATCTGGTTCTGCCTTTTATATCTTAACAATTTACTGATATATTTATTAGGTACCTTATGTTTTTAAAAAGGCTCTGCTACTTTTGGTGCTAACCGGAGGCATAACAATATCATATGTGCTTTATTATATATATTATTATACATATAATATTTTGATATCTCAAGTAATGGTTTCTTCTCTTCTAGAGTTCCACTGAATGATGACTCTCTGACCTACTGAGTCCAGACCTTCTCAAGTATTCTTTAGATTAGACAGACTGAAACTTTTGACCCCTGGATAGGTAGGGTCTACAAACCTGTTCAGCATGAAAGAAACTATAGAAAATAAATCTTTAGCCTTCAGTGACTCTTTTTCTTTATTTCTTTTATACATTTGTTTTTTATACATTTAAAAATTTATGTTAGTGTTTTGCTTGCATGTATATCTGTATAAAGGTGTAAGATCTACTGAAACTTGAATTATAGATAGTCATGAGCTGCCATGTGTGTGCTGGGAATTAAACCCGAGTCCTCTGGAAGAGAAGTCAGTGTTCTTAACTGCTAAACCATCTCTTCAGTTCCAATGACTCTTTTTCTATACATATGTTTTTACATTTTCATTTATTTTGTGTTGACACACACATGCCATGAAACACATGTAGAGGTCAGACTATAGCATGTAGGAGCTGGCTCTCTCCCACTATGTGGGTCCCCGAGATCAAACTCAGGTCATCATTGTTGGTGGCAGGTGCTTTTCCTTACTAAGTCATATTGTAATGTCCAAACTTCAATAACTCTTAAAATTAAGGCATTAAAATCTCAGAGGGAGAAATTTAGAGAGGACAGAAAGACAGTAAAAGATTTTTTTAACCATATTTTTCTATTTATTTATATGCATGTTTTTTTTTGTTTTATGTGTTTTGTCTTCATGTATATGTGTGCCCCATGTGTGTTACTGATACCCTAGGAGGCCAGAAGGAGATGTTATATCTACTGGAACTGGAATTACAGATGGTTGTGAGCTGCCATGTGGGTGCTGGGAGTCAATCCTGGGTCCTCTGGAAGAGCAGTCAATGCTCTTAACTACTGAACCATCAAGACGTTAAGGGTACATGGGAAAAGAGAGATTAACTCTGGAGTTTGACTCTAGTTTCTCACCAGCTGAGAACCAAGAAATACAATATTTATTGTGAAGGTTGTTGACATATAGACAATATTTCTTTTATATAAAGATATTTCCAAATAAGATATTTAAATAGCAAATTAATCAAGCATATGACCTAAGTCTATATGGTCTTTTTATTTTCCCAATTGCAGTTTGTAGAAATCACATTTACAGTAAAAGAATGTCTTATAAACTCCTTGTAATTTAACTACAAGGATAAAAACCACAGTTTTCTCTTTATCAGGTAGGAATACTAACCAAAGTACTATAGTCATCTTGGAATCTCACACTGCAAAAAGGGAAAAAAGAAAAAGAAAAGGTAGAGCATTTCCAATTTTATTTTTGAGTATTTTGTCTCAATGTACGTAAGTGCACCAGATGCATGTGGTGCCCATGGAGGTCAGAAAAAAAGGTATCAAAGACCCTGGAACTGGTTGTGAGCCACCATGGGGGTTCTGGGAACCAAACTTGGTTCCTCTGCAAGGTCAGCAAGTGCCCTCAGCTGCAGATCCTCTGTGGCCCCTCAGCCTTCCTTTGAATGGTAGCTTGAGGGGGTTTATGTGGCCACCGCTAAGACAGTTAAACACAACCAACTCCTCTGAGAGGCCTGCATGCACTCTTACATGTGTCTTCTTTCCATGAGGACGTTTTTATTTTTAATTTTTTTAGACTTGGAAAATTTTTGTTTTATTTTGAGACATGGTTTCTCTGTGTGGCCCTGGATGTCCTAGAAGTAGCTCTAGAAGTAGACCAGGCTGGACTTTGCACCCACAGAGATCCACCTGCCGCTGACTCCAAGTACTGGAACTAAAGGTGTGCTGATATTTTAAAACATTTAAATGTGATGTCCCCGTTAAATCCTTCCTCTCAAGGCTCAAGGAATTCTGCAAAAGAGGAGAAGGAGAGATTCTAAGAGTCAGAGGGTTTGGAGGGCACCAAGGCAACCAGGCCCTCTAGATACAACAGGGCGGATTCACACGTGAACTCACAACAACTGTGGCATCATGAGCAGGGCCTGCATGGGTCTAAGCTGGATGGGGCCCCAATGCTAAGAGGGGAAGTAGACACTTCCCTAACCCAGAAGCTATCTCTAATTGAAAACCACTCCCAAAGGGAAAATGAGTTTTCTCCAACTGAGTTTCTCACTGGATATATGAACCACAATTTAAGGGCAGGCCCCATGCCCTTGGAGGTGGTTTTTTTTCCCCACAATGCTTTGTCTAGGCATTTTTAAACCTTACAGATCTTTTGCTCATATATTATGGTTCCTCATTTTGTTTGTATGGGTTTTCTCTGTGTGAATGTGTAAAGTTCAGTGTCTGTATGTATTTCCTGTGCTTTTTCTTTGGCTATTTTTTCCTGTTTGTTTGTTTTGTCCTACTCTGATTTATTTTTTATCTTATTATTATGTTTTAGGTGATGTGGGAGAGTCTTCTGTTTGGGTTGATTTCATTGGCTAATAAACTGCCTGGCTCATTTGATTGGCCAGCCCTTAGGTGGGTGGAGTAGACAGAACAGGAAGAGGAAGTGAGGTAGAAGGATCAGTAAGATGCTACGCCTCTCCTAAGTTAGACAGACCGCTGTGCCTCTCCTCAGAGAGATGCCAGATGCGATGAAGCCAGCCATCAGGTCAGACATGCTGAATCTTTCCTGGTAAGACACCACTTTGTGGTGTTACACAGATTATTAGATATGGGTTAAAGCAAGAGATGTGAGAATTAGACAAAAAGAGGCTGAAAATAATGGGCCAGGCAGTATTTAAAAGAATATAATTTGTGTGTTGTTATTTTGCATGTAAAGCTAAGCATGAGGGAGCAGGGCGGCGGGAATCCGGCCCACAGCTCATTACTACATTTAGGTACCTATTTATATTCTAATGAGAAGGAGAGAAAGAAAGGGTGAGGGTTTGGATGGGTGGGAGAGTAGGGAGGGTCAGGGTGGGGTTGGGAAATCAATTGTATAAAAAAATCTATTTTCAATTTAAAAATTAATTTAGAATTTTCAAATGGGTGCAGAGCTTACAGAGGATAGAAGAGGGCACAGGATCCCCTGGAAATAGAGCTACAGATGGCTTTGAGCTGCCATTTGGTTGCTGAACCAGGATTCTCTGGAAGATTAGCTAGTACTCTTAACCACTGAATCATCTCTCCAGCTCCAGTCATTTATGTTTAATAAACTATAACAGTGCTTCCTACTAGCTCATCCCAAACTTTGTTTCTATGGTGAAATCAAGGATCTACCTTTACTTGAGTGCAGGTCCCTAAAAGATCAAGGGACAACTTCAGGCTCCTAGCTGCAATTCTGGACTACTTCTCCCGCTGAGCAACCACTGACATGCTTAGTAGCTGAAACATAAGTCAGTACTACTAGACAAGTGTTTGGGGGTAAGATGTACTGACTGCTTAATAGGAATTCCTTCTCAGAGTGTCACCAATGAGCCAGATATCTCCATTTGTAGAGAGCCCCAAACCAAAGGGTAACTTAGATGCAGGGCAATTGACCACACTTCCTATATCAGATGTTCAATTCCTTCCAGGCAGGATCCGAGACTCTTGCACACAATAAGGTCATATACCTCTGACATGTCTGTTACGGCCACAGTACCCAAAGTCAGTCAGAATGTGCGGCTATGAGGGAACATTGTCTTTGAAGTGTGTATGTAATCATCTGGGTCCCCAAAGACTTAGGTAGCTCTGCGCCTCAAGCTTTGCCACCTGCAACACAGGTAGCCTCTTTGGGGCTAGTTCCACTCCATGCTCACAGCTCTTCTTGAGAGAAGTCCATAGTCCTGGCATCTCCAATGTCCTTGGGTCTCCATTGCAAATAAGGCTTCACCTTCACACAGTCATACAATCACCTCTCAGGGCCTCCTTGCATGGACTACAAGCACAGATTGATTGCTTGGTCTTAGCTTTCCTTCATAACTCTCTTAATCCTGAATCCCTCACACCTTCAATTCCTGCCAGATGGATGAAACTACCAAGTTCTTCTGTCATCTTGGGATGGAGCCTGCCTGGCCCTCCTGGACCACAGTTACATCAGTTTCTGTGTGCTGGCCCTGCACATTCTCACATTCCCACAGGCAGCTGATTTTGAGGAACAAGGAACCCTTGCAGCTTATGCTTTCTTCCTTTAAATGGATTCAGGTCTTTACAAGATGGAGCTCCCTAGGTTTGGGGTTTTGCCCAGGACATCTTTCCTATTGACCCAGTACAGTGCAGGGGGTTTGCTTTTTTTTTATTAATTTTAATTTTTCAAGATTTCCATCTCCTCCCCTCCTCCCCCCCTTCCCTCCCCTCCCTTCCACCCATACCCCCACTCCACCCCTCTCCAAAGACAAAGAGCTATCAGGGTTCCCTTCACTATGTTAAGTCCAAGGTCCTCTCAGCTCCCCCTAAGTCCAGGAAGGTGAGCAACCAAACTGACAAGGCTCACAGTGAGCCTGTCCATGCTGTAGAGTTCATGTTCATTGCCATTGTCCTTGGTTTCTCAGTCCTCCTCCACCGTCAGCCACATTCAGAGAGTCCGGTTTGGTCCCCTGTTCCATCAGTCCCATTCCGACTGGACTTGGTGGTCTCCCGTTAGATCTGTCCCACCGTCTCAATGGGTAAAAGCACTCCTCGCGGTCCTGGCTTCCTTGCTCATGATCTCCCTCTTTTTGCTCCTCATCAGGACCTTGAGAGCTCAGTCTGGTGCTCCTATGTGGGGCTCTGTCATTTTCTCCATCCAATGCCAGGTGAAGGTTCTATGGTGCATCTTTAACAATTGTAACTGCATTTTTAGCACCATGAACTCTTGTTCTGAGTTTTCCACTGTCAAATAAACTAGTCCACTATCTTTAAATTAAACTTCACTTAAGTCATCAGGATATGGACCAAATGAAGCTAGATTCTTGGCCAAAACCAATCACACAAATGGCTCCTAGGCCATTTCCTGCTAAGAGTCCTGTTTTCTCTGCAACCTTGGGCTGCATCTCCACTGTTTACATTGATCTCAGCATTCTTGTCCACCAAGATTCCCCTAGAATGGCCCACTAAGCTTTGTTTACAGAATTAAAGAATTTTTCTAACCCAGAGTTCCAAACTCTTCCATCGTCCAGAAACGAACCATTCTAATGACTTATGACCCACTTACGACAGTTGGGTTTAGCATAGCAATGTCCCCACTTCTGGTCACCATTTTTTTGTTGCTGTCTGTGATAAAATATCCTAGACCAAAGAAACTTAAGGGAGAAAAGGAGACTAGGGATGTGGTACAATACTTGCCCAGCATCCAAAAGTCCTAGGTTAGATACACGGCTCCATATAAAACAGTAAGTGGTAGCAAAGGGCCCCAATTTCTAGCACTTAGAGAAGTGTAGACAGGCAGATTACACAAAGAAGATGCACTCATAATTAAGCAGTCCTGATCTAGGTATGAGTTCAGGGATCATTATCTTAGCTCCAACGTCACAACGTGTGTGGCAGGTTGTTGCTGGCTGGTTGTTTTTTGTTTTTTGTTTTTGTTTTTGTTTTTTTTTACTCTTTTGGGGGGCTGCTACCCAGCTCCCAAATAATTTCACACAGAGGCTTATTATTACTAACAAATGCCCAGTCTTAGCTTGGCTTGTTTTCATCTATCTTTTCCCTCTAGGCTTTTATCTTTCTCTATTTCTGCATACCCTTTCTTCTTTCTTACTTTGTTGTTTGTTGTGTAGCTGGGTGGCTGGCTCCTGCTCCTCCTTTTCTTGCTCCTTTATCTCCTTTGATCTTTTTCTCGTATTTATTCTCTCTGCCTGCAGCCCCACCTATCTTTTCCCTTGCCTTGCTATTGGCTGTTCAGCTCTTCATTAGACCAATCAGGTATTTTAAACAGGCAAAGTAACACAGCTTCACAGAGTTAAACAAATGCAACATAAAAGAATGCAACACACCTTTGCATCATTAAGAAAATATTCCACAGCATAAAAATGCAACACATCTTAAAATAATACATTATTAAATTATTAATAATAATTCTACAACAGTGGTTTAAAAGAAAATGGTCTCCAAAGGTAGTGGCACTATTATGAGGCATGGTTTTGTTGGAGTAGATATGGCCTTGTTGGAGGTGGAGGAAGGTATAGTTCTTCAAACCACAACATTTCACTCCTTGGCCTCCAAGACTTGAAGCCACATCACAAAGCAAAAATGCATTCAGTACCAACTTCAAAAGTCCCCATAGTCTATCTCAGTCTTAAACTTATTTAAAAGTCTAAAGTTTAAAGTCTCTTCTGAGATTCATGCAATTTCTTAACTGAATCCCCTGTAAACTCAAAAAGCTGATCAATACTTCCAACATATAATGTCACAGGATATACATAACTGTCAGGAGTGTTTATCATGAGCTATTGTGGGCCATGATGTAATTACAGCTTATAGCAATTGATAATTCAGATGTCAACTTGATGTGGGATTTCCCTCTGTATGCTGTGATTACCATTAATGAATAAAGAAACTTCTTTGGACCTATAGCAGGGCAAAACTTAGATAGGCAGGAAAGATGGAACTAAATGCTGGGAGAAAGAAGGGTAGGGTCAGAAAGAAGCCATGGAGCCCCCAGACACTAAGTACCCAGTAAGCCACAGCCACGTGGCAATATACAGATTATATAAAATGGGTTAAATATAAGAGTTAGCCAATAAAAACCTAGAGCTAATGGGCCAAGCAGTGATTTAATTAATATGGTTTCTGTTATTACTTCGGGTCTAAGCTAGCCAGGTGGCCGGGAACCAACAAGTGGCCCTCCTCCAACAGTCAACCCACCAGAGAAATTATTCTCAGGTGGAGGAATGATGGAGGAGGGTCATCTGTCTATGTGTTACTTTCATTGGTTAGTAAAGAAACTGCCTTGGCATAGTTGATAGGGTGAACTCAGGTAGGTGGAGTGGAATGAACAGAATGCTGGGAGGAAGAAAGCAGTGAGTGAGTCAGCCGCCATGACTCTTCTCTCTGAGGTGGACACCCGTTAGACTCGTCCCGGTAAGTCACAGTCAAGTGGCAATACAGATATTAGAAATGGGTTAGATCAATATGTAAGAGCTAGCCAATAAGAGGTTATAACTAATGGGCCAGGCAGTGTTTAAATGAATACAATTTGTGTGTTGTTATTTTGGGTATAAAGCTAGCCGCGCATATGCGGAGCTGGGTGGGACGAAAAGCAGGCCCGCTCCCCTTCTACTACAAATTGGCGCCCAACGTGATGGACTAATCTACTTAAAAACCTGAGAGGGCTTTAAAAAAAAGGAAGAGAGAGTTTAACACAGCGTTTTGCTGTTTGCTAGGATGTGCCGTAAGGAGATTTCCTGTTTCAGCAATAGCGACAGAAAAAAAAGCCATATCATTTCAAAACGGGCTTCCTGCGCCTGTGCCGCCAGTGCAAACTCTGGCTTTAAAGCATTTCAATGGCTGTTATGGGACTGGATGTTTGTGTTCCTGCTCCGGTTGTAGGGGGGAAAGGTACTCTGAGACCATGCCAATGGCTCAGTGCTCCCTGCCTGTACCTGGGCAGACAGCAGGATCAGGCTTAGGCAGGCAGGAGAGCATGGCGGATTCCTGCCGCCATACACAGAGATGTTTCCAGGCTGCTCAGTGCTCTGCCTGTCAGATTTGGCTGTAACTCAGATAGAAAGAGTTTCTGTGCCGCACGCTCAGTCTCAGAATTAAACTACTGAGTGCGGCTCCTACCTGATGACCCCAGAGCTAGTAGAAAATGGTAGTCTTCCATTTTGAAATTGGAGAGAGGTGGAACCAACATCTAGAGCAGCCTGCCCCTCTGCAGCTCAGAGGTTGCAACTGATTCAGTTCACAAGTGACTCTGCCCGCAGTACCTGTTTTTAACCTAGGAATGTCACAGCTTAGATTCTTGAGTGCTTAGTGATTTAAAACTGCAAAGCAAAAATGCTCCTGGATAGTAAAATATTACAGATTCACAATAAGACAGATTCAGACATAAAAGACCTGTAAATGGGTCACACTGTTGGATGAATGTATGTAGGCTTGGGAGAGAGAAAAAAATATAGAAAATAAAGTTAATGCCTTAAAAAAGGGGTAAAGTCTTTAAAGAGACAGAGTACAGATAGTTATAGATTAAAAGACATAAAGAAAAATAAGCCACGTAAAAATGAAAAATTCACAGAGAGTCTGGATTCTTTGTATTATTGTGTTTTCTTTGAAATTTTTGACTGTAAAGGAGCTAAGTACAGAGAGACATTTCATTATATGGACTGCCAAGATAGACCAGAATGGATATCATAAGGGTATGACTTCAGAATTCGGATCTAAGAACATGATGCTTTGGAGAGCGTCTTCTTTTGTTTTCGCAGAGGATGAGACCCTGTGGATTGCTTCTATCCCAATATGGTATGATAGAACCACATGGCCAAAGCTACCAAGTTCTGCTGCTTACTGGGGTCTGGAACATGGCCCCCTTGTTTACTGACATCTTTACCAGCTTTCTGTTTTTGATAGTTTCCTTCACTGCCTAATCTTGGCTGTCCTGAACTTGCTCTGTAGACTGGGCTAGTCTTGAACTCAGAGATCTCCCAATTACACCTTCACCAGCTTTCTGTTTCCAAGTTTCCTTCACTGCTTGAGCCTGACTGTTCTAGAACTTGCTCCGTAGACCAGGTTGGTGATGGTGGCCATATTGGAGGAGCTGTAGTCAGCAATAGAGCTTATGGGATACAATCCACCAGATAGCTACAATGGAAGAGGCAAAGCCTCAGAGTTCTTGTCCCCATAATGCCCCTTGCTTTTGCTGCACTTTCTCCTGCTTGCTGCTATTGTGTTCTTACTGTACTTGGTATGATGTGGTTACTGTGTAAAGGAGTCCCACTGTATCTAATATAATTAAAGTCAGTTGTCCAGTGATGATTTATTTTGTAAGCGCAATGACGCTTAGTTGGATCAACAACTTAAAGATACAGGTAGTTAGGACAGTTAGTAAAGATGATTAGGGGAAAGGTTTAGGTAATTCTGATAATTGCTCCAATAAGAAATACGAGAAAGACAAAAATAAGGATAGAAGTTACCCCCCCTTTAGCAAGATGTGAAACTTACTGAGGACAGAAAATAAGAACAAAGGAGTTTCATGCATTCTAGACCCATGAATTCTTCCTGTGGAAAAAACAGGCTAATGAGAAAAGCAAGCAATTATGTCCCTACCACCCAAGGTTAGGTCTGAGTTCCTTAGTCATGTAGCTTACAAAATTAACCACATGCTTTGGTATGCATCTTAAAAAAACAAAGTTGTGAAAAGAAATTAAATGACCCTAGTGTGTGTAAAGAAAAAAGAAAAATAGACGGTTAGCTAGACCACTTGTAGAGTAGAAATAGAGGAATCTGCAGCACTAAAACCATAAACATCTGCATGCTAGTATAACGGAACCGACTGAAATGTACTTGACTTGCTTAAAACTTTGTTAATTAATAATAAAAGAATCATTACTTTGGGGTGAAGATGTTATGGTGGGAAAATTAATGCAAAGGAAAATGTTTAACTACTCGTGGGCTTCCAACAAAAGCATGTGACTTGTGATTATAATGTGATTTCATCCTGTGTAAAGATTTTCTTTTTGGAAAATACGTAACTTGTGGTTGTGAGGTAATCTTTTCTTGCATAGAAATTTTTGTCTTAGTAGTATAAAAGGAATAAAAGAAAAATAAAATGAAGAATTAAGCTTTGTCCCCTCAGATAAGTCTCCATGTGTGTGTTTAGTAGCCAATCCACATCTCCTCTCTAGTTTCTCTGACCTGCTGAGCTGGACTTCAACAGGCTGACCTCAGACTCAGAGATCTGCTCACCTCTGCCTTTCCAGTGCTGGGATTAAAGACATGCACCACTACACCTGGCTCCAAACTTGTCTTTAATTCCTTTTCACAAATTGGAAAGTAGTCTGGATGGGATCTGGCCCTGAGGTTCCCCACTCCCTTTATTCCACTTCTGAATCTGTTTGTCTCCTTGAGCACAGGACTCCACTCCACTTCACTCCATTCCTGGTGCTCCTTTTCTCCTCAAATTATTCTATATCTTGTATTTTTTTCTTGCTAAGATTGCTCCTTTTTTATTATAAGTCTTCATTAGACTAACCACTAATAACCACACGACAGAGTCTATACTAGATTTCCTCTGCCAATGGAATTAATCTAAAACACTTCACTTAGGCCTCAGGCAGACTCTTCGAACAAGGGTAAAAGACAGCCACATTTTTCACCAAAATATCACAAGAATGATCTTTAGTCCATGTATTAATTATTTAATTATCCTCTGAAACCTTTAGAGTTAGCCCCCACCCAACCCCTAGTTCAAATCACCCTCAGTACCACTGTCTTCCATGCTCCTACTAGTATGGCCTATTAAGCTGCTCTTAAGTGTTCAACTGCTTTTCTAATCTTCAGTACCAAGGTTCATATTTCTTCAAACAAAAGCATGGTCAGGCCTTATCACAATACCCCAGTCTCTGGTATCAACTTCTGTTTTAGGGTTTCTAACAGTTACTATGGCCATGGCAACTCTAAGGAAAAACATTTAACTGAGGTGTCTTATATTTTCAGACGTTTAGTCCATTATCATCACGATGCGATGTGGTGTGTAGGCTGACATGGTGCTGGAGCAGCTGAGAGTTCTTACATCTTGATATGCAGGCAACAGGAAAAGGTCTGTCCCACTAGCAGTAGCTTCAGCATCGGAGACCTCAAAGTCCACCCCTGCTGCAACACACTTCCTCCAACAAGGCCACACCTAATCCAACAAAGTCACACCTCCTAATAGTGCCATTCCCTTTGGGGGCCATTTTCTTTCAAACTACCACAGTGTAATTGTGGGGATGAGCTTTGAGGTCGCCTATGCTCAAGCTATATGCATAAAATTGTAGTACATTTTCCTGTGGATCAAGATGTAGAACTCTCAGCTCCTTCTCTGGCACCATGTCTGCCTGTACACTGCCATGCCTCCCACCATAATGATAAGGGACTAAACCTCTGGAACTGTAAGCAGCCCCAATTTGTGTTTTCCTTTATAAGAGTTGCTATGGTGATGGTGTCTCCTCACAGCAGCAGACACCCTAAGACAAGTGATATGGAAGCATACCTTCCTTCAGCTCACGCAAAGGTTCTTCAGCAATGCCAATTCCAGGGTGTCTAAATTCATTAGGTTGCACTATGGGTACAGAAGTACCATCTTGGGCCATTTTGTCCGGGCGGCGACCCTGGGCTGCCTGGAATCCCTGATCCTGTGCACTGACATTCCATCTGAACTGGTGAGTGAATGCGGACCCTGGGGCAACATGCCCTGGAAGAGAGCACAGACCCCCTCCCCCCAGCTCCCTCTGCAGGCTTGTCTCTGTTTCTTGCATCCCTGCCTCTCCCAAGCCTTCCCTAGTGTTCTCAGGTGTCCTGCTCCTGTTCTAAGGCCATCCACCCAAAGGGGTCAGACTCTGGCCTCCAGGCAGGTCTGAGGATTCCTGCAAGGGAGTGCGGGCTTCTTCAGATTGTGAAACAAGGAATAGGTCCTCCTCTGGCACTGGGGAGATCCAACCAGTTTCAGTCACAGCAAAGATTGGTCTAGGACACCAAGCGCCTCCGGGCCCCTTTTGAAGGAAGAGATGGGCAGGCGCCAATGCAGGAGCTCCTCCAACAACATGAAAGGCAACATGACATCACCACAATCCAGACATCCTGAAACAACAAGAATTGAACACCCTATCCCAGAAGATATAGAAGAAACCGACCTTAAACAGTACTTTATGAAAATAATAGAGGACCTTAAACAGGAGGTAAAAAACTGCCATAAAGAAATGGAGATGACAAACAAAAAGGTAGACGAAATAAATAAATCTCTCAAAGATACCCAAGAAAAACAAGAAAAAACAAGAAAAAGCAATCAAACAGGTAAGGGAAACAGTACAAGACCTGAAAAATGAAATGGAGGTAATGAAGAAAACACAATCCGAGGGAAGACTGGAAATGGAAATTCTGAGTAAACGAACAGAAACTTCAGAGACAAGTATTTCCAACTGAATACAAGAGATGGAAGAAAGAATCTCGGACTCTGAAGATACTATAGAGGAAATAAATTCACAGATTAAAGAACTAAACAAATCTAACAAATTCTTAACACAAAACATTCAGGAAATCTGGGACACCATGAAAAGACCAAACCTAAGAATAATTGGGGTAGAAGAAGGAGAAGAATTACAACTCAAAGGCCCAGAAAACATATTCAACAAAATTATAGAAGAAAACTTCCCCAACCTAAAGAAGGATGTTCCTATGAAGGTACAAGAAGCCTACAGAACACCAAATAGACTGGATCAAAAGAAAGCATCCCCACGCCATATAATAATCAAAACACAAAACATATAGAATAAAGAACAGATATTAAGAGCTGCAAAGGAAAAAGGTCAAGTAACATATAAAGGGAAACCTATCAGAATTACACCTGATTTCTCAATGGAAACCATGAAAGCCAGAAGAGCTTGGATAGATGTGCTACAGACACTAAGGGAACATGGATGCAAGCCTAGACTACTATACCCAGCAAAGCTTGCATTCACCATTGATGGAGAAAACAAGATATTCCAGGACAAAAACAGATTGAAACAATACGTAGCCACAAATCCAGCCTTGCAGAAAGTAATAGAAGGAAAATCACAAACCAAGGAGTCCAACAACGCCCACAATAACTCAGGCATCTAGTGACCCTTCACCAGCACAACTAGAAGAAGGGAAACACACAAACTCTACTACAAAAAATGACCGAAGTTAACAACCACTGGTCATTAATATCACTTAATATCAATGGACTCAATTCACCTATAAAAAGGCACAGGCTAAGAAACTGGATGCAAAAACAGGATCCAACATTTTGCTGTTTACAAGAAACACACCTCAACCACAAAGACAGACACCTACTCAGAGTAAAGGGTTGGGAAAAGGTTTATCAAGCAAATGGACCTAAGAAACAAGCAGGTGTGGCCATACTAATTTCTAACAAAGTTGACTTCAAACTAAAATCAATCAGAAGAGATGGAAAGGGACACTTTATACTCATAACAGAAAAAATCCATCAGAATGAAGTCTCAATCCTGAATATCTATGCCCCTAATATAAAAGCTCCCACTTATGTAAAAGAAACACTTCTAGAACTCAAGGCAGCCATCAAACCACACACACTAATAGTTGGAGACTTCAACACTCCTCTCTCACCAATGGACAGGTCAATCAGACAGAAACCTAACAGAGAATTGAAAGACTTAATGGAGGTAATGAACCAAATGGACTTAACAGACATCTATAGAACATTCCACCCAAATAGGAAAGAATATACCTTTTTCTCTGCGGCTCATGGAACCTTTTTGAAAATAGACCATATACTTGGTAACAAAGCAAACTTCCACAGTTACAAAAAAAATTAGTAACCACCTGTGTCTTATCGTATCACCATGGATTAAAATTAGAATTCAACAACAATGCTACTCCCAGAAAGCCCACAAACTCATGGAAACTGAACAGTCAACTACTGAACCACACCTGGGTCAAGGAAGAAATAAAGAAAGAAATTAAAGTCTTTCTTGAACTTAATGAAAACAAAGACACAACATACTCAAACCTATGGGACACAATGAAAGCAGTGCTAAGAGGAAAGTTCATAGCACTAAGTGCCCACTTAAAGAAAACGGAGAAAGCGCTCATTGGTGACTTAACAGCACACCTGAAAGCTCTGGAAAAAAAAGAAGCAGACTCACCTAGGAGAAGTAGAAGACTGGAAATAATCAAACTGAGGGCAGAAATCAACAAAATAGAAACACAGAAAATAATCCAAAGAATCAATGAAACAAGAAGCTGGTTCTTGGAGAAAATCAACAAGATTGACAAACCCTTAGCCAAACTAATCAAACGGCAGAGAGAGAACACACAAATTAATAAGATCAGAAATGAAAAGGGGGACATAACCATAGACACAGAGGAAATTCAGAGAATCATTAGATCTTACTACAAAAGCCTGTATGCCACAAAATTGGAAAATGTAAAAGAAATGGACAGTTTTTTAGATAAATACCATATACCAAAGTTAAACCAGGACCAGGTAAATGCTCTAAATAGTCCTGTTAGTCGCGAAGAATTAGAAACTATTATCAGAAACCTCCCTACCAAAAAGAGCCCAGGACCAGATGGTTTCAATGCGGAATTCTACCAGAACTTCCAAGAAGACCTAATACCTATACTCTTTAAGGTATTTCATAATATAGAAACACAAGTGTCACTGCCAAATTCCTTCTATGAAGCTACAGTTACCCTGATACCTAAACCACACAAAGACTCAACCAAGAAAGAGAATTACAGGCCGATCTCACTCATGAACATTGACGCAAAAATTCTCAATAAAATACTGGCAAACAGAATCCAAGAACACATTAGAAAAATTATCCATTACGATCAAGTAGGCTTCATCCCAGAGATGCAGGGCTGGTTCAACATACGAAAATCTATCAATGTAATCCATCATATAAATAAACTGAAGGAAAAAAACCATATGGTCATCTCATTAGATGCTGAAAAAGCATTTGACAAAATTCAGCACCCTTTTATGATAAAGGTCTTGGAGAGATTAGGGATACAAGGGTCATTCCTAAATATAATAAAAGCTATTTACAGCAAGCCGACAGCTAACATCAAATTAAACGGAGAGAAACTCAAGGCTATCCCACTAAATTAAGGAATACGACAAGGCTGTCCACTCTCTCCTTATCTCTTCAATATAGTGCTTGAAGTTCTAGCAATAGCAATAAGACAACATAAGGGAATCAAGGGGATTCAATTTGGAAAGGAAGAAGTTAAACTTTCATTATTTGCAGATGATATGATAGTGTACATAAGCGACCCCCAAAAACTCCACCAAAGAACTCCTACAGCTGATAAACTCCTTCAGTAACGTGGCAGGTTACAAGATCAACTCCAAAAAATCAGTCGCCCTCCTATACACAAAGGATAAGGAAGCAGAGAGGGAAATCAGAGAAGTATCACCTTTCACAATAGCCACAAATAGCATAAGATATCTGGGAGTATCTCTAACCAAGGAAGTGAAGGATTTATTTGACAAGAACTTTAAGTCTTTGAAGAAAGAAATTGAAGAGGATACCAGAAAATGGAAGGATCTCCCCTGCTCGTGGATTGGGAGGATCAACATAGTAAAAGTGGCAATTCTACCAAAAGCAATCTATAGCTTCAATGCAATCCCAATCAAGGTCCCATTAAAATTCTTCACAGAGACTGAGAGGACAGTAATCAACTTTATATGGAAAAACAAGAAACCCAGGATAGCCAAAAAAATCTTATACAATAAAGGTACTTCTGGAGGCATTACCATCCCTGACTTCAAACTCTATTATAGAGCTACAGTATTGAAAACAGCTTGGTATGGGCATAAAAACAGAGAAGTTGACCAATGGAATCGTATAGAAGACCCGGATCTTAAACCACAAACCTACGAACACCTGATTTTTGATAAAGGAGCCAAAAGTACACAATGGAAGAAAGAGGGCATCTTCAACAAATGGTGCTGGCATAACTGGATGTCAACCTGTAGAAGAATGAAAGTAGATCCATATCTATCACCATGCACAAAACTCAAGTCCAAATGGATTAAAGACCTCAATATTAATCTGAACACATTGGGCTTGATAGAGGAGAAAGTGGGAAGTACTCTACAACAAATGGGCACAGGGAACCGTTTCCTACGCATAACCCCAGCTGCACAGACATTAAGGGCAACATTGAATAAATGGGACCTCCTGAAGTTGAGCAGCTTCTGTAAAGCAAAGGACATTGTCACTAAGACACAAAGACAGCCTACTGACTGGGAAAAGATCTTCACCAACCCTGCAACTGACAAAGGTCTGATCTCTAAAATATATAAGGAACTCAAGAGACTAGACTGTAAAATGCCAATTAACCCAATTAAAAAATGGGGCGCTGAGCTGAACAGAGAATTCTCAACAGAAGAAGTTCAAATGGCCAAAAGACACTTAAGGTCATGCTCAACCTCCCTAGCTATCAGGGAAATGCAAATCAAAACAACTTTGAGATATCATCTTACACCTGTCAGATTGGCTAAAATCCAATACACCAATAATAACCTTTGCTGGAGAGGTTGTGGGGTAAGGGGTACACTCATCCATTGCTGGTGGGAATGCACACTTGTGCAACCACTTTGGAAAGCAGTGTGGCGGTTTCTCAGGAAATTCGGGATCAACATACCCCAGGACCCAGCAATTCCACTATTGGGAATCTACCCAAGAGATGCCCAATCATACTACAAAAGCATTTGCTCATCTATGTTCATAGCAGCATTATTTGTAATAGCCAGATCCTGGAAACAACCTAGATGCCCTTCAGTGGAAGAATGGATGAAGAAACTGTGGAATATATACATGCTAGAATACTACTCAGCGGTAAAAAACAATGACATCTTGAATTTTGCATGCAAATGGATGGAAATAGAAAACACTATTCTGAGTGAGGTAACCCAGACCCAAAAAGATGAACATGGGATGTACTCACTCATAATCGGTTTCTAGCCATAATTAAAGGACATCGAGCCTATAATTTGGGATCCTTGAGAAGATAATAAGAAGGTGAACTCCCAAAAAAAGATATAGTAATCCTCCTGGATATTGGAAGTAGACACGATCGCTAGGCAAAATTGGGAACTTGAGGGTTGGGTGAGACTGGGCCAAGGGAAGATGGGGAGAGAAAAGTGTGAAGGGGAGAATGGGGGGAGCTCGGAGGAATGGGATGCTTGGGATACAGGAAGGGTGGATATGGGAGCAGGGAAGCATATGTCTTAATTTAAGGAGCCACCTGAAGGTTGTCAAGAGACTTGACCCTGGAGGGGTTCCCAGGTTTCCAGGGAGACGCCCCCAGTTGGTTCCTTGGGCAGCTGAGGAGAGGGAGCCTGAAAAGGCCAGTTCCTATGGCCATACTGATGAATTTCTTGCATGTCACCATAGAACCTCCACCTGGCGATAGATGAAGAAAATGACAGAGCCCCACAATGGAGCACCGGACTGAGCTCCCAGGGTCCTGATGAGGAGCAGAAGGAGAGAGAACATGAGAAAGAAAGTCAGGACCGTGAGGGAACCTCCACCTGGCGATAGATGAAGAGGATGGCTGAGCCCCACATTGGAGCACTGGACTGGGCTCCCAGGGTCCTGATGAGGAGCAGAGGGAGGGAGAGCATGAGAAAGAAAGTCAGGAACGTGAGGGGTGCGTTCACTCATGGAGACGGTGGGACAGAACTAATGGGAGATCACCAACTCCAGTTGGAATGGGACTGATGGATCATACGACCAAACCCGTCTCTCTGAATGTGGCCAACAGTGGGGGCTGACTGAGAAGCAAAGGACAATGGCGCTGGGCTCTGATTCTTTTGCATGGACGGGCTCTGTGGGAGCCTTCTCAGCTTGGTCAATCACCTTCCTGGACCTGGGGGGAATTGGGAGGACCTTGGTCTTAGCATGGAGTGGGGAACCCTGATGGCTCCTTGGCCTTGAGAGGGAGGGAGGGGAGGTATGGGTGGAGGGGAGGGGAGGGAAGGGGGGAGAAGGAGGGGAGGGAAGGGGAGAAGGAGAGGAGGGGAGGGAAGGGGGAGGAGGAAGAGAGGAAAGGGGGAGGGAGGAGGGGAGGAGATGGAATTTTTTAAATATAAAAAAATAAACCATGGAAAAAAATAATACAGAAATGAATATCAAACTCAACATGTTCTTTTGCACATTTGTATATAAATAAATAGACGTACACGATCCCTTTAGAAAAAAAAAAGAAGTACCATCTCTACAGCACAGGAGAACTTCTGGCCTGACTTTTTCACACACAAGTAACTCAAAGCTTCCACCTCAAAGGTTGGAAAGCAGTGGAAGCTGTTAGGATTTTGAATTGCAATCCATGCTAGAATTTGATTTTGACTTCATGGCACTGAGGCTCAAATCTAGGACCTCATCTATGCTAAGTGAGCTCTCTGTTGTGAGCCACATCCCCACTGTCAGGTCCAAAGCCACCCTCTCTCCAAACAGCAGTGCTGCTGACATTGTCCTAAACAGAAGGAAGATGTCCAGGTAAACAGAAAGATCGTTACCAGGCAAACAAGCCTAAAGGTGGGTTCCTCTTAATCTTCCCCCAAAGGTAAACTACCTCAGGCTGGGGCACCTCGTCCAAATCAATCCCCACAGCCTGTGTCAACCCAGATCTCTGTCCTTCTGACTGTCATGTAATGTCTGTTTGCTTTTCTGCCATTTTTCTCTTCTCTCTGCCCTCCACAAGAGACGGCCTTGGCAGTTTGAATCCCCAATAAATCTTCCTGAACAGAGTGGTCGAGTTTGGCAGTTTCTCTGTGCCACTGCTTATACCCAGAACTTTTAGGATTTTAATGAAGAGAAAAAAAAATGTGGTTCAATTATCTCAACTACTATTTGAGGTATCCTATATAGCTTCAAGATCAAGCGAGATTTGCAAGACCACTATCAGATATAGAGAACCATTTTTTTTTTATTTCACACCATATAAACAGTGAAGAAAAGTGTGGACTTCCCCATCCCAGAGGCAGAAGTGATTATTTCTAGGTGATGGACAAGTCCAAACCACTGAGAGGTTACAGATCCACATCTAGTCCCCTTCGGCAGTAACTAGCTTTTCACAACCCAGTTCAATCCTTTGATCTAAAGTCTAAGATTATAATGTTTAAAGGAGAATGTGGTTAGTTAAAGAAAATCTACAAGGCTCACCTTCATGATCCTGTTAGACAATCAGTTCTTGGTGTCATGAGCTGTTCAGGGAAAGGGCTCTCATATAAAACTCCCTTATGTCTGCTGCCCAGGTGAACCTAAAATCACAAGCGAGAGACCCAGAAATATCATAACCTGCTAGAGATTTCACTTTACAGAGTGAGCACAGAGATTAAATAGTATAGGAGAAGATTTTAACTGTATTTAATAGAGAAAGAACCCTAAATAAATGTTATTGTTTAAGCCACAGTACTTTCCTGCATGCTCTTCAGAGCCAATGATTAACTGGTCTTTGGTGAACAGTGATGATAAGAAGCAACCCAGGAAGCGCTGCAAAGAAAGCACAGGATTGCAAGTGAGTGAAGAAATTGTCTCAGTTTTCTCAGCAGGTAGCTCCCAAAGTGTGCGTGAGATGATCTGACACCTATTAATCTGAGGTACTAATCCCTGTTAGAAGGAGGAATTCACTGATTTCTATAAATTTTACAAGAGGAAGAAATATGCATAATTAATCAGTCCTGATCTAGGTTTGGGCTCAGCGACCATTGTCTTAGCTCCAGTCCCATCAGGTACCACCACCAGCCTTCCTAACACACCTTACAAATAACTAAAACTATTAGGGGTTCATTATCATCTCAAAGCTTGAGAATGCAAATTTCTCTTGGGTTAAATATTTTACACAAGCCGGGCGGTGGTGGCGCAGGCCTTTAATCCCAGCACTCGGGAGGCAGAGGCAGGCGGATCTCTGAGTTCGAGGCCAGCCTGGTCTACAAGAGCTAGTTCCAGGACAGGCTCTAGAAACTACAGGGAAACCCTGTCTCGAAAAACCAAAAAAAAAAAAATATTTTACACACGTTATTATGGAATTTTTCTTTTCTTGAGACAAGGTCTCATAGTGTCTGGGCTGGACTTAAACTACTTAGCACAAAATTATCTTAAACTTCTGATCCTGCTGTTTCTACCTCTTGAGTGTAGGTATTAAAGGTGTGTATATGCCACTACACACAGTTTTTTTTGTTTTGTTTTGTTTTGTTTTTTTCAGCATGGTGGGATATCAAACCTAGGACTTCCTACAAGCTAGGTAAGCATTCTACTAACTGAGCTACATCTCCAACCCTACAGTTTTCTTTTTTAGAAAGGGTCTCATTGTGTAGCACTGGCTGTCCTGGAATTCACTAAGTAGATCAAGCTGGCCTCGAATTCACAGAGATCAATCTGCCTCTGTCTCCTGAGTACTGGCATTAAAGGCCTTTGCCATCATTCAGGCCTGGCCCTACTGTAGATTTCTTATACTACTAGTTCTTTCTTCGATGCTTATTTCATTTTAAAAGATTTATTTATTTCTTTTATTGTATATGAGTGCTCTATCTGCTTGTATACCTTTATGCCAGAAGAGGGCACCAAATCCCACTACAGATGGTTGTAAGTCACCATGTGGTTGCTGGGAATCGAACTTAGAACCTCTGGAAGGGCAGCCAGTACTCTTAACCACTGAATTATCTTCCCTATTTTTAGAATTGGGCGGGGTCCAATCTTCCACAGGCCTGCAGACCCTCCCTTCAGAGCGGGTATTTGAGTTTATATTTCTACTCCAGTCTCATTGCCCTATACAAGAGTCTTAAGTTTCAATTCAAAGGCTTAATTTTTTCTTAAAAAAATTTGTGTTTGGATGTTTTGCCTGCATGTATGTCTGGGCATCACGTACATGCTTGGTACCCACGGAGGCCAGAAGCAGGCATCAAATCTCCTATAATGAGTTGTAAGACTGAGTCACCGTGTGGGGATTGGGAATCAAATCCAGGTTCTTTGAAAGAGCAGCAAGTGCTTTTAGACACTGAACCGTCTCTCTACCCATCAAATGTATATTTTGTATGGCCAGGAACCCAAAGCTGGATGGCTCAGAGACCTAGGAAAGAACAAACACAACTTGAGCCCTAATAAGCCCAGTCAAATATGGCAGTGGCAGACCTTGCCCTTCCCCTTTCCCTTGTTAACCACAGATTATATCCGTAAAGCTAGCCATATACTCATATATCCCATATTTGGATACTTTCTTATGTCAGACTCATGCTCGAGCATGACTACCAAAGTCTAGCAATGAAAAGCCCCTTTGGTTCACCTAATTAACACGGCCAATCAAAACACACCACCACATCCTAGCCCATTCTCACATAGACAGCCCCCTCTTCTTCTTCTTCTTTTTTTTTTTTTTTTTTTTTTTTTTTTGGTTTTTCGAGACAGGGTTTCCCTGTAGTTTCTAGAGCCTGTCCTGGAGCTAGCTCTTGTAGACCAGGCTGGCCTCGAACTCAGAGATCCGCCTGCCTCTGCCTCCCGAGTGCTGGGATTAAAGGCGTGTGCCACCACCGCCCGGCCCAGCCCCCTCTTCTTAAAAATGATACCTGCAAGGTCACTTGCTGTTTCCTCACTGCTTAATAAAGAATCTTTCTGTGATAGCAGGTGTTTAGATGTTGTCTGTACCGAATCCGTGGTCCAAGATGACCCCCTCCCCATGGTACAAGGTTTCTTCACAACTGATAAAAATAGTCAAAGAAATAAATCCTCAATATTTTGCTATACTTTTAGATCAGTGCCTAGCCCAATCATCATTAGAGAGGTTCCCTCAGGCAGCTGGTGGGGGCAGATACAGAGATCCACAGTCAAACATTAGGGGGAACTTGGGGCAGGAAAGATTGTAGGAGCCAGAGGAGCCAAGGACCCCAGAACACAGACCACACAATCAGCTAATTAGGACTCATAGGGGCTCACAGAGACTGAAGTAGCAGTCTCAGAGCTTGCATGGGTCTGTGCTAGGTCCTCTAATTACATGCTGGGGTTATTTAGCTTGGGGGTGTTTGCGGAACTCCTAACAATGGGAGTGGGGTATATCTGACTCTCTTGACTGCTCTTGGGTCCCTTTCCCGCCTATTGGGTTGCCTTGTCAGCCTTGATGAGGGTTGAGCCTAGTCTTACTGCATCTTGTTATGCTGTGTGCACTTGATACCCTTGAGAGGCCTGTTCTTTTCTCAGAGGAACAGTGGATCTGGAGCAGAGGGTAGGTAGGCAGGAGGGACAGGACTGGGAGGAGTAGAGGCTGTGATTAGGATCATTGTAAAAGAATAAATAAAAAGAAAAAATATTATTGGGGAGGAGAGAGCAGGAGGGTAGAAGGGATGTGGGGATTGGGAAGAGGGAGAAGAGAGAGAACTGGGAATTGCCTGGGCTTTTGAACCCTCAAGCCCCTCAGCGACACATCTCTTCCAACAAGGCCTCATCCTCCTTAATCCCTCCCAAACAGTTCCACCAACTGGGAACCAATTATTCAACTAGATAAGTCTAGGGGAGCCATCTTCATTCAAACCACCACATTTATCTTATTTACTTGGGTTCTGGTTCACACTCAAGTCACAAGGCTTGCATGGCAACTGGTTTTCCACAATGAGCTGTAAGGGGAGGCTTCTATCAAGACCACAGATCAGTTCTGTTCTGCCAAACGTTCCCAAATAACCACACTAAGACATAATATTATGTTATAAATGCTTGCCTAATAGCTTAGACTTATTTTTGACTAGCTCTTATAACTTAAATTAATCCATTCCTATTAATCTATGTGCTGCCCCAAGGCTTGTTACCTCCTGTACATACTTTCCATTCTGCTTGCTCTGCATCTCTTGGCATCTCTTGAGGCCCCCTCCTGCTTCTTCTTCCCAGCATTCTCTTAGTCTGGTTCCCCCGCCTAACCTTACCCTGCCTAACTATAGGCCAGTCAGCTTCTTTATTAAACCAATCACAGTGACATATATTCACACAGTGTAAAGGAATATAGTACAATGAGCTATCTTTACTGGCCCACAATATCAACTGCTGTGCACTGATTTTCATTTATTCACAAAGGCCTTCCACACTCAAAAATTTACCCAAAAAAGTTTATTAATCAATGATAGCAGATCATTCTGTGCCTTCAGTGTCATCAGCTCCTTCACTCTCTTCTGCTTCAGTGACTGACAGTTTTGGAACCGGTGGCATCCCTTCTTCCTTGACGTCCCTGGAAGAAGAGCAATGCCAAGGCTTTCAAACTTTGAAACGAGGAACTTGCCCTTAGCTTCTCATTTGAGCTAGACATTTACCATGACACATCCTGAAGGGGAATTTCCTGCCGTGCAGAGGACCTCTTGGCATGCAGTCCCTCAGTCATGCTCTTCTTTCGTATGTCATGCTTGAATAAATCTGTGAGCCACTGTGGCCACCTTAGACAGAAAAATCCTTCCTAGGAAACGGAAGGGGAGACATTAGTTCTGTTAGCCCCACCTTCTCCAGCCACAGCACCGAGTCTCGGGCTTACCTGACTCTCACTGTCCTTGTAGCATTTCTTACTCCTTGGAAGAAAACACATGTAGAAGACAGTTAGTGATTGTGCCGTGTGTGTGTGTGTGTGTGTATGTGTGTGTGTGTGTGTGTGTGGTGTTGTCTGGGGACATCTTGGCTCTCCCCATAACAAAGATCACCCCAGCACTGGGACTTAACAACAATTCCATGCATATCTGGCTTTTAGGAACTTTTCAAGCCTTTCCTGAGGCCTCACAATGCCCCTGGGGAGATCTTTGCATGTGACTTGTCCTGGAGCAGAGGCACCAGCATGACTGACAGTAGCCCCACTGATTCCACTGAACCAACTTGTCCCTGGGAAGAAGCCACCTGGGCAGGAGCCCTTTGCTCTCCTGCAGATCAGCTCTCACAGGCAGACTTGCTGAGGTGAGGGAGGGGCTGCTCCTGCTTGCCTAGCTGCTTTATCCTCCAAGTCCACAGCCCAAGTCCACAGCACAGCTCACAGACTCACGGGGTTTCACCCTGCAGCCTGCCTCTGCTGAGGAGTCATAGCAGCAGTTTAAAGGGCACGGCTAGCTGTACATGGTATATCATGCCTGTGAGTCCAATTCTTGGGAGGCTGAAACAAGATTCCAAGGCCAGTCAGGCAGTGGCGCACACCTTTAATCCCCACACTGGGGAGGCAGAGGCAGGCGGATCTCTGTGAGGTTGAGGCCAGCCTTGGCTACACAGTGAGTGCCAGACCAGTCCAAGTGTGAAACCATGTCTCCAAAAAAGCAGTAAAGTACATGACAAGCACCAACAGACACATTAGTTATCTTTTCTGAATCCAAGGACAATTGGGAAACTCAGAGCATACTTTCCAGACATATACGCTGTACAGATTTGAAGTGAAATATTGACCAAAGCCTGAGCAGAGAGAAACTGAAAACAAGGGCTCCACCAGGGAGAAAATGGTCCTCTTTCTGACATGCCCCAGAGAGTGATCACAGGACCAGACATTTCTGCCACTGTCCTTCATTTCCTCTTTAGAAGAAAGGTAACTATTGTCCATAATCTCTCCCAGCTATAGTTCTATGAGGTTTGTGTCACTCAAAGAAAGAAGAGGCTCAAAAGGTGACCAATGGGATGAGACTATGGACTTTCCTCCTCTGTACACTCATAGTCCTGCACTCTAACTCTGGGCTCCTCTGCTTCTTCCCCAAAGCATCCAATTCTGAAGTCTCTAGCTGGAGCAGACAACACTAACAAAAGCCTAAACCTATTGATTTCACCCTCTTTCTGTGAAGGCCTGGTGGCAGCAGAGGCATCCATGCTAGTGCCAGGTGCCTCTTTGGGAGCCAGGCAAAACAGCAGAGAGGATCATATTCTTTCTGGCAATTTTATTTTCCCTGTCAGATGAGGGAATTAGGTGAGTTCCAAGTTCTCTGCTAACTCTCATGTTCTCTGTGAAAGATGGCCTCATATTTACCCTATGGACTTTTCTTCATCTTCCTCTTTTGTTCTATGGGAATAAACCTGTTTGGGGGAGAAAACATAATTCTGCTTATCACAATGACCACTGTTTCTAAATCTACTAATTTCTTTTACTTACCTAACGTCTTACCTGTTCAGTGAGCTCAGGAGCCACTCTGCCCTTCTTTGTCTCTTCACAATACCATTCTTTATGTTTCACTTAATATATTATACTGATTATTTTAGATAAAATTCAGCAAATACTTCCTAATAAAAATAATTTCTGTTAAAAGTATTAATTTTTTGTTTTTTGAGATAGGGTTTCTCTGTTTAACAGTCCTGCCTGTCCTGGAACTAGCTTTTTATCCCAGGCAGGTCATGAACTCACAGCGTTCTGCCTGCCTCTGCCTCCTGAGTGCTGGAATTAAAAGTAAGCACTATCATGGTCAGGTGACTCAAAATATTTTTAACTCCATCTAAGTATACAGCAAAAGCCTAAAAAGTGCACTGTTGAAGAGATCAAGAACAAGAGCAAGATGTCTCTATCACGGCTATAGGGTGGCCCTGGCCAGAGGTCTCTGCTGTCACTGCTGCAGGGTGGCCTAAGGTGTCCAGAGGTCTCCTCTATCATTGCTGCAGGGTGGCCCTGTCAAGAAGGGCTCAATACACATAAGGAAACTAAATTGGGAAGACAGGTGAAAAACTAGTACTATTTGTATTAGAAACAACAGATAACCAAAAAGCTGATAAGATCAACTAAAACTATATTGGAAGTAATATGAAAAGTCAGTAGGGTGGAAAGTCACAAAACAAAGCTGTCAGCACACCAGCTGGACTGGTGGCACATGCCTGTGATTCTGAGGCAGGAAGATCAGGAGTTGAAGGTCAGCCTCGGGTACATAGTGGATTCCAGGTCATTCTGGCTATAGAAAACCCTGTCTCAAGCTCCTTCTCTCCTGGGGCGGCGGAAAAATGTACAAATGAGATAACAGTGCTAGACAAGAGCTAGGACGTCGTAGCAGAAAGAGCCTGCGTTCCCTGAGGTGGCAGCGCCCTGATAACAAGAGCATCCATAACTCGTACAGAAGGAGGCACAGACCGGTAGATGAGTGGCCTTGGCTACAGACACTTTCCTTTTCCACTGGGTTGTTTTTTTTTTTTTGTTTTGTTTTGTTTTTGTTTTTCGAGACAGGGTTTCACTGTAGTTTTAGAGCCTGTCCTGGAACTAGCTCTTATAGACCAGGCTGGCCTCGAATTCGCAGAGATCCGCCTGCCTCTGCCTTCCGAGTGCTGGGATTAAAGGCGTGCGCCACCACCGCCTGGCTCCACTGGGTTGTTTTTTTTTTAAATATTTATTTATTATGTATACAATATTCTATCTGTGTGTACGCCTGCTGGCCAGAAGAGGGCACCAGACCCTATTACAGATGGTTGTGAGCCACCATGTGGTTGCTGGGAATTGAACTCAGGACCTTTGGAAGAGCAGGCAATGCTCTTAACCTCTGAGCCATCTCTCCAGCCCCCTCCACTGGGTTGTTATACCACGAAATATATTAACACTTTGGGTGGTTTGCAACGGTTTCCTAGTACTCTCACACTCCCAGTACTTCCTGTTTGTCTCTGAGGGGGCGAAACTGACCAGTGAAGGGTCCGGGTGCAGGCTTAGGGATCAGGGGAATGAATGGGAGATTTACTCTTGGTTTGGCCACTGGGCCTAGGTGCTCTTCACCCTAGGAGAGGCTGATAAGCTCTTCCCAGAGAAGTCTGAGATTAGATCAGACAAAGAATGGAGAACTCTGTGCTGTGCTCAGCAGGCACAAGCCTTCTATCCCGAAGGATGTGGAAGACAGCGTCCAGACCCAGCAAAGGCCTCTGCCTATGGAGTGGAAACAGACAGCTCTACCCCCACACATTCATTTTTAAAACCACTGCTATTTTTCTCTCTTGCATGGTTTCTTTAAACGTAAGAAGGAGTAAGCTTTCATTACTTGGCCACAAAACAGTCAGGCAATTGTTCTCTTACCATTTACTCCATTTTCCACTGTTGACTAAACTATTAAATTATTCAAAAGTCTTAAGTGGCTAGGAATATAGCTCATGCTTAGCATGCACAGGTCATATAAATGCCCAGACCCCAGTCCTTGAACTGTTTGTCCATTGCTTTTCTCTGTCTGTTACTATTTAATCTGTTGGGGTTTTGTTGTTGTTTTTTGTTGTTGTTGTTGTGGTTGTTGTTGTGGTTGTTGTTTGTTTTTATGTTTTTTTAGATAGCATTTCATATATTCCTGGCCTGAATTTACTACATTGCTGAGAATGACTGTGAACTATGGATCATCCTGCTTCTGTTTCCTAAGAGCAAGGACTACAGAAGTACACAAAACATCTATCTCTGATGCTATTTAATAAGTACTGAATTCTATCATCCTCATAGTAGAACTGATGGAATGCGTCATTTCTCTTCTCTGAATACCATTGTTATCTACTATAGGCAAAATACTGGGCATGCTTACTTTACTCACAGAGTATCATCTAAATTGGCAGAAAAAAAATAATGAAAATGTGAATAAATTCCAGCACAGTGGTGAACAGCACACACCACTAAAGAGCAATATATGACTTATAGAGATTTCCCTGGAGGTCACAACCACATTAGGTGTGGAGGTGCTGTCTGTACAGGGGCCAGAGGACATCCTCCTGGAGGCCGTGAACTGACCCCATGCTGATTTCTGCCTTCTAGCCTCAAAATTGCACCATCCTCACTGACAGAGAACTCTCCACTGCTCCCACAGCCTCTCACAGCCACACCACCAGTCTGACACCAAATCAGAACGTTACATAATGGCCTGGCATTGAGGAGCCCGACTTCACAGAGTACCTGTGAACACACGGGGACATTACTTGTAGACAGAGAGGGTAAGTGGCTCAGGTTTTCAGTTCGCGGCCTCTAAACCTATTACACAGACCGGGCACATTCTGGACACATGAATGTGTTGTTTTCCTTACCTCAATGAGACAGAAAATGATAATCAACACTGTCACTACTACAGTTACAGAGATTGCCAAGATGACTTTGTTGTTGTAGCTGTATCCCGGAACTTCTTTTGTGCGCTGGAATATATGAAATAAATGAATGGACATTTGTGTGGCTATTAAATAATAATAAAATAAAAAGAATGAAAGAAAGTGAAGGCTAATTGCTTAAAATTCCTTCATGTGCTGTGAATGGTAACTTATATATAACCTAAAAATTGGGAGGTTAAGATAGGAGGACTGCCATGAGTTCAAGGACAACCTAGAACACCAGGTGAGTTCTAGGATATCCTGGATTAAACATAAAGACTTTGACTCAATAAAACTAAGAGCTGGGCTTGGTGAGGCTCTTAATTCCAGCACTCTAGAGACAGAAGCAAGTGAATCTCTGAAAATTCAAGGCCAGCCTGGTCTACACAGCAATTTCTAGGCTAGATATAACTACATAGTGAGACCCTGTCTCAAACAAAACAAAACAAAATGCCCCAATAACACAATAAACAAAAGCAAAACTATGGGCTACAGTATATAGTTTAGTGATCAAGTCCTTGTATATTATGTATACAAGGTCCTGAATTCAATCCCCAAAACTATAAAACAAAATGACAATATGAAAAAAATAATAAGAGTCTTCTACTTTAGTAGCTTGCAGATTTTCAAAGAACATACCAAATTAAATGCGCTATCTAACACAATTATTATATTTTGAGTTTTAGGTTGCATTCTGTCAATAAATTTAGAAGCATAGTGAGAACCACTGTCTTGGCTGGGCTAGAGTTATGCGGCCAATACAAGTTCTGGAATAGAAGCCCCCAGTCTTTCTGCTTAAATGACTGAGAGGGTACAGGGGACCCAGTTCCAACATTGTCCTCACCTGACTTGGTTCCAGACTCTTCTGTCCACCTTGGGTTTCTGGGCTCTCACTGATGTAGTTTTCAGTTTTCCACTGGTCCGTATCCCAGTTGGCCTTGGACAACTTGAATTCTTGTTGCTCACTGAGCAGCTTCATCAGGAGGCCTGTTCTGGAGATGAGCTTGGCACAGGACAGTTGCACACTGGGATCAGAGCAGTCCATCTTCAAAGTCCTTATAACGTGAGAAATAAGTCTTCTCACATCATGGTTGGGGATGAGGGGCTGTAACTGCTGGTTTAGCTGAGATTCAAAGCATTCACCTGGTGACATCAGCAATGGGTAAACAAATTCATGGGAATCAGGCCCCAAGATGAAGTCTAACTGTGGCTTGCTGGCTTGCTGAAGAGTTGTAATTAATTCAGATGCAGGCACATTTACTCTACAGCAGGATTCTCAGAGGGTATATTTTCTTTTTTTTTTTTTTTCAAATTAGCTTTTATTTGAAATTACTCTTTCTCACATGTATTTTAGAATTCTATACTATACAATAACCCACAAAACCAATAACCCAATACCAAAATTTCTAACAGCAAGTTATACAATTTTTCTAGGTAATAAATAAAGGTTTTCCTTCAATGATTAAGGGAATACTTAAGTTTCTGTAAATTTAACATAAAAATCATACTTTAAGTTCATAAGGTTTAACATGTAACTTTAAATATAACATGTTTTATAGGAATCTACAAGCTTTTAATTCCTAAAAGGTGACTTAATTTTTTTAGGTTCAAAGTTACATTCTTCATATTTTCTCCTACAACTTCAAACTTTCTACACTCACTAATCAACTGTTCCATGCCACTCCAGACAAACTTGACATGACTGATCTACTTAAAGTGTTATTTATCTTCCCCCAAAGAAGGTTAAAAAGCAGTTTGTCATGACTGCAGATTTCTACTAATAGGATGTGTACTACAATATCCATCACAAAAGTTTTCAAAAGATCATTTCTTTCTTTGTAGTAATTCCATAAATGCAAAAAGAACCACACAGTGTAACACTGGGCTCCTTTTTTACTTAGATGTTGAACAACTTAAATGACAATTACACCATTAAGAGAGTAACAAAGGATGTAAAACGGCAACACAATTGGCCACAGTATAGATTAAATAACCAGGGTTTTGTTTTGAGGACTAGGAAGCATTGGAAGCTTGGAAATCCAGAATCAAAAAGAAAAAGGAGGGAAAAAAAGTCCTTAGCCACAGCCACACCATCATCATTATCAATAGCGTCTTGGGCTATAGGAACGAGATCTTGACCGTGACCTATATCGACTGTAATAAGGAGAAGGCGACCTTCTTCTGTACCGGTAATCGTAATCTTCGTATCTGTCATAGCCTCGATCATATCCTCTATCATAGTAAGAATCTCGTCGGCTACCGCCGCCGCCGCCTCCGCCACCTCCTCCTCCTCCACCACCTCCACTACCACTATGAGTTGGTCTGCCCATGTAAATGCCTGGTGTAGGTGTGTGAGCTCTCTTGGTTATAGAATAATCCACACGAATTCTTCTACCATCCAGCTCCATTCCATTTGCTCTTTCCATAGCCTCCTCAGAGTCATCTATCCTCTCAAAATACACAAAAGCAAATCCACGTGACCTGCCAGTTCGCTGATCATAAACGACATTGACACCACTCAACGGTCCATATCGAGAAAATACTTCACGAAGATCTCTTTCTGTTGTATACAAACTGAGGCCAAACACTCCCAGACAAGTGTTGGGATCTGGATTTGCCCTGCTGCCTGTATGTCTTCTGCGATTAGACATTGGAGAATGACTCCGGCTTCTTCGTCGACGATACTCTGGCGTATAGGATCTACTTCGAGATGGTCTCCTATGAGAGTGGGACCTGGACCGACTGTAGCGTCTATGGGAATGTCTCCTTGACCTTGACCTGGATTTTGATCTTGATCGAGAATGGGACTCAGAATGTTTGGAAACCCGTGATGGACTACGAGATCCTGACCTGCTCTCTGATTTTACGCGAGCAGGAGTTCCCGTTGGAGATTTTGACTGAGAGCGAGACTCTCTGCCCTCGAAGTTGTTCTCCTCTACATCACTCATGTCGGCCAGGAGCTCCCGAGAACTAGACAAGAGACAAGTCTCGGCTCGAGGGCCGACGGCCTAGTCACCCGCTGTCTGGACTGTGGGGAGGAGGAAGGCGACGGCAACAACGGCCGGGGCGCTCCACTCCCACAAGCTCGCACGCTCTCGAGGGTATATTTTCTGATGCAGTTTCTTCAGGCGTAGTGATAACTGTGTTAACTAACTTGTATGTAGGACCAAAAGACTCTATAGCAGGAATTTCAGGGAATATATTTTCTGATATAGGTTCTTCAGACATAGGGGTGCTTCGTTCAAAGATGCTTTCTTCAATATCATCAATATCATCAGCTGCAGCCAGAGGTTTTTCTGAAGGAGGTTTTAAAGCAGCATATAATTCTGAAAAAGGCTTTTCTTTATAACTCAGGTCTCCTAAAGATGATAAGACCCCTTCTGCAGGGGAATTTACCAGGCTCCTTACTACAGAGGATGCTGGACTCTTTGCAATCAACCGGAAATGAGTTTTTTTCTTCCTAAGCTTTCGATGTCTCTTTTCAAACAGTAAACTAGGTTTAGACCCCTTCGTTCTTTTCACGTTGGCATTTGCTCTTTCTAAAATGAAAATGGTGTAAGACAAGTCTTTTCGTCTGTTTATGAACTCAGACAGCGATTTTGTACTGGGAGTCTTGTCCACCAGCGACTGTTCTGGGGAAGAAGACACTGCCTCCCCGCGCTCCTTTGGGAGCAAGGGCTCTGGGTGGAAGGAATTTCTCACTAACTTCCTGGGCTTCCGAACCAGACCGAGCTGCTGCAACTCCGCTGTGGGTGGGCTCCCGAGCTGCCCATCTTTGGCAATACTCTCCACAGGTGTCTGGACACTCTGCTTATTCCACAGGCTCTTGTCACTCACTTCCCTGAAGGGTCTTTTCTGTATGTTTCCTGTCCCCTTGAGCACTCTGTTCAGGCTGCGGAGTCTTTTCTCTGCCTTCTCAATCTCTGCAAGACTGTTTTCCTCTGCCTGGGCAGGTGCCCATCTCTTTTGAAATATTTTTCGCTTAAATTTTTTACCAGAATAAACTTCTCCTTATGTACTACAGTTTTCTCTTCTTTTTCAATCTCATCAATTTCTTCATCTAATAACTTTTCTAGAAGATAAAGTTTACTCAATTTATTTTTGTTAGTGAAGTTACCAGATTCAGATTCATTTGTAGGAAGAAGGCTGTCTGTATTATTTTGCAAATATCCAAAGGAATTCTCTGAATCTTGGTCATGAGAAAACAGCAGTTTTATGAATGGTAACAATGTCGATACTACATCTTCCAGATTTCCCTCAGATAAATATGGCAGTATGTAATTTAGGGCACTCATAACATCATTTTCATCATTAAAGTCGATCTCTTCTTCCATGGAGCTGGAGTTCTTGGCATTTTCTTTGTCTGAATAGCCCGTCTCCGGTTCAATAATGAGTTCAGTGCTGGTGTTCTTCCGGGTCTGCAACACCTTCATGAATGCCCCTTCTGGGTTCCCTATAGATGCATCCTCAACTGTCAAAGATGGAGAGATTGCCTTTAGTCAGAGAATACTTTTAGCCCTTCCTCAGTTCACTGTCATACACTGTAGTTAAATAAATTACGGGACAGCAAATACTGGTATGCCATTAGTGTGTGTGTGTGTGTGTGTGTGTGTGTGTGTGTGAAAACACACTAAACTAAATCCTGCGAAATGGGAGCAACCGAAAGAAAGAGTGTCATTGGCAAAGTAGGCACCTCCTGGGAACATTCCAAAGCGTGCACACAGGAAGTCTATTTAAGACAGCCAGTGAACCAGTAGAGAGACCCAGAGCCTGAAGACAAAGCCAGCTTTTCTTCTCTGCATGGCTGACTGAACCTCCTCAGGCTTCTACATCTACACCATCCTGCCTCAGATTCGAGAGGCCCACTAGCTTTCCTCTCTCCATCATTTCAATGTGCCCTGTGTTGATACAACCACAGCTAACTATGGTGATGGACAACCTTTGAGGGGAGTGAGGACAGAAATGCTAAAGCAGGTGCCTCTCATTCATATCTGGATGTGTGTCCTTCTCCACCTACCCACCCAATTTCTTCCCATAGGCTCTGTTGCCATGTATTCCTGAAACAGGAGCATCCTCTCTGTGCATCTTTCTGGTTCTTGCCTGAGTGAAGGGGGTTATGAGGTGTAGGTGAAGACATGTTTAATGTCCTGGGTTTTATTCTTATGTAAAATCAATTTATAGAATAGCAATTTCTGGATAAACATTACTTGAACTCATAAAATGCACAAGGTCAGAGCTACTCTTGTCTGAAGCCTGTTCTCACTTCATTTCTCATTCTTCCAGGTCCACGTGGGAACAATACAAAGCTTCTGGTAATATGAAGGTCAAGTGGGTCACTGTGTAGCTGTGTTTCTTTTCCAGGAGAATTAGAGGATTTGAGGTGGTAGTGAGGGCCTGAAGGAATGGTGAAAGGAAAAATGTGTGCGTGTAAACATCTCAGAATTAGGAAGTGACAACTCTAGCAGTTGACACTTCTGATGTGTAAAATAAGGAAAATGCTTACTTGCCATTTCTGGGGGAAAAAAGAGAATAATGTAATTGGTTTCTTAAATTAAAAATAAATGACATCTTATTTATATAGACAGTCAAATGACACTTCTATTTCTCTTCTCCAGATCAAGGCTAAAGACTTGCATTCAAACTATTTAGGCAAGAAAACGGTCGTATTTTGGATGAAGTTATTGCTAACAAACCTAATACATAGAAAATATTTTAGGGCTAAGCACAAGCTATACTACCAAGCTATATCCCTGTCCCCTTTTAAAATATTTATTTTTATTTTTTTTTATTTTCTTTCTTTTTTTTTTTTTTTTTGGTTTTTCGAGACAGGGTTTCTCTGCAGCTTTTTTAGAGCCTGTCCTGGAACTAGCTCTTGTAGACCAGGCTGGCCTCGAACTCACAGAGATCTGCCTGCCTCTGCCTCCCGAGTGCTGGGATTAAAGGCGTGTGCCACCACCGCCCGGCTAAAATATTTTTTTTAAAAAAAAGTGAGATAGGTTTTCACTAAATTGCCTAGACTGGCCTTGAACTTGGATCATCTTGCTTCAGCCTCCTGAGTAGCTGGGATTAGTGCCATGTGCCACGATATTCAGTTTAGAAAAACACTTAAAATTACATGAATGATCTGGCGATAGAAAAGCCTGAGGTTCAAAACAAGTAGGGACGTGGTCGGTGTGGGCATGGAAGAGCTCCCTGCTCCAGCAGCACAGTGAGGCAGCACTCACTGCTCTCAGGTTCTAAATAAAAAGGCAACTTATAAAATTATGAAAAGAAACCAAACAAAATCTGTCTAGAGATCTCAAAAGTAGGAGATCACTTGAGACCTAATGTACATAAAGCCAGCTTACAGACTGAAGTGTACTATATGTAAAAGTAATCATTGGAAGCAGAATACCAGGCAGACAGCATAGTCAAGAGTCTGTGGTAATCTATGTTATCTCTCTCCCATTTACCCCTTTCTCTTGCTCTTTCTGCATATGGAACAGTTCTATTATCTAATCATGCAATAATAGCTGAGAACCCAACTTTCAGCCAAAGAGAAGTCTTTTTCATAACTAGTTAAAAAAAAGAAATAAAATTAAAATATTCATCAGGCAAGAGACTCACGACAATGTGTGGTGTTTTTCAGGCATCCAATATGGCAATGCAGTTTGACTGTCTTGCAGACAACCTCAATATCAATTTTATATTTGCAGAGGCAGCAGGCCATATGTCTAGGTAAGATTCTATAAATGGAAAAACAGAAAATTGGTTTACTGGAAAAGCCTTACTGAGGTACAGAAGAGGCAGGCCAAGGCCAGCACAGGGTCACAGAGGACAGAGTTTTTGGGGTATGTACAGTTGGGTGGGGACTAAATGGCAAATTGCTGCTCCCTGATACTGAAAGTAATCATGGAGGAGGACAGAGGTGTTCAACAGAAGAGCAAGTGTCGTGTATGTGTGTGTGTGTCTATAACAAAAGTGACAGGAACAGAACCAGGTGACACGCCTAACACAGGAAACAAAAACAGAACTAGGTGATGTTGATGGTAGAAGCATCTCTCCTCAACTCAAGTCTCACTCTGGGTTGGTCATGCACAGGGCCTGAGCAAGCCTCCAACCTAGGGATGCTTTTCTCTATTCCTATTATTAAATTAGTAGTGATTATGTAAGGCCTAAAATAGCCTACTTTAATCCATACTTTAGGGTTAAATGGCAACATGGATCACATTGACCAAATCTGGATTATTTTTGTGTTCCAATGAATAAGGGCTGTGGTGCAGTTCTTTGGCATGGTGTTTGTGTAGCGGTGCAAGGCCCTGGATTTGATCTATTGTGCATGTGTGTGTGTGTGTGTGTGTGTGTGTGTGTGTGTGTGTGTGTGCATATACATACAGACACATTGACAGACACAAAGAGAAAGCGAGAACAAAGGAGGAATAATAAATTATAATGAAATACAATAAATACAATATAATGTAAAGACAATCTGAATTCCTAATGATACTCAAAAATAAAACAGGGTAGGTCTTCGAGAAAATACTAGTTAACTGATGTTGAAAAGATTTTGTAACTACCAAGTAATAATTAGTTGCAACAAGGTTATGAAAAACAGCCATGGAAAAGATGTTTGAGAATAGGATCTTTAAGGTCTCAACAATTCCATAGGTTCATCCTTCCTCCTTCTCATCTCTTCTCCTTTCTCCTCCTGTGTTTGTTTTTTGAGACGAGGTCTCTTTATGTAGCATTGACTGTCCTGAAACTTGTTATATAAACCTGTTGGGCCTCAAACTCATGGAGATCCATGAGCTCCTACCTCCTAAGTGCCACTGTAAGCCACTGGATATTCTCAAATTACAATATATAAAAATAATAATTTGAAGATCTTCAACATTCCACTTTACATGTGATCAAACTCAGCATGAAAGGTCACTTAAAGTCCCATCCAAGAAAGCAGTACAGATATTTAACCTGATTACTGATGAGGAAACAGACAAATCCAGCCTGGAATGTCAATCCATGTCTCATGAAAAAGTAGTGAAATGTCTTTGATAAAAACCAAAAACATGACAGGTAACACCTGCCATATATTGATCTTGAATCAAAACAAAACTACTAAAGAGTAGTATCGACTTCTGGCCAAAATACAGTGAATGGATTTAACCTCCCTCACTCTAAACCAAGAAAACAAATATTCAAAACCAAACCAAACCAAACCAGGGTGCTATTTTGTTTCTGTTTTTTGGGGGGAGGGCAGGGGTAACAAGCAAAGAGAGCTTTATTTAATGTGGCTACACTTGTGACAACAAACACCAAAAGAGCCTTGTGATCACAAGTCCATCTTCAAGGGCTGACATAGCTTTAGATCTAGGTGGGGGAGGGGCAGGGCTATGTATAATTCTAGCAATCCTGATCAAGGAGTGGTCTGATTGATCACTGTTTCAATTCTGATACTTCAGGGTAGTCCTTAAGAAGTTATTACCATTGTCATAGCCTGAAGAGAAAGATCTAGTCCTCATTCAACGACTTCTGTGTGTGTCCCTACTACAGTGAAGAACCGTTCTACTTGGAAGTAGTCTGGCCCCACATGTGTGAACTGTCTTGAGGATCACTGTCCAGTAGGATGACGGCTAACCCTGCACAAGTCAAGGGTCAGAAGACTCACACTCTGTGTCCCCACAAGTCTACACTGACAAAATGCAGTGATCATGGACTAAAATCTCTGAAACTGGGAATTCAAGAAAGTTTTTCCATTTAGTTGTCTTTCTTGGGTATTTTGCCACAGCAGTGAAAAGATAACTATAGGGGGCTGGAGAGATGGCTCAGTGGTTAGGAGCACTGCCTGCTCTTCCAAAAGTCCCGAGTTCAATTCCCAGCAACTACATGGCGACTCATAGCCATCTGTAAAGAGATCTGGTGCCCTCTTCTGGCCTGAGGCACACATGTAGACAGAATACTGAAAATACTGTATACATATTAAATAAATGAATCTAAAAAAAAAGCTGACTATATACCAACTTACTGCTCTGGAAGACATTCTGTGTTGCCAGGAGGGAAACACAAAGTAACAAACGGTAGACAACTTGATGACAGATATGGAGTTGAGAAATCAAGAAAATCAAAGTGACTATAGTTGACAGGACAGAGTATCATAAGGTAAGAGGCACACTGAGAAAAAGAGAACCATGAAGCCAGATAGCTCATGTATTCAGCAAAGTACTAAATACTGTGTGTAAAGAAACTACTGACAGATGGGGGGGGGGGGAACCTGCTAATTGAGTCATAAAGAATAATAATTTAGTTTGGTAGGTGGTTAGGAATCTTGTCTGTTCACACATGCAAATAACAGATGGCCACAGGGCACTCACACATGCCAGGCAGGGGAACTAATGGTCGATGGCCACAAGGCACTTAGAACATATCTTAGGAGTTACAAATCAGAAGTTGTAAAGGCTACTTTATATTACCCTCTCACAAACCTTCACTGATAGATTCAAAATGGTGAAATCTTTTTGAGTAACAATAGCCATACCTGGGAGCACATAGGAATATCAACATCTACGATACACCCAAACTGAAATTTACTACAATGTTTGGAGTAAGAAACTTGCCATGCAAAAAAAAGCAAGTAAAGTGCACATCTGTAACCCCAGCATTCTGGAGTCAAGGGCAGTGATCGCTGTGAATTTGAAGCCAGCCTGGTCTTTACAGCAAGTTTGAAGACAGCCAGGGCTACATAGTGAGACCATGTGTTATAGAATATTTTGATCAGACTCTGACACTCCAGATACTAACAATAAAGTTTACCCTGAATCAGAGGGTAGAGCTAGCTACTAGCTGACCAGAATTAGCCATAGACGTTTTTAAGGACCCAGGACATATAGAGAGACCCATGAATTAGTAGCAGGGGATTAATAAGAAAAGAGGGGCTTAGAAATATTCACAGGCCCTTTTTGGATGGAGGAAGGAAAGAGAGAGGCGTCCAATGGTTGTTTCCCCACTGTTTATCTGATCAATCCAGTTTTTACCCTGATACCTGATCCCAAGGCAGTTGCTGGCTGTCATTCAGTCAGTTCTGTGCTCTCACTTCCTGCCAAGCAGGTTTCTCCTGCACATCCCCCTACCCCATGTCCATTTTTCAGGTGACTCACTCCCTCTCACTGAAGCTTGTGGGCTTTCCCTGGACTAGCCCGATTGCCTAGACACCTGCTTGCACCTGCTAGTCTTCTACTGCTACTGCCACTGGTGCACACCCTCAGCCCCTGGGTACATGCAAGAAGCTGCAAGTGCTCTCAACCTGGATCATGCAGCACAGCAGCATCCTGCTGCCACTCCAGTGGGTACACGGTACTAGACTGGCTACCTATGTACCCCGAGGCACTCCCCACAGTCAAACACTGCTGCTGTAGAAAAACTGAGAAGTCAGCAGATCTGGTGAGACATCCAGGAATTCTTAAGGAGGAAATGAAATTTTATTCAAAAGTCTTTAAAGAATACTTCAAAACAAAAGTCTTTCTAACGTTAAGAATCTGGAAAAATATTATGATACAGGGAGTTAGGACACTGTATGGTTTGAAAATGAAAAAAATTAAATGAAGGAATAATCAGCTTAGCTGGAATTGACATGTTAATTATAATTATCAATTTGGTAAGTCATGTTATATACATTAAAAAGTAGTTTCATACTGGTTCCAAGTGTAAAAAAATTGACTGATAAAATACAATCCTTAGAAAGATCTACTAATGAAACTAAGACAAATATTCACACACAGACAGAGGAATTTAGAACAGAACCTACCACACTGAATTATGAAACTGAAGAGGAACAGCCCAAGGCTATTAGAAAACCAATATCCAGTTATCATACAAGAACAAGTACCAGATGACAGGCAGCCCCAAGGCTATCAGAAGTTAAATGGATCCTGTAGAAATGTTAGATTTGAAAAGATTTAAAGAAGCAGTTGTTTCATATGGTATGCATTCACACTTTGTGAAACAAATGTTAAATTCATAGACAACTCAGAACAGAATTATCCCACAAGACTGAAAAGCTTTAGCTATAGCAATCTTAGAAGGTAGTTCTCAGTTACAATGAAAAATAAGGGGGAGAGAGGAAGCTAGAATCACAGAACAATGAAGTAGGGCTAGAGGTATGGACACTTCCCAAGACCAGCTTCTCAATGAAGGTGAGCATGCTGATTTGCAAAGACAGTTTAGATTTGATGATCACATCTTGGCCATATGTTGTACAGCAACTTTGGATGCTTGGGACAGGGATGAAGAATCAGGAAAGAGGACTGATTCATTACTAAAATTATACAAGGCTCCAAAAATCCTTCACTGATTTTTTTAAACAAAGATTGACTTTAGCTGTGCATAAAATGTTATCAGACTAAGAAGCTAGACAAATATAAGTTGAACCTTTGGCTTTTAAAAATGATAATTCAGAATGCAAAAGGGTGATCAGGCCTTTAAAGGCAAGATCAGACCCCATAGATGAATGGATCTAAAATATAGTTGAAATTGAATCTCACACTTACGATGATACTTGGATAGAAGAAGTGATTTCTAAAAATTTAAGAAAGTTCAAAAGGTCAGATGTTTTAATGTGGTAAATAAGGTCATCTGAAAAGGCAAGGCATTCCTAGAAACAATGCTTTTTCAAGAGATGATCCAAACAGAAGACCTGACCTTCTGAAATATGCAGAAGGTACAGCAAAGGCCAACATTGGACCAATGAATGCAGATCAACAAGTGACAGACAAGATAACCCTTTGCCATTGGGAAATACCTTAGGGGCCTCTTACAGGCTCCAATATCACATTTATTTCAAACTTTCCCTGTCAGTATTAGTGAAACTCATCCACAGAGCAATTAAAAGACTTAATGCTTCTTTAAATGTTCAAAGAACAAAGCTAAAAATACAAGTGAATGACATTGTAATTATAGACATAGGTTTAGATGTAACAATAATTTCTCCAACATCTTGGCATCCAGAATGGCTTTTTCAGAAGGTAAATATTCAGCCTCCAGGTGTTGGAACTTTACCTCTGGTAAAAGAATAAAAAAAAAGAACAAGGTGGGTCAAATGTATAGGGCCATAGGATAGGTAGGGAAATTAAAGTCATATGTGACCAACAGCAATGAATTTATGGGGGTGTGACTTGTTACAAAAGTGGTAAACCCAGATTAGCATTCCTCAATCTCAGAAACAAGCCATAAAATAAAGAATGCCTCTGAGAGAAATATAAAAAGATATTATCAAGAAGAGTCACTGACTGTTCAGATTGTGCATAAGCAAGACACAACAGCTGCTGATCTTTCAAAGTTACCAACTTCCCTACATTTAAAATGATTAACTGAAAAACCCATCTGGGTAGAACAATGACCTTTAACATAAGAAAAATTACAGACATTAGAACAGCTGGTACAGGAGCAGCTAAATGATCAACATACTGAAAAAGCAATCAGTCCTTAGCAGGTCGCAGAATTATACAGTGAGAGTTCAGAGAGTAATTTAAAGGTCAACCCACCAGATGCACATCTGATGGAGATAACCTTATTTTGTAAGGCAATAAGGAATTCTGCCTTTTGAATGTATTAACTGTCCTCCTTGCAGATTTCTTGTGTGAAGCCATAGTTCTTTGTAACATGAGGGCCTGCTTTGTTGGGGTTTCTGTCCTACCCAGTTCCCACAGCCAGTAAGTCCCAAAGAAAATCACACAGAGGTCTCCATAAGTTATAAACTGATTGGCCCATTAGCTCAGGCTTCTTGTAATTCCTATAACTTATATTAACCCATTATTCTTATCTATGTTAGCCACATGGCTCAGTATCTTTTTCAGCAGGGCAGGTCACATCCTGCTTCTTTGGTGTCTGGAGAGGACTGGGGAAGAATGGGCTTCCTTCTCAGAATACTCCTGTTCTCATTGCCCCACCTCTACTTCCTGTCTGGTTGTCCCGCCTATACTTCCTGCCTGGCTACTGGCCAATCAGTGTTTATTTAAAACATAATTGACAGAATACAGAATTGTCCCACACCAGTTCTTTCCCTTACATTACAGCTTGGGGATTTTTCCTACAGAACTACAATGTGTTAATTGTTTATTGGGCACAATTTCCCCTAAGCATTGGTATATTGGATGACTCACTACAGCGATGTGTGATTCTGGTGAGAGAGTAATCACACAGCCAAAACTTTTGTTCTCACAACCAGATCCTTGTTCCATTTTCCTGACATAAACTTAGAAGTCTGCCCCTCTGTTATTATCTCCTTTGGAAGGCAGTTGGTCAGTATTAGTGTCCAGACAATGAGATCTCAACTGAGACATTCACAGACACCCAAGGACATTTCAGACATGTATGTCCGAAATGGTTGATGTTTAGCCTCAGAGAAGACAGGAAGAATGCTTGCCCTGAATTCACCTTCTACCAGTATAGAGAGTGCTATCCCAACTAATGCTGTTATAACCCCAAACAGGCTACTAACACTCTGTTCTTATTGTCTTCACCTCAGTTTATTGATACAAGATCTTAGCTTAGAAGATTAACGATTTCTGTCTTAACCTTATGAGATAACAGAAACAAGATATTAACCATTTGCCCAACTCTGGACAAAGACAATGCTTTTTTCACAGACACCACAGGAATAAAGCCATAGTTTAGTTCAGACAGCTAAAAGGCCTCCTCCTTGTTCTATCAGTTAGGTGTAAGTGTAATTCTTATATCTGACTCCCCCCCCACCAGCCTGCTAAACATTTGGCAGAAATGCTGATGCAGATCAAATGCAGCAGTATTCCCCTGCTTGTTTATGTAGTTGCCTAATTACCTGATACTCCCTCTGCCCACTGGGAAAAAGCTGCAAACTGAGTAAAAGATGATTCCTGCCTTGTACATGGTTTCTATTGATAATAACGTTTTAGCTCTTTGCTTAGTCACTTAAGAATGTAACAAAACACACAAATTCCCCTGCTAAGTTCCCCTAATGATTTAATTTCCCTCTCTTAATTAACCACCTTCCCCCTTAAGAGTTCCACAAAGGCTTTCACAAACCATTCCCACTTTGAATCATAAAGCTGACAGTTATAGTTATATAATTACAGTTTGTGTACTTATCATCTGCTTTTATGACCCTGAAAAAATGCAAGTCCTGTAACCTTGTTATTGCCAGAGAATTGCTGATTGTGTCTGTATGTGTATATAAACTGGAAAATTTGGAGGAGAAAAAAAGGACAATAAAAAATAAATTATGAGAAGAACTGTATGAGCTGATTCATCTTCTTTCACCCACACTCAGATCTTGTAGTTACTTCCCTCATGGGCTGTAGCATCTTGACTAGACCCTGAAGGGGCCTAAGGGGCTGCTACCCAAAAGACTCTGATAGGAATTCTTCTGCATTTTTCCATTAAAAACAAAGAATGGTAACAGATCTAAGAAATATTAATAAGGTGATCCAGTCAGTGGGCACATTATAGAGAATTTCCTTAAATTCCCTTGCCTTCTTTATTACCCAAAGGATAATCTATTATAGCAATTGACTTAAAAGACTGCTTTTTTACTATACCTTTACAAAAACATGATTGAGAAAATGTGCCTTCACAGTGCCTATGTAAAATTCCTAGCCTGTTAAAAGGTATCAGTAGAAAGTTCTTCAAGGGATACTAAACATCTCCACCCTGTATTAATATTTTGTACAACAGCCATTGGAAATAATTCATAAACAATTTTATTAGTCTATAATTTATCAGTATATGGATGATATCTTACTAGCTGATTCAAATGCAAATACCTTTATGTTTAAATTTTGTTTAAACATAATGTTTAGATGTTGAAAATTTTGTCTTGTTTGGGATTATAAATTGCTCCTAATAAATACAAAGAGGAGATTCTACTAATTACCTAGAACATAAGATAGGATTGCAAAAAATTCAAATAGAGGATTGAGAGGACAAAGAGAGAGACAGGTAGTATAGAGAGGTTTAGAAAGATTTGCAGGTCCTTTTTGGATAGGGGAAGAAGAGACAGTGGAGGTCACTGTTGCTCCTTCACTATAGTGATATTTTATATATGTTTTATAAATAAAGCTAGTCTGAAGACCAGAAGATACAACTAAGTCATTAGAGACCAGGCAGTAGTGTAATACACCTTTAATCCCAGGATGTGGGAGACAGAGGCAGATGGATCTCTGATGGAGGGGGGTCATCTGTCTGTGTTACTTTCATTGGTTAATAAAGAAACTGCCTTGGCTTTTTGATAGGGCAGGATTTAGATAGGTGGAGCAGACTGAACAGAATGCTGGGAGGAAGAAGTGAGTCAGATGCAATGAAGCTCCGGCCCAAGATGGACGTGGGTTAGAATCTTCCCAGTTAGCCACGACCCCATGTTGCTACACAGATTAATAGAAAGATTAATAGGGGGCTGGAGAGATGGCTCAGAGGTTAAGAGCATTGCTTGCTCTTCCTAAGGTCCTGAGTTCAATTCCCAGCAACCACATGGTGGCTCACAACCATCTGTAATGAGGTCTGGTGCCCTCTTCTGGCCTTCAGGCATACACACAGACAGAATATTGTATACATAATAAATAAATAAATATTTAAAAAAAAATAGAAAGATTAATCTATTAAAGTTAAGCAAGATGTGAGAGTTAGCCAGTAAGATGCTAGAGCTAATGGGCCAGGCAGTGTTTAAATGAATACAGTTTCCGTGTAATTATTTCGGGTGAAACTAGCCATGCGAGAGCCAGGCGGAGCGAAAAGCAGGCCTGCTCATCTCATCACTACAGATCTCTGTGAGTTCAAGGTCACTCTGGGCTGCATAAGATCAGTGCAGAAACAGATCAAGATGGTGGTGGCTCACACCTTTAATCCCAGCACTAAAAAGGAATATAAATTGGGAGGAGATAGGAACTAGCTCTCTTTCAGTGTGAGGGTTTCTTAGAGGTAAGAGCTCTCTAGTGGCTTGGCTGCTTTGCTTTTCTGATTCTTCAGGTTGAACCCCAATATCCATCTCTGGGCTTTTATTATCCATGCTATATTTGGCACCCAATGCTTTGGGTATGAATTCATGAAAAAGTCATTTGCCTGAGGCTTCTTAGCCATGGGCACAGGGTAGAGCTGCACATGGTGCTCCCATCCCACCTGGTCAGACTTTCTTTTCTTTTATCCCCAAGCTTTGGGGAAATGTTTGGGATTTTCCTTTTGTAACCTCTCTGAAACAGTGTCTAGATGTTATACCCAAACTCCCTAAGCACCTGGGCTCCAAACTGGCTGGTTCTGCCTTTAGGTAGCCACCCCCTCCACTAGCCACATGTGCTTTTTCCCAAACAAAATCCCCTGTGTGTTTTTCAGACAGCCATCTCTCTCCCCCTCTCTCTTTACCATGGTTGCAGGCTCTCCTTGAATCCCCTTCTTGGGCTGCTGACAAACTAGGTAGCTGCCTTGAAATCCAGAGAGGTTTTTACTGTTCTATGCAGCAGCAATCAGCCTCACAGCTTCATTAACATCATCAGTAGATTTGGTAAGACAATTGGGAATTCATAAAGGGATGAATTAGTTAAAAGAGTTTTTTCCCACATTGACAAATGGGAAAAACAATTATAATTGAGGAATTTGAACCTCTGTATAATATGCTAGACAGTTTGAAAATGGAACAATTAATTGAGAGGATATCTAATTTAGATGGGATTAATGGAATGTTAATTATAAATATTATCAGAATTATCATTATTGTCTTATAACTAAAAAAGCTGGTTTACCTAAGTGCTAAGAAATAGGCCTTAGAACAAACTAATAAAACAGATCACAGAGATATTCAAATCCAGACAGAAAAATTTAATGGAGAGCCAAATTGAGCATTGCATTATAAGAACAGAGAGGAACAGCCAAAGATTTTCAGACAACCAACCTTAATATATCCAGTAACTTTAAAGGAACTGCCAAATGGCAGAGTCTCTGTTACAGCTAACTAGACTCCTGTGACATTTTTAGATTTAAGGATATTAAAGAAAGCAACAGGCTCATATGGCATGCATTTACCTATTGTGAAGCAAATGTTAAACTTGTGGTCAGTTTATAATAGAATTATTCCTAATGACTGGGTAGATTTGGGTTAGAGGTGTTTTAGAGCCCAGTCCACAGTTATAATTGAGTACCTGGTTCAGAGAAGAGGCTAAGATCACTGTACAATGGAGTAAAATGATTGAAACTGCTGAATTTATACCAGATGATATAGAACTGACTTCATTATTTACACACATCCAATCGCATATAGGTCTGCTAGGTTCTCTAGCACAATGTAGGACAGAAATCAATTAATTAGTGATTGGAAATGCGCTGAAAGTCACAGAATTTCATTAAAAACAATATCTCAATAGTGAAGGTTTATTTATTTATTTTTTTTTAAAAAAAGAGGTTCCCATCACATGGCAACAAGCCAAAGAAATTATAAGGAAATTTTTTTTTTTTTTTGGTTTTTCGAGACAGGGTTTCTCTGTGGCTTTGGAGCCTGCCTGAAACTAGCTCTTGTAGACCAGGCTGGTCTCGAACTCACAGAGATCCGCCTGCCTCTGCCTCCCGAGTGCTGGGATTAAAGGCGTGCGCCACCACCGCCCGGCTATAAGGAAATTTATAACTTGTTCTTTATACAACCAAACACCACTACCTGCAGGAAGTAACCCAAAGGGTACTCAAAGAAATGAAATCTAAATATGGCCGATGGATGCGTTCCATTTTGTAGAATTCAGAAAACTAAAATATGTAAATCACACCATTGATACCTATTCAGATTTTCTATGGGCAACTGCTTTCAGTTAAGAAAAGACTGATTCAGTAATCACACTTTTGCTAGACATTATGGCCATTGTGGGTATGTAAGAAGAGACTGTTCTTTCATTTTCTGACTATCCAGACCCAAATAATCACACAACAACTATAGTAATTACAACACTGTTTGGTCAATGCCTTAGGCATATTTCTAGTTAGTGCTTACATTTTAAATGAACCCATTTCTATTATTCTGTACATCCCCAGAAGGATATATTACCTGAGTAAATAGGAAGTGCATTGTAAGCAACTTCTAAAACTCTAGAATTAGTAGAGACTTTTCACTGCCTGGACAGTCAACCAAAGTTCTTCTGTAATGTTGGAGCATCCATCTTCAACCTACAAGGCCCATACTATCTGACAGATTTTTCCATGAAACAGAAAATTTGAAAGACTATTTTGCCTATATGGGCAGTTTGCCAGTCACTTTCTTCTGTGTCCTACAGAATGTCTGGAAAACTCACAAAGCAGGAACACTGAAGGACTGCCTCAACTTTTTTAGGCAAGCTCAGCAATCATTTTTCTGTGGGTCCTGCACGACCAGTTTATATAGCATACTATTAAGCAGTCTAGGTAACAGCAGTTTCTTGCTCAAGTGGCTAGCCTTGTCACATTGAAGGCAAATTACATAGTTTCTTCAATGTCTATCAACTCTCTGAAGTAATTGGTGCTGCCAGAAGCAGACATGTCTCACTGTCAAGAAAAGTCTAAGTTTTTAAAATATTTTCAATGGCATATTCTATAGGTCTTTGAAGATTATCTATCTAATTGAAACATTTCTCTGCATTCCTGAAAAAATCTTAATAATGTGACTACAATTTTAACTATAGATGACCATCTATCAATCTGTAATTTTTAATTATACATTTTAAATGAGCTGTATAAACACAATACCTTAAACAAGAGTAGAAATAAACATAAAACAAAATTGACCTTAAATTTGTATCAATAAACCAAACTCCATACCAATGTAAAGTATTCATTTCTATATCATATCCCCCCCTTTTTTTTAAAAAAGAGATTTAATGTGACCATTATAATCAACCCACTTTAAATGAAAGCAAACATTTATAAACAATCCTTTTGGGAATTTAGGCATAGTTTTCTCCAAACTTCTTCCTACTGTTTTTTGGGTAAAGTATTTTTAGGATACATGGGTCTTGTTTCATCAAACCACATTAGCCTGGAAGGCATCCACAGGTTCCCATCCTCTGTGGAAACAAAAGCAGAACCTCTTTCCAAAGTAATATATCCTTAGTCTCAAATTTTGAAGTCAATATAACTTTAAAATATATAATTAGTTTAGCTTAGCTTAGCTTAGCAACCCCCAGAATCAAATGTTTTTCAGCAGTTAACTCATTAAGAGTAAAAAAAAAAAATCCAAAAGAAACATAATACATATAATCGAGTCTCTGTATATATTCCATCTTTATATGGCTTATTATTTTTACTCCATTATTTTTAAATATTTATTTTATTACCTTTATTCCTTTAATCAATGACTGTTTATACTTCTATACTACTTTTACTGTATTTATTTTTAAAACTATTTCTTTCTATAACTACCTATACCCATTTTCCTTCTCTTTTTAAGCTTATATACATTTTTAAAACACATTGTGACCCATTCAGAGGTTTATTTCTGTCTGAATCTGCCTTTATTACATATCTGTAATCCTTTTTTTTTTTTATCACTGTTGTGAACTGTTAAGCAGGCGTGATGAGACCAGAGCAGCCACTTTGGTTGTTGGTTCCACCCTGCTTGGCTTTCTTACATGGCAGAGGTCTGTTTACCACCAGTTCTTGGAGTCATGTTTACCACCTCAATTCTCAGAAGCAGTTTGCTTATGCTACCACCATGTAATTTGCAGCATGCTTCCCACAAACCCCATTCAAGTGTTCTATAGACAGGACCTCCTGAATCCAGAGTCATTTATGCTACCAGTAGGAACCAGGAAGCCGTATCTTAAAGGAGTCTCACAGCTTTCCCAGCTAACGTTGAGTCTGGAAGCCTTCTCTTAAAGGAGCCATTCTTCAGCTCGAATCCAGCAAACGGAACCTATTTAAAAATATGTGGCTACCAAGAAGTTCAAACTGACTTCCGATTTTGTGGATCTAAAAGTCTTTTTTTTAAAAAAAAAAAAAACTTTTTTAGGCTTTATGTGGATATTCTTGCCCCACATTGAGTGCCATCTGTAAGGAAAGACTGTTCTTTCATTTTCTGGCCACCCAGACCCAAATAATCACACAAAACTATTATTAATTACAACACTGTTTGGCCAATGACTTAGGCGTATTCTTAGTTAGCTCTTATGTCATAAATCAACCCATTTCTAGTATTTCATATTTTATCACAAGGCATGTGGTTTGTTACCTATTGCTACTTGAGTGGCTACATGGTGTCCTCCTGACTTCACCTTCTTTCTCCTTGAATTAAGTTTAGCTTTCCTGCCAACCTATATTTTGCACTGCCATAGGCCAAAGCAGCTTCTTTATTAACAAATGGTAATAAAACATATTCACATATAGACTAGAAACCCACATCATGGGTATACCAAACACAGACAATGCTCTAGTATATGTCTCTAAGAAAATGAAACCATTTTTGCTTATTATAACATAAAATATATTACAGGCATAGCACATAATCCTACAGGGCAGGCAGTTATAGAAAGATCAAATCAAACTCCAAAGGATATGCTAAATAAACATAAAGCAATAATAAATACACTCATAAATAGATGGCATGATGCTTTATTAACTTTGAATTTTCTTTCTAATGAGAAAGAAACAACAGCTGTGGAGTGACATTAGATAGTAGAAAAAAACTACAGAATTAAATCAGTCAATATACTTTAAAGATATATTGACCTCAGAATGGAAATCAGGACATGTGTTACTTTGGGGAAGGTTTTTCTTTTGTTTCCACAGGAGAAGAAGAGTTACAGATACCATCAAAATTGATAAAGATTCGATTTGAACAAGAGGCACCTCTTAATTAGAAGACATGAGAGTTCATCAAACAGCATGGCCATTTAATCTGAACTAACCTATAAAACTAATAAATGCTTTTTTTCACTTGACTAGATATAACTTGCCAAAAGGGAATGTTCCCAATATTAGGGTTTCAGAAGGGTTTTGTTCCTGTCTTTTCAGGAGAATAAAGGTATACAGCTAAGGAATCTGAAGATCACTGGACAAATGAGACCTCTGAAGAAAAAGGACAAATCATCTGGAAAAAAATGTCTCAAGAAAAAGAGTATATTAGCCTATTGGTATACCACATTTCCAGCAGGATAAATTTTCATGAATCTTCCCAAATATTTCTTTCTGTTATTCTTTACAGACATATAATAAAAATGATCCTTTGGTAATCCCAGTCTAATTAAAGATTAAAGCTGGCTTTGAAGTTCAAGTGTGGCTCTCCTTCTCTAAACCCATGCATGTTTATTAAAGTGAAGTCCAAAATCTCTGTCTTATGTCAGAAGAGTCTCCTGATATAAGACAGAAGAAAAAGAAATATTCACAAACTATTTTATATTGCTACTAATCTCATATTCTTTTGGTTTTATTTTAAAGTTTTTGTCATGATATTAATGGTCATATAGAGTACTAATTTGTTCTAAAAAAAGGTTTCATCTATCTTCCTATACATGATTTTGGGTTTGAGTCTTTGTCAGTTTTCTATAGTGAACCATGAGCATAACTAACAGAGATCTCAGGAGCTTCCCAAAAGGAGCATGGGATCCTGCAATTGAAGGCATAAGTCACAAACAATCCCACACCAGTTTGGAATTATGATTAATAGAATGGTTATTTATTTAAAGGGGAAAAACTTACAGATCACGGTCCCAGCCAACAGCCCTCTGCGCAATCAGGAAGGGAGCCTAGTCGCTGGAAGCAGAGCCGGAAGCCAGAGCGTGAGTGGAGGGAAGTAGCCGCATTTTTAAAAAGAGAGACCACGCCCCAATGGGCTGGTATCTCAGTGGCTATTGGTTGAAGGAGCGGAAGTAGCTCCTGCAACATGCAATGATGATTCTTCCAGGACTTTGATAACATCACTAAGCAAAAAACAAAACAAACAAACAAAAAAAAAAAAAACAAAAAAAACCCCAAAGATCGGCTTTGAACTACAAACTGCTCTGAACAATTTCAAAGTGGCTAGCTGAGATGACATAGCCTAACATACTAGTCAAGCCAGGACTTGAGACAAGCCCTGCACTTTCCCATTATGCAGAGAATAGACAACAAATGATAAAGCTATCTCTCTCAGGACTTGACAATTAACCAAAAATTTTGTTTCAGTATCCCCTAAAATTACCGTCATTCCTAAACAACAGGAAGGAACTTTAAGAATATGATGCCCACATTCCTAAGAAGTGGGGTAGGTGGTTTTTTGTTGTTCAATGGGTTATGGATATTTGTCATTGTTTAGGGGGACTAGTTACAAGTTGTTATTGGTATTGGTAAGTAAAAAAGCTAAACAAAGGATTAGATTCAAGATGTTTGTTTTGAAAAGAAAAAAGGGAGGATTAGAAATGATAAGATAAAAAGCAACTACTAGTTTTAAAAGTTTACATTGGATTGGAATTTTGTATTTTATATACAAATTTTATATATTAATACAAATTTGAGATTAATTTTGTTAACACAGCCTGTATATACATTTCTAATCTTGTTCAAGGTGTTGTACCTATATAGTTCATTTAACAATGTAGTGAAAATTTCTAGTCTTTGAAAGTATTATTACTATTTGCTTAGGATAACAAGGAAATGCAGGTTAGTAATTAGTCATCTATTACAACTGAACTTGTAGTCACATCAGGTATGTTTTCAAGTTCAAACAGATACATTTTAAATAGGTCATCTTCAAACACTTCAGAGATCTATAGAATATAGCATTTAAGATGTTTTAGTAACTGCTGTGGGAGCTCTTTTGACCAATAGCCTTTAAGATATCAGCCCACTTGGGCGTGGTCTCTTATACTATAACTGCAGCTGTAAAGCGTATGTTCACTCTTTTCTGGCTCTCACTTCCGGCTGCTAGACTCAATTCCTGTTCCCCATTCATGCAGAGGACTGTGATCTAGGACAGAGATCTGTGAGTCTCCCCTAAATAAATAACCCTTTATTATATGTAATTCTGAACTAGTGTGGGATTATTTTGTAACTTCCATCATCATCTGGTACCTGAATGTAGGGACCAGTCCATACTTTATGGGAACAGTTTGCCAGCTGAGTGGTGTATTGGACACTGACTCTCCTGCCCGTGACCCTAGCTGGCACTCAGATGCAGCAGGCTGCTGCTCAGCAGTCCCTAGCTCGTGACTGACATGCTGCCACTGGGTGCAATACATGCCAGCCTACAGGCTGCTGCCTGCGATCCTTGTGGTATGCACAGTCCGCAACTTACACTGACAGAAAACTTTGGGTTTTCTCTTTATCTCAAATACTCTTGTAATTGTTTGATCACTTTAATAGCTGCTCTTAATTTTTTAAACAAAGCATATTTTTCAGTACCTAAGTAAGCAACATGTGCTGTTCATTGCTGCTAGCATCTTTCAGCCACATGGCTGCAACTGTGATACCTGCTGGCCAATAACAATTATGATACCTACTCCAAATCATTGTAATTGCATTATAACAGGTAAGATCTACAAAACTTCAAAAATAACTAATAACATAACTATCTAGGAGTTCAATAATTATTTGCTTATACTATGGAAGGTATTCTGCAAGATTTATGTGATTTTCCTTCAACATCCCCTTATTTGATTCTAGGGATTAGCTTTGACTTCAATATTATCTCAAAAAATGTTTCAATAACAGGGTCAATAATGAGGCACTTTTAGAAATAATACAGACTTTACAGGCTAATAATAGACAGCTATTTGAGGAGACCAACACTATGGAGAGGGATAGCATAAACTTGACAAAATTATCTGAAAGAATTCATGTTGCTGAATTTAACAATTGGAAACTTTAGAAAAGTTATGATAGATTAATGATAAGATATCTCTCCAGGAATGTAATATGCACACAATCAAAATTTGTCCAAGGATGAGACGCTATCTTTATTGGACAAGTTTCATACCTTGAAATTCTCAGCGGGGGCATTAGAACAAAACACTGGACAGGAGATTCAGACTTTACAAAAGGCAGTAGTAAAAAGATTTGAAAATATTGAGGAATTTATTGAAATTGATGAGCAGGAACAGAGGTACAAGGACAGGATTTAGCCTCATCAGTTCATGCCAGATCCTGGGATGACATACACAGTGTTTTAACTGCATATCCAGTAATTTTATTGGAAAGACCATCTGGCACAAAGTACCCTAAAGAAGTCAAAGAATATGCATGGGAACCAACATGGATGAGCAATCTAAAAGAAATAAAAACAAGCAACTGTTTCTTATGGGCTACATTCGCCTTTTATCAGGGAAATGGTGAAAATGCAGGCTTTAAGCACTAAGGCTCTCCACACAACTGGCTTCAATTAATCTCAGCAGTCCTAGAAGATGGACCTCAGGGGCTTTGGAAGTGTTATTTGAAGAAGAGGCACAAATTTTAGAACAACAAAGGGAAGCAAAAGGATTTGAGACTTCCCAGGATCAAATTCTTGACAAGGGTCATTACTCTAATCCTCAGGAACAAGCTCACTATGATGAACATAGGGAACCTTGTCCCTACATAGCACAACAGCTTTAAGTGCTCAGGACAGGATTCAGGAACTAGGGAAAAATTGAGTCATATATTAGGGTTAAACAGGGCCAGAGAGAACCCTTTAGTGACTTCTTACAAAGATTAACTAAGGCTATACAAGTAGGAGTGACAGACCCTGAAGCTAGACATGTACTTATTGAATCTTTGACTTTTGAAAATGCCAACTTAGAATGTAGGAAGATTCTTGGGCCTTTAAAGGTCAGATCAACACCCATAGATGAATGGATATTGCATATAATGATTGTTGAAACATTTGACTATAGCACTGAGGATTGAGTAGGAGAAGTGATTTCCAATGAGGGGACACCAGAATGCCAAATGTTTTAATTGTGGTAGAATAGGACATCTAAGAAGGGACTGTAGGCAAGGAATTCCTAGGAATAATGTCTGCTCTAGGAATGAAAAGAATAAGAGGACTCAGCCTTGGGTATATGTAGGAGGTGTGGCAAAGGCTGACATTGGACTAATGAATATAGGTCGGCAAGAGACAGACAAGGCAACCTGACACCACTGGGAAACTCCTTGGATGGCCTCTCACAGGCCCCGATGTCAAACAAGGTCCTGTCATTCCCAGTTACTGTGGACAACATGTCTCACCAGGAAAATTAATCCAGTGCCTATTGTAAAAAACCATACTGTTTTGGATGATGGAAAAAACAAGGAGGATGAATAAAAAAACTCCAGTAGGAAATAGGAAACATATTTTGGTAGATTTCTATAAGTGATCTAAGACCAAAGCTATAAGTGTTTATAAATGACATTGTAACTGAGGGATGGCTAGACACAGGTACAGATGTGAGTATCATTACTCCAGAATCTTGGCATCCAGATTGGCCTCTTCAAGAGCCAGATATTCAATTCCTATGGAATTGGAACCCTATCTCAAGTTAAACAAAGCATGAGGTGGGTTGAATACATAGGGCCAGAAGAATAGAAAGGAAAGCTGAGGCCATATGTAGCTAATATTGCAGTGAATTTATGAAGCCATGAGCTATTGCAGCAATGGAATACCCAGGATAACATTCCCACAGTCCCCAAAACTCATGTTTCTGGGAAGGGTATTATAAGATATTATAAACAAAGGTCACCAGCCACCCCGGCTGTACAAGAAGACAAAGCAATTAGCAAACCTTCAGAGGCACTAACGATCCTGCCTTTAAAATGGTTAAACTGAGAAACCAATATGGGTTAAACAATGTCTATTATTAGGAAAAAAAACCCTGCAGGCTTTAAAACAGTTGATAAAGTAGCAACTAAATATTTGCAATATTAAAGAATCAACCAGCCCTTGAAATATTTCTGTATTTGTTGTTAAAAAGAAATCTAGAAAATGGAGAATGGTGACAGATCTAAGGGCTATCAACAAGGTTATTCAACCTATGGGCCCTCTACAATCTGGAATTCCTCTGCCTTCTCTGTTATCAAAGGGATGGCCTCTCAAAGTTATTGATTTAAAGGATTGTTTCTTCACTATACCTTTACAAGAAAAGGACAGAGAAAAGTTTGCCTTCATAGTGCCTACATATAATAATTCTCAGCCTACTAGGAGATATCAATGGATCATTCTCACACAGGGAATGCTCAATAGCCCCACCGTGTGCCAATACTTTGTCAGTCAGCAACTGGAAATAATATGCAAGCCATTTCCTAAGTCTATAATCTACCATTACATGAACGACATTTTGTTATCTGACTTAAATGCAGATACTTTAGAAGTAAAGAAAGTTTTGCCAAAATGGGGATTACAAATTGCTCCTTAAAAATATAAAGAGGAGATTCTGTTAATTATCTAGGTTACAAAATAGGTTTATAGAAAATTAGTACACAAATGGCACAAATTAGGAGAGACCCACTGCAAACTCTTAATGACTTTCAAAGATTATTAGGAAACATTTCCTGTCTATGACCAGCTGTTAAGATAACACCTGATCTCATAGTTCATTTAAACAAAACCTTAGATGGTGATAAACACTAAATAGTCCCAGAGAATTAACAGCTGAAGCAGAGAAAAAAAACTGATGGTCAGTGAAGAGATATTACAGGAGGCACATGTAGATAGAGTGAATTCAAATCTTAATTGTATCCTTGTCATATTGCCTTCCAGAATTTTCCCTACAGAAATTTTAATGCAGAGGGAAGGTATTATCTTAGAATGGATCTTTTTACCACATAAACCAAGCAAAAAATTAAAAACTTATGTGGAAAAAGCCTCTGAATTAATTATAAAAGGAAAATTGAGACTTTGTCAACTAGCTGGTATAGATAGAACCAGCATAGATTATAGTTCCTTTTACTGCTGATGAAATTAAAAAGTTATTGCAAGACAATGAACCAGGGAAAAGAGCTTGTGCTATTTTGGGGGAGAAATTAATAGCAATTATCCCTAAAGTGATAGAATCAGCCTTATAAAGAGAACTTCTTGGATTCTTCCCTGAATTGTACGTGATGCAACAATAACTGGAACCCATACATTTTATAATGATGCAAATAAATCAGGGAAGGCAGGTTTCAAATCAGAAGAATTAAGTAAGGAGGAAAAAAGCCCTTATTATTCTGTCCAAAAAGCAGAGTTGTATGCTATTCTCATGGTACAAAGGGATTTTAAAGCACCTCTCAATATAGTTACTAATTTGCAATATGCAGAAAGAAGTGTATTGCATATTGAAAACCGCTGAAGTTATACCAGATGATACAGAATTGACTTCATTATTCATTCAGGTGCAAGATATAATCAGGAATAGGCTTTGTCCTATATACATAGCACACATCCGATTCCATACTGGTCTGCCAGGTCCTCTTGCTCAAGGTAATGCAGAAATTGATCAATTGTTGATTGGAGGTGTGCTGAAGGACTCAGAATTTCATAAGAAACATCATGTCAACAGCAAGGGTTTAAAGAAAGTTTTCTATTACATAGCAACAAGCTAAGGAGATTATAAAGAAATATCTTACTTGCTCTTTCTATAACCTAACACCATTATCTTCAGGAGTAACCAAAAGAGTACTCAAAGGAATGAGAACTGGCAGATGGATGTGTTCCACCTTACAGAATTTGGAAAATTAAAATATGTCCACCACACCATTGACACTTATTCAGGTTTTTAATTGGCAACTGCCTTGAGCTCAGGAAAGGCTGATTCAGTAATCATGCATTTATTAGAAGTTATGGCCATCAAGAATATACCTGCACAAATAAAGACATATAATGGTCCTACATATGTGTCTAAGAAAATGAAACCTTTTTTGCTTATTATAAAACAAAGCATATTACAGGTATACCAAAAAATCCTACAGGTCAGGCAGTTATAGAAAGGTCAAATCATATTATAAAGGATATGCTAAACAAACAGAAAGGGATGGAAAATACCCCCCGAAATAGATTACATAACTCTATTAACCTTGAATTTTCTTAATGTTAATGAGAAAGGAATGAAAGCAACAGGGAGACACTGGATAATAGAAAAAAACTGCTGAATTAAATTAGCCAGTGTATTTCAAGGATGTGCTGACCTCACAATGGAAACCAGGAGATGTGCTACGCTGGGGAAGAGTTTCACTCCTCTTTCCACAGGAGAAGAAAAGCTATGGATACCATCAAAATTAATAAAGATTCGGTTTGTAAAAGAGAAACCTCTTGAGAAAGAAATGACAGCTCATCCGTAGGGGTGATAATCATACAGGTAGTAAACAAACAAACAAAAAAACCTCATAAGGGTTGGGGCAAGGTTCTGTTCTTGTCTTTGCAGGAAAATACTCATCTTCAAAGAGTCGAGAGACCTTGAACATCTAGATGTCTAAAAATGAAAAGATAACTATCCAGAAAGGATCACCAAGCAAAGAGAAATCTCATTTGTGATGCTATATTATCTGCATGGTAAAATTTGATTATCTGGACATGTATACATTTCTACTTAAAAATATAGCTGGCTTTAGAGTTAGTCAATGGCTTTCCTTCTCTAAATCCAAGCATGTTGTTAAAAGAAAAATTCTAATTTTTGTCTCATGTCAGGAGTCATCTGGTATGGGACAGAAAGAAGATAGATTTTAAGGAAATATTTTACTTTTCTCCATGTTCATTTTTTCTATATCATATCTTTCATTGAATATATGTCTATATGAATAATGTTTAAGTTTTCAACAATGAACAGTAGATTTCCCTGCAGTATCTTTGAAGCTTCCAGGAAGACTATGGGGCTCCACAATAATGACTCCACCTGGTTGATATGATGTCATGATGCTGATAGTGCTTCTATAAGATGGGTTTTTTGGGTACCTGCTGTGGAAATGGTGCACCTTCTTACAACATTCTGGCCAGAACTCCAAATAAGAACTTAAAACAACAACAAAAAAAAAAATAAACCCAACCAATCGACTACTCAGAGACCATTTGCAATTATACAAAACAACAATCTTGCTTCTGGCTCTTGTTTCTGGCTGGCAGACTCGGTTCCTGTTACCCATTCGTGTAGAGGACTGTGATCTACGACAGTGATCTGGGAGTCTCCCCTAAATAAATAAACCTTTATTATACATAATTTTTAACCTGTGTGGGGTGATTTTGTAACTTCTATCGTCGAGTAACATAGGTTCTTTTTTCTTTTTTTTATGACAATGAAACATGTATGCTCCTGGCAGCACCACTTTACCTCAGAGAAGATGATGGGAAAATAAGAAACTCCACTTGGAGTTTGCCTTTCTTTGTGGCAAAAATAAGCTACTGGGTATGAAGTACCCTTGTCTCAACTGCTGACAGTATGTTGTCCTAATGAGACAAGCAGGACCCAAAAGAGAGTGACTGCCAACCCTTGCCCAGACAAAGTGGGACAGTTCTTCAAAAACCCAGTTTCATAGAAAAGTCTGTCAGATATTCTAGGCCTATAGGCTGACAATGGATGCCCCAACATTGCAGAGGAACTTTGGGTGACTGTCCAGGCAGCCAGCTGTTTCTGTCATTTCTCATATTTTTAGAAGTCACTTGCTTCCATCTCCTGCTTACTCAGTTAGTATTGGGTCTTTGAGGTAGCTGAAGCCTAGATAGTTATAGTTTTAAATGTTTATGAGACTGAGAAAAGAAACTCACTAAGGAAATGTAAAGTATACAAGTTTGAGAGATATCAAGACAGTTGTGGATGGCAATGCAAGGTATGATAGAAAGTAAATTAGGTACAAGGTTTTGAACTCACCAAGCTAACATAGATAATGAGTATTTTCTCTGAATTTGTCAAATGCAAATGGACTAGACATTGTTGTTATACTTATTGCCTATTTATATTATATACAGTTATTGTACTTATTGTATATAATTTCTTATATTAATTATAACCTTCCTTTTTGTTTTAGACAATAAAATAATTGTAGTTATATTTCAATTTTATTTTAATAAATAAAGTTTGCCTGAAGACCTGAAAGTAAAACTAAACCACAAAAGACCAGGCAGTGGTGTCTCACACCTTTAATCCCAGTACTAGGGAGTCACACCTTTAATCACAGCATTAGAGAGGAATATAAAGTGGGATGAGACAGGAAGGAATTCATGCTCTTTTAGTCTGATGATTTCTTAGAGGTAAAAACCTCTAGAATAGGGATATCCTAGGGTCATTCCTATATTTAGGAAATACAGGTCATTATAGAAATAGGGTCATTCCTAAATATAATAAAGGCTATTTACAGCAAGCCAACAGCTAACATCAAATTAAACAAAGAGAAACTCAAGGCCATCCCACTAAATTCAGGAACATGACAAGGCTGTCCACTCTCTCCTTATCTCCTCAATATAGTGCTTGAAGTTCTAGCAATAGCAATAAGACAACATAAGGGGATCAAGGTGATTCGAATTAGAAAGGAAGAAGGTAAACTTTTGTTATTTGCAGATGATATGATAGTGTACATAACCGACCCCAAAAACTTCACCAAAGAACTCCTACAGCTGATAAACTCCTTCAGTAACATGGCAGGATACGAGATCGACTCCAAAAAATCAGTTGCCCTCCTATACACAAAGGATAAGGAAGCAGAGAGGGAAATCAGAAAAGTATCACCTTTCACAATAGCCACAAATAGCATAAAATATCTTGAGGTAACTCTAAAAAAGGTAGTGAAGGATCTATTTGACAAGAACTTTAAGTCTTTGAAGAAAAAAACTGAAGAGGATACCAGAAAATGGAAGGATCTCCCTTGCTTGTGGAATGGGAGGATCAACATAGTAAAAATGACAATTCTACCAAAATCAATCTATAGATTCAATGCAATCCCCAACAAGGTCCCATCAAAATTCTTCACAGATCTTGAGAGGACAATAATCAACTTTATATGGAAAAAAAAGAAACCCAGGATAGCCAAAACAATCTTATACAATAAACTTCTGGAGGCATTACCATCCCTGACTTCAAACTCTATTACAGAGCTACAGTATTGAAAACAGCTTGGTATTGGCATGAAAACAGAGAAGGCAACCAATGGAATCAAATAGAAGACCTGAATCTTAACCCACAAACCTATGAACACCTGATTTTTGATAAAGGAGCTAAAAGTACACAATGGAAGAAAGACGGCATCTTCAACAAATGGTGCTGGCATAACTGGATGACAACCTGTAGAAGAATGAAAGTAGATCCATATCTATCACCATGCACAAAACTCAAGTCCAAATGGATTAAAGACCTCAATATTAATCTGAACACACTGAACCTGATAGAGGAGAAAGGGGGAAGTACTCTACAACATATGGGCACAGGGAACCGTTTCCTACGTATAACCCCAGCAGAACAGACATTAAGGGCAACATTGAATAAATGGGACCTCCCGAAGCTGAGCAGCTTCTATAACGCAAAGGACACTGTCACTAAGACACAAAGGCAGCCTACTGACTGGGAAAAGATCTTCACCAACCCCGCAACAGACAAAGGTCTGATCTCCAAAATATATAAGGAACTCAAGAGACTAGACTTTAAAATGCTAATTAACCCAATTAAAAAATGGGGCACTGAACTGAACAGAGAATTCTCAACAGAACAAGTCCAAATAGTCAAAAGACACTTAAGGTCATGCTCAACCTCATTAGTGATCAGGAAAACGCAAATCAAAACAACTTTGAGATACCATCTTACACCTGTCAGATTGGCTAAAATCCAAAACACCAATGATATCCTTTCCTGGAGAGGTTATGGAGTAAGGGGTACACTCATCCATTGCTGGTGGGATTGCAAACTTGTGCAACCACTTTGGAAAGCAATGTGGCGGTTTCTCAGGAAATTCGGGATCAACCAACCCCAGGACCCAGTAATTCCACTCTTGGGAATATACCCAAGAGATGCCCAATCATACTACAAAAGCATTTGCTCAACTATGTTCATAGCAGCATTATTTGTAATAGCCAGAACCTGGAAACAACCTAGATGCCCTTCAGTGGAAGAATGGATGAAGAAACTGTGGAATATATACATATTAGAGTACTACTCAGCAGTAAAAAAACAATGACATCTTGAATTTTGCATGCAAATGGATGGAAATAGAAAACACTATTCTGAGTGAGGTAACCCAGACCCAAAAAGATAAACATGGGATGTACTCACTCATAATTAGTTTCCAGCCATAAGTAAAGGACATCGAGCCTATAATTCATGATCCTAGAGAAGATAAATAAGAAGGTGAACCCAAAGCAAAACAGATAGTTATCCTCCTAGATATTGGAAGTAGTCAGATTACCGGGCAAAAATTGGGAACTTGGGGGCGGGGTGGTATGGGGGTAAGTGGAGATGGGGAGAGAAAAGTGTGAAGGGGAGGATGGGGTGAGCTTGGGTGAATGGGATGGTTGAGATACAGGAAGGGTGTATATGGGAGCAGGGAAGTATATATCTTAATTAAGGGAGCCATTTTAGGGTTGGCAAGAGACTTGACTATAGAGGGGTTCTCAGGTATCCAGGGAGATGCCCCCAGCTAGTTCCTTGGGCAGCTGAGGAGAGGGAGCCAGAAAAGGCCAGATCCTATAGTCATACTGATGAATATCTTGCATATCACCATAGATCTTCATCTGGCGAAGGATGGAAATAGAGACAGAGCCATACATTGGTACACTGGACGGAGCACCCAAGGTCCAAATGAGGAGCAGAAGGAGGGAGAACATGAGCAAGGAAGTCAGGACTGCGAGGGGTGCTCCCACCCACTGAGATGGTGGAGTTGATCTAATGGGAGCTCACCAAGGCCAGCTGGACTGGGACTGAAAAAGCACGGGATAATTCCGGACTCCCTGAACATGGCAGACAATGAGGGCTGCTGAGAAACCAAGGACAATGATACTAGATTTGGCTCCAACTACACATTCTGGCTTTGGGGGGGGGTCTAGCCTGATTGGATGCTCACCTTCCTAGACCTGGATGGAGGGGGGAGGAACTTGGACTTCCCTCAGGTCAGGGAACCCTTACTGCTCTTCAGACAGGAGAGGGAGAGGAAGTGGAGGGGGGAGGAGGAGGTAAATGGGAGGCAGGGAGGAGGCAGAAATTTTTAATAATATAAAAAAATTAAAAAAGCTATAAAACCTGAAAAAAACCTGAAAAAAATTTAAATTGAGGCTCTATTTATAAGCCAGCTTAACTTCTCTGAATTCAATGATAAATATATATATTCATATATATTTTATATGTATACTAAACAATATTATAAATTGTATTATATATTTAATACTGAGTCAATATAATTTAATATTAAAATAAATAAATAGCACTATAAAAAAGAACTCTCTAGGGGCTCAGCTGCTTTGCTTTTCTTTTTATTCTCTTTTTTATTAAAAATTTCTGCCTTCTCCCCACCTCCCATTTTCCCCCCTCCCCCCTCCACTCCCCCTCCCTCTCCTATCCAGAGAGCAGTAAAGGTTCCCTGCCCTGTGGGAAGTCCAAGTTCCTCCCCCCTCCATCCAGGTCCAGGAAGGTGAGCTTCCAAACAGGCTAAGCCCCCCACCAAAGCCAGTATGTGTAGTAGGATCCAAATACAGTATCATTGTCCTTGGCTTCCCAGAAGCCCTCATTGTCTGCCATGTTCAGGGAATCCGGTTTTATCCCATGCTTTTTCAGTCCCAGTCCAGCTGGGCTTGGTACGCTCCGAATAGATCAGCTCCGCCATCTCAGTGGATGGGGGGACCCCACGCAGTCCAGACTTCTTTGTTCATGTTTTCCCTCCTTCTGCACCTCATTTGGACCTTGGGAGCTCAGTGCGGTGCACCAATGTGTGGCTCTGTCTCTATCTCCATCCATCACCAGATGAAGGTTCCCTCATGGTCCTGACTTTCATTCTCATGTTCTCCCTCCTTCTGCTCCTCGTCAGGACCTTGGGAGCTCAGACCGGTGCACCAATGTGGGGCTCTGTCTCTATCTCCATCTATCGCTAGGTGAAGGTTCTTTTTCCTTTGCAGCTCTTAATATCTGTTCTTTATTCTGTATGTTTTGTGTTTTGATTATTATATGGCGTGGGGATGCTTTCTTTTGATCCAGTCTATTCGATGTTCTGTAGGCTTCTTGTACCTTCATAGGAATATCCTTCTTTAGGTTGGGGAAGTTTTCTTCTATAATTTTGTTGAATATATTTTCTGGGCCTTTGAGTTGTAATTCTTCTCCTTCTTCTACCCCAGTTATTCTTAGGTTTGGTCTTTTCATGGTGTCCCAGATTTCCTGGATGTTTTGTGTTAAGAATTTGTTGGAATTGTTTTGTTCTTTAATCTGTGAGTTTATTTCCTCTATAGTATCTTCAGAGTCTGAGATTCTTTCTTCCATCTCTTGTATTCGGTTGGAAATACTTGTCTCTGTAGTTTCTGTTCGTTTACTCAGAATTTCCATTTCCAGTCTTCCCTCGGATTGCGTTTTCTTCATTACCTCCATTTCATTTTTCAGGTCTTGTACTGTTTCCCTTACCTGTTTGATTGCTTTTTCTTGTTTTTCTTGTTTTTCTTGGGTATCTTTGAGAGATTTATTTATTTTGTCTACCTTTTTGTTTGTCATCTCCATTTCTTTATGGCAGTTTTTTACCTCCTGTTTAAGGTCCTCTATTATTTTCATAAAGTACTGTTTAAGGTCGAGTTCTTCTATTTCTTCTGGAGTACGGTGTTCTATTCTTGTTGTTTCGGGATGTCTGGATTCTGGTGATGCCATGTTGCCTTTCATGTTGTTGGAGGAGATCTTGCATTGGCGCCTGCCCATCTCTTCCTTCAAATGGATCCAGGAGGGATTTGGTGTCTTAGACCAATCTTTGCTGTGACTGAATCTGGTTGGATCTCCTCAGTGCCAGAGCAGGAGCTATTCCTTGCAGCACAATCTAGAGGAGCCTGCTCTCCATTGCAGGAATCCTCAGACCTGCCTGGAGGGCAGCCTCTCACCCCTTTGGGTGGATGGCCTTAGTACAGGAGCAGGACACTTGATTACACTAGGGAAGGCTTGGGAGAGGCAGGGATGTGGGTACCAAAGACACCCCTGCACCAGGAGCTGGGGAAGGGGGGCTGTGCTCTCTTCCAGGGTAGGTTACCCCAGGGTTGCACACACTCACCCGTCCAGAAGGAACTCCACCGCACCGTGCTGCTTTGCTTTTCTGATATTCAGGTTGGACCTCAATATCTGTGTCTGGGTTTTTATTAATCGTGCTACACTCCCAACTTGAATGAACAGATAAACACAAGGAACCAATACAGCTTTGACCTTGGGATGTTTGTACTACAACCCATTCAACCCCTATAGACTCCTCGCATCTCTCTCCTTTCCCTTTCTCTTTCATGCATGTGTGTAAAACACACACCACAAAACAAGAGAAAAACAAAGGACTGTAAAGACACAAAGTAAGAACAATATGGCCATAGTCTACTGTTTTCTGCTTATGGAAGGGTCTAACTCCAGTACCAGAGGTGATGGGATGAGAGTCTCTGCCCAGTGTTCTCTGCTTTCAGATGCTTTCAGTGGATCAAAGCAGTGAAGAAAGGACTCTTGGAGCACTTGGTTAGTGAGCAAGTAGTCACTCATCTCCCCTTACACTTTTTTTCTTAAGCATTTTATTATAACATTTTGTTTCCCTTTTCCAGTTAGTTATATACCTGTGATAGTACATGATTTTAGAACATCCAAAGGAAAAAGGGGCCAGCCATTATCTTGGCTCTGATTTCAGCGTTCATGTTTTTTTTTTTTTTTTTTTTTTTTGGCACTAGAGGACTTGTAAAATAGTTGGTGGGTTCAAAATGCAGCTCTACCAAAAAAGACAGGGAATTTAATGTCTAAAATGTCACTTTAATATAAACAGTCACTGGTGTTTCAGGTTGGGTCACCATATTCCTGCACTGACTCACTGTCCTTATCTTCAGTGGAGACTGAATGTCATGAGTCTTTTGGGATGCACTAGGACTCTTCTTCCATTGCTGCTGTGTTTTCTGCTCTTGCTACTTTCTTTCCTGCCTGCAGTGTGCTCCTCTTAGGAATCACCAGGATGAAGTGCCATCTCTTGTCACACAGGGGTGGCTGCAGCCATGGCACTTCTGCTCCAGGTCCTTCTCATCTTCCTCAAAAACCTGCATTTCTCTGTAAGCACATCTCCATGGACACTGCTTCGTAGTGATTCTTCAGGCATCTGAGTGGGATGTTAAAGAAGCCCCACATGGTTCTTATCAGGCTGGAGAAGGCATGCACTGTGACCATGAGCATATTGTTAATTGAATCTGGCGCAGCTTCCACTGAATCTTTAGAAAACTCATTTGCAAAACTGTCACCTGCCTCCTGGGAGATTTTCTCCCTAGAACCAGAGAACCATTGGGGGAGTTGTGCTACCTTACCCAAGAGGAAAATGTCGCAGGCAGAGATCATGCCAGGCAGGTAGCCACTGCCTGGTCCTTTGCAGTGAAGGGCCAGGGTATAGCACTGGCCAGGGCATGCTGAAAAGAGGGGGAGAGGCAACGCTTGCTGCTGAAGAAAACTCTGACTACTTGGTTGCCCTCTGTAAGACTTCCAGGCTGGTATCCTCCAAACTATTATCCCCATGCCATTCTTACCCACCTGTGCTGTAGTGCCAGCAGAGGGTAACTCAGACAGAGATTTCTTGTGTAAGCCATCAGAAAGCACACACTATAGAACAAACACTGCTAGAGTGCATCATACATAAAAATTAAAAAAACCTGTGCTCTTCATATTAGTGAAAATGCAAGTCATACCAGAGAGAAGGTACTTACTAAACACATACATGGAAGAAAGGACTTGCATGCAGAGTAAAGAAAACAACTCACTCAGAAAGGTGGCTCCATGGATTAAGGGCATTTGCAATACTCAGAACCTACATGGTGGAAGGAGACTTTTGGAAGTTGTCTATGGATCTTCACATGAGTATCACATGAGTAAGCATGTACTTACCACACACATTCACAGACACAAATACGTGCATACAGAATAAAGAAAAAGAGATTCTTCATAAAAAAAAGTGTATGGTGGCAAAAGCCTGTAAAGTTAGAGAAGACACAATTCAGGAGGCAAAGGCAGGATAGCAGCAAGTTCAAAGGCAACCTGGCCTATATAAAAGAGACCCTGTCTCAAAGACAAACTAAAACCAAAGCTCAGTAAGAACAAAAACATTTATATGGACACAGATTTAAACACTCAGCACTAAGATATATCTGAGTACAACTAGACAGCCCACAGCACCATTATTAAGTAAATGTAAATCAGATTACAAGGACACAAACATTACTAGGTACCAGCTACTAGAAAGGCAACTTTTTGTTGTTGTTGAGACGGGTCTCTCTCATATGTATCCCAGGCTAGTCAGGAACTACTTATGCAGCCAAAGACACTTAATCTGCTATTCTCCTGCTTCCTCTCCATAAGTGCTGGGAAGGACAGGTATTTACCACCATGCCTGGTTTATATAAAACCAGGGCATCATGATGCTGGGCAAACATTCTACTAACTGAGTATACCCTCCATCCAGGTAAATGCCTTAAGAAAAACTGAAAAATTAAGTGAATGGAGCAACTGCCATGCACTGCTGATGCAATATACTAAGAATCACACCCAGTGAGAGAAGACAGATACAAATGGCCACACACTATGAAATGTCTTTTATGAGACATTCTGGAAAAGAGAAATTATAGGCTCAGAAATAAGAATAGTGATGGATTAAAGGGTGAGAAGAGTGACTAAAAAGGCACAGGAGGCCTTTGAACTTTTATTTTTATGTTATGTGTGCATGTGTTGTTTGAGCACTCGTGGAAGTAAGAAGACATCCTTGTCGAGTTGGCGTTCTCCATCCTTAATGTAGTTTCTAGGAATTAAGCTCAGGTCAGCAGGCTTTCATAGTATTGTGCACTGAGCCATCTCACTGCCCATGATGGCCTTTGGGAATGACAGAGCTTGCGTAGTTACCTAAGCTCTGTAGTAGTAGTTAGCTAACTATGATTTGAACTTAATTGCATGAAATTTTTATCTCAACAATCCTGACAAGAAATTAATAAAACAAAAAACTAGCATAAAACAAATATTTAAAAGAGCTAGGTGAACTTATCCTAAGAAAATAAACCTTACAGATGTTCCAGTTGCAGGGTCATCATGAGGATGTTCCCAAGCGTTGTCAGTTGTACTTGTGTTGTCCCCAGGTCTCTGATGGAGAAAAAGATTTCATGAGGAGCCATTTTCATTGCAAGTGGTTACTTACATTCTGGCTTTCCTATAAAAGTATCTATCTCAGGAGTAAGTAAGCCCATCAGAGAAGAAACTTCTTCTATAGGGCTTACTATATCTAGTACTACTTATATCATCCACTTAATGAGATGGCATTGAATAGAATCTATCTTCTTACTTCTCATTTTCATGTTGCTTCTACCATATAGCTACTACTTCTTCATATTTTATGTTCTTTTATTATATATATGTTTCTCTGCTTTCTGAGATGATATATTCATCTCTTATCAACTTATTTTGTACATACATGTATCTGTGTATCTAAGTAGGTGCACATGAATGTATGGGGGTGCCATGGAAGCCAGAAAAGGGGATTGGATCTCTTGGGGCTAGAGTTATATTGTGAGCTACCCACATGGGTATTAGGATTCAAATGCAAGTCCTCAAATAGAGCAGCAAAAGGTCTCAACTACAGATACCAGCTTCATCTACATTGCATATCTCTCTATGATCTTCAGTACTGGTTTTCCCCAGGCTGAATGTCTTACCCATTATTTATCTTATCTTCATCCTTCTCTTTGTTAGTAACTTTTGAAAGGATTCAGTTTATTTTAAATTATGTGTATGTGAGTCTGTGTGTGGGAATCTGTACATGAGTATAGGTGTCTATGAGGGCCAGAAGCATCAGATTCTTCCAGAGCTAAAAACAAAGGCAGTTATGATCAGCCACCTTGGGTGATGGAAATCAAACTCAGGTTCTCTGCAAGACTAGCAGACACTCTTCTTAATTGCTGAGACACCTCTCCAGCCCTTTAATAGCATTTAAAAATAATCAAGTTAAAACTAAAACTGACTTTTTATCTTTAAGACAAAGTACCCTTTGATGAGCAAAGTAGAGGACAGAATACAGGGAGAAATACTAACACTAAAGATCTTTTGAAAAAGTTGTTTGGGTCTTTGGGGCCACAAAATCCCACAGCTCAGCCTGTTTGGGCTCTGGGGACCTGGAATTGAGTGCACCCAGGCCGGTGGGAGGTCCCCTCCTTCATTTGACTGCCCGGAGCAAGGTAGGCCTTTGTCTGAGAGCTGCTTGGCCTGCAAGGGGACCTGAAAATCTGCAGGAGGATCCATCGTTCTTTGGGGTGAGTGAGGAGTGAGTGCCCGAACCGCGGCAGCTGCCCGGTGAGGGACCACCGACTCTCCACAACCCCCCCTGCCACCAGCACACTTCCTGCTCTTCCTGCAGGGGTTATTCTCCCCGGATACCGCCTCTCTCTCCCTGTCCCTTCCCAGCTTGCACCCAGAATCCTCCCCCCCCCCCTTCCTCATCCTCCCGTCTTTGGGGCCACAAAATCCCACAGCTCAGCCTGTTTGGGCTCTGGGGACCTGGAATTGAGTGCACCCAGGCCGGTGGGAGGTCCCCTCCTTCATTTGACTGCCCGGAGCAAGGTAGGCCTTTGTCTGAGAGCTGCTTGGCCTGCAAGGGGACCTGAAAGTCTGCAGGAGGATCCATCGTTCTTTGGGGTGAGTGAGGAGTGAGTGCCCGAACCGCGGCAGCTGCCCGGTGAGGGACCACCGACTCTCCACAACTCCCCCTGCCACCAGCACACTTCCTGCTCTTCCTGCAGGGGTTATTCTCCCCGGATACTGCCTCTCTCTTCCTGTCCCTTCCCAGCTCGCACCCAGAATCCTCCCCCCCTCCCCCTGCCTCATCCTCCCGTCTTTGGGGCCACAAAATCCCACAGCTCAGCCTGTTTGGGCTCTGGGGACCTGGAATTGAGTGCACCCAGGCCGGTGGGAGGTCCCCTCCTTCATTTGACTGCCCGGAGCAAGGTAGGCCTTTGTCCGAGAGCTGCTTGGCCTGCAAGGGGACCTGAAAATCTGCAGGAGGATCCATCGTTCTTTGGGGTGAGGAGTGAGTGCCCGAACCGCGGCAGCTGCCCGGAGAGGGACCACCGACTCTCCACAACCCCCCCCTGCCACCAGCACACTTCCTGCTCTTCCTGCAGGGGTTATTCTCCCCGGATACTGCCTCTCTCTTCCTGTCCCTTCCCAGCTCGCACCCAGAATCCTCCCCCCCCCCCCCTTCCTCATCCTCCCGTCTTTGGGGCCACAAAATCCCACAGCTCAGCCTGTTTGGGCTCTGGGGACCTGGAATTGAGTGCACCCAGGCCGGTGGGAGGTCCCCTCCTTCATTTGACTGCCCGGAGCAAGGTAGGCCTTTGTCCGAGAGCTGCTTGGCCTGCAAGGGGACCTGAAAATCTGCAGGAGGATCCATCGTTCTTTGGGGTGAGTGAGGAGTGAGTGCCCGAACCGCGGCAGCTGCCCGGAGAGGGACCACCGACTCTCCACAACCCCCCCTGCCACCAGCACACTTCCTGCTCTTCCTGCAGGGGTTATTCTCCCCGGATACTGCCTCTCTCTCCCTGTCCCTTCCCAGCTTGCACCCAGAATCCTCCCCCCCTCCCCCTTCCTCATCCTCCCGTCTTTGGGGCCACAAAATCCCACAGCTCAGCCTGTTTGGGCTCTGGGGACCTGGAATTGAGTGCACCCAGGCCGGTGGGAGGTCCCCTCCTTCATTTGACTGCCCGGAGCAAGGTAGGCCTTTGTCTGAGAGCTGCTTGGCCTGCAAGGGGACCGGAAAGTCTGCAGGAGGATCCATCGTTCTTTGGGGTGAGTGAGGAACCTACCTACTATAGAAGCTCACACACACACAGTGTGTGATGGTTTGAATAAGCATGTGCCAGTGGCCAGTTCAGAGAGCAGTAGTTGGCAACTGAAGTTCAGGGCGTCAGCCCACCAGGAGGAAAACTCTCTGATGGGAGAACCTCACTAAGCATGGCTATGAGGTTACAGACTCCAGACTCTTTTGCTTCTATTCTGCCTTTACATGTTGCTACTACAATCTTTCCCTGGCATCTGGCATGGTGTGCGTAGATGTGGAGAGACCCGCACCAACACTTCCTGTATTGTAGTGTGTTTATCCTATGGAAATATCCCTATCTACTGGGCATTTTTTCCCTGTGGATTGTCAAGAAGATTACATATCCCTAGACTATACTATCTAATTGAAAATTAGGATGATAGCTTATACAGAGTTTTAATGAATAAAAATATATACAAGAACATGTTTCATAGCTAAGGCATATGAGTTCCACTTAAAGAGTTGATTTAGATCATAGCTCTGGTTAATGATCAAGGTAAACAACTAAATTTCCCCAGGAGCCAAGATGGCTCTAATTATCTTAATGCTAAAATGACCAAGTCACAGATTTTAGTATGTACCATTAGCAGAAACAAAGCTATAAAATAAGTTTGTTAGACCAGATGCCTTGCTAATCACTTTTAAGATAAAAAACACCAGAAGAACAATCTAAAGTTTACAAAGATGTATAGAGGAGCTGTCTGATTTATTGGGCTAGGACTGAAAGGGCAAAGCAGCTTGACTGCTGAGTGCACTTCCCCTATTCTTGTCCTCAGTTTTCTGATATGGGTATGTACCCTGAAGACTTTGAGAGTGTGGCCTCAGGTAGGTTGTTCATGCTCCATGGAAAAGTCACACGTACAAAAGTATAAGAACACAAAGTTGGGTGGGGAGGGAAAGGGTGTGGATTTGGGAAGAGTTGGGGAAGGGATGAATGTGATCAAAACAAAGTGTATGAAATTATCAAATAACTAATAAGAAATGAGAAGGTATACTTTCTAGTGGAAATCAGAAAGAAGGATAGGAGTCATCTCATAAACTATAAGACTATCATAATACTTACAGATATTTTAATGCTGGCAATTTAAAAAAGTAGGGATCTTCAACAACTGTGAGAGGATTACGGCTGAGAACTCTGAAAAATACAAAGCAATTGAAATTACCAGAATTTTCAATGTGCATGAGTCTATTTATACAGTTTAGATTAATTTCTTTGGTATATGGAACTTTTTAAAATTGGTTTGTGGGACAAGATGACTCAACTGGTAAATTGCCATCAAACCTGATAATTTAGGTTCAGTCCCTAGGACCTGCATGATGGAAGGAAAACACTGGCTTCCCCAAGTTGTCCCCTGACCTCTACATAAATGTTATGGCAATCACATGCTCTGGCACACATGTACCCATACACAGACACACCTAGACTCCATAAACAGCCATACTTTGGAAACTATTCATATGTATAACATTAAAGACAAGCAGAAGAAAAACAGGGAAAAAAGTGGATTGCAAAGAAAAAATGCCAATGAATTCTTTTGGTCAAAAATCTTATGGATGAAGAGCTGGGGATAGGGCTCAGTGGTTAGAAATGCTGTTGCTCTTGTAAAGGACCCAGGTTCAGGTCCCAGCATTGGCACAGTGGTTTACAACCATCCATAAGTCTAATTTCAGGAATCCAATGCCCTCTTCTGACTCCTGAGGGCATGGTCTGCAAGGACATACCTGTAGGCAACATACTCAGACACAAAAAATAAATTTAATTTAAAAAAATCCTATAAACAATGACATTGATAGTAAACCCTTTCAATGTATGAAACTATTTTTAATGTGTCCCACAATTCAAGATGCTTGTTCATTTTTAGAAATATAAGATAATTTGTAGTTAATTCAGTTAAGGGAGGAAATGTTTGTGGGAGGGAGTTTGGGGGTGGGGAGATTATTTCCCTGGCTGCTGTGGGCACACATTCCTCTCCTTCAGCCAATAGCCCTTAAGATACCAGCCCACTTGGATGTGGTCTCTGATGCGGTAAAAGCACCTGTAAAGCTTGCCCTGTCTCTCCTGCTTCCGGCTGCTAGACTCTGTTCTCGTTCACGCAGAGGACTGTTATCTACCCTTTTATTATTCATTATTCTGAACTGGTGTGGGATTATTTTGTGACTTCCGTCATCATCTGGCACCTGAACGTTTGGTTTTAGAACCCCCAGCTCTGACTTCACACCGCTGGGCTTAGAGCAAGCCCGGCTCAGCTTGAGTCCTCCTTCAGCCTGGCTCAGCCAGCACAGAGCCAGCAGTTCATTTGGATATAAAACTCTTATGCAGCAGCGGCTTTTCTTGCTACAGATTAGCCGTGGTTCTTAATATTATCTCATTACACAACTTGGAGCAGCTTCAAGTCCCCGCACGCTTTCCCTGGTGCCTGTGTCCCGCTGCCACGCACTGTACAGAAACTCAGACAGGATACAGCTTTCCCAGGTGCCTTCTGTTATCTTGTTATCCTTGTGCTCCTGTGGCTGCTGACCGATCAGCGCACACTGCAGTGCACACGGTCTGTGGTTTCTATTAAATAACTATTATTAATCTAATCATATCTTTCAGCTTAGATTAATAAAATCATATTCAGACTAGCCACGTGACTCCAAGTGCGCTGCTAGGCCCCGCTGGGTTTGTTTTGTAGGTGGCCCATGACACCTATTGGCTGGTAATAGTTATTGCACCTACTCCAGCTCAAAATCAACCATAAGTAAGATTTATAAACTGAAATATAAACTATAACTTTATAATTTAAAAGGACAATATGTCAGACAACCTTCTAACATTGCCTCTTTACTTACACCGTGTACAAGGTTTTACAAGGCTTATATGATTATCACTATTTTTGATTCTGGGGATTAGTCTTGTCCTCAATATCTTTTTCATAAAAATATGGTTTGACAATAGGGCTAAGAATGAGGCACTTTTAGAAATGAAACAATCTTTACAGACTTATACCAAGCTTCTCAGAAAGGAAGTTGGAACTCTGAAGGAGAATACAAACAATTTAACTAACAAAACTCAGTCAATTGAGGTACTTTTAGAAAAGGTACAGACAGTAATTTATTCAAAGGAAAATTCAGCACTCTGGGAAGGATACAGCTGATTTGGCACATAAAACTCAATCAATGACAGTGTGTGCTAAAGCATTACTTGAGAGAATTCGTACTGTTGAATGTATTAATCAGACTCTGTCAAAGGGGTATGACAGATTGACTGATAGAATGTCTTTCCAGGAAGGTACTATGCATGCTATAAAGACTATGTAGAAGGATGAGACATTATCTCTCCTGGACAGATTTCATATCTTGAAATCCTCAATGAGGAGATTAGAACAGAGCACTGGACAGGAGATCCAGATATTACAAAAGGCAGTGGTAAATATATTTGAAAAGATTGACAAACTTGTCAAATTTGATGACCAGGGGCAAAAGGTACAAAGACAAAATTTAGCCTCATCAGTACATAAAAATCTCCAGGATAGCTTCCCTAGAGTTCTGCCTGCCTTTTCAGTAATAACATCAGAAAGAGTATCTGGCCCCAAGTACCCTAAGGTTGTCAAAGAATATTAATGGGAGTCCATACATATGACTGATCAAAAGGAAATTAAACAAGCAATTGTAACTTATAGACTACATTTGTCCTTTGTTAGGGAAATGGTCAAAATGAGGGCTTCCAGTAACAAAGCAATGCCACAAGACTAGACTCAGTTAATCTTAGCAGTTCTAAAAAATGGACTGCAGTTACTTGGGAGGTGCTTCTTTAAGGAAGAAGCTAGAATTTTAGAACAACAGGAAAAAAACAAAAGGATTTGAGATTTCCCTAGATCAAATTCTAGGAGAGGAACTTTACTCTGAACCTCAGGATCAAACTCTTTTTGATGAACACACCTTGTCCCTATGTAGCACAGCATCTTGAAAGGCTTGAGACAGGATTTAGGAGCCAACAAAAAGAGTTGAATCATATCTTAGGGTTAAACAGGGTCAGAGAGAAACTTTTAGTGACTTTTTACAAAGATTTTTAAATTTTTAATTTTTAAAATTAAAAATTAGGGCTGTACAAATAGGGGTAACTGATCCAGAAGCTAGACATATACCAATTGAGTCTTTGGCTTATGAAAATGCCAACGTAGAATGCAAAAGGATCCTTAAGCCTTTAAAGATCAGATCAGCACACATGGATGAATGGGTCTTGCATACAATGAATGTCGAGACAGTTGACTATGGTACTGAAGCTCGGGAAGGAAAAGCAATTTCCAATGATAAGAGAAGACATCAAAATACCAAATGTTTTAATTCTGGTAGAATGGGACATCTGAGAAGAGATTGTAGACAAGGGATTCCTAGGAATAATGTCTCTTCTGGAAATGGCAGGAATAGGAGGACTCAGCCTTCAGGTATATGTAGGAGGTATGACAAAGGCCAACATTGGATCAATGAATATAGGTCAACGAAAGACAGACAAGGCAACCCGATTCCAATTGGGAAATGCCATGGGGAGCCTCTTGCAGGCCCCCAATGATAAATGTGGTTCAGTCATTCCCAGTTACTGTGTAGAACGTGTCTCACCAGAAAAATTAAAAAATCCAAATCCAACTGTTAAAAACAACAAACACCCACATTCCCCCCAAAAATGGACTATGGATATTTTCATTTGTTTAGAATGTTGGTTACAAGTTGTTATGGCTAATAGTCAGGAGAAAAGCTAAACAATGGATATCAGATTCAGAGTTCTTGTTTTTTTTTAAAAAAGAGGAAGAAGTGGTGTGGGACAATGGTCTGTATTCTGTATTCTGTATTCTGTCAATTATATTTTAAATAAATGCTGATTGGCCAGTAGCCAGGCAGGAAGTATAGGTAGGACAATCAGGCAGGAAGGAGAGGCAGGGCGACAAGAACAGAAGGGCTCATATTTTCAACCACAGGAAGCAGAGAAAGCAAACTAAAAATGGTACAAGTCTTTAAACTTTCAAAGCTCATCACCAGTGACATAACTTTTTAAAACAAGGCTCACACTTCTTAAACCTCCTAAAATGGCACCAACCGGGGAAGATGACTAAGACTATGAGGGACATTCCTTTCAAATCATCATAATGACTGAGTATTTTAAAAAAGAGGACATGAAATCAGGAGTGAATCTGGGAGGAGCTGGAAGAGGAGAAGGTGAATATCATTAAATTACACTATATAAAATTCTGAAAAAACATTATATTAAAAATTCATGTGCTTCCAGGCATCTATCATCACTGTTTTTACATTTAATTCTAACAATATCTTAAGTGGTCAAGGTTATAATTGGTTCATTTACCTATGAGGAAACCAAGCACAGAGGCTCTGTAACTTGTCCTAAGATCATAAATAGTAAGGTAGGAATCTGAAGTCAGTTCTGACACCAAATATTGTGCTTAACTTATTAGAAGAAATTTAAGAGAGCTGTAATTTAATACTGATTTTTAGAGGACTTAATATGGAAAACTTTTAAAATTTCTTCTTTATTTAAGTGTGTATTAATTGTATCAAATAATGACTTAGAAATAATTTGTTTTGCTTTTTTTGAGGCAGATTCTTATGTAGATCAGGTTAGTCTCAAACTAGAACTCATTACGCAGATCTGGATGGCCTTGAAACTCTGGTCCTCCTGATTTAAATCTCATATGCTGGGATTATAGACATGAGCATTGTCATGGTTGGCTTAGAAATAGTGGTTTTAACTTTCTGTGCTTATCTGAGAACACCTCTGTAATGGGCTGTCCTGTCTCTTTAAGAGACAAACCCCACCCCCTCCGTCTCCTGTGGATCTTCCTGCAGCTTCCAGCCTGAGCTCCTTCCCTTTTCCATCTCTCTCCTAAAGAGGCAGCTTCTGCCTCTCTCCCTTTTCCCTTCTCCCCTTCACCATCCTGTGTTCCGGTCCGAAGGGGCCCAAGCTTGGCGGGCCCGGACTGGGAGGCTATGACGGAGGCTGGAAGTGCTTGGCAGCAGTAGCTGAAGCGAGGCATTCAGAGAATCTCACTACAAGGCTCAGCAGCTTCTTAGGGCCATCCTGATGGTGAGATAACTGCCTTGCTTCTGCCTCTCTTTTTACACCCGTTGGAACTGTCTCCCGTCCAATCCTTCTGATAGCCAGATGTCCTAGGCTATCAGTATCGACTGGACAGACAAGGGCGGGGTCCTTCTCATGTGGCAAGATTACTTTGTTACCAAGGTTACTGGGTGCAGCCTTCCCCTCTGGCAGGGCCAGATGGGTATGGTAGCTTCCAAGTGAGCAAAATGTTCTCTTAATATTTCTTCTCAATAATTTTCTACTTCACACAGCTTTCTTACTTAATTTCCTATTTTGTATATTATACTTATACTATAGATTTCCAGCTTTGCCTGTACTACAGATTGATGGAGGTGGGTCTTCTATCAATCTGTTGATTTCATTGGTTAATTAATAAAGAAAACTGCCTTGGCCTGATAGGTTAGAACATAGGTGGGTGGAGTAGACAGAACAGAATGCTGGGAAGAAGGGAAGTGAGATTATTAAATATGGGTTAAAGCAAGATATGTGAGAATTAGCTAATAAGAGGCTGAAACTAATGGGCCAGGCACTGTTTAAATGAATACAGTTTGTGTGTTGTTATTTCGGGGCATAAGCTAGCAAGGCGGCTGGAAGCCGGGTGGGACGAAAAGCAGGCCTATTCACCTCATCACTACAGAATAGTGCCCAGACGTGGATAAAGAAAGCCTGAGAAAGCTTGGAAGAGAATAGAGTAAAGCATGTTTTCTTGGGAGCAGCAATTTCTCTGCTCTGCTCTGCTTGCTAGAGGCATGCAAGCACGTTCATCTAAGAGAGGCTTCCTGACTCAGCTTTAGCTGCAAAACCCTGCAGCTCTTTAAAGAGGTCCTGCCATGAAACACTTAAATGTTGTTGATGAAAAGCTGAACGTGTGTTTTTCAGTTTTCAGCCGTAGAGGGAAAAAAGCTGTGCAGCTTTAAAATGCCAGCTTTCTGGGCCGTCCTGCCAGGGCAAACTCTGACTCTTTCAAGCAGGCAGTCCTGACTATGGAGCTTTTGAATGTTGTTTAACACTGTTGCAGCTTGCTTGCTGGCAAGGACTTTTCCCCGATCCTCTAGAACAAGCTAATTATGACGAACACACCTTATCCATATGTACTACAGCAGCCTTAAAGGCTTGGGACAGGGTTCAAGACCCAGGACAGAGAATGGAATCATATATCAGAGTTAAACAGGGTTAGAGAGAACCCTTTAGTGACTTTTTACAAAGACTAACTAAAGCTGTACAAATAGGGATATCTGACCCAGAAGCAAGATGTATAATAATTGAGTCTTTGGCTTATGAGAATGCCAATGTGGAGTGCAAAAGGATCCTGGGCCCTTTAAAAATCAGATCAGCGCCCTTGGACGAATGGGTCTTGCATACAATGAATGTTGATACATTTGACTATGGCACTGAAGCATGGGTAGAAGAAATAATTTCTAATGCTAAAAGAAGGCATCACGTTACCAAATGTTTTAATTGTGGCAAAATGGGACATATGAAAAGGAATTGTAGACAACAGATTTCCAGAAATAATAATAATAATGCTTCTTCTAGGAATAACAGAAATAGGAGTACTCAGCCTTCAGGTTTATGTAGAACATGTGGGAAAGGCAGGCATTGGACGAATGAGTATAGGTCAACAAGAGATAGACAAGGCAACCCGTTACCATTGGGAAACGCAATGGGGGGCTGATGTAGGCGTGTCTTCTATCTATCTGATGATTTCATTGGTTAATTAATAAAGTAACTGCCTTGGCCAGCCCTTAGGTGGGTGGAGTAGACAGAACAGGAAGAAGGAAGTGAGGTAGATGGCTCAGACAGATGCTACGCCTCTCCTAAGTTAGGCAGACTGCCTTGCCTCTCCTCTCTGAGACAGACGCGATGAAGCTCCAGCCCAAAATGGACATACGCTAGAATCTTTCCAGTAAGACACCACTCCGTGGTGCTACACAGATTATTAGAAATGGGTTAAAGCAAGAGATGTGAGAATAAGCTAATAAGAGGCTGGAACTGATGGGCCAGGCAGTGTTTAAAAGAATACAGTTTGTGTGTTGTTATTTCGGGGCATAAGCTAGGCGCCGGCCAAGAGCCGGGCAGCAGGAATGCAGCCCATCAGCTCATCATGGGTATACCTGCACAAATAAAGACAGATAATGGTCCAGCTTATGTCTCTAGGAAAATGAAATGGTTTTTTGCTTATTACAATATTAAGCATGTTACAGGTATACCATACAATCCTACAGGTCATAGAAAGATCAAATCGAACTATAAAGGATATGCTAAACAAACAGAAAGGGGTGGAAAATACCCACAGAAATAGGTTACATAATGCTTTATTAACCTTGAATTTTCTCAATGCTAATGAGAAGGGGACAACGGCTGCAGAAAGACATTGGATAATGGAAAAGTCTGCTGAATTAAATCAACCAGTTTATTTCAAGGATGTGCTGACCTCGCAATGGAAGCCAGGAGATGTGTTGCGTTGGGGAAGGGGTTTTGCTCTTGTCTCCAACAGGAGAGGAAAAATTGTGGATACTGTCAAAATTAATAAAGGTTCGGTTTGAAGAGAAGCCCCTTGGAAAAGAAAAATAATTCATACACAAGGATGATGATCATACTGATGGTAAGAAAAACATACAGGTTGGGGGCAGAGTTCTTTTCTTATCTCCACAGGAAAACACTCATCTTCAAAGAATTTAAGGGACCCTGGATATTTAAATACTGATGGATGGAAACTAGTTATGACCCACTGAGGATCGGCAATAAAACTAAATAGGTTTTGTAAGTATAAAAATTTTTTTAATATGTCTTAATGAATATTTCTTTATAAATATGTAGAGCTAGTTTTGGAGTTGGACTATGGTTCAGTCCCTCTTCAATTCCAAGCCTGTTGATAAGAGATATCTCAGAGTTTCTGTCTCAGGTCAGGAGTCATGATATGGGACAGAATGATAATAATAATAGTAATGATACTTGATAAACTTTTTTGCCTTTCCTCATATCTGTTTGTCTTTATTACACCTTTCATTGAGTATATATATGTCATATATATATATATATGTCTGTATATGTCTTTATAGATAATGTTTAACTTTTCCATAACAAACAACAAATTTTCCTTTAGTATTCTTTGAAGCTTCCAGGATGAAGATGGGGCCCCACAACATCAACTCCACCTGGTTACTATGACATCATGATATTGATAGTGCTAATATTAGACCTGTTTTTTTTGGTACCAACTGCACAAGACAGTTTCAAATGGTACACATTTTTGACAACACTCTGGCTGGACCGCCTCAGAACACTCAGAGACTATTTGCAATTTTCTCAGACCAAATGTTAATCTGGGAACTTTACCATCATTTGCTTTCACAGGACCCCCTAAGGAGAATGTCGCCCCCATGTCAGCTGGAAGCAATCTTAGAGGACGACATCCCTCTCCCAACAGAGTTTACCCTCAGGTTTTGGAACATCATTTAGTGGTTGGTATAGGGTTGAGGGGATGGGGGAGGTATTTTATGGATTCAGGAGTGTTTATTGATTTAAAAAAAGGGGGGATTAACTGGTTTGATGGGATAAACAGTATTTGTGAGTTGTTTTTAGAAAATTGTATTGGTGCTGATTCTTATATATTGATATATTGAATATTGTATGTGAGTATGCTTCTACCTCTATTTATTGTATGAAAGTATGCTTCTACCTCTGTTTACCATATTGTAGTGTACATTTCTACTCTGATATTTATGTAATGACATTTGGAGATCATTGTCCTCATTTATTGCATAGTTGTTTATTCTCTTAGTCTTCAAGTTAGATAGGTATAGAGAATTATAAGTCAATAGTCATATTTATATTTAGGATAATCAGGGTTTTTAGATACATAGAGATTATATTTAGTATAGATAGTATAATCTTCGACCTCTTCGAAGAGCTGTAGAAAATGGCCTTTAATCTAACCTAGAGTTTTGTACTAATGAGACACAATCATTCCTGGCAACACTGCTCTACTCCCGAGAGAACGTTGAGCACCAAAGACACTCCACTGGGAGCTTGTCTTCTTCTTGGCAGAACTGGCCTTTGGGCAAAGAAAAGCCCATACCTGGACTAACTGACAGAGATACAGAGTATCCATAAATGGATAAAGACAGAATTGTCTTATCTTGCCAAGACAGGGTAGGATAGTTCTAAAAAAAAGTTCCTTGCCTTTGAAAAATGGTATGTCAGTTATGTTAGGCCTTAGCCAAAGTTGGTTGCCTCAACATTGCTAACGAGACTCTGGGTGATTGCCCATGAAGTCAACTGTTGCACATTTTGGAAGTTTCTTGTTTGTACTTCCTGGTTGCTTAAGTAATATTACTTCCCCTTCTCAGATCTTTAATGGGGTTGAAGATTAGATAATTGTAGTTACCCTCTACATTATTTAGACTCCTTGAAATAGAATGCTTAGTAAAACTTTTATTATGTTTCTTGCTTAATATTGTTTGTTGTTTGTAATTTTATATTTATTATTTGTTACTATAATGTATAGTTGTATTTGGTTTGGTTCTGTCTTATTTAGACAAAAGGGGGAGATGAAGGGGAAGCTCAGCCAATCACCTTGTTTGTGGGGTGTGTTCCCCTTAGGCTAAGATTTACTTATAAAACTTGCTGGTGTGCTTCCTGCTTCCTCTTTGTTTTCCTGCGCTCCACTGGAACCCTGGTTTTGTAAACTCCCCTTCTTCCCCTTATTAAAGTTGAATATTTTATATTAAAGCTAGTCTGGTTAATTCTATCGACCGCATGCCAACAGCAACCTGTTGATTTTCTAGTGAACACTGGTGCTCACCATACAGTGTTAAAAACTCCACTGGGGCCCAGACAAACAAATGTGGGTTCAAGGGGATACAAGGATGGCTCTGCAACCAAGGACCACAAAACAGACTGTGAGACTGGGAAGAAAGTTATGCATTCCTTTATAGTTATCTTTGAATGCCTTACTCCCTCCTGTAAAGAGACTTATTGGCTGAGATAGAAGCCCAGACTCATTTCACTGGGAAGGGGGTGACGATCCCTGCCATGGCCCGAAGTCTATGCCTTATGCCTAGATCTGAAAGAATGCAGGCTCTTCTAACAGACTCTCACTCTAGAGGTATCTCCTCTAATGGCTAAACTCCAGAGCTCCATCCCAGGAGGGTGGGCAGAAACTAATCCACCAGGATTAACGATTCAGGAGCCCCCAGTTGTAGTCACCTTAAAAGTCAATGCCCAACAGGTGAGGGTGAGACAGTACCCCATGACCCCAGAGACCAAGGTGGGCATTACTAAACATATTAATCAGTTCCTGAAGCATGGAATCTTGGTGCCTTGCCAGTCTCTGTAGAACACCCTGCTTCTATCAGTTAAAAAGCCAGGGACCAACAACTTTCGACCCGTGCAAAATCTTAGGGAGATTAACAAATGGTTAAAGATATTCATGTTACAATTCTCAACCCCTATAATCTCCTGAGCTCCCTCTCCCTGGGGCTTGAAGTGTATTCAGTTCTAGATCTTAAGGACGCCTTCTTCACCCTAACTCTTGAAGCCAAGAGTCAGCTTCTTTTTGCTTTCAAATGGCATGACCAAGACCAGGGTTTCAGTGGTCGGCTCACCTGGACTTGCCTGCCACAAGGATTCAAAAATTTCTCAGCCATCTTTGACAAAGCCCTACAGTGAGACTTAAAGGGATATCAGTCCTTATACTCGGAGGTTCCTCTGAGCCTCAGGCCCTTTTGGAACCTATTCTCTCACTTTCAGGATTTCAGGAATCTAACGGTAGATTATTCCAGCTTTCCCTGCCCCTCTGTCCCTCGGGAGCCCAGGCTTCAGCAGGCTCCTGTCTGTGCTAGCACTACAACCAGGGAGAGGACAGCCCCTCCCCCACAGGTACTGCAGTCCCAGGCCCAAATGCCAAGGAGGAGCCAGGAGGACAGAGGGGAGCAGAGACAACTGCAAGACCAGGTACCAAGGATGGCCACTGTCAGCCACTTCTCCCTGATGATAATTGGTTTTGGTCTCACAAAATGACTCCTGCTCCAAAGCGGCACAGAGGAAACACCAGAGTGGAACAGCTGCAGAAGGGGACCCATCAGGAAAGCACAAATGGCCTGCAGCCCCTCCCCTGCCTAAAAATTCAGTTAAAAAAAAGTTAAAAAAGTTTTGTCTGGTTTAAATGCATAAACATGGCCACTAACTGTTTATTTCTAATGTATAAATTAACCATGTTCAATGTGTACTGGCTGCAGCCCTTACTGACTACTCAACCTTATAATTTACCTCTAAATGTTCTGGCTATTGAGTCTGATATAATCGCTTTTCTTTGCCTTCTCAGGAGACAGTCTCAATGTGGTATAAACTTGTCCTGCTATTACCCAAAGAATGGTTATCCCAATTTCTTTACTAAACTCATCATCTACGATTAAAAGGTTTTATTTTGGTACTAAAAGAGTTTCAATTCAAAATCATTATTCTGACTAAATCTGACAAAAATGTAATGTAAAGTTATAGTCTTATAAAAGCTGCTAACATGTTATAGACTGTTAAAAAATACAAGCTAAGAGTCAACTTATAAATGACAAGCTGTTGGTCATAGTCATGCTAAGTACTAATATAATTAATTGTAGAGAGAAACCTTACCTAGTCCCCTGTGTGCTTAGGACAAATAGCTGGTGGTAAGGGTTATCTGCTCAGATATAGCTAATGGACAGACAGTCCTCAAATTCTCAGAGATCTGCAGAAAATAGCATGCAAATGTTTTACTAAAATAATTTTTTATAATAGAGAGAAATGCCAGCTCCAGACAGCTCCTCTACCTCCTCCAAAGAAGACAGATGGGTACATAAAAATATCTACTCAAAACTGGCTCAAAAGTGGCACTGGGAAAAGCCCTAGCCACTGGGAAAACCTGTCTTTCACCTCAACTACTGCAAAGTCTCTCTTCAGATGGTAGAGAAAACAGGACACTGGGAAATTGACCGTCTCAAGTTGCCTAAGGCAAAAAGGTAGGCTGGTCCTCCCATGAGTCCTTATTCCACAGAAGCCTATGGGATCTTCTGGAACCTTGCCAGCCTGAAGATGGTGTTTGTTAGGCTGTGGCAAAAGGTCGGTTTCTGAACCCATCTTTTATAGTTAGGGCACCAAGCATTAGGTCTGAACAAATGCCCCACGGTGTTTTTTTTTATTTTTTTATTTTTAAGTTTGCTTCTGGTTTTCCTAGGATCTGGTTTCTGGAATAGTTTGCTTCTGGTTTATTAGACTTGGTGGTGTTCTCATCTTTGTGTGACCTCCCTGCACCCAACACTTTGGTTTCTTACATGCTACTCTACACTTGTAATCCTATTTCAAGATTTTTAAGTTGGTCACTTGGCACAGTTTTCAATGGAAAGTTTTGTTTATCTTTCTGTTAAAAAAAAAAAGCCCCGTCTATTCCATGTGTATGAATGGATCTATGCCTATGTTTACTTAGGGTCTGTCAGCTGTATAAACACAGGTACTACAAGCTTGTTTCTGACTGGTCTTGGATGCCTGAATGTATGTGTTCCATGTATCAGCCATTGCTATTGCAGCTAGCTGCCTGGGCTCAGATTTTACCTCTGTGATTTTCCGGTCCTGAATCTGACAGAAAAACTGTTTTGTACTTTTCTACCTCATTAGATGAAAAAAAAATTACTAGGAAATTGGGTAGAGCTTGAAATCTGTAACAAAAAGTTAGTCTGCAGCTTGTAACTCCAAATTCAAACTGCTCTAACACACCATGTGGTCTGCCACCACCTTAATTAAGCACAACACGTGATCAGCCACCATTTTGACTAAGGTTGAAGAAGAGGAAGGTCTTATGATTTCACTACCATCTTAAACAAAGGTGACCACATGGAGCAGCTCCATCAAGGAGATATCAGGTCTCCAATCTCCATGCATTCATATACAGGGATAGATCTTGCTGACAGCCAGATTTGGTAACATAAGATTAATCCCCTTATTATTGATTTTTAAAACACTAAGTTGTTTACAATTAGTTTACAATGTTAAAACTTGGCTTTGCCTTCCACAGATTCTTATTATGCTCTAAGTCTTAGGACCACAGCTGAACACCGGAAACTAAGATATTCCTATTTTATGAAGCAACAAGATGATGACCTAAACAGTCTGACAAAGGATCTCTCCTTATCTAAGATCTATTCAGGCTAACAAAGACCAATTTAAAAGTATATGTCTAACCTTTTTGCTTTTACTAACATTGGTAAGCTGTAGCTGATTCGGTAAACTAAATTATACAGAAAACTGTTTTGTCCTATAATGTTGTATTAAGATATACAAGTTAACCATCAATTACCTTATACAGGATCAACTTCTCTGATATGTTCAGATTTATATATATTTTATATATAAATGTATACATATTTACATATATATGTATATATGTATATGTACATACATATATATATTTCTCAAAGTTAATCCTAAACATTTGTCTAATTTAGATGTACTTAACAGATAATGATGCCCTGATCCTCAAATGCTTCAGAGATCTGAGAATATGGCATTTTAAATACAAAAGCTTGTCATGATAGAGGCAGCAAGGAAGATGGATAGTCACAGAGTTTCCACCTGGAGCTTGCTCTAAATGTAGCAAAGTCAGCCATGGAGTGGAAAACCACTTTGTACCTTAACTGCTGCCAAGACCTTGCCAGACAGTGAATAAGCAGGCCCTGGGGAATTGATTGCCTGGCTTTGCCAAGACAAGGTAGGCCACTCTCCCCAAATTCCTACCCTACAGGAAAGTCTGTCAGATCTTCCAGGCTTAACTGGTACTACCCTGGGACTTCTGTCCCCAACAACCACAGAGAAACCTGCTACCCTAGGTAGCTGTAAATCTGTCTCACTTCTGCTTACTCAGGTAAAATTTATCCTTCTCATATCTGCTGGTGTTTGATGACTAGGGTACTAGGTACTAGGTTTACCAGTTAGACAACTCTCCCTCCCATCCCCAAAGCTTGCCACCTTGGCAGTGGGTCATTAGTTCATTAGTTAAATTTCCTGTTAAAAATACAGACAGGTTTGTCTTGTTCACAAGCTTCATAGTACAGGATAAGCAGGTTTCAGGCATAACTTGGGAGGTTCGGAGTTTTAGCATTCATAAATGCAGTTTTGATAAACTGATAGAGCACTGACTACAAAGTTCTAAGACATGCTTAAATTTCTGTGGATTTTACTGGTCCCAGCTTTTAGGACCACATAGAGGCTTTTTGAGTATTATTATACTGTCTCTGCTGAAATGCAACCTCCTTCCTTCCTGAATCAGGATAGAATTAAAGAGGTTAGGAAGACTGCAGGTACCTTCAACTCAGTTCCTCCTCAACCTCCCTCTTTCCCTCTTCACCCACTTAACCTCTTTTTTCAGTAAATTTTCTCTGGTTGTCCTTAAATGTCTGTTTCATTGGGCTAAAACCAGGCCATATGACCTGCATGTTCCTGGGGAAAGAGTTCTGCTACTGTATCAAGAACCTGACCAAGTAGATCAGTTTCCAGACAGGTCCATTCCTCTTGCCAGATGTGTGCCAAGGCCAACCTGCAGGGGGCCCTCAAAATATAACAGCCCCTGCACCAGCTCCAAGGATACCAATCAAGGACACCAATTGGGCAAGTACTGGCAAGTTCTGGCAAGTTAACTTCATCAACACCCACTCATAAAAAGCATTGTTATCTCTTAACTCTAATTGACACATTTTACAGAATGGATGGAGGTACTCCCCACCTCCAGAAAAATAGCAGATGTAATGGCTTGGGTACTCATGGAACACATCATCCCTTGATTTGGCATGCCATCCCCCCAAGTTCCTGGGACCTCAGTGCTGGTACCATCTCTCCAGGCTCCAGCAGGTACCTATCCAGGATAAGTGGTCTAGACAGCAACTGGGACCCTACACCCTCTGGTTTTTCAAAATGTACCAATGAGAGGCATATCTGCTCTTGTATATGGCTCATTCACCTCTTCCATACAACCAGGGCGCATCTCTGCTTTATTCTTTCTGGCAGTCATCACTCCTCCCATGGCTAGCACTGTTCATAGCGCTGGTGTTAATATAATCTACTTTTTCTCCTAGCAACTTGCCTCCTTTGCTTTTCTTTGGTGGAAAGTTCCATTCCAAACCCCCTCCCCGGGAGTTGCTGCAGACCAGATTTCACCTCCAAGAAAGCTCACCAAACAGTGATCCCCTCCCCAGGGAGTGTCAAGACCACTCCCTTAGGATATTTAAACTGTCCCCCAGAGATCGAACACATGTTCTTCCCGGTTCTCCTTTCCCCTCTCTGTGTTTTCCCGGAGGGCCACCTGGGAGCGCTGGCATCCATTAAACCTGGGCTTTTTCTAATTCTGTTTGATTTGGTCTGATTTGGATTACTGCATCGGCAGAGAGGTTTGTCGGGACAGAAAAACTTTACAGCTTTCTCAAGGAACAGATGCCTGAGATCTCCAGGATGGCAGTTAACAGAATGTTGTTTCACCCATACCTCCCACCAAGCATAAGGCCATCGACTCCCCATGTCTTCCCTTGCCAACAGGAAGTAGCCAGATTTGAACCAGAACCCATATATCCAAAAAGGCTGGGATATTTAGCTGGGGACTCTGCTTTGCCTCCACTTTGCCCTCTCTAGAACCCACCCTCAGAAATCCCACCATCAGTGGCTCCTCTGGAGCTGTCAAATACAGCACATATATAGTATTTAAAGCCCCCTCCTTGGGAGCAGAAGCATGATTTCTCTCCTACTTTCTTCCCCAAGAATCACCTGGGAGTTTCTTTGCTCAGATTAAACCTGGTCTTATTAATTTGGCTTGATTTGACATATTGCATTGGCAGAGAAAGCCACTACCAAGGACTTCAAAATACTTCTCAGAAAGGGGAAACTAAGGCTGCCTCCGTAAGCACCCACTCTAGAATCCCAAAAGCAGGCAGGAAAATGGGTTCCTTAGAAGATGGTCAGAAAAATAAACAGAGGGACCCAGATCCTGCTCCAACATGCATGAAGTATATGAGGAAAGAAGAAATCCTTTCTTTTCTTCATCTACAAGGCCCATGAGACTGAGAACATGCCTCCCCATATGAAACTCCTCAGTGTGAAATTCTGTGTTTTACCAGTAGATTCCAAGAAATCAAAAACGATGAGCTGGTATCTTAACCACAATGCTGAGAGTCACCTTAAGGAAGATTGCCTGGTGATGAAGAATGGTGAGAAGTACGGCTTCTATGGTGTGGGAAGTCCTTCTGTCTATGTGTTGCTTTTATTGATTAATGAATAAAAAAACTGGCTTGGCCTGATAGGGCAGAGTAGAGCTAGGAGGGGAAAAACTAAACTGAATGCTGGGAGAAAGAAGGCAGAGTCAGAGAGAAGCCATGGAGCCACCACCAGAGACAGACATGCCAAAACTTTGCTGGTAAGCCACAGCCACATGCCGATACACAGATTAATGCAGATGGGTTAGTTTATGATATAAGAGTTAGCCAGAAACATACTTAAGCTATTGGCCAAACAATATTGCAAATAATATGGCTTCTGTGTGGTTATTCAGGGCTGAGCAGCCAGGAACAAACAAGTGGCCTCCTACTACACTTCTAGAGTCAGCAAGACTCAAATTTTTGATCTGTAACTTTCTACTGATTAAGAGAACCTCAAACTTACAAGTTCCTTAGTAACATTTTCCTCACTTGAATGAATGAGAATGAAAATGTGAGAGGCATCTAAGAAAGGCATGCCCAGAAGAGATGCTCAGCAGTAGTAGTGACTTCCTATGTCCAATGAATCAGGGCCAGGAATTCCCTGGAGATGGAGGTGGTGTGATGAGGAGCTCTAGCACTTCCAGAGGGAAATGGAGTTCTGTCCAAAGGAGTCTACTGAAATTAGAAACCAACTTTAAGATAAACAAGTCGGGAAACCTTTAATCCCAGCACTCCAAGGCAGAGGCAGACAGATCTCTGAGTTTGAGGCCAGACTGGTCTATAGAGAGAGTTCCAGGTTGGCTAGAGCTGCACAGAGAAATCCTGTTTGGAAAAACCAAACAGACGAACAACAACAAAATCACAAAAAGCTGAATTGACAAGTTTAGCTCCTATTACAAGGGAAGAAAAACCTCCCAGAAAATTACATGCAAAGCCCCCAATAGCTTCTTCATGTATCAATGGTATAAGCCTGGACAAGTAGATCAAAATCAGTTTCAATGTTTTACCCCAAAATTGGGCATAATAATAGTAATACTATAAGAGTCTAGCAAAAGTAAAAATGAGGTATAATGTCTAAGTATTTACTACGTGCCAAACACTATTCTATGAACTTTCAGCACATTATCTTATTTGTATCAATACTTTATATAGTACCAGGAACATAATAGACACCTCTTATTAAAGTGCAAGGTACCAAAAAACAGTTACAGGCAGAGGAAGAATTTCCAGGATTACAGGAGAAAGGTGTCTTGCTACACCAGTGGGGGGGAAAAGATGCAACAGGGAGAGGAAAAGTGTCATAAGTGTTAAGTGTGACCCTCTAATAAACGGCTGAATGGTTACAAAATAAATAGTCTACCTAGATCACCCCAAAGGACAGGCCTAGGTTGCTCTTTTCATTATTAATGTTTGTGCCTCTCAATGTGGGAAGCAGCTGCCAGGATCCTATGGAAAGCAAAGGGAGGGTCATGTCCTAAAGAGAGCAAACTTTTGGACATGGACAACTTCCTACAGAAAATCAATAACAATGGACCAGGAGGAAGTGCTGGGGTGTTTCCATGACAGGATGGCAGCTCAATTACCCTCAATAGTGTGGTCAGTTACTCTGTAGGTATTCTCAATAGCAAACAAATATTTTGGTAGGGATAAAGCTTAGATTTTTTTTCTGTTATTCTCAATAGCAAATAGATATTTTGGTAGGGACAGAGCTTAGTTTTGTTTTTTTTTTTCTGTTTTAGAGTGTATCTGTTCTTCGGCACAGTGTTGGCAGGCATTAGAGAAGCCAGCATGTGAATAATGTGAAACTTTTCTGCTTGGGGTGTTCTTCAGTTTGTAAAACCATGGGAATTTGTATTGTCAAAACAATTAATTCACTAAAAGAATTTTAAAAAGCTGCCAGTCTGGACCTGTGTAGGTAAATGAAGAAGCACACTAAAGTCAGCAGGGAATACACTTACCTTGTAGATTGTCAACCACTGTTAGGTTTTTGTAACATTTTTCATATGAAAGAGGCATGATTCCTATTGTCAATAAAACAATGGCACTTAAATAATGAGCTTTTGGTGTGTCTTTGTCCTAGATTTCAGATTCAAGAGCATCCGACCCTGAAGGTACTGCTAACAGTGTAATCTGCTGGCCTGGTCTGTCACCTGGGGGTACCCTGTCCCTTTAAGAAACAAACCTTGCCCTCCCTCTTCCACCAAGGCAAACAGATCTTCCTCCCTTCCCCCTTACCCCCCTCTGTCTCTCTGCCTGCCCTCACTTCTCCCCCTTCTCCCCTTCCCTTTCCCCTCTATAACCTACTAAATAAACTCATGCCTAAACTCTCTCTGCATGGCCTATGTTTTTGTATATTTTCAGCCCGGGCTCAGGCCACCTACCAGGGGATCCGTGGAAGCCTTGGGTGACCTGCTGCCACCCCTCATGTGACTGGTCCCCTGGCACCTCTTTATAAATGATAAAGTCAGGGCTTGTCAGTAACATGGAGGCTGTATCCAAGTAGGTATCTGGAACCAGGGGTGAATATGGATCTTGAGAGGTTATTGACCAGTATTATTATAGTCGGGGGCCTCATCCCAGGCTCTGGCATCCATCTTTGGAATATTGAGCAGAAAGTTCCATTTCAAGCCCCCTCCCCTGGGAGTTGCCTTAGTCCAAACTTCACCTCCAAGAAAGGCCACCAAATGGTAACCCTTCCCCAGAGAAGGTCAAGACCACTCGCACAGGCTACTTAAACTGGCCCCAAAAAATGAATATGTGGTCTCCAGGTTTCGTGTGGTCTCCCCTTCTCTCTCTCTTCCTCTTGCCATGCTTTCCTGGTGCCACTCGGGAGGCATTCCATTAAACATGAGCATCTTTTATTTGGTCTAATTTGGTCCGATTGGAATTAGTTGTGTCAGCAGAGAGGCTCGTCTAAGAAATATTCCCAACAACTATCTAATGGGAAATAATAATAACATGCAGAGTTTATTAATATAGAAGCTGCTAGAGCCCCAACCAGGACTGTGGCACTTGGGCTTATATTTCATTCAGCCCTAGACAAACCTACTTTGGTTGGGATCTTTGTACAGACTTTTGTAATGCAGGGAGGACAGAAGTTCAACTTAACAAACACTGCAGGAACTGTGTGCTATATATCACAAAATTTCTGGTTTCTACCTTGGCAACTTGCCTTTGGAAAGATGCACGAAACTTGTATCCCAAAGCCGGCGGAAGGCCCCTGCTCCACCAGAGGCCATGCTTATCACCAGAACTTCTGCATCAGAAGAGGATCTCCTGCTGGACCAGAAGCCAGACCTCCAGCCCCCAACTCAGGTGGAGACTCCCTGTTCAACACCAGAGGCCACACTGGCCATCAGAAGTATAGCCCCCAACTCAGGTGGAGACCCCCTGTTCAACACCAGAGGCCACACTGGCCATCAGAAGTACAGCCCCCAACTCGGGTGGAGACCCTCTTCTCAACCACAGGCCACATCAGCCAGAAGACCAGAGAAGAAACAGAAAGCAAGGAACAAAATGCCCATCTAATAAAGGAAACACAAAAATCAGCACCTAGACCTATAATCACCCTAAACTCAAATGCCTAGACACTAGTGTAAGAAAACAACCAAAACAAGCCAGGGTAATGTCACCTCCAGAACTCAGTTATCCTACTACAGCTAGCCCTGAATATTCCAATACAGCTAAAGCAGAAGAAAATTACCTTAAAACCAACTTTATGAAGATGATAGTGGTCCTTAAGGAGAAAGTAAATAAATCCCTTGAAGAAATATAGGAAAACACAAACAAAAATTGGAGAAAATGAATAAATTCATTAAAGAATGTCAGAAGAAAGTTGAAACAAATAAAATAGTTCAAGAGCTGAAAATGGAAATAGAAGCCATTAAGAAAACACAAACCGAGGGAATTCTTGCGGTGAACCCACAAGAATTACACAGTAAAGGTAGAGCTGACAGATCTATTGGACTATCCACAGGGAGTGTATATGTACACGTTCACTTGGAGTAACCCATTTTTACAGAGCAACGGGGACACCAGTCTTTTGGATAAGTCACTATTAATTCTGTGGAAATCTTGTGAATTTCTGCATTTCTGCCTTCGATAGTATCCCAGCAGTGTATAAACCTGACTTTTCCTGTAGGGCAACCAGATACCTCCCCACTACACCATGAAGCCATGGTGTGAAAAGCACTCATTCAGTCAAAACTTTTGTTCTCACAGCCAAAATCTGCTCTCCCACAAACTTTCTTATTGACAGTACTCACTGATGAGAAAGGAGCCTCACGCAGGAGGCAGTATGTCTGCTCTAACAGCAGACGCAAGAAGGTGTAATCTACTGGTCTTCTGCTCTGAACTAACAAATTGCTAATATTTTGTATTTACCCTTCACCTTGGTTTCAACCAACATAGGATCATAGCCCAGAAAATTAACTGTTTATACAGAAAAATGGCCTGAGTTGCTAAAACTAGCTTCACAGAAAAAATTCTCACCAGGGCACCCTGCTGGAGTCAGAAACAAGATCCCCAGAAGAGATTCCTTTTAACTCAACCAGCTAGATGTTAATGCAAATCAAGCCCACAGGGAAGTATAGGCACCATAGAGCCTTCACAGCCACGCCCCCTCTGAGATGTAAAGCACCTCCTTGCCAGATCCATCGGTTTTTGGGACTCTGTGAAAATGTTTGCTTGATCCTATTGTTAATAGCCTATGGAATTGCTAACTTGTCTGTATGCCTATATACACTGCTTGATACTATTGTTAACAGTCTATGGGACTGCTAACTTGTCTGTATGCCTATATAAACTGAAAGCTTTGTGGAGATCACCCCTTATACTGCTGCTGCTTCTTGCTACTTCTTCATTCCAAGGAATAAAGAACATGTAGTGGTAACATACATAAGTTGATTTATTTCATTTACCCTAAGATCCAATTAGTCAGATTTTCGCTGCCATAGTGAATCTTTCTGGACCCTGAGAGATTTAATGGTCATAATCGCAAAATAAACCTAGATAAATTCTGGAAATGAAACAGGAAATACAGTGGCAAGCTTCACCAACAGAATACAAGAGATGAATTTCAGGCATCAAAGATATGGTAGAAGAAACAGATATATCAGTCAAAGAAAATTAAAATCTAAAAAATTCCTGACACAAAACATCTAGGACATCTGGAACACTATGAAAAGACCAAACCTAAGAATAATAGGAATAGAAGAAAGAGAAGAATCCTAGCTCAAAGACCCAGAAAACATTTCCAAAAAAAAAAAATTATAGAAAAAAAAACTTTCCTAAAGGCCAAGCCTATACAGGTATAGAAAGTTTCAGAACACCAAATAGATTGGATCAGAAAAGAAACTCCCCTCACCGCATATGAAACAAAACACTAAACATACAGAACAAAGAAAGAATATTAAAAGCTGCACAAGAAAAAGGTTAAGTAACTATTATATTTGGGGGCCTCATCCCAGTCCCTGGTATGGAATGCCATCTTTGGAATACTGGGCAGGAAGCTCCATTTCAAGCCTCCTCCCCTAGGAGTTGCTTTGGTCCGGACTCCACCTCTGGGAAAAAGTTCACCAAGCAGTGAGCCCTCCCCAGGGAGGGTCAGGACCACTCCCACAGGCTACTTAGGCTGCCTCCCAGAGAATGAACATGTGGTCTCCCCTTCTCTCTCTTCCCCTCGCCATGCTTTCCCAGTGCCACCCAGGAGCGTTGCATTAAACATGGACATCTTTTATTTGGTCTAATTTGGTCTGATTGGAATTATTTGTATCAGCGGAGAAACTCATCTTAAGAAATATTCCTAACAGTAACATATAAAGGGAAATCTATTAAAATTACACCTGACTTCTCAATGGAGACTCTAAAAACTAGAAAGTCCTGGACAGACAGATATCTTACAGAATCTAAGAGACCACAGACCTATACCTAGCAAAACTTTCAATCACCATAGATGGAGAAAAGATATTCCATGATAAAGTCAAATATAAACAATATCTATTGATAAATCCAGCTCTAAAGAAGGTACTAGAAGAAAAACTCCAACCCAAGGAGGTTAACTATATCCACAAAAAGCACAGGAAATAGGGGGCTGGAGAGATGGCTCAGCGGTTAAGAGCATTGCCTGCTCTTCCAAAGGTCCTGAGTTCAATTCCCAGCAACCACATGGTGGCTCACAACCATCTGTAATAAGGTCTGGTGCCCTCTTCTGGCCTGCAGGCATACAAGTAGACAGAATACTGTATACATAATAAATAAATAAATAAATAAATATTAAAAAAACACAGGAAATAATCTCACACCAGGAAAACCAAAAGAAGGGAAGTGCACTCATGCATGCACATGCACACACACGCGCGCACACACACACAACTACTAACAGCAAAAAAAGAGCAAGAATTAACAATCATTGGTCATTGATATTTCTCAGTATCAAAGTACTCAATTCCCTAATAAAAGACACAGACTAACAGAATGGATGTAGATACAGTATCCATTCTGCTGCTGCATACAAGAATCCCACCTCAACACCAAAGATAAACATTACCACAGAGTAAAGAAATAAAAAAAAAAAAGATCTTCCAAGCAAATAGACCCAAGAAACAAACTGGTGTAGCCATTCCAATAGCTAGCAAACAAAATTTCAAACAAAAATTAATCAAAAGAGACAGGGAAGGACACTTCATACTCATCAAAGGAAAAATCTACCACGATGATCTTTCAATTTTCAACATTTATGCCCTAAACACAAGGGCACCCACATTTGTAAAGGAAACACTACCAAAATCACACACTGACCCATTGGAACACTTCAATACCCCATTCTCACCAATGGACGGAAATTCCAGACAAAAACTAAATAGAAAATGGAGCTAACAGATGCCATGAACCAAATGAACCTAACCTCTCTACAGAACATTCCACCCAAACACAAAAGAATATAGCTTCTTCTCAGTACTTCACAGAACATTCTCTAAAACTGACCACATAGGTGGTAACAAAGCAAGTCTCAACAAATACAAGAAAACTGAAATAAGCCTCTCCATCCTATCAGACCACCACAGATAAAAGTTGGATCAACAACATAAACAACAAAAAGCCTACGAACTCATAGAATCTGAACAACTCTTTACTAAATAACTACTGGGTTAATGCAAAAATAGGGACAAAAAAGACTTCTAGAACTCAGTGAAAATTAATACACAGCATATCCAAACTTATAGGACACAATGAAAGTGGTACTAAGAGAAATATTCATGGCACTAAGTGAAGAGAGAGATCTCATACCAGCAACTTAACAGCACACCTAAAGACTCTAGAACAAACACCTAGAGGAGTAGGCAGTAGGAATCAGGGCTGAAGTCAATAAAACAAAAACAAAGAGAATAGTACAAATAATCAATGAGACAAAGAGTTGGTTCTTTGAGAAAATCAACAAGATAAAAAAAAAAAACCTTATCCAAACTAACTACTAGACAGAGAATATCCAAATTAGCAAACTCAGAGATGAAATGGGGGACATAACAACAGACACCAAATAAATCCAAAGAATCATAGGTCATACTTTAAAAACCTGTACTCCACAAACCTGGAAAATCTAAAAGAAATGAATAATTTTCTCGATAGATACCACTTACTAAAGTTAAATCATGATCAGATAAATAATTTAAATAGACCTATAACCCCTAAGGAAATAGAAGCAATCGTTAAAAGTCTCCCAACAAAACAAGCCTGGTGCTAGATGGTTTTAGCGCAGAATTCTACTAGACTTTCAAAGAGGAGCTAATGCCAGTATTCAAATTATTCCACAAAATAGGAACAGAAGGAACATTGTCAAATTCATCTTAGAAAGACACAGTAACCCTGATATCCAAATCACACAAAGATTCAACAAAGAGAATTACAAACCAATTTCTCTCATGAACATAGATGCTAAAATAATCAACAAAAAAAATACTCGAAAACCAAATCCGAGAACACATTATGATCAAGTAGGCTTCATCCCAGAGATGCAGGAATGGTTCAACACACGGAACTCAGTCAATGTAATACACCATATAAACAAACTGAAAGAAAAAAACCCACATGATCATCTCATTAGATGCTGAAAAGGCCTTTGACAAAGTACAACACCCATTCATGATAAAAGTCTTGGAGAGATTAGGGATAAAAGGAACATACCTAAACATAATAAAGGCAATTTACAGAAAGCCTGTCGCCAACATCAAGTTAAATGGGGAGAAACTCAAAGAAATCCCACTAAAATAAGGAACAAGACAAGGCTGTCCACTTGCTCCTTATCTATTCAATATAGTACCTGAAATGTGAGAGGCAGCAATAAAACAACTAAAGGAGATCAAGGGGATTCAAACTGGAAAGGAAGAAGCCAAAGTATCGCTATTCACAGACAATATGATAGTATACATAAGCAACCCCAAAATTCTAGCAGGGAACTTCTACAGCTGATACACAGCTTCAGCAATGACTCCTAGGAATAGGAAGTATGGAGCCTGAACCAGACATCTTCTCTAACCAGGCAAAGCTTCCAGAAGTGGAACTGAGACACCAACCCAGACACAAAACCTTTGACCTACAATCTGCCCTACCTCCAAGATGTGCTGAGTTAATGGTAGCACAGAACTTATCAAATTGGAGAATGACTGGTCTAATTTGAGACCTATACCACAAGAGGGAGGCCACACTAGATACTGCCTAGATGGCTAGAAACCAGAGGCTATGTTGGGAAAAAAATCAATGAAATGCTTATTAACGATATTCTGCTATACTTATAGATCAATGCCTAACCCACTGTCATCAGAGAGGAGTCATCCAGGAGCAGATGGGAGCGGATGCAGAGACACACAGTCAAACACCAGTAAAACCCCACAGAAGCGGGGTGGAGCAATAGGGGCTGAGGACAGGAGAACACAGTACACAGAGTCAACTAAGCAGAGCTCATAGGAGATCACAGAGACTGAATCAAAAAACATGGACCCTGTATGGAACTGAGTTAATTCCTCTGCACATACATTATGGTTGTGTAGATGAGCATTTTTGTGGGACTCCTAACAGTGAGAGTGGGGGTGTCTCTGATTCTTTTGCCTGCTCATAGGTCTGTCTCATCAAGTGGGCATAAAGAGAGTCTTTATGACTACTTTTGTTGCAAATTGTTATGTCATCTTCAGTAGATATCCACAGAAAGACTGTTCTTTTATTGTCTTTTGAAGGGAAAGTAGATCTGGGGAGAGCAGGGGTTGGAGGAATGGGAAGAGTGGAGGGGAAGAAACTATACTCAGGATGTAATATATGAAAGAAGAATAAAAGAAAAAAACATGAGAAGGAAGATGAGGAGAAAAAGAAGAAGAGGAAGAAGAAGGAAAAGAAAGGAGGAGGAGGAGGAGACAGAAGAGGAATAAGGCAGAAGGCAGAGGCAGAAGGCAGAAGGCAGAAGGCAGAAGGCAGAAGGAAGGCAGAAGGCAGAAGGCAGAGGCAGAAGGCAGAAGGCAGAAGGAAGGCAGAAGGCAGAAGGCAGAAGGCAGAAGGAAGGCAGAAGGCAGAAGGAAGGCAGAAGGCAGAAGGCAGAAGGAAGGCAGAAGGCAGAAGGCAGAAGGAAGGCAGAAGGCAGAAGGAAGGCAGAAGGCAGAAGGCAGAAGGCAGAAAGCAGAAGGCAGAAGGCAGAAGGCAGAAGGAAGGCAGAAGGAAGGCAGAAGGAAGGCAGAAGGAAGGCAGAAGGAAGGCAGAAGGCAGAAGGAAGGCAGAAGGCAGAAGGAAGGCAGAAGGCAGAAGGAAGGCAGAAGGCAGAAAGCAGAAAGCAGAAGGCAGAAGGCAGAAGGCAGAAGGCAGAAGGCAGAAGGCAGAAGGCAGAAGGAAGGCAGAAGGCAGAAGGCAGAAGGCAGAAGCAGCAGCAGCAACAGCAGCAGTTTGTAGCCTACCATGAGAAATATTTCCTGAAGAAAACTCCCTTATCTATTACAAAGAGTTGGGCTATTGGATCCTAACAAAGGAGTCCAACTTCCAGCACATACTTGGGTTGTATCCACTGTTGTCAAGCTTTTTTTTAAAAAAAAAAATGAGTTTTCACAATCCTACCTAGGTCAGCCTTGAACTCCTGGGCTCAAGACATCTTCCCACCTCAGCATCTGAGTAGCTGGGCTTACAAGCACACACTATGCCTACCTCACTGAGCCAATCTGTGATGGTGACTGAATTCTGAGAGGTACCATTGTTCCATTCAGATAACATGATGTGAATACCAATGTCCAATACCAGTTAGCTCTGCTCATCTCATCACAAGGAAGCAAACTCCCTTTCTGCCAAGATGAACGCAAACTAGAGATAACAAGTCCATGCGCCTGCATGAGTCTTTCCTAACCTGCCAGACCCTCTGGTTCCTTTCCCCCAAGTTAGGAGTCAGCAAATTGTTCTGGAGAGAGGAGACTGCTACAAAGAACATCTACAGAACAGTTCATCCAGCCCCAGCACACCGCAACCCGTCCTCCCACGGGAACCAACTGTGAATCTGGGTTTCTGACCTACCAGACAGGTTACAGCCGCCCAAACTTAGATCCAGAGAAGAAAATCGTTCTTGAGTTTATAATGCCCTCCTGGCCACTGAACATCACACAAAGTGGGATTTTTTGCTTTGTTTTGTTTTTGACATGAGTCTACTGTTAGTCCAAGACTCCTTCCAACTTACGATCCTCCTGCCTCTGTTTCCTGAGTACAACTGCTGGTATTTAAGTATATGCCACAATGCCCGACAAGCACGGATTTTTAGATAAAAGCTAAAAAAATTCACTTTCTTCTTGAGGAAGAAAAGTTTTATATAGAGCCAGGATAGAGCAACATATTTTCTTTATGGATATTTTCAACCATATAGCTTAATGCAGATGCAGATGCCATCTTATCCAGGCTGCGAAGGTGCCTCTTACCCACAGATAATGCATGACTTCAGAGGCATATGCGTCCTGAGAAATAATGTTCTGGATAATGAGGAGAGAAGTCCTCGGGCAAATTTTCAGCTTTCCATTTCTGGGAAAGCACCTCTACCTTTTGCTCCCTGGAGGAGTTGGAGTTAATCTTTGCTCTTTGCAGCTCTATGTGGCATCCATTCAAGCAGCTGGGGACTGTGCATGGGAGAGGGAATCAGAGTGAACCTCACAAGCGGGTTTCCAAAACAACATCACACATCAGAGCCACAGCACGAGGGCCCCATGACGATGCCTATCAGTGTTACTCGCGTGGTGTTACTTGTGGTGCCCGTGCTGAAGGTGAGGATGAGGAAAGCTCATCGTGTCCTGTAATTTACACAAGTCTCCTGCCCTCCTGTGCCTTAGTTTCCTCACTGGAAAAGAATGAATGGGACAAACTACCCACAGTTCACACAGGGCTGACAGTTGGGGAATCTGCATGGGTCTTAACACACAAATAAGTATTTACATTATTTACATTCTACTTCACTTACAACTTCTGTAAAAACTGCATTCCATGCCATGCTTGAAATGTTCCATAGCTCAGTTCAGTGAGTAAATTGCACCCAAGGTTCCTAAAGTCATTTAAACAAATTAAAAACACATAAGCCAAAGAAAACATTTTTCAGAACAGTTATCATTTAACAATCACTCTAATATACATATGATGAAACATAACCTTTCTCAGAAATGGTTTCAATGTTTTCTCGACTCAAAGAAAATCTCATTGTGGATGATATGTAGTGCACTAACTACAGTGAATTCCAAGCAGATCCTTCTTTCAATGATCTTCCTTCTCTAGGAAAGGGTTTCACAACTCAGTACCACTGAAATTCTAGGCTAGACCACTCTGCTATGGAGGTTTGTCCTGTACATTGGAGGATGTTTATAACATCTGTGGTGTCTGCATATTAGATATCTTTTGCAAATCCAGTTGCCAAGGGTCACCTGGGTACACAGCCACACTGACTAAAAACTAGTGGTGTGCTATGATTCAAGTTTCACTCACTTTTACCACAGACTAAAGGAATGTGGGCTGGGGAGATGGCTCAGTGGGTAATGATGCTTGCCACCAAGCCTGAGTTCAAGCCCTAGGACTCACATGGTGGAAGGATAGAACTCAAGTTCTGTGATTTATATAAACATGAAAATGCACACACATCCACATGGGTGTACACACACACACACACACACACACACACACACAATTTGCTATGTAGTTACTTTCTATTAGCCACAAAATTTGTTTCATTTGTACACTATATAATGGGTTTGATCATGACAGTTTATATTATATATATATGTGTGTGTGTGTGTGTGTAGTATATGTATATATTGTACCTTTCTTATTTCTTATCCTTACTGCCACTCATTATCCCTTTTTGTACCTTTTCTCCCCACAGAGTCTGACTTTTCCTTTCATGCTACACACATACATACACACATACACAAAAGAAATCTAGATTTCAATTGATAGAAAAGATGGCATTTTGTCTTTCTTTCTCCCATTGCCCTCTCTTGTTTAAAATCTTTCTAGACTTCTTTCTTGCCCTCCATAGCCCATCTTCTACTTTCATGCCACATATATGTGTATCTACCTGTAAGTCTAAGGGTTATGGATTTAGCTCATTGATTAGAGTACTTACTTAGCAAGTACAGGGCCCTGGGTTCGGTCCCCAGCATGAGAGAAACCATGTAACAATTGTCCTTCTAAGTCTGGTTATTTCCTACTAGCAAAGTTTTAAAATTTTAATCATGTAACAGATTAAGTAGCATGGGGGTTATAAAATCCAAAATATGAATGGGTTATGTTTGTAACTTACAGATACTTCAAAAAAGGTAATGATTCAAATGTCCCTCTTTCAATGTAGCGTATTTTATTGCAGGATAAATCCCTAGGAAAAGTAAAAGGGAAATATTGCTTTGATTAGCTATTAGATATCTAATTAGTATGAATAAACAACAGAATTGTTATATTATTGTTTTGTCTAAACTCCAAACCTCTGGATTTCTACTTGAACTCTCTAGAGCCCCTACCCCTATCCACATCTATCCTAAACATCTCAACCTTTGTGATCTTCATGTATAAATACATAGCTATAGACACTGGGAAATTTCAGAGAGAGTCTTTCCTGAGAGAAGAATTATTAAGTGACTTTTGTTTTTGAAACAGGGTCTTTCTGTGTAGAATTCAATCCTCTCACCTCAGCCTCCTGAGCACTAAATGCACAAGCACAACTTTGGCCTCTGGGGGCTTTAGAAGATAGAAATCAGCCCTGTTCTAGACTTACTGAGTTGGTAACTGGAGCGGGGGTGTTGTCATAATGAAGTTCTAACAAGCTCTCCAGGTGATGCAAGGAGTATCCTTTTTACAGTGCCATGGTCCCATACATGCCTCCTGGATTTGGCATTCAAATCCAAAGAAGGTCTGGCTCATGGCACCCCTCAAACTCTTTGATGTGTTTTGCCTTTTTCTTCCCTATTGTTATTAGTGTTTAACACTTTCTCCCCAAGGGGCCTGTTTGATGATTCCCACTGACTCTTCAAGGTTTTATTCAATTGAATTGGTGTAGCAACAGCTTCCCTAAACTAAATCATGTCTTCTCTCCTCTTCTGTACTCTAGATACAATTTATACCTCAGTGACAAAAAAAAAAAAAAAAAGAATGGATGAGTGTGTAATGTGTGGAGGTTCCTGTCTCTCACTTTGTTTCAGCCACACTGCTGACTGGAGGTTGGCTGACTGAAGATGCTTCCAGTTCTCTCCTCTACCCACTTCTTCCCCAGCAGACCTGGGATGAAAGATGCACACTACTGCATCTGTCCTTTTTCTAATGTGGGTTTGGAGGATCAAATATGGGTTGCTGGGCTTTCCTGGCTAGTGCTTTACCCACTAAGCCCTATCCTCATCCCTCATTACTTCAAAAAATATTTTATTTCTATTTATTTATATATGTGTCCATGTGTCTGTGCAGGTGCTCACAGAGACCCAAAAAGGGTATCATATCCTCTGGAGCTAGAGCTACAGGAGGTTGTGAGCTCCCTGATGTGGAAGCTGGGAACCAAACTCTGGTCCTCTGCAAAGCAGCAAGTGCTCTTAACTGCTAAGCCATTTCTCCAGCCCCCTCCTGCTTTGAAATTATTTTTGTACCCCTTCTTCTAATCACAAACCCCTGGAAGCATGGAGTCTAACTCATCTACATTGCCCACCAAGTTTGATACTGACACAAATATTTGAGTGAACTCAAATATTTATAAAATAAACACATAGTTGGTGAGCTCAAGAAAAGTGGCTTATTTGCAAGAAATTCAGTGCATGACTTTATGGCTGAAGCCTCTCCATCTCTGCAGCACTGTAATTCATGCTCCCTCATGGGTTTGTTCCTCTTGAAGTTGTTAAGTTTTAAGAGGGAAGTAACCCAGTCTTATTAATCTCTGTGTCTCCAATAATAGACATAGTATTTGGCATGTTCTATTTTAGTACATTTTTTTAAAATTGAGGGACATTTAAATAAATGAATGATAGTAAATTATGTCAATAAGAAATAACTATTTACAAACTAAAATAAATAAGAGGACTACTCTACTCATTTTATTATTTCCTCCAAACATTTTGTACAGTTTGGAAGTTCAGATGCAAAAGGTCCCCCAAAAATACCAATACAAAAGCAGGACCAGTGCCATTCTCTAAGTGTCCAGAGAAGGAAAATGTTTCTGGCTTTGTTTAAGATGAATCAATCTCACTATGTAGTCCTGGATGGCCTCAAACTAGAGATTTGCTTGCCTCTACCTCTCCAGTGCTGTGGTTCAAGGCATGTGCTACTAGTCCCATCTTTTACTATTTTGTTTTGTTTTTTGTTTTCGAGACAGGGTTTCTCTGTGTCACTTTGTTGTTTGTCCCAGAACTAGCTCTTGTAGACCAGGCTGGCCTTGAACTCACTGAGATTCTCCTGTCTCTGCCTCCCGAGTGCTGGGATTAAAGGTGTGCGCCACCGCCGCCCGGCTCATCCTTTATTGTTTTATCAGTGAATGTCAGGAGCACTTCTGGTATGTTTGTGTCAAGTAAACTTTTGTAGTATTTCATAACCACTATTCAATATCTATTTTCACATGGACATAAAAATTATTACATTAAAAACTGCAATACCAGTCTGTTCTCCTAATGACTTAATCATGTTAGCAATATTATTTATGTAATCTAGCATTTAGTTACTTATTTAGTATTTCAGTGTCAATTAAATTCAGATTAAATTATTAAAGAAACTGGATATAATGACACATGCACACAACCCTAGCACTTGGGAGGCAGAAGTAGTATGAGGATTGTTACAAATTGGAGGTCAGCCTTGGATACATATGAGACCTAGCCTCAAAAAAAAAAGGTATGGGGTATCATCATGGTTGATAGAGTGCTTGCCTAGCATGCACAAAATCTTGAATTTTACCCCCAAAATTGTATAAATTATGTAATAATGAATAATCCTAGAACTTGGGAAATAGAGGCAAGAGATTCAAGAATTCAAGGCCAGCTTTGGCTATTTAGAGAGTTTAAGACAAGCCTGAGTTACATGAGACCATATCTCAAAGAGGCAAAAATATTGTCAAACTATCTGGGTTAAAGACCTTCAAATTAATGTAGTTGTGTATTTTCTTCTCTTTGATACAACTGTTCAAAGTTAAACTAATTTCTCACATCCTACTATGCTGTCTTAAGCCCTTTTTACAAATTCTAAATTAGTAAACATGTTAGGTTTGCAAGCCCACACACAAATCCAGAAACAATGGAACCAGCCACCAAGAGCCAAAATCCTCTGAGCAGAAGGGCCCAAATGAATCTTGCCTCCTTTCAGCTGTTCTCATCAGGCCCCCATCCCTCAACACAAAGGGCACTGGCACACGTCCTCTAAAGGTGTCAAACCACTCCTAACTCACGGGCTGCAGTGAACGAGAGCATGGATCAGACTTGATGGAGGTGTGACCGACTAGATCCAAATACAAGCATATGCCTTAGAAAACAAGGGTCGTGGGAGTTCCAGTAACTGCTCAGACCTTACTAACATTTCCCCCAGCAAATGAAGTGCTTCTATCTGAAGCTTGTCCATATAAGTTAAGAAATTTAAAATGCACTCCTGGGCAGTGGTGGTTCACACCTTTAATCCCAGCACTTGGAAAACAGAGGCAGGTGGACCTCACTGAGTTCAAGGTCAGACTGGTTTACAAAACAAGTTCTAGGACAACCAGAGCTGTTACAGAGAAACCTTGTCTTGAAAAACCCCCAAAAAAGGAAAAGAAAAAGAAAAAATTAGAAATTTAAAATGCATAGAAGGCATTTTCATGAGACGGGCTAAGCCCCAACCCCCCGACTGACATAACTGTAGATTTTGTTTTATTATTTTTTTGTCTTTAGAGCCAGGGTCTTGCCAAGCAGCCCTGGAACTGGTATGAAACCCACTATGTAGACCACAAAGACCCACAACTTGTAGAAATCCTTCTATTTTCTACCTCTTCAGTGTTGGGATTGCAGTCAATAATTAAACAATTTTATTGCTTGAAATGATGTTAGTATCTAATTCAAATCCCTTGTTCATGCATAACATAATTTATATCTTAAAAAACAGATATGCTTAATTAACTTACAAAACCTGGAGGGATAGCAGGCCTTCAAATGAGTCCTTATGTAATTCAGTCAGGTGATTTTCACTGAGATTTCTGGAAGATTAAAAGGTTATCTGGATCAAAAATTGTCAAACAGATGGAGAACACCCAGTGGTGACATGGGAGGGAGACATACAAGATGTCATATGCTATTGCCTAGAGCATAAATTGTTATCAGCTCTTTTGGGAGCAATTAAAATTTTATATAAGTAATGGTCTCCACCCTAAAGATTTTATTTCTAGATTTCTGGCCTATAGAAACACTTGTCTGGGGTATAGAGGATGCTTATTTCAGTCCTATATGAAATATTATGCAGAACTGGAAATGAGTAGTATGAGCCTCTACATATGGAAAAGGAAGCTTTAAATATCATGAAATGAAGACATCAAGCTACCAGATGTTATCAATTATGTAAAAGTGATAAGGAAAGCAGCAACACTATTTGCTATATGCAAATATGTCTGGAAGGATATATATCAAACTCAGAATAGCAGTTACCTCAGATCTGAGGGATTATGGCACAAGGAAGTTTTCACTATTCCTCTTACTAATTTATAACCATTACAAATGTCATCATAGATGGCTTCTGTACTGGAAAACAAATTTTCCTTTCAATGAAAACACAGCATTTAAAATAAAAACTTTGCCTGCAGAGGTAAGGTTCCAACTCAGAGCCTCGTGCACCAGGCAAGTGCACCAACACTGAACCACACCCAGTCCTCATGCAGCTTACAAGAGAAGTTCAATTAGTACCAATTCATTTTTTTACTTAGAGCCATTAAAATTCCCTATCTCTATCCTAAAGATTCCATGTCTAGCTATCTATTCTACAGAAATTCACTGGGATGAACAGAGGAAATATCTTTTCTCAGACATACTGACCTCAAAATCTGGACCAAAAATAAGGGCCTTGGTCCAATACTTTGTACAACATTTGGAGAGAACATGTACTACTCACAGTTTCTCAGCCCAACGGTATGCCTTCCATACATTTTTGTCAATGTAAGAAATATCATTTCCTTGGAAATTCCTGTGAAGAAACAGTTCATATACTTGAGTAAATAGGAAAAGACTAAGCAGAAGCAGTAAAATCATCGCACCCTCATGGAGGTGTTCAATGCAGAACAAAGAAAACCACCAATCTTCTAATTTCAAGATCTATCAGTTTCTGAGGGAACACAGTTAGCAACACAGGGCTGCTGGAGCAAGCTAAGACCTTCCTTGCAAGTTGAACTTTGAATATGACCAGCTTCTTGGTTAGAAAATGCTAGTTAATTACTAAGTATTTTTCTCAAAAATAATTGCGTTTAAATAAAGTACTTCTACAAATCAATAAAAAAATAGTGATTAATAATTCAACAGGAAAATAGGTGAATTTTTATCACCATTAGCAAGTAAGAAACCCTGATATAGGTACCATCAAACCTTTGCCAGAGGGCTGTCTGTTGAAGCACGTGTGTTAGAAAGAGGAGGAAATTCGAATTAGTCAAAGTGATGTGCTGGTGTGGAAACAGTTCTTGGTCACGCTACTTAGGGAAAAAGCACAAAATCACTAATGAAAGTTTTACCTCAGCCGGGCGGTGGTGGCGCACGCCTTTAATCCCAGCACTCGGGAGGCAGAGGCAGGCAGATCTCAGTGTCTGTGAGTTCGAGGCCAGCCTGGTCTACAAGAGCTAGCTCCAGGACAGGCTCTAAAAAAAAAAAAAAAGCTGCAGAGAAACCCTGTCTCGAAAAACCAAAAAAAAAAAAGAAAGAAAGAAAGTTTTACCTCATCCGTGAACAACACAAATGAACTGGAAGGAAGGACACATGACAAAATGTAACTGCAGTTTATTTTGGCTTGTAGGGCACAGAAGAAGAGCATGGAATAAATTTTCTAGATTATCCTATAAACTCTGGGTCTTTCATTTCTATTTTGCATGTGTGCAATCATTCTCCTATTTTACTGAGACGGAATCTTTAATCCAGCCTAAATAAAGCTCACTAGAATGGTAGACTTGCTAGCCAGATGGTTCTGAAGAGTGTGCTTCTGACATTCAAGGCTGTAATTATTTGTAGACTGCCACATAAACCTATCATTTACATGGATTCTGAGGATCTGAACTCTAGTCCTCACACTTGCAATTGGACCACTTTAACAAGTGAGGAACCTCCCTGCTGTCCCCACCCTTCACCCTTTTTTGCAGTGCTAGTAATGGAATTCAGGGCATTTTGTGTGCCAGTCAAGTATTCTACCACTGAGCTCTATTCCTAGCCCTCTGTTCATTATGAGACAGGATCTCATTAAGTATAGTCTAGCCTGGCCTTGAATTTATAATTCTCATTCTTTAGTTTCCCAAGTACTAGGATTAAGGGTATATACTACACACCAGGCTTCTATGACTTTTTTTTTTTTTTTTTTGGTTTTTCAAGACAGGGTTTCTCAGTAGCTTTGGAGCCTGTCCTGGAACTAGCTCTTAGAGACCAGGCTAGTCTTGAACTCACAGAGATCTGCGTGCCTCAGCCTCCCGAGTGCTCCCAAGTACTCAGGCTCCGAGTATGTGCCACCACCCCCCAGCTCCATGACATTTTTTAAGAATGGGAATATATCCTTGAGTGGCACATGCTTAAAAGAAACTGTTACATACCTAATTTATGTTCAGTTTCAACTCTGTGGCTCACTTTAAGCATTTACTTTTAGTTCTACTTAGTGAAGACTTTCTTGCTCAGTTTAAACACACTTTTTCTTGTGATAGGGAAGAAAGAAATTCACTCACTTGATAGTGGACATCCCACTCAATCCCACACTGTTTGATTTTATGTTCACTAATAAGAAAAATGCCTAAAACTGAACTCTCATTCCTGACTGCTGAGTCTATCTGTTAAATTGCCATTCTTATCTTTATCTAGAACAGAAACTGTGGTCTCATTTTTTTATTTTCATACTTCAATCCCCAATTTTGTTTGAGATGTAGTCTCACCATGCAGCCCTGACTCGTGTAGAACTCACTATGGAGACCAGGCTGGCCTCAGTCTCACAGAGATCCACCCGCCTCTGCATCTCAAGTTCTGGGATTAAAGGTGTGCATAACCATGTCTAGTGTCACTCACTAAATCCTATCTTCTCTTACTCTGTGAGGATTCGGGGTTTTCTTCCCACTCTCGTAATAGCCACAGTGGTCCAACTCTTGCTCACTTTAGTCCTAGATTTTGCTCGATATTTATATATGGTCATCAAGAATTAAGCTTCCCATCTGGATTACTCTACAAGAGGATGCTAAAATGATCCTCTATCTGAGTGTTAAGACTCATGCCTGTATTTTCCATTTGAGATGCTGAGGCAGGATGATCATGAACTCAAGGCCAGCCTGTATTACATAGCAAAGTTCCACCCTCTTAATACTTTTTCAATATTTTTTAGAAATTTATAATGGTTCTTCTTCCATATTGCACTGTGACTTTCAAACCACTAGAACTGATATTCAAAGTATTTCATAATATCTCTCACTGTTTTCTAATTCAATCTTTTATGGTAGACTAGTCTACTAAATCCCAATTCTTGTAAGCTATGCCTTTGGCTATGCTGTAATACCTATTTTTACTTTATTTAAAAATGAGACACTCTTTGAAACAAAGGGAAAGTTTTAATGTGACCATTCCCCTTTCCCCCATCTATTATTTCATGTTCCTGAGAAAATGCCACACATATATGGCTCCCATACTTCTTAGCCCTGAATAGTGCACACAATACATCAAAAATATTAGAAAACCAGGAACAAGAATGAGCTCTGGACATAACTAAGATTACAAAGCTAACATTCATGTATGCTAAGAACTAAGATAAGTATTCCATGTAGTCAACTAAACCTCACAACAGTCCTATGAAACAGGAGTCATCAAACTTCCCATTTTACAGGTGAGGAAGTTAATTCACAGCTAAATACTTTACGCAGGGTTACAGAGCTTAGGCCAAACCCCAGGAGTCCAGCTCCAGAATCTACTCTAATTACGCTGATACATCCTCACTGAAATAAATTATAAAGAAGATGGAATGAAACAGAAGAACAAAGGTTAAGCAATGATATAATGAAACTAAATAAAAATGAATACAGAAAAATAAGAAGGGCTATCATAAATAAAAGACTGGAGAAGGGATACTGAAGAAGTAAAATTGAGGACAAGGAAAAGTTGACAAGTCAAGGTAGGAGCAGAAAGTCAATCAATGAGAATCAGAGAGACAAGGAGGGCCCAGGAAAGCTTTGAAGAAAAAGGTGCTATGTCAGGCAAATGTAAAACAGAAATAAAGGTGAGTCTTACAAGATAGCAAAAGTGTTGTTGTAGGAGTCGGGCTTTGGCACAGGCACTTGGTGGAGTCTCCGTTCTGGGCTAAGATGATTACACAATAGTGTCTCATTTTCACACAAGCAGAACTCACATAGGTTGATGTACATGTAGGCATTTTGTTCCATAGTTAAATCTTTTTCTGTTTTGGAATTTTCAGAATATGGAGTTGTGGTAAGTTCCATTTTAGAAAACTGATTTGTAGGTGGAAGTGTCATTTCAGGGTACTTTGGAATAGGAGCTGTAGTTGTTGGGACTGTAGAATGTGCAGCTTCTGGAGAAACAGCTGTAGTTGTTGAGACTCCATACTCCGCAGCCTCTGTAGAAGCAGCTGCAGTCTCTAGGACTTCAGAAGGTTCAGTCTCTATAGTTGATGAATCTGAACGCTGAGCTTCAACATGAACTAAAGTTACAGCTGTTGTCTCATAATGTTCTATGGTCTCCATAGGTATCTCAGAAGTGTGAGCTTGGGAGTCCTTCATTGGGGCAGAATGTTTAACCATTGTATTAGGTTGTTGAGTTATTGAAATTTCTGAGTGTAAATACTGAGCTGTGACTTGAGTTAGGTTTGAATGTTGAACCTGAATCTTCTCATCAAGTGGGAGTACCTCTTCAGGGTTATTTAGAGGAAGGATAGTAATATTCCCTGGGGCTTCCAAAGGTTCACTCTCTATCTTAGATAGTTCAGTTAAAGAATGCTCTACATCAAGATGGTAAACTTGGACCTCAGGTGACACTGTATGCTGAGTTTGATGACCTGACATTGCAACTTTACTATCATGGAACACTGGAGCTTTGGTAACAAGCCCCTCATCCGGCTGTGGAGGTTGAGAGAAGGTCTTTTGCATAGGTTCAAAGAGTCCTCTCTCAGTAGTAGGTTGATGAGTTATGGTAACTTCCAAATCTAAAGGAGGAACCGTGATTTCAGTTGTGCTTGGATGCTGAATGTGAACCTGTTCTAGAGGTGTCACTTGAGAATGCATTGGACGATGAACTGTAGTCTCACTGAGAGCTGTGGGATGATGAGCCTCTCTAGTAGGCTCTGCAGTTACAGTGAGTTCCGTGTCTAAGGGATGATATGGTTTTGTTAGATACTCAGCTTTACTCTGAATTAGAACTTGAATCATGCCCTCTTTATATCCTTGAGTTTGAACTACCAACTCATTAGGTGGTTTTCTAACTTCAGCAGTGGTCCTCTGCAAATTTTCAGGACTGTTTTCTTGAGTAGATGAGTTATGATCAAGGTTAACTACGATTTTAGTTGGAGTTCTTGTACGAGGAACGAAAACTTCTGGGTTCAGGATCACACTTTGATCTGAATGAACTCTAGTCTGCTGTGGAGTTGGATGAAAGTGAGTCCCTGTAGGAGGCTGAGAAGGCTGAGATGAGATCCTGGGTGGTGCTGGATTCTCAGCTTGACCCTGAACTGGTATTGGAACTGTCACCTCCTGAACTACACCCTCTTTTGGTGGTGCTGTAATCTGAGTTGTGCTCTCGTGCATACTTTGTGAAAGCTCTCCCTCATTAACAGGTTGATAAGTTCCAGTAAGTTCTAGATCCAAATGCTGAACGGTGACTTCAGGTATCTGAGTTGTGTGCTTACTGTGAACAGGCTCTGGATATATCACCAGAGGGATCTCTGGAGGAGGAACTGTAGTCTTCTTTGGAGTTGTAGGATGGTGAGGCTCTCTAGTAGGCTCTGAACTTATGGTGAGTTCCAGATCCAAAGGCCTAAATGATACAACAGCTTGATCCTGAGTTGGTATTGGAACAGTCACCTCCTGATATACTGGGGTTAGAGCTATACCCTCTTTAGGTGGTTCTGTAATCTGGGTTGTGGTCTCTTGAATGTTTTGAGAAAATTCTCCCTCAGTAATAAGCTGTGGGGCTATGGTAAGTTCCAAATCCAAAGGCTGAACTGTGACTTCAGTAGGGTTTGGATGCTGAGGGTGCTGTGGAACTGTAGAATGCTGAGGCTCTCTGGTAGGCTCTGGAGTTATGGTGAGTTCCAAATACAAAGGCTGAGATGAAGAAGAAGCTTGATCCTGAGTTTTTGTTGGAACTGTCACCTCTTGATATTCTTGCTCTTGAGCTACAACCTCCTTAAGTGGTTCTGTAATTAGACTTGTGGTCTCTGGAATAGTTTGAGAATGTTCTCCCTCAGCAGTAGTTTTATGAGTTATGGTAAGTTCCCGATCCAAAGGCTGAACTGGGACTTCAGTAGGGTTTGGATGCTGAGGGTGCTGTGGAACTGTAGAATGCTGAGGCTCTCTGGTAGGCTCTGGCGTTATGGTGAGTTCCAAATACAAAGGCTGAGATGAAGAAGAAGCTTGATGCCGAGTTTTTGATGGATCTGTCACCTCTTGATATTCTTGCTCTTGAGCTACAACCTCCTTAGGTGGTTCTGTAATTAGACTTGTGGTCTCTGGAATAGTTTGAGAATGTTCTCCCTCAGCAGTAGTTTTATGAGTTATGTTGTGTTCCAGATCCAAAGGCTGAACTGTGACTTCAGTAGGGTTTGGATGCTGAGGTTGCTGTGGAACTGTAGAATGCTGAGGCTCTCTGGTAGGCTCTGGCGTTATGGTGAGTTCCAAATACAAAGGCTGAGATGAAGAAGAAGCTTGATGCCGAGTTTTTGATGGATCTGTCACCTCTTGATATTCTTGCTCTTGAGCTACAACCTCCTTAGGTGGTTCTGTAATTAGACTTGTGGTCTCTGGAATAGTTTGAGAATGTTCTCCCTCAGCAGTAGTTTTATGAGTTATGTTGTGTTCCAGATCCAAAGGCTGAACTGTGACTTCAGTTGGGTTTGGATGCTGAGGTTGCTGTGGAACTGTAGGATGCTGAGGCTCTCTGGTAGGCTCTGGAGTTATGTTGAGTTCCAAATACAAAGGCTGAGATGAAGAAGAAGCTTGATGCTGAGTTTTTGATGGAACTGTCACCTCTTGATATTCTTGCTCTTGAGCTACAACCTCCTTAGGTGGTTCTGTAATTAGACTGGCGGTCTCTGGAATAGTTTGAGAATGTTCTCCCTCAGCAGTAGTTTTATGAGTTATGTTGAGTTCCAGATCCAAAGGCTGAACTGTGACTTCAGTAGGGTTTGGATGCTGAGGTTGCTGTGGAACTGTAGAATGCTGAGGCTCTCTGGTAGGCTCTGGAGTTACGGTGAGTTCCAAATACAAAGGCTGAGATGAAGAAGAAGCTTGATGCTGAGTTTTTGATGGAACTGTCACCTCTTGATATTCTTGCTCTTGAGCTACAACCTCCTTAAGTGGTTCTGTAATTAGTCTTGTGGTCTCTGGAATAGTTTGAGAATGTTCTCCCTCAGCAGTAGTTTTATGAGTTATGTTGAGTTCCAGATCCAAAGGCTGAACTGGGACTTCAGTAGGGTTTGGATGCTGAGGTTGCTGTGGAACTGTAGAATGCTGAGGCTCTCTGGTAGGCTCTGGAGTTATGGTGAGTTCCAAATACAAAGGCTGAGATGAAGAAGAAGCTTGATGCCGAGTTTTTGATGGAACTGTCACCTCTTGATATTCTTGCTCTTGAGCTACAACCTCCTTAGGTGGTTCTGTAATTAGACTTGCGGTCTCTGGAATAGTTTGAGAATGTTCTCCCTCAGCAGTAGTTTTATGAGTTATGTTGAGTTCCAGATCCAAAGGCTGAACTGGCACTTCAGTAGGGTTTGGATGCTGAGGTTGCTGTGGAACTGTAGAATGCTGAGGCTCTCTGGTAGGCTCTGGCGTTATGTTGAGTTCCAAATACAAAGGCTGAGATGAAGAAGAAGCTTGATGCTGAGTTTTTGATGGAACTGTCACCTCTTGATATTCTTGCTCTTGAGCTACAACCTCCTTAGGTGGTTCTGTAATTAGTCTTGTGGTCTCTGGAATAGTTTGAGAATGTTCTCCCTCAGCAGTAGTTTTATGAGTTATGTTGTGTTCCAGATCCAAAGGCTGAACTGGGACTTCAGTTGGGTTTGGATGCTGAGGTTGCTGTGGAACTGTAGAATGCTGAGGCTCTCTGGTAGGCTCTGGCGTTATGGTGAGTTCCAAATACAAAGGCTGAGATGAAGAAGAAGCTTGATGCTGAGTTTTTGATGGAACTGTCACCTCTTGATATTCTTGCTCTTGAGCTACAACCTCCTTAGGTGGTTCTGTAATTAGACTTGCGGTCTCTGGAATAGTTTGAGAATGTTCTCCCTCAGCAGTAGTTTTATGAGTTATGTTGAGTTCCAGATCCAAAGGCTGAACTGTGACTTCAGTAGGGTTTGGATGCTGAGGTTGCTGTGGAACTGTAGGATGCTGAGGCTCTCTGGTAGGCTCTGGCGTTATGGTGAGTTCCAAATACAAAGGCTGAGATGAAGAAGAAGCTTGATGCTGAGTTTTTGATGGAACTGTCACCTCTTGATATTCTTGCTCTTGAGCTACAACCTCCTTAGGTGGTTCTGTAATTAGACTTGTGGTCTCTGGAATAGTTTGAGAATGTTCTCCCTCAGCAGTAGTTTTATGAGTTACGGTAAGTTCCCGATCCAAAGGCTGAACTGTGACTTCAGTAGGGTTTGGATGCTGAGGTTGCTGTGGAACTGTAGGATGCTGAGGCTCTCTGGTAGGCTCTGGCGTTATGGTGAGATCCAAATACAAAGGCTGAGATGAAGAAGAAGCTTGATCCTGAGTTTGTGCTGGAACTATCTCCTCTTGATATTCTTGCTCTTGAGCTACAACCTCCTTAGGTGGTTCTGTAATTAGACTTGTGGTCTCTGGAATAGTTTGAGAATGTTCTCCCTCAGCAGTAGTTTTATGAGTTATGTTGAGTTCTAGATCCAAAGGCTGAACTGTAACTTCAGTAGGGTTTGGATGCTGAGGTTGCTGTGGAACTGTAGGATGCTGAGGCTCTCTGGTAGGCTCTGGCGTTATGGTGAGTTCCAAATATAAAGGCTGAGATGAAGAAGCTTGATCCTGAGTTTTTGTTGGAATTGTCACCTCTTGATATTCTTGCTCTTGAGCTACAACCTCCTTAGGTGGTTCTGTAATTAGACTTGCGGTCTCTGGAATAGTTTGAGAATGTTCTCCCTCAGCAGTAGTTTTATGAGTTATGTTGAGTTCCAGATCCAAAGGCTGAACTGGGACTTCAGTTGGGTTTGGATGCTGAGGTTGCTTTGGAACTGTAGGATGCTGAGGCTCTCTGATAGGCTCTGGAGTTATGGTGAGTTGCAGATCCAAAGGCTGAACTGTGACTTCAGTTGGGTTTGGATGCTGAGGTTGCTTTGGAACTGTAGGATGCTGAGGCTCTCTGGCAGGCTCTGAAGTTAGGGTGAGTTCTAGGTCTAACGGCTGAAATGAGACAGTATATGATGCTGGATACTTAGCTTGATCCTCAGTTGGTATTGGAATTTTCATCTCATGATATTCTAGACTTTGAGTTAAAATATTTTCTGGAGCTTCCATCACTTGATTTGTGGTCTCTTCCATAGTTTGAGAAAGTTTCTCCTTAGGTTTTAGATTTACGGCAACTTCTAGATCCAAAGGTTGAAATGCATTTTTAGTTGGGATTGCATGTTGAGTCTCACTATGATGTGGATGTGGAAGTTTTACTTGAAAATGTGGATTTAAAGTTCTCTTTGGTGGTATATAATTCTTAGTCTCTTGACTAATTCCTGGGGTTACAGTAACTTCTAGGTCCAAAGGCTGAAATAAACCATTAGGTGATAGTGTATACTCAACTTGATCCTGATCTGGCTTTGGAACAGTAATCTTGTGTGATGGAATGTGAGTTACAATATTTTTCAGTGGCTTTGGAGAGTGTGGAATCACTTTTTGGCTTAGAAAAAATTTTCCTTTTCTAGGGAGTTTTAAAGTCTGAGCTGCAGTGGGCTTCAGTGCTAGAAATGGTTTCAGATTCTCATGGAGGTCTATGGAATGAGATAGGGTTATTTGTTGATGTAAAGAAGGTCTTACTCCCATACTGTGAACCGGAGGCAGTTCTGAGGCTTCCTGTTGAGTTGAATAAAGGTGTACCTCTTTAAAGTGGTGTGTTGTCTGAGCTATGGCCTCCTGGAAGGCTGGAGATTCAGTTTTGGAGAAATATGGACGCTTTGAAAGGGCATTAGTCTGAATCTGTGGAAATTTACCTTTCTCAGTAGAGTCTACAGGCTGACGTAAGTCTTCTTGTGGCAATGGAACTGATCCATCCTCCAGAGAGGGTTCTGGAGTTATGGTAAGTTCTAGGTCCACATGTTTAACAGTGGTTTTATATGACTTTGGAAGTTCAGTTCTGAATGTTGCCTCTAGATCTGCAGATGAAAAAAACTTATCTGTTATCGAAGGCCAAGTCGAGCTCCCCTGCTGACTTGGATAAGGTTCCTCAGGAAATTCTTCAGGTTGGGTTGGGACCCCTTGACCAACTGGAGAATGTTGATCCTTTTTTGGGTTGGTTTGATGTTCAAATGGGATATTTTGTGATGCTGGAAAATAAACTTGACCATGACCCAGGGATGGAACTGTTACCTCATGGTAACCTGGAAGTTGTTCATCAGGCAGCTTTAGCATCTGTTCTGAAGCCTCCTGCTGTGCTGGAAAGGGTTTTCCTTCTTCAGAGATCTGTGATATTCCAGTTGTGTCTTCTTGCTGGCTTAGAGGTTTATGATGCAGAATAGGTTCTGGGGACTGATATAAAACACCCTGTTGTTGTGACAGTTCAACCTCTTCAGATGCTGTAGCCTCATGATACACAGTTCCCATCGCAGCTACAGGATTCTCTGTTACTGTAATCTCCAGATCTGGAGGTTGACCAGTAGCATACGACAGGCTAGAATGCTGAACTTGATAGTGACCTGGAGGCAAAGCTGTCATTTCATGATGCTCTGGAGACTGAGCTGTTTGTTCCTGCTCAGGTGAAGAAGGTTTAAACTCTTCAGCATACTCTTGAGCTGGTACCTCCAGCTGGCTTTGAAATTGACTCTCTCCAGAAGGCCCAGAAGCCTGAGTTGGAGGCTTCTCCTCATGGAGAAAGGGTTCCATCTGCTCACTATACTCCAAAGGATGCACTGGGGACTCCTGCTGGGTCAGAGAAGATTCAGTCTCCTTGGTAGGTTCTGAAGTCATGGTAAGTGCCACATCCACAGGTCTAACTGTAACATGTGGTAAGTAATAATGGTGCTTTTCATTTCGATCTGGCTGGACTTTGTGAATTGGTGGAGTTTCAACTACATTCTCAATAGGGGACTCTGGAGTTTGAAGTGGAGTCTCTTGTTCGACTGGAGGGAGCTCTGCAGGTTGAACTGAGGCTTCTGGCTGGTTTCCAGAACCCAATTCTACCTCCTCAGGAGACTCAGAAAGTTGACCTGGCTGTTCTAGTTCACTGATAGAAGACTCATCCTCCAGAAGAGGGCCTGGATGTTGAGATAAATCTTCCTGCTGCATTGGTAAAGGTTCTAACTCCTCTGCTTCCTCTTGAGGCTGTACTGGATACTCAAAATCAAATCCAGAAGATTCAGCCTCCTCAGGATACTCAGAAGGTTCAGTTGGCTGCTGCTGCTGGCTAGGGAAATGTTCAGTTTCAACAGGAGGACCGGGAGTCTGAGTTGGAGTCTCCTCCTCATATAGAGATGACTCAATCTCTGTTCTAGGTTCAGGAGTTATTTTAGGTTCCATATCTGCAGGCTTACCTGTAATCATGGGCAAAGTATAATGGAGAAATTGAGCCTGACTAGGGTTTTGAATTGTGGTTAGTACAGTTTCAGCTGTACTCTGCATAGAGGATTCTGGAACTGGAACTGTATCCTCTTGCTCAACTAGACGACTGGTTTCTTCGGGAAACTTTGTAGGCAGAGCTGGAGCTTTTAGCTGGCTACCAGAATTTCCAAAGTTTTCAGGAGGCTCTAGAATCTGAGCTGGGGCCTCTTGTTGGGTTGATGAAGGTTCCAACAACTCAGAACTCTCTGGAAACTGGGCTAGGGCCTGTTGCTGGCCCAGAGTAGCTTGTGCCTCCTTATCTGCCTCTGAAGCCACAGGATTCACTGTGACATTTGGCAGGTTTGAGTGCTGAGCTTCATTTCTATTTGGAGGAGGACCATTTATTTCAGGATGAACTGATGGTTCCTCAGAAGGAAGCTGATGGCGAGCTGAGTCTTCTTTTTGGATTAAAGGTTCATCTTCCTGTGGGAAATAATCTGGAGCTTCCTGCTGGAGATTCTCTGATTTTTGAACTTGTGTCTCCAACTGGTCAGGTTCATCCTGCTCTAAGAACTGTGGAACTTCATCTGTATTTTCCTGGGATTGCAGAGGAAGGCTGTAAGAATAAGCTTCATTCATATTGAGATCACCATAACCATCCTTGGTTTGCTTGTGAAATTGAGGTTTTCCAACAACCACCTTAGCAAGTTTCCTGCGCCGAGTTAAATATTTCCTCAACTTCTTGCGTGAAACCATGAAGGTTGTTGCTTTTGAACTCTGGCTGTCCAGTGGTGGAACAAGTATTTCATCCAACTGATGATCTGCAGCCTCAGCTAGACTTGCAGTACTTTTGAACTGTGAAGACAGAATGGGAGCCTGAATTTGATCCCCATTTACCGTTAAAATGTTCTCTCGCTGCTTCCCAGGTGGCATCAGCTTGTTGGTCAGATGCTGATGTGAAACAGCAAGCTTCTCAGGCTCTGGGTTCGACTCCCGAGAAGTGCTGGGGTCCTGGAATAGAAGTAAACTGTCAGTTAACTCCTCAAGTGGGGCCAACATCTCTTTGGGAGCAGGGGACCCCAGATACTCAGTGCCCTCTTTGTCTGTCTCGGGTGCTCGAGTACGTGGGGATTTAGGTGGATGATAAGAGGAGTGCCAAGACCGGAGTTTGGTTGGCACCCAGGGCTCTGAAGTCAACTGGCTTGGGTTCCTAGTGAACTCTGGAATGGGAAAAGCCAGGACCAGTTGCCACATGAAGAGAAGCCTTAGTGCACCAAAGTGCAGTAAAGACATGACGTAAAAGTAGAGATAAGAAAAAAAAAAGTAAAGACAAAATGCAATAGGGACTAGATTCACAATGCTGCCCAAACGGGTGGGAAACTGACTGAAAACTCAGAACCTGGGCAAGGAGGCCTACCCCGCCCTTCATTTATGACAGCTGACCTTTGTTACAAAACCATTACTGGGCAGGGTCCCAGCTGGATTCTGCTTTCTCTCATGTCTGTGATCTTTTCCCCTTTTGGACTTTCTTTCAAGTTTGTTGTAGAAAACTCCAAAAGCCAAATTCAAAAGTTATCTTGTTTCTTGCTTCTGTAGCTTCTTCCTAATGTCTAGAGTAGACTGATCGATGAAATAAGCATCAAATGATGTCTGTTGTTAGAACTTTGGAAATAATCTTTAATTATAATGAAGTCATACATTTTATTACTATTGTATGGTCATGTGGTACATGCCTCAACATGCATGCAGAAGTCAAAGGACAGCATATGGGGTTGGTTCTCTCCTTCCACCTTCAAGAGGCTTCCAGGGATGGAACTCTGGTCACCAGGCTTGCATTGTGAGGTGGCAAGTACCTTTATCCACTAAGCATCTGTAGGACATAAATATAAACTTAGTAATACAATACCGTCTTTCCTCAAATTTTACCTCTCATAGACCTTTTTAACTTAGACCTTCTATAATGTGCTTAACCTTTCCATGTCCTCAATTTTGATGTACATTTTGGAACACTGCTTACTTTAGGACAAAACTACCACCTACAATTCTTTCGCATCTGAAAGCATTCTTTCTCTTTAACCTTCTTTACCAACATGCATTTTATAACTATACCCTTCTATGTCTCTTCTCTCACTTGTTATACTTTCTTTACAAATTTAAAAACATTTTATATCATACTTCAAACTCATACATGTGAATAAATAGGGTGCTTATAAACTGTGACTGCTTATAGTAATGCTCTGAGCCACACAGTTTTGTACATATGCTCCTAAATCAAGCATAAGCCATCTCATACAGAAACAGAGGGCATGGGCCACTCAGAAAGGATATAGCTAACAGACTCAATAAGATTCTTCTGTTTTTCACAGATGAATAAAAATTATTAAGGGACTTTATGGTTCAATGTTATCTGAGAAGAGAATTACTAACTCCTCTAGTTACTTGCACCTTTATGGAGAGAAACTGACACCCAAAATCCATAATAGTCCCGATGCCCTTTCTGCTCTGACTCAGTAATAACCTAGGGTTATACTATGCCACTGTTTCTCCTTATGATACATTCCTTATGAAGGCTGACTGTTAGACTTTACACAGATATTTCTTTGTCAGAACACAAACATCTTCTGATGTCTGCTGACATCTCAATGTGCACAGAGATTCACTCCACCCAGCCTGAAAGAACTCAGAAAACCATTCATTAGAATATCCTTTCTGAGTCTTTACAGCCTCACAAATATTGCAAAAGGTACAACTGCTTAAACCTGAAACCTGTTGAAAACATAAATGGTCTCTTCAAAGAAACAAAAGGGGCATTTACTTAAATACAAAGGTAAGTTCCATGTATGAACTTAGCAGCAGCTGTAACCTTACTTGTGCTTCTGTGTGCATCACTTTTTCTTTTGGTATAATATATATTCAATGATATATACTCTTGGTATATTCTCAATAGTATGAAATGACTATAAACCCCCACTATTCTCTTTTCAATTACTTTTTAAAATATTTATTTATTATGTATACAATATTATCTGTGTGTATTCCTGCAGGCCAGAAGACGGCACCAGACCTAATTACAGATGGTTGTGAGCCACCATGTGGTAGCCAGGAATTGAACTCAGGACCTTTGGAAGAACAGGCAATGTTCTTAACCACTGAGCCATCTCTCCAGCCCCCTCTCTTTTCAGTTATTCCACCCTTGAATTGTTTCTTAGACTTTTTATTTTTCTGTTTACTGCATTCTTAATATATAACCTTCTGTATGTAACTATCAGTAATTTTGTTTCACAGTTCAAGAGAGCTGATTTCTAAACTCAAAAGTTAAGATAATGAAAATAGCTGTCTTAAAATAAGTGTTTAACAAGACCTAATAAATCTTAATGCCTGAGAGCAACACAAGGGGAGCCTGAGCCATTATTAAACAGAATGATAACTGTCCTAGGTAATATTCCTTTTTTCCGTGTTTCTAAATCCCCGGGCGGTTCCCCGAGCAGCTAGCGGTGGGAAATGCTGGCGAGTCCCCAGAGACGGCTGCCAGAGCAGTGCAGATTCCCAGCGGTGAGCGGCAGACACATAGCAGGGTAGGCAGTGAGCTCTGGGAACTGCAAGATCCCCGGGCGGGCTGGGTGCGAACAGGCAGCGGGTAAAAGGCACATAGACACAGTAAATAGGCATAAAGAACATTTATTACTTAAGGGAGGGGGGAGAAGAGAAAGAAGAGAGAGAGAGAGAGGGACACAGAGAGAGAGAGAAACACGCGTGCACACACCAAAAGGGAACAGCAAGAGAGGAAATTCAAGATGGCGACGAGAGGTCAGAGGTAGCTGGGAGTGGGGCATGGCTTGTCCCTTAAAGTGACCAGGGACCGAAAGAATAACATTCCCAGGTCTTGCTTACAATAAAAGCAGGAGGTTAGACACCACAGTTTGAAGGAATTGGGGCGGCGAATTCTCAAGTCTGCTTCCAGCTGATTTGTGGGCATCGTCTTGAGGGAGGGATCCCTGAGAAGGCTGTGTGCTGGGAACCTGCTGGCATAGCTTGTCTCTTTGCTTATGACTGGTGTCTGTGGCGTGGAAATGTCTGGTGTCCCTTATCCTGTTTAAGGTATTGGCAGAACAAAGAACAGAGTTAAATTAAGGAAAAAAAATTTTGGATTAGGGAATTGAGGGGCTATCTGACCTGTTTAAGGTAGATTCTTTAATTCGGCTCCCTGGAACTCACAAGAACTCCTTGGGTTTATAAAAACAGAAGTTTTATACATATAATGACTATGGCTTATTTTGTACAATGAAAAGTATTTTTTTTTAAGAAATTTGATTTGAAATTTATTTGGTGAGGTAACCTGGCAAAACCTCAACCTGGCAAACCTCTCAGCTATCAAACTGTCAGAGATCTTTGAGAAGGGTAAGATTTTACTTGAGTTACCGATTAAAAAATGACAGAGAACTTACTTGGTTGGCACCAAGAGCTACTCTTTTTGGGTCCTCCATGGTCGCTGAAGGTTGCACTTGACCTTTGCTGGTTAGCTCCAGGCCTGCCAGGCTCCAGAAGACCCTGTGGGCTAAGAAATCTGTAGGAAGACAGGCCTACCTTGACCTGAGCAGCTAGGCTGTCGATTCCGGCGATTCTGTCCACGTCTAGAGGTCTTTAGTTTAGATGAAAGGCAGTCTGCCTAATGGTCAGCGCTCAGCAGTGCTCAGCAGTTGAAGCAAACTGCAGAAGGACATTGTTCTGCGCCCATTTGTCTTCTGTCTTCTTTGGAGGAAATAAGAGTCTGCTGCTAGGAGCCAACCTGTCTCTTTTTGTTATGAAAAGTTTTTTTAAATAATTAAATACTTAAATATCACATTCCCCAGATCTCTGAGCAGTTGAGGGCTGTTTATTAGGTATGGCTGCAGTATAGAACCTGTCTGGAAGGTTGGGTCTGAGCTTGACTGCACTGGCTCTTAACAGGCTAGATCTATACTCGTAAAAAGACAGAAAGAAAAAAAAAACCTGCTTGTAATATAAGGTTAGTGGCAGAACTGACAATGGTAAAGAACAGCTTAATAGTAAATATAAGGCATTTTTGTAAGAGTCTTAAAAGTACATACCAGTTTAAAATATGAGACTTATGATTTTGTAGTCTGAAATGAGATGTAATGAACAATTATTTTACACAGAAAGAGTGAACAGGAATTGGGCAACGTGGATGCCTTTGGTGGACCCTATCAAATGTATGCCACTGCATAAACACATGTAACAGACTTACCATGAGGATTGTAGTGAAAACCGGTGACAAGGCAGGGTGTGCAGGAGTAAAACTGGGAGAGCTTGGTCACCTGACCCGGCTCTCAGCCAAGATGGCGATAAAGTCACCTGACCCACCTGGCCCTCCGTTAAGATGGCGACAGCCATGTGTTGTAAGCTTAATGAGGGGGATCTAAAGGCATGATCTGCTCTGTTGCTGAGCCGCCATGCCATAACACAAGCGGGGGGGGGGGGGGGGGGGAATGAAGGCAAAAGGCTGGAACCAAAAAAACTGCACCATGCCATGGCTGGAATTGAAAAAGCCACGGGGAGGTCGGAGTGATAGGCTTAGACGACTTGGTCCCCATAGCCAAGACCGTGAAAACACCTGCAAAAAAAACCGTGGCACCTCAAAGCCTACAACGAGAACGGCTCCCCATTTAGGCGTGATGCAGATGGCACGAACAACCAGGACAAGGGGGCGGGCGTCCCCGGTCCAAGAGTGGGTTGCTACGGGCCTGGCTAGATCTGGGCCAATTACTCAGAAACCAGAGGCCCGGCTGCACCGTAGTGGCAGGCCGCACTGTAGCGGTGGTCATGAGGAAAAGAAGGAAGAAAAGGAATGAAAAGAGAGAAAGAGGAAGAAACTGGAGGCTGGGCCTCCAGTTTGCGAGTGAGCTGAGGGGCTGGCCAAGGCCGCACCACCTCAGGCACGGGCTTAACCAAGGATGCAAGCTGGAGGTGAATGCCAAGTACCCCCCAGAAACACCAGGGGGTTGCCGGGAGCTCAACGGTCAATTCCCAGGTCAAAAGGGGCGGTTAGGCTGGCTGAAAAGGACACTCACGATTAGAAGCGGGTGTTGTTCGTAAGAGCCATGCCCAGGCAGATGGAACATGTGGGTCATTGTTGAGAAATGTCCTCGGTCCTGATTCTGCCCCAGAAGGGAGCTTGGAGTCCTGGACAGAGCCTGAAGCCGGAACTCCAGCCCCAGGTGGAAGTCCAGGGCGGGTGAATCTCTCGAGTCCACGGCACCAATAATATTCCAATAATATTGCTTTTTTCCGTGTTTCTAAATCCCCAGGCGGTTCCCCGAGCAGCTAGCGGTGGGAAATGCTGGCGAGTCCCCAGAGACGGCTGCCAGAGCAGTGCAGATTCCCAGCGGTGAGCGGCAGACACATAGCAGGGTAGGCAGTGAGCTCTGGGAACTGCAAGATCCCCGGGCGGGCTGGGTGCGAACAGGCAGCGGGTAAAAGGCACATAGACACAGTAAATAGGCATAAAGAACATTTATTACTTGAGAGAGAGAGAGAGAGAGAGAGAGAGAGAGAGAGAGAGAGAGAGAGAGAGAAGGAGGGAGGGAGGGAAGGAGGGAGGGAGGGAGGGATGGAGGAAGGGAGGGAGGGAGGGAGGAGGGAGGGAGGGAGAAGAGAAAGGAGAGAGAGAGAGAGAGAGAGGGACAGAGAGAGAGAGAAACATGCGTGCACGTGACAAAAGGGAACGGCAAGAGAGGAAATTCAAGATGGCGATGAGAGGTCAGAGGTAGCTGGGAGTGGGTGTGACTTGTTCCTTAAAGTGACCAGGGACCGAAAGAATAACACTAGGTCCAACCAAATAGATGAATTTAAAATTCTTGTAATAATAATTGTTCTGTGTTTAAAAAACAAAAGTACACCCATAATTTTTAAACCATTATCTCAGTGAGGAGTGGTAGATGTAGCACAGGGTTTGGCTACCCAGCTCTACTCTAGATACATTCTGGTACAACTCATTGTCACTACTCCAGTCTATTCCAGAAGGTTCTGGTGCCAGCTTAGGGATCTAAGCCAGGAAGATGGCATGAATCTCCCACACTCACAGGTTTCAAATTGGCAGATGGAACCTATACTTCCTGCTGACTCTTGCTTCCTGTGGATCAATGCTTGAATCACACTGAGGAAAGCTGGGTGATGGAACTGATGATGGTGGTCTATTCCACTCCACTCCTAACACTCTTGCGTCTGGCTTAGCCGCTAACCCTAGAACCATGGAGTCTAGGGAAAAAAAAGAAAACAAAACAAAAACAAACAAAGAACCTCAGAATCAATGGGAACACCTTGTCTACATCTTGTTTATTCACTTCTTAGGCCATTCCACAGCAGTTAAAGAAGTAAATGTTGGGCCAGGCAGTGGTGATGGCCACACCTTTAATCCCAGCACTCGGGAGGCAGAGGCAGGCAGATCTCTTGAGTTTGAGGCCAGCCTGGTCTACAGAGTAAGTTCCAGGACAGTAAGGGCTACACAGAGAAACCCTGTCTCAAACAACCAAAAGGAGAAAAAAACCCAAAAAACTAATTCACACATGAGTTTATGGAAATACTCAGATAATGATTTGTCAAGGTAACTGGAGACTAAGACATCTGGATTTGAGCAACTATTTTAACATAAAAGCAAGTCCTTAACTAGGAACCAGAAAAACACGACTTCCTCCTTCCTCCAAAGCATGTAGGCATATAGGTCAGCTCCTCTGCTGTGAATTTAGAAGCTCTGTCAAGCATATGCTTAAAATAAAAACTTGCCACTGAAAAGGGAGTTTGAAAAATAAACAAATCCTAACACATCTCTCCCCACCCTAAGAGCAGAGCTTCCTCCAGCTCTTTGGAGGTTTCAACACCTCAGGGGTTTCTGCATTCATGGGACATCAGCAGCATTTCTGCAGCACAGGAGAACTAAACAGAACTAAAGCTCATGAAGCTGTTAGGGGATAGTGCATTGTGCATGCATGCGTGTACATGCGTGTGTGTGTGCATGTGTTTGTGTGTGTGCATGACTGACATTAAAATCCAGGGCCTCACACGTTAGGCAAGCTCTTTACCATTGAGCCACATCCACAGAACACCTAGACTTTTAATGAAAAGAGAAAAAAAATAAACTCCAACAATCCTAGCTAATGGTGAGGTATCCTATAGCTTCAAAATCAATTAAGACCTATAAAGGGACTACTAGATATTGGCATTTTTATTACATACTACATAAACAATGGAGAAAATCACTATCAAAGTGATAAAGGCGATGAATTGTAGGTGGTAGGCCAATCATATGTACCTGCTAACTCTCCACAGCAGCTGGCCTCTCACGTGTCCTCCACACAATCTAGTTCAATCCTTTTATCTAAAGTCTAGGATTACAATATTCAGAGTATGGTTGATCAAAGTCTGCAAAGTTTTCCTTCACGACCTTGTTTGACCATCAACGGAAACTAAAGTAGTAATTTTCTAGTTCTTGGCATTGTGAGCTGATGTCAAACTGCCTTATGTCTAGTGCCAAGACAAACCTAGTCATAAGAAACTTACAGTTTCATAACCTGCCAGAGATTTCATTTTGGATATACTTGAAATGCAATGCTCATTTTACAGAGTAGATGTGAACAACATTTTAACTGTATTTATAGAGAACACTAAATAAAGGTTACTTTTTTGAAGTCACAGTACTTTCCTGCATCATTTGTTGGATGCAGGACTTACTAACTTCCCTCTGTTGATGACAGTGATGATAAAGGAAGTCCTTCAGAGAAAGCACAGGATTGGGAGTGAGCAACGGAACAGTTCAGTCTTCACAGCAAGTGGCTCCTACTTCAGAATACAGATGGAATGAAACTGCCGCCCGTCCCTCTCCAAATTACTAATCCAGTAAAAGGGAGAATGCACTTCTCTCTGAATTTTACAAGCAGCTCAAACTATGAGAGGCTCATCTGCATTAATACACTTCTGTAAGAATACAAATTCTTCCCAATGCTACCTCTGAATATTTTATAAGTCACTGTGGATTTTTCCTTTTCTTTGTTTGAGACAAGATCTCATATAGCTGGATTCTCTTCTTAGCCCCAGGACAATGTTGAACTTCTGATCCTCCTATCTCCATTTTGTAAAAGGGAGCAGCATGTCGGCGTCCTGCCACCTGGATAACTTAACCCCCGAAATAATCACACAGAGATCTGTATTAATTAAATTGCTGCCTGGCCCATTAGTTCTGGCCTCTTATTGTCTAACTCTCACATCTTATTGTCTAACTCGCACATCTTGATTCAACCCATTTCTAATAATTTGTATGTCACCAGAAGCTTGTGGCTTACTGGGAAAGATTCAGCATGTCTGACCTGGCAACTTCATGGCAGGCAGCTCTCTGCCTCTGCTTTCTTCCTCCCAGAATTCTGTCCTGTCTACTCTGCCCACCTAATTTTTGGCCCTATCAAAAGGCCAAGGCAGTCTCTTTATTTAACCAATGAAAGTAACATAGACAGAAGACCCTCCTACACCATCTCCAGCTCTTGAGTGTTGGGATTAGAGGTGTGTACCATTATAGCCACCTTTGATTTTGTTTAATGTGGTGCTAGAGATAGAACCCAGTGCTTGATGCTAGAAGCACTCTATTAATTAAACCAATTCCCAGCCTTACAGTACAGTAGACACCACTAGTTCTTCTAAGATGTCTACTTCAATTCTGAAAAGTGTTATATTGTCTTAGTTAAGTTTCTATTGTTGTGAAGAGACACCATGACCGTGCCAACTTTTATAAAAGAAAACATTTAATTAGGGTGGCTAGGGTGGCTCTCTTACATTTTTAGAGGTTCAGTCCATTATCATCATGATGGGGAGCATGGTGGTGTGCAGATAGATGTGATGGTGACTACAACTTGGCTTGCAGACAATGGGAAGTCGACTGAGACACTGGGTGGTACCCTGAGTATAGGAAATCTCAGTCTGCCCCAACAATGACACACTTCCTCCAACAAGGCCAAATCTACTCCAACAAAGTCACACCTCCTAATAGTGCCCCTCCTTATAAGATTATTTGGGCCAATTACATTTAAACTACCACATAAATATTTCTAAAATTTGAATAATTCAAAATAAGTCAAGGCATTATTAGTAACTTGCAGGCTTATTTATGCATCTTAGTTCTCTGTCACAAGGCCTTAGGCTTAATAAGCACCTGATAAGCCAATATTTAGTTTTTTTTCTTATCCCAGAATCAAGCACAGTCCACACCATTTAATAGAGGATTGATAGTATGTCAGCGGAATGAGTGAACAGATGATTGAAAAATGAAATTGTTCTCTTTAGCTGAAGGTCTAAAAATGCCTGCTGGGCAGCTGAGGTGCCCAGGACTGCAAGGGAGACTGGATGTGCGGTACGTCTGATTGGGCTTTTCAGATAAGCTTGCCAGAGTTGTTGCCGCCCATCACCTTCCTTCATGAGCAGAAAATGAAATAAAAAATTCTCTTAAGGTGTTTTGCACCCTTCCTTGATTTTAGTTTAAAACCTTATGCACTTTTCTACATTTATAAATGATGGAGGATTCTCATTGGCTAATAAACAAACTGCCTTGGCTTTTTGATAGGGCAGGATTTAGATAGGTGGAGTAGACAGAACAGGAAAAAGGAAGTGAGGTAGATGGCTCAGACAGATGTCACGCCTCTCCTAAGTGAGAGAGACTGCCGTGCCTTGCAGGGAGCCGATTTGCTGGCCGCCATCACAAGATGGCGCCGAGCCCCTGCACCACCAAGTAAACAACTCCATATATGGCAAGGCTGTAGACGGAACCTCTCGCATGCGCAGTAGTGCGCAGTAATCTTGGCCAATCCCGTGGCCGGGGGCATCGAAAGATGAGCGAGTAGCCAATCCAGGCACGACCCGTGTCCGCTCTCCCTATATAAGCGGCTGCCGTTTAGTGCTCTGGGCCCTTTGCTTCCTGCTCTCCCTACAACCAAGAGGCTCCAATAAAGCGTGATTTGAGAAGGATCCTCGACTTGGTGGTTGTTCTTCCCTGCTGGCCAGGGGGGTTCGCTGCAGTGCCTCTCCTCAGGGAGAGAGATGCGATGAAGCCAGCTGCCAGGTCAGACATGCTAAATCTTCCCTGGTAAGACACCACTCGTGGTGTTACAAAGATTATTAGATATGGGTTAGTCAAGATGTGAGTAAGAGGCTGGAACTAATGAACCAGGCAGTGTTTAAAAGAATACAATTTGTGAGCCGGGCGGTGGTGGCGCACGCCTTTAATCCCAGCACTCGGGGAGGCAGAGGCAGGCGGATCTCTGTGAGTTCGAGACCAGCCTGGTCTACAAGAGCTAGCTCCAGGACAGGCTCTAAAGCTGCAGAGAAACCCTGTCTCGAAAAAAAAGAATACAATTTGTGTGTTATTTCATATTTAAAGCTAGCCGTGTGGGAGCCAGGCGGCAGGAACGCAGCCCGTCTGCTCCTTACTACAGAATGGCGCCATTGTGGATAACTGAATCCACAGAAAGCCTGAGAAAGCTTGGGAAATAATAGAGTAAAGCATGTTTTCTTGATAGCAGCTATTTCTTTGGTCTGCTCTGCTTGCTAGAGGCTAGCAAATGCTCTCATCTAAGAGAGGCTTCCTGACTCAGCTTCAGCTGCAAAACCCTGCAGCTCTTTTAAGAGGTTCTGCTGATAAAAGCTGACTTCGTGCTTTGTTTGTTTTCAACAGTAGCAGGAAAAACGTTGCGCTGTTTTAAAATACTGGCGTTCTGGTCCATACTGCCAGGGCAAAATCTGACTCTTTCAGGCAGGCAATCTGTGTGGTTTGCAAGCACACTGCTGAAGCTTGCTTGCTGGCAGGGACCTTGAAATGCCATAGAGTTGTGGCAATAAAAATGGCTACAGCGGTACCTCCGCCATGAGGTTGGAAAGCTCAGGAATGGGCTGGATCTAGCCGGCAAAGTCGCGGCTTGAATTCTACTCATATTGCTCAGTAATTTAAAGGCTCATATGGTCAGAAAGAGAGAGAGAGATACAGTAAAGAGAGATTCAAAAACAAAGAAAACCTCTAAATGATTTACACTGTGTTAAAAATATATGCATGCTAAAGGTTAAAGTTCTTAGGGTAAAAAAGGAAGAAAGAAAATAGTTGGGTGTGATCGTACACACCTTTAATCCCAACACTTGGGAGACAGAGATTGACCTCTGTAACTTCAAGGTGAGGTAGCACACGCCTTTAATACCTATGCCTGGGAAGCAGAGGCAGACAGATCTCTGTGAGTTCAAGGACAGCCTGGTCTACAGAGTTATCCCAGGACAAAGATATACAGAGAACCTGTCTCAAAAAGTAAAAGTAAATGAAATAGAAGTTAAAATAAAGCCGCACAAAGATGGAAAATATACAGAGAATCTTGATATTGTATGCTATTATGCTCTCTTTGAATTGTTTAAATGCTGAGGAAGGAGCAACAGCTGCTAAAAGATATTTGTTTATAAATGCTGCTGAACTAATCCAAGATAGATATTTTGAAAATACCTTGACTTCAGAATTTGGATCTAAGGATATGATACTTTTGGAAAAGAGATTCTTTTGTTTTTACAGAAAATGAGACACTGTGGATTGCTTCTATCCCAATATGGTATGATAGACCATGCCCTCCTGAAAGATTGCTACAAATACCCTCAAAAAATTACTTTGCTCAAGTGATGACCGAGATGAACCTGGAACACAGGTTACACCATGAAAGATCTGATTAACAGCGTCCCCATTCAGCAGGAAGCAGTTTGGAGAGAAATAACTGTGCCCATATTCCCAAATATTGTTTATAAGTGTTCTTTTACATGTAAAGGGGGATATGATATAGATATGAATAATTTGCATTGATATGGATTTTGCTTTAGTGATATAAATTTAAGGTCAATTTTGTAATATGTATATGTATTTCTGATACTGATTAAGGTGTTGTGATTAAGTAGTTCATTTTAAAAATGTAATGTATAATTAAGAAATATAGGTTGTTAATGGATAATCATCGATAATAGTCAAGCTTATAGTCATGTTAGTTAGATTTTCTAGATATATAGAGATATATTTCAGTTAGATAGGCATTCTTAATATCGTTCAAAGACTACAGAATATGGCATTTAAATGTTTTAATAACAGGGTTTTTCATGACTATGAGACATGTCTGCTCCTGGCAGCACCAGCTACTTCAAGAGGAAGATGGGCATCGAAGAGGCTCCTTATGGACTTTGATAGCCATTTGGGCAAGAAATTGCTCTTGCCTGGACTGATGCATAGACTGGACACAAAAAACCCACAGAGAAAGGACTGCTGAACTTGCCTAAATGTGAGATGATTCTTTGGGGTTCCTGATTCATGAAAGAGTCTGCGAGACATTCTACAGGACACAGCAGATACTGACTGAACTGCCTTTGAAATTTCCTGCTTTATGGAAATGTCTGCTGGAAACTATGGGCCTGTAGGCCGAAGATGGATGCCCCAAAGGTACACAGGAACTTTGGGTGACTGTCCAGGCAGCGAGATGTCTCTGTCATTTCTAGAGTTTTGGAAGTAGCTTACTTATTGTTCACCTAGGTAATATTGTGTCCTTCTCTTTGATGGAATTGAAGAATAGATACATAGTTACAGTTTTCCTTAGTTATGATAAAAGATAAAGTAGATATAACTATTGTAACTGTAATTCTTATTTGATAACTGTTGTTATATGTAATTTTACTATGTTAAAGTTAAAGCCTTTTTGTTTAAACAGAAAAAAATGATGGAGGATTCTCATTGGCTAATAAACAAACTGCCTTGGCTTTTTGATAGGGCAAGATTTAGATAGGTGGAGTAGACAGAACAGGAAAAAGGAAGTGAGGTAGATGGCTCAGTCAGATGTCACACCTCTCCTAAGTGAGAGAGACTGCCGTGCCTCTCCTCAGGGAGAGAGATGCGATGAAGCCAGCTGCCAGGTCAGACATGCTGAATCTTCCCCAGTAAGACACCACTCGTGGTGTTACAAAGATTATTAGATATGGGTTAGTCAAGATATGAGTAAGAGGCTGGAACTAATGAGCCAGGCAGTGTTTAAAAGAATACAATTTGTGTGTTGTTATTTCACGTTTAAAGCTAGCTGTGTGGGAGCCGGGCAGCAGGAATGCAGCCAGTCTGCTCCTTACTACATATAAAAGGTGTGTTATCAGGGGGAACAAGGCAGGAACTACCTGTATTCACCAAAGCTAAAAGAGTACTTAAACTGGTAACAAGGCAGTTTAAGGCGAGAAGCCGAGTAATAGTAACCCAAGGCTCTGCCATAAGTATGACTTCAATTATTCAATGATGGGCTTAACTTGTAAAAGTCTTAAAACCTAAGACTCATGAAATCATCCCAGTTTCCAAAAAGCAGGGAAAATCCAATACTGCTTTGTAATTTCTCCAGTGACAGCTTTACTATAGAAATGCCTGAACCACAAGGAAATAATTAAACAATGCCTGATGGACGATCTCTTCAGTCATTAGGAGTGGATGGCTGGAGATGGAAGAACGTGTTGAACAATGTACAGAAGCAGATATGAGATCACTAATTGGTAAAGTTCTCAGATTCAATAAAAGTTGATGAGGAAAGCTCTGTGGGCAGAAATAGGCAGCAAGGACAGAGCAAGTGACCAGTCACTAATTGAAATGGCCCTTGGAACTGACAGACATAGTGAGATGTGGCCCTGAGGCAGGCTCTGGGAAATTAAATTGGTTGGCACGCTGATGTGGAAGGGGGTTTCTTTCTTTCTTTCTTTCTTTCTTTCTTTCTTTCTTTCTTTCTTTCTTAAGAGATATTTTCTTTTTAAAAAATTGATT